>NC_067228.1:27729456-28929456 GCF_019924925.1 Ctenopharyngodon idella
GTTTTAGTTTCCTGATCCCAATGTTCCAGATATGTATTTTTAGATTGTTTGAAAATTTGGTTTATTTTGATATTTGGATGAGAAGCAGTGCTGGTCTGAGACTGGTTAGTGTTAGTAGAGTTAGTCAGGTTAGTAAGTCTCAGAACCAGCTGACTGAGGGAACTTTTTTCGGGGTTCAGTTCTTGGGTTTGTAATGCTTTAAAATGTAGTGATTCTTTGGTACTTGATTTTAGATGCATCCAGAATTTGAGGGATCTTTTTTGCATATTAATAATGCATATCTACCTATCTATCTATCGGTCTGTCTGTCTATCTATCTATCTATCTGTCTAGGATGTATCATGACATGATATTAGTTTCTGGTTTAGTCCACTCAGGTCTCCCACTGGTCCAGTCATCCAAACGCTCTCATATGCACCTGTCCACTTCTGCTTTAAGTAATGCCTCAGCCAGCCTGCACTACCCAATGCCCCCATGTCACTATAGCAACCAGCAGACCACCTACGGCATGATGGCAGGTACGTCAAGTTACGCACAAGTTACGCAACTGCAAGAAGTATTGCTCTTCTGTGCATATGTATTATCGTGCATCATAAACACACAGAAATACAGGGTTTACTGTGATGCATGTGTATGTGTCTCCAGCACAGGAAATGCTCTCTGCCAGCATCTCCCAGACCCGCATCCTGCAGACCTGCAGCGTGCCTCATGCCAACATGGTCAACGGAGCCAACTCACTGCAAGGTACAAATCCAAACCTTCAACCCCATGACAATGATGACATACACGCATATGCAGCGTTTCTCACTCCAGTCGAGTTCTTGCAAACAGAACAGCCACACGTACAGATTTTCAAAGTCAGTCAGAATAAATAATTTATTATCAGAATAAAAATAGTTATTCACGACAATAACTGCAGCACATGTGGTGTCTGGTGCTATTCTGCCTCTACTAGGAAAGCGAGCGTTTACCAGGTAATTTAATTTTGTTTGTGCTTCCATCTAGTGTATGTAGCAAGAAATAACACTTGTATTCAGTACTGCTTACAGAAGAGATCCTTATTCTGTATTTAAAAAATGCCCATGACAGATTTGATTACCTCTAAAAATTCCAATTTTTCCGTCACAGCTCATATAGCTACAACATATTTGTGCAACATAAATATTCTTAATGTTCTGTATATTTAGAAATTGCCGCCACTTAATTCAACCGAGACCAAATCTGAATACAGTGCCATGTGAGGCAGAGGCAACATTGCATTGAAAATATCCCGCCACTAGAGGGAGATGCAGATCAATTTATTGCTATTGTAAAAATAGCAAATGTAAAGCCTATATATATAATTTTCCAAAGATGGAAATCATCACAATTAAGTGAGGGGCAATAGAGGTAAATTTAAAATAATTTGTCTACTTTGGTTTATGTGGATGTTTCCACTTTTGTCCCCTGGTGCTCAAACTTCTAAAATGAAAAAAAAAGGCAATTTATTTTCATATATTACAGGAGTTTATTTTCTCTTATTTAAATATTTCAAAGATCAGTGTCCTTAATTATACCGTCCAATACATATTCTGTTAAAATTCCTTTAACAAAAGCCAGCTCTTTAATATATTATCTTCACAACATGTTCATTTTTAAAATGTACTGCATAACAGGAAAGACCACAACTCCTGACAGACCTCACTGAAATATATAAGGCAATCCATAAATAGGCTAAATAAATAAAGTGTTGAGGGAGTAACATTATAACATGCACATTATAAAGCTTCATAAAAAAAAGTATTTTGGCTGACTGAATCTGTTGGTGTTTAGAAAATAACTGAATTCACAATATAGTTTTCCTTTGTAGTCATTGAAATACATGATATTCTGTCTCAGATATGAAGATTCCCTCTAACCACAGCCTTCATTTTTGTCCTGTTGTCCCACAGGAGCTCTGGCTCCACGCCTCTATAAGTTCCCCGAGCATGGTTTGGGTGGGGGCTCTTGTGCTTTGACCCACAGCTTCCCGCCGCTGCCCCAGGCCCTGCTCACGGACGAACCCACTCTAGGTGACATCAAGCAGGAGCTGCGCAGGAAAAGTCGGCCCCTGGAAGAGCCGCCCGATATGGACTCACCTCAGATCCGTGAACTGGAGAAGTTTGCTAATGACTTCAAACTGAGGAGGATCAAACTAGGTTTGTCTTTTGAGCTGGACCATGTTGAATATTGTTTCCCATATAAACTTTGTAAAAGATTGCAGCAACTAACCATATTTTGGTTAGTTTATATCAAACCAGTTTAGTTTGTTTAGTTTATATTAGATAAGCTATTTCTGATGGTCTATTACTGAGCAAGTATCCAAGCCTAACTGCACATAAAAATATAATAAACATTAAGTGCATCTCAATTCGTGTACTTATGCACTATTCTCTGTCATTTTGTAGTTTAAATAGTGAGTGGTGTGTTGTAAAAATAAAAATTGTGCTTCAAATACCTGGATGATGCACTTAATTAATCAAAAAACAGTGTGGACAGTTCATTAACTTACCTATCGCAGAGTACTTGTTACGAAAATCATATATTTTAAAGTAACATATTTAAGTGTGAACTAAATGTAATGTTTTCGGTTGCTTAGCTGCACGATAATTGCAATTTATTTTTTTGGCACACTTAAGTAGGACCTAAGTACATTTTTATATGTATTTCATAATTGGCATTCTTGGTAAACTAAAATATACTTTAATGTCATTTCTACTGAAACTTGTATGTCACGTATTTAAATTGGTGCTGTCAAATCGATTAATCACGATTAATCGCATGTAACAAAAGTTTGTGTGTGTGTGTATATACTTTAAAGCGCAAAAAAAGATTATGAAGCATAATTAATTAAAATGTAAATTTTTAAAGGGAACCTATTATGCCCCCATTTACAAGATGTAAAATAAGTCTCTGATGTCCCCAGAGTGTGTATGTGAAGTTTTAGCTCAAAATACCCCACAGATCATTTATTGTACCATGTTAAAATTGCCACTTTTTAGGGTTGAGCAAAAACGCGCCGTTTCAGTGTATGCCCTTTAAATGCAAATGAGCTGCTGCACTCGGCCTAAGAGGGCGGAGCTTCAAGAGCTGATTCTCCGGTGTCAGGATTCAGTCAGGACGCACTATAATGTCAGAAACTGCGAATATATGCTGCATGGAGATAGAACAGGTATAGTTTAGTTTAATTATGGTTAACTTATAATTTATATTGTCTTCTTGTTTTTATCCACTATATTACTACAAGCCTGCTGTACCAGACCCCGTTCGACTTTACCGATAAGTTTTATAATGTTTATTGTACTTCACACAAAAGATGAAGCATCTGTTTTCACTCTAGAAAATCACTGTAAGAGCTTAATAAAACACAGTGCAAGTGTGCATTAAAATATTATCCATAAACTCCCTCTCTCTCCCTTGCATTATCATCAACATACATAGCGAATTACACAGAAACATTTGTTACAACTAACAGTAAGCAAATATATAAAGACCTTATGCCTTTTCGGGTGGTGCTTAATAAACTGGTAAACTTTATATCCGTAAATCAACTCCGATGAACTGTAAGAAAGTGCTCTCACCTTCATTACTGCCTTATCCAGTACCACTCTGGAGACTGTAAGCTGGATCACGAACAGTTCACTGATCTATGATCTATCCTTAAGTAACAACTTTTTAACACAACCTCTGTTTTGTATTGTCCCTTTGTATTGACATTCGTTCACAAAGAAGTCCGGTGTGAAATGATTCGCGCAGACATAAACGAATTTCGGTAGAGTTGAGGGAGCATTTTCTTCGAAAACAAAATTAATCCACCTCGTCTTCAGCGGCTCAGATTTAGGGAGTAAATGGAGAGAGCTATGTGGATGAATCCATCCAGCTACAGAACACCTAAAACGCTTGGGAGACGTTCTCGTCAGTGCAGTAATGACGGAGTGTACAACTGGCTGTGAACTCGCTCAGGGTGGTTCAATGTTAAAACGGCAACATCCGTGGGCGGGGCCAGTGGCTTTTGTGACGTCACACTGCCAGGAACCTGCAAACGGCCTGTTCTGAGACACTACTTATGATTTATAGGGATTAAAAAAAAGGAGTGGTTGGATTGTTATCATTATAGGGTGGTTGTGTACACACACTGCCAACAGACATTTATGTCCAAACACCATGCAAAAGTGAATTTTGCATAATAGGTCCCCTTTACAAGTGTACTTAAGTGTGTTAAGAAACATAGTCATGAAAGTGAACTCTCTTTAAGATTTGAAGTACTCTACAGGTGCACATTCAGTACAATTAAGCACATATTTTTTTCCCCCAAGGGTTTGCTTATAAAACTTTTCTTAACTTTTAGCTTTGATTGGCAGGTTACACACAGACCAATGTGGGTGAAGCACTGGCGGCTGTGCACGGATCTGAATTCAGCCAAACCACCATCTGCCGCTTCGAGAACTTGCAGCTCAGCTTCAAAAACGCCTGCAAGCTCAAATCTATCCTGGCAAAGTGGCTGGAGGAGGCTGAGCAAGCTGGTGGTGAGTCAACACACTCCTGAGAGGGATTATTTATATATTTATTTACCACCACCATACCATTATCCCTGAGTTTTTAGTGAAAACTTAAGATTACTTAGCTCTAATTTGCGACTCCCATCAGCTCTTTTTAATGAGAAGATGGGCATGCATGAGCGGAAACGGAAACGGAGAACAACCATCAGGTAAATGGGGAATTTGAACTAAACAAAACCCATTATATCAGCATCTCCCTCTCATTATTACCTAATTAATTCTTAATTTCCTCTCTCAGTCTTGGGGCTAAGGAAGCCTTAGAAAGAAATTTCGTGGAGAAGAGCAAGCCATCATCTCAGGAGATTGTGCGAATGGCAGAGGGTCTCCATCTGGAGAAGGAAGTGGTCCGTGTGTGGTTCTGTAACCGCCGGCAGAGGGAGAAGAGGGTGAAAACCAGCCTACATCATAGCTCGTTCATGGCCAAAGAGACAGCCTGTAGACCCTGAATCTCAGCGATGCTGTACTGTGAGATTGTCCATAGGCAAAAAAATCAACAACAAACTTTGGCAGTGAGTGGGTTTTTTGTACTGACTCACCAGCAGGAGTGAGAATATAAAGTGACCCCAAAAAGTATTTGAGCACACCTAAAAATGTCTGAATGTTAGATATCAAAATATCAAACCAAATGACATCTGCAAACACACTATGACCTTCTGAAACATTTGGTGTCATTTAAAACAGTTCACACAAGTATTCTATTACACACAGGTGTAATTCATCACATTACTGTAAAACATTTTCAGCTAGTTAAGCTTAGAAATGTAAGTTCACCTGCTGCCTTAAAAATGTGAGTTAACTCAACTTGAAGATAAGCTTTGTTTCAACTCAAAAATAGTCAAGACAACGCATTACTTTAAGTTAAAATTTAAACTTAAAATAATGCATTGTCTTGACTATTCGTGAGTTGAAACAAAGATTATCTTCAAGTTGAGTTAACTTATGTTTAGTTGAGTTAACTCATATTTTTAAGGCAGCAGGTGAACTTTCATTTCTAAGTTTAACCAGCTGAAAATGTTTTGTACTGTATGAATATGATCCACTAATGTTTGATGAATACATAAGCTGTGTTCGAAATCACCCCCTAAACACTTATTCACTATTTCCTATAATACTCCTCTAATGTAGTTCACATGAAGGAGTGAATGAAAACTAGTGAGTGAATTCGGACACTGAATGCGCCGGAAAGGCTGCTGCTTTTGCTTAATTTGTGCTTGTTGTTTAATAATTATTTGAAACTTGTGATGAAAAAGATTTATCTTGAACTCTGTCATGGAAACTAGCAAGTATAAACCTTAGTTAAATAATTTAAGAATTAATTAAAAAGGAATTTATACCTGTATTAAATTACGCTGTAGCCACATTAGACCAGCTGTTTGGAAATGGATGGATGGATGATTCAGCTTCTGGCAAGACACGGGAATTCATTCACAGTGTATTATAGGTATTCTCTAGCCGTTGAGTGCATATATATATATATATATATATATATATATATATATATATATATATATATAGGTAGATGCCACATTCGACCACTTCAGACACATCAGCGTGTCCGCCATCTTGGAACAGTCAACATGTCATCACTCACAATAAGAATCAATGATGCCACAACATCGCGCAGCTTCTGGTTGTAAAAACCAAGGTTTAAATTCCCGAAGAAATGGGATAACCTTTCACAGGTGAGAATGTGTGGGTTTGTTTTTATATGTATTAACTCAAAATTACAGGTTTTTAAACTACTTTTTAATGTTGTGTTAGCTGACGCCTTTGTCTTGTTGTAGGCTGTTGTGTTAGTTTAGTGAAATCATCTGCTAAAGTCTACTGTAGATATAGATATTCATAATGCATCTAACTACGGTTGCAGATGCAGCTCTCGAATGTTCATGGACCGGCTTTGATAGTTCCAATATGGCAGATGGCTTAGGAATAGTGGCCCAAAAAAAAAGACACTAATGAGGCATCTATGTATATATATCTATGGTTGAGTGTACATCAGTTGTAATCACTCTAAGTTGTAACTCATTGCGGTGCATTATGGGGTTAAATGAGTGCACTCGATAACATCCACCATGGTTTCGGACGCCACTACAAATGGCTGTCCCCTCAAATAGTGCCCTATTTAAGGGAATAGGGGGCGATTTTAGACACAGCCATGTCACAATACTTTCTCTTAATATTTTATATTTAAATTTTGCCAAATTTTGTTAAATGTCTTGTTTGAATAGGTTAAAATGAACAGCAGTTGGTTTGGTATTGTGTTCTATAGGCTAATGCAATGATTTTCTTTGAATTTTTGATTATTTTTTTGCGTTTTATTGCTTTATGAATTATAAGGGAATTTAAGCAGCCTTCTCATTGAAATCTAAACTTGAGCAGTTAACAGACATTTTAACATTTTTTTAATTTAATTTTTTATAAAAGAGTGTTTGTGCTCTAAAATAGGATCTTTGTGATGCTTTCTACATTTAAAAGTACTTAAAAGGGCAGAATAGCATCTTGATACTTTTTAATATTGTTAAAATAATTTATTCATCATTAATATATTTAAATACATTCCAATCAAAGTTTAATATATTAGCAAAATATGCAAATATTCTAAAAACATAACTGAAAACACATCCTGGAAATGTGTGATTGCACTGTAGTTTTGTATGAAGCAGCCCAACCTTTTTTTTGCAATGTCATTTGTATCGAAATGATGAATTTGACCAAATAAATGACTAATATTGTGGTCATGCCTGGTTTGTCATATTATCATAAGATCCCGCAAGTCATTAGCTGCTCTGCAACAATCTGTTGGGACATTATTATGTGAATTACATGCTTCGCATATATCGTAACAACATGGTAAGTGTGTTGTGATTCAGATTATTAAACATAATCAAACATCATTCCAATGGGAGGGAATTAAGCATCTATCATGTGTGTATATGTGGCATGTGTTAATTTAATTTGGTGTCTACTGCATAGTGGTATCATCAGAGCCCTGCTGGGTTTACTGAGGGATTATTTACAGTATTACATTGTTCCTGACAGTGTAATAATGAGGTAGCACAGCCTCTCACCTGCACACAACCGTTCTCAGCAGAGAGATATGGGTGATGATCTATATGATCATCATCTTCTGCCACTGACTGTGTCAGCAACACATCCCTAACCACCCGATACAATCTAACAATGCAATAAATACAGTATACTCTGGGATAATGTTGACAGGGTTTGACATTTTCAGTATATACTGTATCATACATAAATATGATCACTGAGAAAACAATAAAACGTTGGATTTGTCTGTATGTATTCCAGAAGGTTCTGCAGTCCTGCAGCAACGCTTGCAGCAGTTACACATCCATACCTCATTAAATTACTTTGAAATTAATGGACTGCACCAGGGTTCATTTAAGAAAGGTCACTCTACAAACTCATTAAGACCTTATTTAAAAATCATGTTTCATTATGATTATGAATAATGATGTCTAATTTAATGAAATATGAAATGCTCTAAAAAGCCATTAGGACAATTGTAGAGGTTCATAACACTCAGCTTAAAGGTTTCCCACCGTTTAACAGTTCAGTACAGGCCACCCTCTTGTTTTTAGTTGGCATCTTAATGATTGTACAAATGATCTGATTGTTAAATGCTGAAATACACGTTAAACACAAGTTATTCACAAATATGAAGGTTATTCACAAATTTATTAATTAGAAAATCAAAGCATAAACTGTACATTCATATACACACTGTATTGGTTAGAATGAAAGAAGCTTTTTTAACCGTGTTGAGAAGTACATACAGATGAAGAAAACAAACAAACAAAAAACATTAAAAACATTCTCCTAAAGGCTGGAATACACTATACGACTTTTAAAATATGAACAGACTTTAAAACACTAGGCATCATTGCCGACTTTGTAAATGGTTAAAGAGAAAACTAGGCATCATACACTAAACGACGTTCAAATTGTTCTGAAACATTTGCCTTGAAACAAATTAAAACAATATCAAAATATCAAACATGTTTTATCTCCTCCAACTAGATAGAATCAGAGTCTCAAGCTTAAAAAACATCAGAGTCTCTACACAATATGATTTTCTGCAAAATCCAATGTGTTCCAATGGTAGAGAATTAAGCATCTGCAGACTGGCTTTCACTTTCAGCAACTAAAGTTGACTCCTCCAGACTGAAAATCATGGCACAAATCTGTACAAAAGTCATGGCAGTGTATTCCAGCCGTAAATCAGCTACAATTACATCATGGTTAGCACTTTCTACAGTCCCACACACTTAGAAATAAAGGTTCAAAAGGGGGAGTTTTGCAGTGATGCCATAGAAGAACTATTTTTTTGGTTCCCCATAGAACCTTTCAGTTCTTAAAAGAATTATGATATGTGAAGACCATTTTAATAATCTGAAGAACCTTTTATAAAGAACCTTTTTGGAATGGAAAGGTTCAATGGATGTTAAAGGTTCTTCATGGAACCATCAATTCCAATGAAGAATCTTAATTTTTAAGAGTCCAGTTGAGAAGGCAGTGCAGCTGACACAAATCAAAGTTGTTGCAAAACAAAATATGAGCAGAAGATGTCAGTAACACTGTTTTCATTCACACAGTACTGTCCACCTCTCATGACCACAACACTTCAATAAACTTGAGGCTTTTTGCAAATTACACTCAACAATTGCTTTAAAAACAGTGCAAGACTGTAACAGTAAGGGAATATATGTGCAGGGCTGTCACCTAAATTGTGGCAGTTTTTAAAATGTTCAAAAATACATGCATGTCCAGTCAATTTTTGAAGAAGATAAACTCCATAGGACAGGGATGGGCAAATTTGATCCTGAAGGGCCGGTGTCCTGCAGAGTTTAGTTCCATCCCTAATCAAACACACCTGCCTGTAACCTTCAATCCTGAAGACTGGCGGTGTGTCCGAAATTGTATGTCTGAATAGGTATACGTTTGAATGTACTTCGCGACAGTTAAAAAAGTACATTCTATATATAGTATGAATGTGTGTAGTATGAATGAAATCCGGACGTACTACATCCGCCATGTTGCTACTGTCACGTGACCTACAACATCTGTTGCATCGTTTCATCTCTGTGGCAAGCAGGGCAGGGCCGAGAGCCGCGGGAACAGAGCGAGGCGGGTGACGTGAGTGCTAATGAGTGCCTTGAGTCTCACGGAGGAGCTCCAGAAGGATAAAAGGAGGAGTGACGACAGTGCAAGATGAGAGAGGGCCAGGTCTGGACTTTAATGTTGTTGTTTTATGTTTATATGCGGCAGTCGCCTGTAAGAGGCTGCCGCTTTACTTTCGTTTTGTTGTTTGTTTATTTTGTGATTAAAACTATGTTGAACGTTCGCCAGTTCCCGCCTCCTTCTTCCCAGAACCTTAAACCTTGCAACAATTTCCATTTACAAACTGTCCATCGATTGCGAACTTAAGAATCTCAGTGGATGACATAGGTCATTTACGTGTTTTTCATCTACTGTTTTTCGAATATGTATTTGGACACACTACTCTGTTGGAGTACCATTTTTCGAATACTATACAGTAGGGAAGTATTCAATTTCGGATGTGGCATAAGCTTAGATTTTTCAAGTATGGCCCTCCAGGACCGAAGTTACCCATCCCTGCCACAGGACATTAGTGGGAACCACCAGTCAAGGGGTCCTAGATGAAGTTCTTGGTTGTTCCTTCCAGACAACAGCCTTGCATATGTAGACCCTAATGATATTATACCCCGGTTTCACAGACAAAGCT
Organism: Ctenopharyngodon idella; assembly: GCF_019924925.1. Lineage (NCBI taxonomy): Eukaryota > Metazoa > Chordata > Actinopteri > Cypriniformes > Xenocyprididae > Ctenopharyngodon > Ctenopharyngodon idella. The sequence goes on from NC_067228.1 coordinate 27,739,801, forward strand.
TAAGCTAGTCCTAGACTAAAATACATGTTTGAGCTGTTTTAAGCAGTTTTAACAGTGCTCAACTTGTCAACTTGTAACCTAATCCTGGCTTAGGCTAAGCCCTGTCTATGAAACCGGCCTAAAAGTATTAATTAAACTTTGTAAATTGAAAACTCACAGGATTGATTATTTCACTGCAACACCTGAACAATCTCAATCATTTCCATAACAATATGTTGTACATGATATGTTGGACATCGTTCAAGTTTAATTTGTTAAGTTTTACCTACCAAAATCATCACTCACCAAAAGGTTGAAGGTTCTCAATGGTTGCATTGTTTCAAGGTTGATAAGACTTAATCATATTATCATTATCATATCAACAAAGATTCTCATGCATGACAATTTTGTATGTAAGTAAGAAATACTGATTTTATACCAAACCTCACTGCGAAGGAAACTGTTTTCCTTAACTTACTTCCTTAAGTCACACACAACCTAAAAAGCCATAAAAATACAAGTAATGAGCATCTTTTGACTAACATGACACGTATTTGAGATGATTAGCCCTATAACACATGGGAATCCCATGCCATTCCACAATCTTCCAATGTTGGTGTACATTTAAAGGATTTAAAGGACAATTTGTTACCACAGTAATAGCAACCTTTAAGGTAAAAGTGTGTAATTTTTGCAGCATTTTCATTTGAACAACTAACTCTTCGTGACTATTTAAAAAGTACATTCTATGTAGTATGAAAGTGTAGTATGAACACATTCACCATGTACTTAATTCGCTATGTTGTCATTTGCTGCATCCGAAATTGAATACTTCCCTACTATATAGTACAGTATGCAAAAAAAACAATACGAATACAGGGTATTCGAAAAGTACCCTAGACACTTTACTATCCCATGAGGCTACGGGAGAGGATTTCTGAATGGTGGTGAAGTGACGCAACTGACACCATTGGTCACATTTCATTCATTTCGAATGTCATTCATACTACACACATTCATACTATATAGACCATACGTTAGTTACTATAAGTTTCAAACCAAATGTATAACACACCTATTGACTTTTCAACTCCTCCCTTCTCAATCTGCCATTGGTTGCCCAAACAGAAAGCCCCGCCGCAAGCTCAGACTATTGGTTGAGACGATGTTGTACCAGTTATGTTGCTCAAAACAAAACAGTGCAATTCTATTTGGAGCTACTAGTGGTGCAAAATTTCACCTTTAAACCCTACACTATGTGCAGCAGATTTGGAGAGCATGTCAGTTAGAGTGTGCATTTTGTAAAAACATCTACCGTGATCTGCTGTATATATCTGACCAATGAATCCACTCCAGTGACTCATTGTGATACTCTAACAAGAGTATGTTTGTTGACAGTTTTCCTTCATTTATTACTTGAAAACTCCCTGTTCCCACTATGAACTCAGTCTTTTGGTGGCAGTGGGTGCACAGGTGTGGAGGGTGAAGAGATTTAGTCCATTCCCAGAGCCTTCAGCTGTCTCTCGATCTCAGCGTCTGAAATGGTGGCAGCTTTAGACTTTGCTGGGGAGGCGCCAGGGAGGATCTTTCCTGCTGACGGGGCTCTTACCATCTGCGGAAACAATAACAATTGGAGCCCTTTATTAGAGCAGTAAAACTTCAGATTTCACAGATCACCTGGTGCTAAAACTCTACCAGCATAAGCCTCCGTTTAATTGTTGTTCTGGGGAATAGATGTAGCACCAATCAAATATGTTCATTGTTTATGCCAAATGTTCTACAACAACAGAGCCTAAGCACTTTATTTGGGGAAAACAGGACAAAGAATCTGTGGAATATGAGTATTACATTTTGGCCCAAGGGAATACACATCTGCTGCAATCAGATACGATGATTCTGCATCTCATGAATCTAAAAAAAGGCCTACAGTAATCACAGGCACAGCCAGAGTCCTGCCATCTGCTGAAAGCAGCCGCTGGGGCTGTCGCTAGAACAGTGCAGACAAAAAGGAAGCGTCTAACCTTTCCTGCGATCTCTATGCCGATCTCATCAAGCACCTGGTTCACGATGTCCTGGCATTCTTCCTCGTCGGCCGATTCATCAAAAATCTCATCCAGTGTATCATTGACTGTGAACAGAAATTTGTACAAGTTGGTGAAAGTCGACAGAATAACCCAATCTCTAGACCGGTGATTCTGAACTGGTTTTGCTTTAGGATCCAGATGCAATTAAACCACCTGGAAACAAAGACGGTTTACGAGGTTGAAAGACAGCTTCTGAGGATGAACTTGCTGGATATGACAGAGTTTGCCAGATTTGAGGCATCAAATCTTTGAAAAAGTTAACAGTTTTGTTTGAAGCACTTACTATCAATCAATTCAAATTATTTTAACTAATTATTAATAAATTCAATATCCTGAAGAACTGTATATTTCACCAAGAAATTATTCTGTTTTTCAGTGTTTTCTGTACAATCCACCTTAAACGGCACATAAAAACAAAATAAACTGTGATTGGTTGCTTTATGGGATGGTCAGACCATCTCTTCCTGTCTAAAGCCGGGTGCACACTGTACGATTTATAATAGTCCTTTATGACTGTTGCTTGTCAGACTATACAAACATGATTCCCTTCATGTCACATGTCACGTCACACTGTGGCATCTCAGTTGTCATTAATGTCAGACTGTACAGCAGTCAAGACGTGTTAAAAATTAGAGTTTTACATCATCAATCCGACACGTTCAGTGACGTGAGCTGCATTTTTATGTGGGATAGAAATGGTGGCAAGCAAGCATTTGGGTTAGTTCACCCAAAAATGAAAATTCTGTCATTAATTACTCACCCTCATGTCGTTCAACACCCGTAAGACCTTCATTCATCTTCAGAACACAAATTAAGATATTTTTGATGAAATCTGAGAGGTAAATGACTCGTCCATAGACAGCAATTTAACCGACACTTTCAAGGTCCAGAAAGATACTAAAGACATCATTAAAATAGTCAACGTGACTACAGTGGTTCAAACTTAATTTTATGAAGCGGTGAGAATACTTTTTGTGCGCAAAAACAAAACAAAAATAACGACTTTATTCAACAATCTCTTCTGTCTAATTCTCCTACGCTGTTTATGTTGAAAACACAGTTCAGCGCTTCCAGGTTCTACGTCAAAAAGTATTCTCGACGCTTCATAAAATTAAGATTGAACCACTGTAGTCACATTGACTATTTTAATGATGTCTTTAGTACCTTTCTGGACCTTGAAAGTGGTGGTTAAATTGCTGTCTATGTCTCGGATTTCATCAAAAATATCTTAATTTGTGTTGTATATCTTAAGATGAAGTCTTATGGGTGTGGAACGACATGAGGGTGAGTAATTAATGACAGAAATTTCATTTTTGGGTGAACTAACCCTTTAATTTTAATCATGGTTTCTCTTAAAAAGAAAACTGGAAAAAAAGTGAGCAAGGAGCAAGTGGTGGTTAGTTGTTGTCTCACTAATTGCGTCATCAGGTTCTGCGCTCCTATTGGTTTTCGATTTGATGGTTGTCGTATGAGAAGTCACACTACAAGATTGTGCGTCAAATCTTCTGACACTGCCAGAATTTTGTTGGAGGGAAAATCTGATCGCAATGATCATTAATCGGCTGTCAGTGAACGTCTACTGATCAAAGACTTCTGATTTTGGTCTAGGATCTGAGGAAACAAAATTCATCTCAGACGGCCAAATCATGGCCAAAATCGCACAGTGTGAACCCAGCTTAAATTGGCAGTGTTTGGCTACAATGTAGACTAGAATTTTTTAGGTCTAGTTACTCAAAACTAGTGGTGAGTCAACACAATGCCAAAACTGTTAATTGCACAATAATGAATTTCAATGGTTTCAAGCTGTTTGTTGCCAACAATTCATGGCACAGAACTCATTGTGTGCACAAACCATGTCCTTGTTGTGAATTATCATTTACTTTATGGGGTTTATACATGGTTTCTGAAAATGAGGGCATGTCACACAGCCTGTCCAGGTTGGCGCCTTAGCTGTTTCTATGATAATCATTTTTGCCAAACTTGACTGGACACCACACCAGGCATTTTGATGTAAAGTGAAATATGGGAAGAGCTGATAAGCCTATTTATTTTGCTATCCTGATAATGCATAATTATATGGTGATCTGAATTAAAAAAATACAATGAAACTCGCCATATACAATAACCTTACATAGTCCAGATAGCATTTAGCATAGTTTTTGCACTGCTGAAAAACAACCAGAAGAAAGAGATCCACCATTTTAGAACCACTTTAAAAAAAAAAAAAAAAAAAAAAAAACTTACGCATGTCCTCCGTCATTCCCATTTTTAAGTTCTCCTTTTGGAAGTCCTGCATCGTCTGTAGCGTCTTCTTGGGGTCCATTCTTTTATTGACAGTCTGCATAGTCTGAGAGACAGAAAGAGTTCAAGCAATCCATCACATTCCCAGAGAATAAATAGAGCATCCTTACGGTGCACAAACGATAATAAAAATAACACAAGCACTGACAAAAATCCACCACGGACGAATACATTTTGAATGCAGCTCAACATAAATTTCGACATCCCACCATTTGGTGAGGAGGGGAGTACAGTAAGTAGATGACAGAACATAAAAATAGGTCGCATGGAGAGAAGTCTGTTTTACTGTCCCTCTGGGTCTCTAGCACTGCGGCAGGGCAGACACACAGGAAGAGTCCTATCTGATTACAGAGAATTATTTACACACAGTCTCATTATCACCCATCTCATATCTATTACACCAGCTCCTCCTTATGACTGACTACAAATACCACAATAACAGTTGGGTGAGGAAATATTAATAGCTTCCTTCCTCAATCAATATGGATTGGATACAGACACAATGAATCTTTTGTGCGAGTACAGAAACGGCTTGCAAACGGGTGAGAAAAACAACACCCCATTAATGAGCAGTCAGAGACTGAATTTAATTGGCTGAAATTGCATTTTATGTGATGATACGACATGCCTGTAGTGATTGGTGAAGATAAGACATGCTTTGTGAAGTGTGTGCATTAGAAGTGCAGACTGTGAAATTGTCTCCTTATTCAACAAAATAAGTGTCTCCAGAGGTAAAATAAATTAACCTATACCCATCTCATGCTAAATGTAAAATGTAACAATTAGGTTAGGTAGGTAGATGATTAATATATTAATGATTAACTACATTACTTGAAATAAAATAGAATGTTAAAAAATACCTTTAACGTATATTATTTTATCTAGTTGCCAACTCAATGTACTAAAATAACAAAAACTGAAATATAACTAATAAAAATGATATATCCATATTAGAAAACAAAACAAATAAATAAACAAAAGACAACAAAATTACTAAAACTTTAACTAAAAATGAAATGAAAACAAAAAATAAAATGTTCTCTTTAAATTGAAATCATCACAATCATCCCATTTTACAGCAAAACACTCTTTTTTATAATGTCTTTTAACAGCTTTAGTTTAAATTTCAATTAGGGGTTGCTTAAATGATCTTATAATTCATAAAAGCAAAAATAAAATAAAATTCACAAGGTGCTTTCTTATTAGACAAGTCTTTAAGAGAGTGTGCTTAAGACAATATACACTGCATCTACAATGTCCTTTTGTTGTCCTACATTTACTGAAAAAACATATGCTACTTTATTAATTTGCTTCAAAAAAAGAAAGCTCCATAAAACAATCATATGACTCCTATTATTTTGTACAAGCATCATAGGAAAAACTCTAAATGAACAATAATGAGAAGAGTGTGAATTAATACACAGAGAATGCGAGATACGAGATCTTTATAAAAGAAGAGCAGAAACTATAAAACTGGGTCACAATGAGAAGTAAGGAGCTCCCCAACAACATGATAATTAAACCCTGTTTAAGGATTCTTTTGAAGTTCTTTGCTACATAAGGGATTCTGTTTTTCCAGCACTCCCGGGAACACATCGGGCTACATGTGAATAATACAGAGGCGTCATCGGGCGGTGGGTGGGGGGACTGGGAATGTTGAAGGGCCTTGTGTTGAGCAATGGAATAACTGAACCAGGAGTCATGCAGATCCACTGGGAGGATTAAGAGTCTTACCTTCGCTGTGGTAGACATGGCTCCAGCCATCTTCATCTGAGAGTTCATGACTTTGGTCTGCGTGGACATGGACGTGACCTTAGAGCTTACGGCGTAGGTTCGGTTCTTCTGTTTCCTAAGCTGTACGAGCTGTTTGGCTAGTATCTTGCAGGCTTCTCGGTTTCCAGTCTTGGCCATTTTTTTTATTTCCATTTCCTGGTAAGAATAAAGACATCAACAATTTCTACATCTAATAGGAACAAAATTGAGTTTTCACTTCTAGGACAGAACAACAAGGCACCTAGAAAGACAGATCGACTGCAGAGATGTTCGTGATGTTGTGAAACACCACACCATAACAGCTGAAACTTGTGCCATGTTTACTTGTTTGGACCCAGAGATCTGAGTTTCTTTACATTAGTAAAAGTCTGAAAACAGCTCTGTGCCCAGAGGAAAGTCAAGCAATTAGATGCAGTGTGGGAAACAGTGTGTGTGTGTGTGTTTGTGTCTGCAGAGATCTCTCATGGGACTGTGTGATAGTGAGGGCGGCCCATCAAAATTAAAGCCTGAAACCTGCTGCACTTACAAAACCTTCCAACAAACTTCATGTGCAGCGCTAATGATTATGCAGCTCTCTTTCAACACCATGTGTACAAAACACCGGCAAGACTTGACAAACATTTTTCAAATAAAAATCCCTTTCTAACAAGCATCTGGTAACTGGAAATGTCAGCTTATTGGAGAGTCATAATCATTTCCATACATCAACATGTGACCACCTAATGGAGACCATTAAATGTGAAATAATTTGAAAAATGATTAAATACTTTTCATTTTCAGGTGAACTATCCCTTTAAACTTGGTTATAAGAAAGTATAACACTTTATTTTCACATAAATTATTTTTTAAGTTAAAATACTTTCTGCTATTCATGTTTAAAGGTCTTCCAAAAATTTCATCTTTTCAAATTATTTACGCAACATTTCGTCAGTGAATAATGTCTAAAACTTTGCTTTACTCCTCACATTAAAGTTACTATGAAATCAAAATTCACAAATCATATTATTTTACAGAACGTAGCAGTGTTTATTATCAATGATTTATCATATTTTTCATTAATTCATGTGTACTCATAATCCTAAATCTAAAATATAGTAGTCAATATTTGAAGTGGATCAAAACCTTTCATCAAAGTTGTCCTAAAACCTTCTTCTTAGGACAACTTTGATGAACTATTTTGACTACAAATGTTGACTATTGTATAAACCTCCTCTCCACCTCGAAACGGCATCTGTTCTCTTCATGGCGTGTGTCTCGGCGGAGGGTGGGACTAAATATCCTCCACAACTGACTGCAAACTAGCATTCAGTTAGCAATGCCCAACTTCCTATGATCCAATCACCTCAGGGATGACGTGTTTTTGTAGGCCAACCCGGAAGTTAGCGGTGCACGGGTTCCCTCGATCGAAAGCCTATGCATTTTTCCCATAGACTTTTGGAAAATCGCAAAAAAATAAGCTCTGTGTCACTTATACGTTTTGCCTATCAAAATAATCTTTACAAGTTAACACAACATTTATACATTTTGAAGCCTAAATAAAGTCGTCAGATATAAAAAGCTAACAGTAGGCTATAAACGGACTACAGCACACCATGGTCGCGGATCAACGTCACCACCACCAAGCTTCCTCAAACTTTATTTAAAAAACAACTTTATTTAAAAACATGCTCGCTGATTATGATCTGCGCTGTGTATGAATACTTATCCACTTTTTCATGAGAAATGCCGTCCAAGTGTCCTGTTTGTCATGATGATGTCTAAAGTCCCCGCCAAAGGAAGTAGTTCCTTTTAGCAATTTGTTAGCAACCGCCGTTTTTAAGACACAATAAAGGTTTAAAAAAAAAAAAAATCACAAGCGGGTTATAACTGGCGTGTTTTATGTCGTAGATCAAAACGTGAAAATATTTGGAGGCTTTGTTAACCACAGACCTTATTTCAGGTGATTTTGCAAAAACCCGTTCAAAAAACCCATTTACTTCGGGGCGATGGAACCGGAAGTCCTTAAATGCTAACTCGCTTCCAGGTTTTTACTTAGATATATGTCACAATAGGGAAGAAAACACTATCGCAACTTCGCAACTGTATGCCTTCAGAATACTTATAGTGCACAAATCACATGGACTACTGTTATGATGCTTTTTTGTTCACTCTTAATTGTTTTTGCATGGAAGTGTCTTCAAAATATCTCCTTTTGCATTTCATGACAAAAATAACAGCATTCAGGACTGACACAAGGGGGAGTAAATAATGAATTTCATTTTTGTTTTTTGGGTGAATTTTTCTATGATGTACAGAGACTATTAGCAGTGTGGCCATTTCCACTTATTGTTGTTTCAAAATGTCGCCTATAAGTGTGGGTATTTGGGATCATTTAGGCTTTATTTTGAGTATGTTTTGTCAGATTCGGTTGCTGGAATTTTCTAGCGAGATCGGGCAACACTCACTATAATTACAGCCATCAGTAGGTTGATGTTGCAAAGAGTGTAAACACTTCCAAAACACTGCTCTTTTTGGGAGGTCCGACATGTACATTTCACAATTACATATTGTGATGTGGAAGGGGTGTTTTGAAAAGTGTATGCTACTGTTCAAAAGTTTATTTTTTTAAAGAAATTAATACTTTTATTCAGCAAGGATGCATTGAATTGATCAAAAGGGACAGCAAAATCATTTATAATGTTACAAAATATTTCTATTTGAAATTTTGAACTTTTTATTTATCAAAGAACCCTGAAAAAATGTATTAAGATTTCCACAAAAATAACTGCTTTCAATATTGTTTCTTGAGCATCAAATCAGCATATTAGAATGATTTCTGAAGGATCGTGTGACACTGAAGACTGGAGTAATGATGCTGAAAATTCAGCTTTAGGAATAAATTACATTTTAAAATATATTACAATTTAAAAAAGCAGTTATATTAAAAAGCAGAATATTTCACAATGTTTTACTGTATTGTTGATCAAATAAATCAGCCTTAGTGAGCATAAGAGACTTTTTTCAGAAACTTTTGAAAGGAATAATATATATGATATAATTTGGTGCCACAAGTTGTGCAGAAATTATACACTTCACCTTTAAGACTGCCATTATTAAATCCATAATCTGAATCCCAGGCACATTTAACGCAGCAGATCCTGTTTTCTCTTGTGTGCTCTTAATGTTAGTCTCTCAGGTAAACACATGCTGATCAGCTAAACAGGCATATTAGACAGAATAACTCTAATGATGCACACATTAGTCCAGGTGCTGCTCTGATGCCTGATAAGCAAAACGCAAGCTGCCACATTAGCTGCACTGACACACACACACACACACACACACACACACACACAGCACTGTCCTACTTTAACACTCAATGGCGTTTTGTGACAGCTTCTGAGAGTATTGTACATGTTTGCCTGTCTGTCGCTATCAAAATATCAAATATGACTGGAATGGGGCATCTTTTACTGTTAAACCATGACAAATATGATATGCCTGTATTATAAATATTCATGTATAGAGAGCTGAGTGAGATGGAGCTGTAGCATCAGGCCTATTAGAGATGTTTTATTGTCATGTCAGCCACTAGGCAGCACTATGGTTTGGAAAACTAGAATAAAAGTGACAGACTGATGTGCTAAACAAAACCCTTACCTTCAGAGAACAGATAATGCTAAGTATGACCCAATTCAGTTGACTAATATTTATCCAGCAGTTGATAGATATGCCATCTGGAGCAGGGTTAGGGGTATGAGATATGATATTAGATCGTGAAATATTAAAACGTCACCATGATCTGCCTGTACAGAGAGTGCGCTAGTATCGTGCACATTTTTTCATTTGCATGTACTTTAAAGCCCTGCCAGTTTAAACTTTAAAATGACTTTACACGCATTTTCTGAGGGCACACACAGTGCGTAAGCAGTGAACTAAAAAGTTGTCTTTCGCATCTTATTGCGTTTAAACTGTCAAATACAATGGTTTCAAAAACACAGTTGGCTATGTTTTAAGTGAACATAAACAATTGGGAGAAAATCAGATGTGTGTACAGTATATTAAACCTGTGCATTATCTCTTAAAGTGACAGCAGCCTAATATACCTGCTGCTGTCTGTCATTAATGATAATTAAACAACAGAAGAAAAAGAGAAAATCACTCACTGCTCTTGACTGAAGAACTTTTGTAGCTTTAATAAGAATCAATGGATATTTCATTTATACAGTGAAGCAACTTTCCTTTCATGCCAACTTCAAAAACCAACAAGAAAAAGAATCATGATAAGATTGTGGATAGTGATCCTGACTGAAAAAAAAATGTGATATGATTATTTTTCCGCATTGTTTACCCATACCCAAAAAATTTTATCAATTTTATTTTAAAGATTTCATTACTAAGTTTCCAGTTGTAAGTGAGATTTTGCATCCCAGATTTCGGGAAGTGTAAATGGGGTATTAAAGCAGCAGCAGCACATGACCAGCCTGCAGCTATCTTTAAATATAGGTCATTTAAAAAAATGAAATAGATAACAAAGCAAAACCATGTCTAATTACAATAAAGATGAAGAAAAACGAGCCCCTTTTGGGAGGCAATTATGCACATTTCTATGTTTACATAGAAACAATTAACGTAAACGGAGAAAGTGAGTGTTGGATTCTTCTGAGCTTTAAAAGGGACGACACAAACACTGAAGTCATTCTCGTGAGTATTGAGCGATGAACAATTCGCTTTAACTTAAAGCTAAAAGAGGCCATTTAATCTACCTGTTTCTAAACATAATTAACAGAAAGATCAAAAAATAAATTAATTAGCTCACTCTGTTCTTTGATGCAATAAAAAGAAATCAAAGAAGCGACTATCTCTCATAAGCAGTGACACATGATGCTGGAAGGGATGCGGTGGACGTTGGGAGTTGAAGTTAACAGATGTGAAACTGCTTCGTTCCACTTACCATTTGCCTCTCCTGTCTCTCCAGGGCAGCTCTGTCTCTGGTGATTTGTCTCTGTGTGCCTCTCAGCTCTTTGGACTGCTCTTTAATGATATCTGTGACAGGATGGGGCAAAGAAAAACATGCAATAAAACCGTCTGGAAAATCCTCATACAGTTCACTGATCTGAAACTGAGTTTCTTCTCCTCCTTTTTTCCCTCCTCCCTCAGTCTCTCTCTTTTATTCACACACAAAAAAAATTAAGGCGTTTGGCTGACCTAGCACATGCCTAACAATACAAAACTTCTGACAGAAGTCTTTTATTTACTAATATTATATATATATATATATATATATATATATATATATATATATATATATATATATATATATATATATATATATATTATATATATATAATGGTCCATTCCCTTGTTCCATTAAGATTTATATTAAATGTTTTATTAAGCGCTAGTTTTTACTCATTTAAAAATTCTTAATTTTTTTTTAGTGTAAGAGACGTTTTCTATAACTCTAATCTCTGGAGAAAATGTGAGTAGCTTGCAGGTACAAAACTCCACAATTACATTTTGTGTGGTGTGTGATTTTGTTTCATACTTGTGAAAATGTCATGGTTATAAAGGACAAAGGACAAAAAGTTGAACAATAATTTCCTGGCTCTCAGTTCATCAGAGATTGATTAAAAACAGCCTCTTTTGGATCTGAATATTGCAGTAAATGAAATATGCTTTCATGAGCCTGGGGGAAAAAATAAAATAAAAAAATAATTAGTTTGGGGGCAAGGCCAGCAGGATCATGCCCTTCATGTTTTCATGCATTTAAGGGACAAGCTAAACACATGCACTGAACATCAGGTTCCTCCTCATGCTCCCGCCTCTAGATGCCACACTGTTCAGCCACAACGCCTATAGGGAAGATACGCTCTCCTACACACTCACAGCGATCAGCCCAGCATGTGCCCTCATGAATGCCAATCATACAATAACATCCCATGAGGTTAGATGGTCAATATTAGAAGCCACAGATGGTGTTTAGGAGGACAATGGTTTTAAAAAAAAAAAAAAAAAAAGTACAAAAAAAAGCAGGAGTCTTGTGAGCTAATTCATAGCGTTAACTATATTTTAAAAAATAAATTTAAATTCAGAGGGAAAAAGATATGGTATAGTAGTCCACAAGTAAATTAATCAATGAATTATAGGAGAAAAAAAGTTAAAAAGAAGGATGCAGAAAAAAGAAACAAATGAATATGAAATAGGTCAAAAAAGTTACTAGAAAGCAATACACATAAAAGAAATATTAAAAATGACAGTATAACTAAAAAAAATACCTCAAAATATAACTAATTTTTTTTTTAAAACTTTTACATTTTCAATAAACATAAAAAATATTAAAAATGAGAACATGACTGAAAAGAAAAACCAAGTTAAGTTAGTTAAATCATTAAAAAAAAATAATAATAAACATAAAAAAATATTAAAAATGAGAGTATAACTAAAAAGAAAAAACAAGTTGAGTTCAATAATTAAAAAAATAATAATAATAATAATAATAAACATAAAAAAATATTAAAAATGAGAGTATAACTAAAAAGAAAAACAAAGTTAAGTTAGTTAAATAATTTAAAAAAAAATAATAAACATAAAAAAATATTAAAAATGAGTATAACTTTAAAGATTAAAAACAAGTTAAGTTAGTTATATATTTTAACATTTTAAAGTACAAATCTGGAGAAAATGAATCAATGAATAAAGTGAAATAAAAACTTCATTAATATTGTACAAAAACAAGAAAAGTCCAAGAAAAGTGACAAATATTTTTTATACTTAATTATCATTATAATTTTGTTACTTGCCCATCCCTAACCTTGATGAGAGAGTTTGTGTACACGTAGAAGTCTACGCAAAAGATGACGTATCGAAAACGTACTATTGAGGGAGGGTTATCGTCCACAAAACTCGGAGAGCTAAACCAGCTCTGCCATCTGACAGGATACTTTGGCACGGTGACTCTCGACTCACCTGGGCACCAAGGTCAAGAGGACAACGCTTTGGAAATGATGGGAATTCAACTTGACCATGGAAAAAGCATTAAAATGTGAGTAAAGACTGTGACTGATTCTCAGTTTACCACCTACTCTTCTGCTTTACTGATAAACATCAGTCATATATCTTATATAGACTATATCATATGTATGAGTTTGAATATAGTTATCCTGTAATAGCTGATTAAGACAAAAATAAATAAATAAAATGGAATAAAAAATGATCTCAAATTAGGATTGTGACAATGCAGTATTTTAAAAAAACAAAAAAAACAGCCAAAATCAACTTCATGACTTGTATGAATGAATAAAGCTTCTATTGTTGATCTTTTGAGACACCTGCACGGGTTTAGATGGATGAGTTTCAATGATACAGTGCTCAGTTGAGTCTTGAGGCAGCTAACCAGTTAATCTTACCAGTTAACTGTGCCAAATTCAGATCTCTACACAGCTCTGTCCATTGAGTGCATGTCTGCTTTAGTGGGGATGCAATAAACATCAATAATGCAGATGGTCTTCATAAAGAAATTGCTTGCAACAATTGTTTCAATGTAAAAGAACCTAAAAAGGACAAGTAAATGAGGAAATTAACATGACACATGAGGACACTAACATGATATTGATTAATCTTGATGGGTTTGTTCTTTTGTAATTTTTACAAATAAATAATGTCGTTTTTCACTTTTGGTACAGTGGCAAAACATTACTTTTATGTAAATAAACGACATAACAGATCACGGACAGACAGAAACGAGACCAATTGTGTCATAAAACGAAATGAAACACATTATTATTATTATTATTATTATTATTATTATAATGAATTCATTCACAGTCGTTAACAACAAAAACATCTTTATGTAGCAAATATCCTTACTTTATGACTGTGACTTCGCTAGGTAAACAACATCAAAACTGGTGTAACAAGCTGATAAAGTTTCAAAAGATGCAGCAGGGAAACAGGTGTAAATTATAAGAGGGATATGACCATGAAAATCTATAATAAAACAATTAACAAAGTGACTTACCGTCGACTGTCTTCTTTTTAAACAGAGACGCCATGATGACTTAACTTACACTTTGTTTTTCTCTTTAATTCAATATAAAAACTAGTTTCTCTGCCTAACTGCCTCAACCTAACAGACTATCGATCTACTCAAAGGTCCCGAATTCCTTGTTTGTCAGTACAACTGACTTTCCAGCACATGATCCCATCGAGTCATGCAGGGCGTGACGTCACGGGTCTGTGGTGCAGTTCCTCTCGCGTCCTGTAGGGGGCAGTGTCTTACTCCTCAAAATACTCCGAAGGAAATGAGCTTCTGTCACTTTCAGCAATGGGTGACTGACAGGAAATTTCAAGCAGTTTCAGCAGTGTCCTGAGGTGTAACATGCTGTAATTCATTTAATACCATTTTTTTTTTCTTCAGTTCTTCTATAATTATGTTACATACAGTTTTTATGAACTCATAGTAATTGAGTTTTTGTACTCTAAAAAATGAATTCGTCGCACCGACCGCAGGACAATATAAAATGAACTAGTGACAGCAAAATGTGATTAAAATGCTGGATAGTTTAAATTAGTTGAAATTGTGGCCACCTTTCACTTATATGTAAATAAGTAGGCTAAGGAATTCTGAAATTGTGGTGTTTAAAAAAAATAAACAAAAGATCAATGTCAGCTAGCCACACAATGACTAGCTATTTTACAGTTCAGTTTCACTATTTAGCTATTAAAACAATATATCTCCCCCAATTTTTCCAATAAATGTAGGCTATATAAAATTGTTATCATTACACAATATAAACAAACCCTTATTCTTCTGGAGTATCCATCACTCCTTAGTGCAGGTTATAGATACCATAGCATTGTCTATGGCAAATTTAATATTCTTATCAATTTAACGCTCCATCCGTCCGGACAATTTGTGGCTCAGTTCCATGTGGGTGTAATTCTCATGGTATGGTAAAGTGGAGCAGACAGGAGATTACTGCCCCACAGCAAAGAAACCGGAGCCAGCGAGACAGGAGGAGCAGCGCGGGTGACTTTGGGCGGGATCGCGGATGTGTGGCCCGCAGCACATTATACCCTCTCTCTAAGGAGGACATGGTGCATCCTGGGGCATTATTCTCGTTAAGGTTATTAGGGAGATGTTTCCCTACAATCAGCAAGGTTGGCAACAGGGACTAGCACTAAATGTGCTAATAATGGTAATAAGCCCACTGGTGATCCATCTTGCCCCAAGCACACAGACCAGTTCTACCCTGCAATAATGAGACAAAACTACACTTTTATTTGCTATAGAGGGTGTCTTTAAAGTATATTAAAATCTCTATTTCATATTAGAGAGAATCTTTGTCTGTGCATTTGGAGAAGTCCCACAGAGAGTCCTCTGAAACATTTATCTGCTCTGTTCGTGGAATAGCCCGAGGCTGGCAGGCGTTTAATGCTAATGTGCTAACTATGTTTCCAGACAGTAATATAAAGTAAGACATCTCATCTGTGAAATTAGATACTTTCACTATTCCTGTTATAGTGTTGATGTTTAGAGGAGGTGTACTGATCCAGAATTCACTGCTAATCATTTTGTGTCATGTGATCAAAACCCTTTAGGGATAGTTTCACTCAAAAAATTATAGTTCTGTCATTACTTTCCTTCATCAGTGAAACACAAAAAGAGATGTTTAGTAGAATACTCTTTGTGTGAGGAACAGAATGAAATTTAAGACATTAACCCACGGTTTCACAGACAAGGCTTAAGCTAGTCCTAGACTAAAATGCATGTTTGAGCTGTTTTAACTGAAAGCAACTTGTACTGACATATCTTTAAATATGTCAGTGCCATTGTTTTGTTTCAAGATGTATATCCGAGTGAAATGGCTTCTCGAGCAGGGAAAAAAAAAATTTTGATTTTGTCTATCGGGAATTGGTTGGATGGTTGTGGTTTGCTATTGGTCGATCTCATGTGAGTGACAGGTTGCCCCGCCCTCAAGCCAGTAAACACATAATCAGAGAAGAGAAGGGATGACACTGTAAGAGGGAGGGGAAGTTATTTTGATTGAAGATTATGAAGGCACATGAATTTTAAAAAAATAATGGCGTGCACAGATAAATAATTTATAATAAATTATGCAATGTTCCGTAAAATAAAACAAGAGTTGTCAATTTTGATTTCATGGTGACTTTAAAAATGCACAAAAAGCCTATAGAAATATAACACATATCAACATATATTATGCATTGTAAAATGAATCGCCTTAGACCCAGACTGTCAAAATCATCTTTATGCCACTATGTAATGTAAGTGTTCAAGACATGACTTTTAACAAGACAGACGTATAGCTGTATGCAAACGAGGAGAGGGGAATCTGGGTCTCATCACACTGATTTAGTAGCCACATCTTCATGGTGATGAATGCGTTTTGCTTGAGTGTTCTGGACTAGGTGGCAGGGAGCTAATATATCGAGTGACTGACTCCACTCCATCTGCCCCTGAAGAAGAACACAGCATCGGAGTGTCCCATGCCATACTGCACTGGGCCAACCAGGGATTATGGTTAATGGGAGATAATCACCCCTGTTAAGATTGCCCCGCATACACACACACACACACAGAAGTACAGTGACATATTCTGCATGACTGCTTGTCACATACTACACCGTTAAAGACCACATAATTAATCAGTGCAATGTATAGATAGTGGCACACAATGACACTCTCAGCCCTTGAAATGATCAAGTGAGGTGCTGTGCACTTAAAAAAAAAAAAAATGGGGTCCCAGTGGCAGGTCTTCTTCTGCACTGTAGTAACTACAGCCCCAGGGTTAAAGTGAGGCCAGAATTATTCAACTGAGGCAAATGAACGGTATTTGCATGGGGAATTAGAATCATTAAAGGCAGAAGGGCATCAAGAGGACGAGTCCTTCATAGAGGGAAACACAGTCCTTCATAAACAGAAAGTCTAGACAGACTTTGTGTGCCAGCACTGCTCATGATTTAACGGAGGTCTCAGAACAAGCCATGTAATTATAGAAATTCCGGCAAAGATGCATGGGAATAAACCGCATTCTCTGTTAATTACTAAAAGCGCTGGCATGGCAGAATAAAGAACCTGCGACTGAATCTGTGAGGTTTATCAACAAAAATAGGTTTCTTGATAAGCCATTGTGTCCTAACACGGGAAATTCAATGTGTCTAATAAGCTCTTTTTTAATGAAATCACATTATCATAATGGAATGACTTGATCAGTATGCTCAAGATGGAAATGAGCATCTAAAAGTGTTTTTTTTAAACAATTCACAATTAATAACAAACCAAAAGTATTATCTGGTATCTTCATTGACATTCAAAGAGCAAAGATAAGTGTGATTGTCTCAATCTTTGAGGTCTTCGAATTTTTTAACATGACATTAATTGCTTTTTTTCCCACCGCAGTGTGGGCAAATTTGTCAAAAGGGAGATTTTTTTTTTTTTTTTTTAAACATCCAATTATTTGCTGCTCGTAGGACAATCTCAATCAGTGTTGAAGATGTTCCTGATAGAGTGGTACATTTATTTAAATGAACAATAATGAGTGTAAGCAATTAACATGAAAAGCCTAAGTCTGAACCTGCTCCATGGTGGTCACACCAGCCGAAATGAGCTGCCTTTTAACAATCGCATATGCAATTAACATTCAAATTTGCAATGCAGGATGAGTGTGACCGAGTGATTTCTGAACCAGCTGGATTGTTTCTGAACAATTAAAAATGTGAAGAGGATCTTTGTGTCTTAGGACATGCTTGTTGATGTTCCCATTAAGACCTCTGTGACATATTTCACCATTTGTCTTGGGGAAAGATTTTAAATTTCACCAAGAAATGATGTTCTTTGATTTTGCCCGTGACACAAATTGAACCCCATTAAACCTTACGCTTCACTGATGTCATAGAGATAACTGCTAACACTGCCTTAGGGTATGATGGGATAGTTATGCACATGATTACCTCATTCTGCTGAAGATATTTCTGTGTTCTCTGTCTTGTGAACCTTATAAATTGTAGCCCTCTAGAGGATACAAGATTTTACATGAATCTGTAATTCAACACAATTTGTGGCTCATTATGTGGAAAGAAGACAGTCAAATAATGATAAGGTGGATAGACACTACAAATTGGGAAAAGAAAATGTAATTTCAACAGATGTTTACACAGCTACAAAATTAAGGTACAAAGAAACGCATGATGGTGTATTGCTTATTATAAGTGTGTGCTGCAGTTCTGTCGTCTGCCATATTAAATGCTTAAGTCGAGTGGATTCTGATTGGCTGTCGAGGTTTTTATCATTCATCAGCTGAAAAAATCACTCTGAAAGTGATTCCTATGCTATCGTTCCTCTGTGTCGTTATTGTTATAGTGGTGGTATGAATATGCTCATAGAATTAGGATGATTATTAAAACTTTATAGTTATCATTAAACAGTACTTATAGTTTTTGTCCTTGGTGTGAACAGGCCTCAACTGATGGCAAATAATTTAATTGGAATTTTTCTTTGTGGACTGATATGATACGCCCAGATTAATACAAATGTTTTTCTCGGACAGATCGCTAAAGATTTGCACTACGCCACTGACCATGGATGCATACTTTATTCGAAGGAACACTCCATTTTTTTAATTTATATTTTGATTAAGGTTTGTTTATTTATTTATTTAGATCTTACAACTCTGTAGGGTTTGCTTTATGGAGCACCAAGTCCTAAACTGAATTTGAACAGGACGTCTTACAAATTCAGAATCTACAATAATCATTAAAGACCTTGATGAAGGTACTTCTCAATATCCTAATCAGTGTTGATATTAAAGGGATAGTTCACCCAAAAATGAAAATTCTGTCATCATTTACTCACCCTCAAGTTGTTCCAAACCTGTATAAATTTCTTTGTTCTGCTGTACACAAAAGAAGATATTTGGAAGAACGTTCATAACCAAGCAGATCTTGCCCCCCATTGACTACCATAGTACGAAAAAAATACTATGGTAGTCAGTGGGGGGCGAGATCTGCTTGTTTTCAAAAGTAACCTAATATTGAGAAATGTGTCCTAGTGATTGTAAAAAAACAAAACAAAAAAAAACTGTAATTCTATGCGAACAGGGAAGTTCGCACCACAACTATAACAGTAACGATACAGAGCAACAATGTAATTGGAATCACTTTCATAATGATTTTTTTTTTCCAGCTGATCAATGATAAAAACATTGACTGCCTTCCATGCCAGAGATGCCAGTTCGAATCCCGCTCGGTGCAGTACAAATAGAACTGGAGGGGTTACATTGGTGCCGTGACCTGGATGGGAGTAAGATTTAGGGGAGTGAGTGTAATGGAGGCCAGCTTGTAAGAGCTGTGCGAGTAAACCTCACTCCCCAGGCCTCAAGAGGTGCACTAGCAACTGACGATAGAGACTGCAGTCTTTTACGTCCTTGTTAACGCGCCCGCCTCCCATGTCAGAGACACTGGTTCGAATCCTGCTTGGAGCAGTGCGAATAGAACCGGAGGGGTTACATTGGCGCCGTAACCTGGATGGGAGTGAGGTTTAAGGGGATGAGTGTAATGAAGGCCAGCTAGGAAGAGCTGTGCGAAAAAACCTCACTCCCATGATCTCAAGAGGTGCACTAGCGACTGATGCTAGAGACTGCAGTCTTTAACGTCCTTGTTAGCGCACCCACCTCCCATGCCGGAGACTCAGATTTAAATATCGCTCGGAGCAGTGTGAGCAGAACCGGAGGGGTACATTGGTGCCGTGACCTGGATGGGAGTGAGGTTTACGGGGGTGAGTGTAATGGAGGCCAGCTAGGAAGAGCTGTGCGAGTAAACCTCACTCCCAGGCCTCAAGAGGTGCACTAGCGAATGATTATAGAGACTGCAGTCTTTAATGTCCTTGTTAACGCACCCACCTCCTATGCCGGAGACGTCAGTTTGAATCCCGCTTGGAGCAGTGCGAATAGAATGGGAGGGGTTACATTGGTGCCGTAACGCGGATGGGAGTGAGGTTTAAGGAGCTGAGTGTAATGGAGGCCAGCTAGGAAGAGCTGTGAGAGTAAACCTCACTCCCCAGGCCTCAAGAGGTGCTTTAAAGGCTGTGGTATTTAGTGTCCTTGTTAACATGCCCGCCTCCCATGCCAGAGATGCCAGTTTTAATCCCGCTTGGAACAGTGCGAATAGAACCGGAGAGGTTACATTGATGCCGTGACACGGATGGGAGTGAGGTTTAAAGGGGTGAGTGTAATGGAGGCCAGCTGGGAAGAGCTGTGTGAGTAAACCTCACTCCCCAGGCCTCAAGAGGTGCACTAGCGACTGATGCTAGAGACTGCGGTCTTTAACGTCCTTATTAATGCGCCCGCCTCCCATGCCGGAGTCGCTGGTTTGAATCCCGCTTGGAGCAATGCAAATAGAACCATAGGGGTTACATTGGCGCCGTGACCCAGATGGGAGTGAGGTTTAGGGGGGTGAGTGTAATGGAGGCCAGCTAGGAAGAGCTGTGTGAGTAAACCTCACTCCCCAGGCCTCAAGAGGTGCACTAGTGACTGATGCTAAAGACTGCAGACCTCTTTGAATCTCGCTCGGAGCAGTGTTAACAGAACCGGAGGGGTTACACTGGTTCCGTGACCCGGTTTATGTTTAGGGGGTGAGTGTAACGGAGACCTGGTGACTGACACACCTGTGTCTCTTTTAGTTCCCTCGTTTTCTCCTGTGTATTTATACACCTTGTTCTGTTCGGTTAATTGTCAGTTATCGTCTGTGTTGGAAGTGCGGTTAGTGTTTGTTTTCTCCTGTTGAGATTCTCTGTGTGTTTTAAAAGTATCTTTGTTATTTCTGCATCATGTGTCTATTTACCACAGCAATAATTATGACACATGAAATGCTATTATTTATTTTTCAGCTCATCTTTCTTCAGCATTGATGAACATTTGGGACAAACTTGACAATTCTAGCCATGGGGAGAAGTCAAGACAAGATCGACAGTTTTGACCTCTGAATGCTGTACTGTATATAAGAATATATTGTACATTTACATTGTTTTGTCTGCACAAATGTTTTCAGTTGTAATGTTGAGTTGTTGCTTTTTTGGGTTACACTTTATTTCGATGGTCCACTTTATTTATTTATATTTTTATTTTTTATTTTGCATGCCCACCTGATTGTCTGTTGACAAACAGACAAACATTGTCAGATGGGTGTAGCTCTTATCTTCAGTGTGTAACAGATTTTGATAATGTCAGGTAATCTCCATCCTCAATTGTCAGTACACTAACACAGCACTAATGAAGTAGTGTGTTACTCTAATTTGCATTTAATTGAGGGTTAATGCCACTGTTCCTTTGAACAGAAGTCTTCTCTGCAGGCAAATTCTCAAATGCAAAGGTCCTGGTTGGAGTGATTGTATTTAGATTGCACAATACATCAACCTGTATGTCTTTTGTGCCACACCTGTGACAGTTTCGACCAGTGTGGATTGTAAAGACTTGGTCACAGCAGTGATGACATTATTAAACTGTAAAATAAAAACTGAAATTCTCAATTCAACTGAACTGAATTGTTAAAAAAAATCATTCATGCACACCAGTCTTCCTGTTATTTTATATAGGTCACTTTTTTTCTGCAAGTAGATTTATATGGTGAAGTGGGCAAAACAAATTGCCCCTAGTTGCTGGTATTGGCATTGGCTATTGAAAAACCTCTTTCCATACAGTCATTTGTTTCCTTCTACACACAAAGTTCTTTAGTGACATCTGGTTTCATGAAGAACCTTTAATATCAATGGAAACTTCGCATTACACAAAAGATTCTTTAGTGTAAAAAGGTTATTGAGATTTTTCACACTAAAAGAAAATAAAATGGTTCTTTTAAGAAGTGAAAGGTTCTTTGAGGAACCAAAAATGGGTCTTCTGGCATCACTATGTGATCACAAGAGTGTAGAATTAACAAATGCATAAACATTGCATGCTTTGAACTCTATAGATGCCCTTGTTCTTGCACAGTCTGGCACTGGAAATGATATGAAAGCAACTGAACTGTATTTGTATAGATTTAAAAAGCGTTGCTCAATGGCTTGATAGGACTTTAAAATGAGGGGGATTCTAATTATCACTTTTTATTTTACTTTAATTTTCCTTTGTTCTCAAGTAAAATGGCTCCTCCACATGGGGGATTTGATAAAATGTGTGCCAATGGAATTTTACAATAAAGCAGTGTCTTATGAAGTACCGTGCCACAGGGTTAGACTTTGAAGCATCCTTTGTGAGCTGTGAGGCAGGAGAGAGAGAGAACTAATTCACTATGTGTTTCCTACTCAAGCGCTTATTAAAAATGATGATAAACATGATATGAATTATCATAGAGTTATACTAGAATAAAGTGGAACGCAGGGAGAAGGAAATCACTGTGGTGATATTCAGTTAGAACTTTAGTATTAACTTGGATCGGCAAGAGAAGACTTCACTGCACTGTACTGAATGTGTGTGTGTGTGTGTGGCTGTAACTCTCTTCTCAGTGACTGTGCCCTAGATAAACTGGTATCAAAACACCACTAAAATATTCACATCTCCTTCTGCATTGTGTCTAACCATCAAAGTGAACAAACCATTTGCAATGACAAGTTCAGCTCTGACGTCAACTGGGAACAGGGCTGGGCAGAGCAAATGAATAATATAATGAATACGTCTTTTCTAAAGTCTTCCCCATTGCATTGGGTTGGCTTTGTTGCAATAAATACTCTGACACTGCTCTCCTGTTCTTTTATGCAAAACGTTTCTAAGACATTTCAATGTCAAGAAAGTGCTTATTGTTGTATTAATGTGATAATAAAGTTGATAGAATGATTAAAGGCACTAAATTTTCACCCCTAGAGGTTTAAAACAAAGACACAGCCTTGATTTCGCGGAATCATCGCTGTTGTCTTCACGTCTACAACCGGTGACGGGACGGGACTCGGGCAGAAATCATGTTCATGGATGCGATTATTAACATTACTGTAGTATGAAGCAAAGCCGAGTGATGTAGGAGCTGAACGAGGCCGCTGGAGCGATTGCTAATGAGAGACGAGCGCGACACGCGCCTCGCGAGCAGTGTAAGTTTTATTATGCTGCAGTCGCCGCTTCTGCTTCTTCCGGTCATGAGTATGTGGGGTAACGCAGCGCTGTTTTATCATATTAGATACATTTGTGTGTTGAAAGTTGTTATAATGCTACTCTACATTTGCTCGGTGGCTACTATGAGACACTTGTTGCACACTGCAGTAAGCTATCGATATTAGGCATGGTAAAACATGGCACTCGCTGTAAATCAAGAAAACGAGTTTATCCAACCTAATTTCAACAAGACTTACTGTGTTGAGCTATATAACATGATTAGTTTTCTGTTGACGAATGTATTAAAGGTGCAATATGTAAGAATTTTGCAGTAAAATACCCAAAAAACCACTGGGCCAGTGTTATATATTTTGTTCTCTTGAGTATTTACAATATCCCAAATGTTTGCAACTATTTGTAAATCGTGAGAAAAGTGCAATTTTAACCATGTGAGGAGTCGCCTGTCAATTGCGTCATACCCGCATTAACCCTCGGTTTCCGGTTTTATTTTGTAGAAACCATGGAAACAGCAAAGATGCTTTAATATATTACACCCTTTTAATAGACAAGGGAACAACTGTTTTGATATATTTATAGACAGAAAACTAATTGTTGTTATATAGCTCAACACGTTTAGTCTTATTGTTTAAATCTAACTTTCTTGTTTTTTTGCGAGTACCATGCTTTACCATGCCTCAGAGAAAAAACGCTTGTCAAGTAGCTAACATAGCATAATCAGATGCAGCTTTATTTTTAGTAACAGTAGTACAGAATTTTCTCCATCATACAATACGTTTTAAAATTAATTGCATGCCATTTATCAACACAAGCCATCCAGCATTTATTAATATGATATTCTAAAGTCGATCTAGCTTACTGCATTGTGCAACAGTGTCTCACAGCAGCCGCCGAGCGAACGCACAGAGTAACGTTATAACATCATTTTCAACAAACTGAAATGTATCTAATATGATAAACAGAGCTGTGTTACCTCATACTCATGACCGGAAAAGCGGAAATGGCGCTGGCGACTGTGGCATAATAAAAGTTCTGCTGCTCGCAGCGTGTGTTGCGCAATCGCTCCAGCGGCCTCGTTCAGCTCCCACAACACTCGGTCCTGCTCTGCTTCATACTTAACGTTAATAATCGCATCCATGAACATGATTTCTTGCCGAGTCCTATCCCGATTTATTTCCACCGGCTGTGAGGTGAAGACCACATGTCCCAAGATTCCGCGCTCAAACTTGGCGTCATCAAGCTACACCTTTGTTTTTGAATAGGCCTCTAGCGGACAGAAAATTCTCCATATTGCATCTTTAAATCAAACAGTTGCTCACCTGTCTAATAAAACATATAATATATTAAAGTGTGTTTGGTGTTTCCATGGTTTCTACAAAATCAACGTTAACGTGTGTATGATGTCATTGATGGGCAACGCACAGTCCGTGTCCTGGTTAAAACATTCTTGGAAACATTTGGAATAATGTAAGTACACAAGTCAACAAAATATATAGTGATTTTTGCATACTTTAATCCAAAAATCTTACATATGGGCCTTTAAACTGCTGGTCCATTACTTTATAATTGATCACTCTTTCCATGTTTGTGAATGGAAAATGGGTCATGAGCCTTTTGTATCCTATGATATGCATGAAAACTAATTATTATAATGATTAACTAAGACCCAAAACTGTTATTATGGTGTTTTTTCACAAGTACAAACTTTATTTTATTTGAGATATTTTTAATATAACCTCATTCTTCTCAGGTCATTGCCCTGTCCCCTGCCTTTTGTTTCCAACTTCTCTTTGCTGTAATAGGAAATATGCAAATTGTGATTAAAAATGGAAATAAAGACCAGTATTTTGTATTTATTATGTCAATTTAAAAGACTTGAGGTTGTGTCCCAATGTTATGCATTACTCCTTTTACCAGCTCTGTCTTACTCTCACTTTCCCTTCAAATAAATAAACTCTGTCATTGGTGTTGTCTCTTTTTATCACTTTAGCTTTATTTGCTTAGTCAACCCTGTTATTACCATGAGTTTGTACTATAAATGATTTGTTATTAAAAAATGTGGATATTTATAGAATCAAGCATTCTTTCTAATAAACACATTGCAGTGTCATGACCTTCAGCACAAGGCTGGCTAAATTAATAATAAAACTATCAACCTGTTACATTTTTTAGATATAGGTATAATTTAATTAAATAATTTAACATTGTTCATATTAGGTTATTATTTATTCTAGCTTGAAATGACACAATGCAATTCATTAAAAACAAAACAAAAAAAAATATTAAAGCTAAAAGATTACATTCTTTGTCTGCATTCAAATCTAATGTAAAATCGTTTTTTATCACAGCAACATCAGTCAGTGTATTCTGGTTTAGACACTCAGTTGGTCTACAGCAGGTGGCAGCACATGCCTAATGCAAACCTACCTTAAAAACTGCTAATTATGAGGACAAGACATAAAAACAAAACCTCTCTTATTACAATTTCCTCTCTAGCGAATAACATATTACCAGCGTAAAATTACTTTTATAAGGCACAGAAACGTAAAATAAAAGCTAAGCAAGAATGTAAATAAAGGAGTAATGCTTTTTACAGCTTCAACTAACCAGAAGTTTTTGTTAAAATGTTAGTTTATTATTGAGCAGTTTATCTTTTACAAGCGGATTAATGGTAAAGTAGTGCTCTATGAATATTTGTTTCGCTTTATTCAGCGGAGCCCTGATTCCACCAATCAGATCTTAGCGCTCCAAACTTCCCACCAATCAGCGAAGCTCCTGTAACTTTCACGAGCAGTTCGCGTCTGTCGCTCTGTTTTGATCCGCTGTCTGTCTGTAGGTGGTGAAGCCTCGATGGGGACACTTTTGTTTTTATGCTAATATTTTCTTTTACAAACTGCGGCGCTTTTGTCAACGCTCAGGTTTATATAGAGGGGAATGATGACATCATTTATCTGTGGTTGAGGAAGCTGCCGTGTTTCTGAAGAGCCTCTTGAGATCGTCTAAGCCTCTGCCATGAGTTGTTTGGATGTTATGTATCATCAGAGTTATGGAGCTCATCACTACTTGCCTGCGACATCAGCGGCGGCGGCAGCAGCAGCCTACAAAGCGGCGTACTACCACCATCATCACCAGCAGCAGCAGGTAGGTGCTTTATTTGGGCTGACACAGGCGACTCTTGAAAAGTTAGAAAAAGAAAGTTATGCCTCAGACATTTTTGTTGAGAAAAAAGTTGAGTTAAAAAGTATTTAAAGCTTTAAGAAAAAAGCTTTACAAATGTTACATTCGTGTATATATACCATTATACAATACACTATTTTAATGAACAAGCTGGACAGTGAAAAAAGCAGGTAAAGCAAAATATTCTAACATATTATATATATATATATATATATATATATATACACACAATTCTGTTTATTTAATAATTTTTTATTGGACTAGAGTTGTACCAGTAAATGTCTGATAATTTGTTTCTTTTAACATTTTAGTCAATACGTAATTCCCATACTTCGTTTTGTAGTTTTGGTGACTTTATTGTTACTCTAAAATGTGGAAAATAATACAAATGAAATGAGAAGATGTGTCCATACTGATTTCTTCTCTAAATACTATACTGTTATTAAATAAAACTGTACTTTATGACATTTGATATTGAATTCTTGAAATTCCAAGCTGCGAATTACAACTGAATGTGTTTATACAGTCTCTCGTACGGAAATCTTCATGGGCGTAATTCAGCGTTCCACTAATGTGCCAAGTGTGGGCACTGGGCCATCAGTTCAGAGACAATCCTCAGCAATCTATTTTGGTCGAAGACCAGGTGGTGAATGTGTGTGCTGCCGCTCGCTTTGAACCCCTGACCAGTAATTCTTTATAATGAACACAAATCTGTGTCTTTCAGCAGAAGAAGTTCGGTGCCTACAGCAGGATGCAGGATTCTGAGGAGTTTCCCTCTCACTGTGGCCAGAATAAGCAGCCTGGAGCGCTGAAGCCCCGTCCTGAGCCTGAGCTTCCGCCAGAGGAGGAGCAGAATGCTGGGGAAGAGGAGCGCTGCAAGGAGACGCAGCCCGCCGAGGCCGAGTACTTGAGTGCCAGGTGTGTGGTGTTCACCTATTTCCGTGGAGACATCGGGGATGTGGTGGACGAACATTTCTCACGTGCTCTGAGCCAGCCCAGCGCCTTCAGCAATGACGCTAAAACTGGCAGACTTCACTCTGGAGGACCATGGAAAGGTAGGAGACAGTGTTATGTGGGAATCTACAATATTTGTAATCCTGCAATACAATAATTGTGCTAAAAAATAGCTACATAAAGTTAATTCACATTACAAATTATTCATTTTATACTGTTCTGTTCATTATTATCAATTGTATCACAATAAAAATCTGGGTACAATCTTTATGTTGTGTGTCAAATTCACCCTGATTGGAATCAATTTAATTTAACAAAAATCACACCATTAACCTTAATACTTCTCACTCATTACAAAAAAATAAACAAGATAACATATGATGGTTACACTTTATTTGGTAAAACTTTATTTTATGGTGACATAGTTACATTTACTACATGTACTACAAGTAATAACACTAAATTATGCATAATTACAAGTAACTAACCTTAAACCAAACCCTAACCATAACTCTATAGTAAGTACATGTAGTTAATTAATATAACTATTAATATGTAGTTAAATAATAGTATTTATTTGAGTAAGTACAATGCAACTTTGTCACCTTAAAATAAAGTGTAACCCTTTATTTTAAGGTGTACTTGTTACAGTGTAATTATACATTTAAGTCCTAATGTACTTGTACAAGTATTTACTATACAGGGTTAGTTGCATGTAATTATGCTTTATTTACTGTTATTACTATAGTAAGTACATGTAACGTGTAACAAAGACATTAAAAGAAAGTGTTACCCAATATTGTAACTATTTTTTTTTCCTGTTTTGAAAAATGTACACAGAAAAAGTGTGGGAAAAGCACATATTCTGTGTGATTGCCTGAAGCTCAAATTTGAGAAACCGACATAACAAAATACATAGTTTTTTTTTTTTTTTTTTGGTTCTTTACAGCTGCCTTTAACAATAAAATTTCCAGGTTGAACTGGATAAATATGAATAATAATAGATTAGATCTATCATAATAAAAAAGATGTATGCACATTCCACAACACACAGAGTGTCAAAACTTTGCATGCATGTTCATGACTCTAAATGAAAAAAGTCACTATATATATATATATATATAATATCATAGGTTAACTGATAGTTCTGACTTCTTAAAAATTGGTGTGGGTGAAATTTACCTGCAACATAAAATAACTCATAGTTCCAGTCCTGGCTTCTGATTGGTCAATACAGCATTACTGCTAAGCTAAACGCATTCTGTGTTTCTGAACCTTTTTTTAAACATCAAGATTTTATGTTAAAAATGTATATGAATATAAGTGAAAGAATACATTTCTCTTATATTTTCAATGTAATGTTATTTTTAAGTGTTATGACAGAATACTACAAAACCATGTAAATCATATATCCAGGTACTAAGGAACTAATTGTTTGTTGTGTTTCAGAAGGAAACTCCCACTCCGAGGGTCAGTGTGGCTCTTTATCGTCGTCCCTGTGGGGTAGCGGATACCCATCTCAATCCAGCCCATGTGTCCCCTCCTCTCACCCTGACTTCCCCCACAGCGCTGCCTTCCACCCTGCAGACACCGGCATCTGGAGCAGCCACAGCCTCGCGCAGACCGGCCTGCCCCCTCCTTCTGCTCTTACTGACTCTTGGCACTATGGCCTAGGAGCCCAGAGTGGAGC
Organism: Ctenopharyngodon idella; assembly: GCF_019924925.1. NCBI lineage: Eukaryota > Metazoa > Chordata > Actinopteri > Cypriniformes > Xenocyprididae > Ctenopharyngodon > Ctenopharyngodon idella. Next base: position 27,768,852 of record NC_067228.1, read on the forward strand.
AGGATACCCCCACGTACACGAGATGTACCCTCACATGCATCCCCGCCACCCACATCCTCATTCCCACGCCCACCGCGTGCTCCATCACGCTCACAGCCCCGCTCTGGACCCCCGCTTCAGCCCCCTTCTGCTACCTGGTGTAAGAGCGTCATGCAGCCCGACGTCCTGCACAGACGGAATCAAAACAGAGCTGGAACCAAGTAGCATCCCAGCACCCAACTGGCCCGTTTCTTTCCATGGGTCAGTGGACATCTATGATACAGGTGAGACAAGATGAGGGAGTAGATCATACAGTCAAACCAAAATTTATTCAGACACCTTGAACATTTCATTCATTAATACAGTTTATTCACTATAGTTTAAAAAAATGGTAATAAAATATGACAAGATCTCAGAGTTAAACTGTGTCAGAAAAAATGAATCTTAATTATGTCAGACAACACTTAAGAAAAACATGGTCAGGTCAAAGTGTCTGAATAATTTTTGTCAATTTTTTTGTTAGTCCACTCTATGAAGAATTTTTGGGTATAATATGTCACAGTTTACTTTATTTTGCTATCCTCACTTACATAAATGAAATATAGTGTCCTGCACCCACTAGTAAAATTATATCAAAAATATAAAAAATGTCTGAATAATTTTTGGTTTGACTGTATATCTGTACACTGTGTTTGCAGTATCTGTTTTGCAGTGGTATGTAGTTTGTAATGCCTATTTTTGGATAATTCAGCGAAATAGATTCTTTACAGTCAAAAGCTTCATCTCATACACTACCGTTCAAAGATTTTGAAAGAAGTCTCTTATGATCAGCAAGGCTGCATTTATTTGATTAAAAATGTTTTTTTTTAAATATATTTTATTCCTGTGATGCAAAGCTAAATTTTCAGCATCATTACTCCAGCCTCAGTGTCACATGATCCTTCAGAAATCAGTCTAATATGCTGATTTGCTGTTCAAGTAACATTTCTTATTATTATCAATGTTGAAAACAGTTGTGCTGCCTAACTTTTTTGTGGAACCGTGAAATGTAACGGATTAAAAGTTCAAAAGAACAGCATTTATTTGAAATAGAAATCTTTTGTAACATTACAAATGTCTTTACTTTTGTCTCTTTTGATCAATTTAATGCATTCTTGCTGAATAAAATTATTAATTTCTTACTAACCCTAAATCTTTGAACATTAACAAATGAGTGAGAAGCCTAGCGTCAGTGAAAACATATCTTCACAACTCAAGACAGTAAATCTAATATTATAAAATGATAGTTATGAGAAAGTTATGACTCTTATAACACCCTTATATAACACCACCAAATAAGAATAACTATTTCTTATTTGTTTGGAAAATGTCAGACTCTTTATTTTCACATTACCTATATTTTGTTGTTGCTTTCAAGTTTCACATATAAATAATTTACAACAGTCCTGGCACTGAAAGCCACATTTATATATAGGGATGCATGATACATCAGTATATCAAGTCAGTTATTGGTCGATATTAGAGATGTCTTAAGTTTTTGGCCATTGTTAGATATGTCAGTGGATGCTACATACTTAATTGTGCATATTTTGCCATATTTTTACAGTTAAATTACTTTTGCCTTTATCTAAAATTTACAAGTTAATTTTTTTAATCAAATTAATATTATTTTTAAGATTTTAAGATTTTTTTTAAATTTAATTTAATAACTTTAATATCTTTTTTCAGATTTCATTGCTTTATTTTTAAAAGGTTAGTTCACCCAAAAATGAAATTTCTGTCATTAATTACTCACCCTCATGTTGTTCCACACCCGTAAGACCTTCGTTCATCTTCGGAACACAAATTAAGATATTTTTTATAAAATCCGATGGCTCAGTGAGGCCTCCATTGACAGCAAGATAATTAACACTTTCAATGCCCAGAAAACTACTAAACCTGTTTAAAACAGTTTGTGTGGCTACAGTGGTTTAACATTTATGTTATGAAGCGACGAGAACACTTTTTGTGCGCCAAAAAAAAAACAAAATAACGACTTTATTCAACAACATCTAGTGATGAGCGATTTCAAAACACTGCTTCATGAAGCTTCGAAGCTTTACGAATCAGTGGTTCGGAGCATGAATCAAACTGCCAAAGTGGTGAACCATTGAAATTTCAAAACACTTATGATGTAACGAAGCCTTGTTTACTGAAATCACGTGACCAGTTTGATTCACGCTCCGAACCACTGATTTGAAATAAAAGATTCGTAAAGCTTCGAAGCTTCATGAAGCAGTGTTTTAAAATCAATGCAGGCCTCACGAGCCATCGGATTTTATGAAAAATATTTTAATTTGTGTTCTGAAGATGAACGAAGGTCTTACGGGTGTGGAACGACATGAGGGTGAGTAATTAATGACAGAACTTTCATTTTTGGGTGAACTAACCCTTTAATTTATTTATCTAAAATAATATGTCTAAAGTATGAAAATAATTATCACCTTAACGTATAAGCCAGAATTTTAATACTGGTGCATTCCTACTAGTATACTTTCTGCTATATAAATGACATTACAAATTTTCATCCTGCTTACACATTTCTGCTTTCCTACTATATAAACCGTCATACCTCGGTACAGCCCTAATGTTATGTTGCTGGATGAAGCAAGCATGTTTTAACAAGATTTATTTTCTCACCCACAGCGCTTGAGCAAGACAAAGCGAAGGCCAGTGTTTGGTTCTGAGACAGAGAAGATTCACTGGACTACATGCCTTAGACTGGACCACTTCTGAAGCCGAGGCCCACAGTATACCGCGTGTGGAGTCTTTCCTCAGAGGACTGTCTTGGGAACTATTCAGGGGGCAGATCAGTCTCTATCAGTGAGACAAGCACAAAAACAGCTTTGGGGAAAACTAATGTTTTTGTAAAGCATACCATCCTGTCTGAGTTTGTGCACTCATGGACAGAGATCCAATTCAGGACGCTTCTTCTCCCATCTGGGCTTTTCCTGTAAACAGCTCTGGCGTAAAGGATGCCACACGCCCCAAATGAGGTTTAAGGGGCATATCTGCCTCTTTCTTTACACAAAGGAGGTTTTCTCGACATGGTTGATGCTTTAGAACTGCATTTATGTACTTACACAGGTTCTGTTGAAAGAACTGATTGTATTAATACAGTACAAGGCAGAAATGTGTGAATGTCTGAGAAAATCTTTATTTACTTTAATATATTTGTCTAAAATAGTCTTGTGACTTTACTGATTGGTGGTTTCTGTTTGTAATGTGTGTTAATAGATTATTTTTGATGTCAAATTGTCTTGCCTTTGAGGAATTTTTAGTTTTACAGCCTTACATGAACTGCTAAGTTTTATTGGCAAACAACCTGTTTTGTTTGGATTGATTTATTAAATCATTACAGTGTTTACTGTCCCTTTAAAGGTTGTCAGTGGTTGTGCTTTTATCTATTTTACTTTTCCTCGTCAATAGGATGTTAGACATTTGAGAGGTCAGTGGCACCAAAACACACTAGTTGTGCTGCAGAATGACTCTTGACCAATTTTGGGAACGAAATATGGAGAGCACAAAGTCCCAGAAGGGATAGTATCATTCCATTCACATTTAGCTTTATCTCTCGCAAAGCCACAAAATCTGGGACGTGTCATAAACGGTGTTATATTGCAAAAAAAGTTTATGTGAATGCTCTTAAATGTCAAAAGTTGGTATGTGCTTCCTGTCTGGCTAGGAAGTTCGATCCAAGACAACTTGAACAATTGCAGTTAAAACAGACTCCTCTTATCCACTGCAGATATGTCCTAATAGAAATTGTGATAAACCAAAAGAATGTGGCGATCGGCCTCTCTGTGTAACTTCGACCCAAATCCACTCAAAGAATGCAGAGAGCGTAGAATATGCACTCTGGTGTGAAATCGAACATTATTTTGGAGAGATGCAGCTTTAAATATTTTTATACAAGCACAGTGCCAGATATTGCATTATTTTCATCGTAAAAGACAGCTGTTGGGCTGGTTGTCCTGTGAGTGGAGAGGCTCAGTTAGTGTGAATGTGGGGTTCGGAGTGAGATTTCTGACCAGGTGGTGGCACTGACCCTCTCACATTCCTGCTGCAGCTCTCAGAACATCACCAGCTGCTTCGTACTGAGGCAGAATTAGAAACTACAACATGTTATATTTCTCAAACTCTAGACTAGAAAGACTATTTTCACAAGTGTAAACTTGTGAAAAAGAACTGTGCTCAATTGTAGTGTACTTTAAATCTTAAAAGTATATTTAAAAAAACTATTTACAAATGATATAATATTAATGAAATAAAAGGCCACTTAAGTGTATTTAAAGAGAGTATACTTTCACGATTGTGTTTCTTAAAGGGTTAGTTCACTCAAAAATGAAAATCTTCGGAACACAAGTGGAAATATTTTAATGAAATCTGAGAGATTTTTGTCCCTCTATTGACAGTCCATGCAACACTTTGTTGCTTCAAAAAGTTCATAAAGAGATTGTGAAACTAATCCATATGAATCGAGAGGTTTAGTCCAAATTTTCTAAAGAGACTTGATCGCTTTATATGAGCAGATTTAATTTAGACTTTTATTCACATATAAATACTCATCAACTCACACATCAGTTGTGGGAAATAAAGCTCATGCATGCTTGCTTGATGTGTGAGAACCAATGAGGTTCATTCTTGTGTGTTTCGCAGCAGTTTAAGCTTCCGCAAGAACCAATGAGGTTCATTCTTGTGTTACGCAGCACGTTTGAGCTTCAGCAAGAACCATTGAGGTTTGTTCTCGCACGTCAAGCAGGTTCGGTTGAGCTTCTGTTTATGTTCGCTGATCAATGTTTATATGTGAGTAAAAGTTTAAATTCAATCTGTTCATCATATAAAGAGATTGATTATCTTCAGAAAATTTGGACTAAATCAATTCATATGGATTTGTTTTACGATATCTGAAGCGACAAAGTGGTAGTTGCGTGGACTTTTGATGGAGGGACAGAGAGCTCTCAGATTTCATTTAAAATATCTTTATTTGTGTTTCGAAGATGAACGAAAGTCTTACGGGTTTGGATCGACATGAGGTTGATTAAATGATGACAATTTTTTTTCATTTTTGGGTAAACTATCCCTTTAAAACACTCAAAGGGTTAGTTCACCCAAAAATGAAAATAATGTCATTTATTACTCACCCTCATGTCGTTCCACACCTGTAAGACCTTCATTCATCTTCAGAACACAAATTAAGACATTTTTGATTAAATCCGATGGCTCAGTGAGGCCTGCATTCACAGCAATGACATTTCCTCTCTCAAGATCCATAAAGGTACTATAAACATATTTGAATCAGTTCATGCGAGTTCAGTAGTTCTACCTTAATATTATAAAGCGACGAGAACATTTTTGTGCGCCAAAAAAACAAAATAATGATTTCAAAACACTGCTTCGGAGTTTTACGAATCGAATCAGTGACTTGAATCACCTATCAAACTGTAAAAACTGCTGAAATCACGTGACTTTGGTGCTCCGAGTCACTGATTCGATTCGTAAAGCTCCGAAGCCGTGTTTTGAAATCGGCCCATCACTATATTGTTGAAAAGTCGTTATTTTATTTTTTTGGCGAAAATATTCAAAATATTCTCGTCGCTTTATAATATTAAGGTAGAACTACTGAACTCGCATAAACTGTTTTAAATATGTTTTTAGTACATTTATGGATCTTGAGAAAGGAAATGTCATTGCTGTGAATGCAGGCCTCACTGAGCCATCGAATTTCATCAAAAATATCTTAATTTGTGTTCCGAAGATGAATGAAGGCCTTACAGGTGTGGAACGACATGAGGGTGAGTAATAAATGACATTATTTCCATTTTTGGTTGAACTAACCCTTTAAGTGGGCTTTTAAAAAGTGCACTTTGTGATAATGTTCAATTAAACATTTTACTTTCAAACCATTATGTTTTAACTATTTATTGTTGGGCTTTAAAGAAGTACACTTATTTTGATGTGTTGACTAACATACTAAAACATATGTAAAGTACTTTTATGGTAATTTTATAATTTTAATTGTAATTTGATAGTACATTTAAAGTAAAAATGTACTAAATTGCAACTTCATCATTACACGTGCAATTACAAATATATTTAAATACAAAAATACAAGTTTCAATAAAGTTTTTTTAGTTTACCATAAATGCTTGTCAGAACATTCAGCAGTACAATGTAACCATATTTCAAAGTTTTTCAAATTAGTTCAAATTATGAATTACATATAAAGATGTACTACATAAGTATGTCAAAAAGCACCCATATTAACATGCAATTAAGTGTCCGAAAACATTACTTCGGTTAGCAGTTAATATTCCTTTAAAGTATATTATTTCAGTAATAATAACTCTTTTGCTAAAGTGTAAAGTGTTCTTTTTCACAATATGTGAATAATAGGAATTAGAGTTTTGCAACAGAACCAAAAAAATTAAAATTAAAATGATGAATGACAGTGATTTTATCCTTCACAAGAGCCTGCTTCTGCAGTACTGTGTCTAACAGCCATTGTGCTATACCTTGTTAAATCCATGTTCCTCAATGTTTTTGTCCCATGTTGACCATTAAAACAAAATTATGGGACTTGAATAATTGCTGTTATCTTGCTCTAGTGGATGAATAAGCCTGTTCATATCAGACGGGTACACCATCCTTCTGCTTTGCTAATTGCTGTACTTGATTATATAAGTTCTGAGATGGGCCTGTGATCACAAGCAGTAGGAGAGCTCCTCAAGTGGTCCTAACAGACCAGAAAGCAGCAGATAAATGAGGGGTAAAGAGACCTGCCAGCTACATTCAGCCACTCTCCACAAGAGTGACATAAACAGCAGAAAACACATGGCCGCCCTTATGAATAGGGAGCTTGGCAAAGACAGGTCAGCGTGTGGCACTGCACAATATATGGGAGTGTTTATTGCATGACAAAACCATAAGGATCATTAATGTGATTGATGTTCAAAATATGAAAAGACAACAGGGTGACACTAATTGTAAAGTGACCCTTACAATAAACCAGTGGTGTTTATGATGTCGAAAGTCTATTTACCTTTGCATGTTGACCTTAATTCCCCCTTTTTAATTAATTTTTTAAATAAATTTTTATCAGGACTCTCTTTTTCATGACTATTAATTAATAAAATAAATACAGAAAAATGTAAATTAAAAAATAGCAAAATATATTGCGAGTATCATATGAAATATATTTATATTTTAATATACTAATCATGTATTCATTTATTTCACAGTTGGTTGCAGAAAGGCAGAGAAGGATCTATACGCAGCAGTCCCTTTATTAAACAATAATCCAAAACAAAAAACACGCAGGAGATCAGGAGAATACTGGAACGCAGGAGAATCACAACAAACTAAACATAGACAAGAACAGAGAGAACAACTCAAACTAAATACAGTTACTAAAGAACTTAACAAGGAACAGGTGAATCAAATCAATAAAACAATGAGTAACCATAGCAACAAACAAAAATATACTAAGAAACCATGGAGACAGGAAACAATTGGTGCGTCCGAAATCGCATACTGTCTGAGTAGGTACTTCATTTAAATTTGAACTTACTTCGTGGCAGTTAAAAAAGTATGTTCTACTGTATGTAGTATGAATGTAATCTAGACGTACAAAATCCGCCATGTTGTCATTATCATGTGACCCACCAGCATCAGTTGCTTCGCTTCACCTCCATTCATAAATCCTCTCCACTGGCCTCATGGGATAGTAAAGAGTCCATCGAATGGAAGTAGTAGGTCATATGGGGACTTTTTGCCTACTGTTTTTCGAATACTCGGACATACTACTCTGTTGGCGTACTGTTTTTCACATGCTATATAGTAGGGAAGTATTCGATTTCAGACACAGCGAAAAACAAAGGGTTAATAAATAGTGACAACACAGCACTGTCACAGTTCTCTCAGTTTATCTCCTCATTCTTTTTAAGACATTTTGATATATTTTGACCTCTCTGTTTAGTTGGTCACTGTTTACTTTTCAAATATACTAATAATGTGCAAGGTTTACATGGTTTAAAGACACATATAAACAAATCATTTACATTTAATCTGAAATTAAACACTGCTGAAAAGATTATTTATTCAGTCATTCATTCATTTTTATTTGTTTGTTTATTTATTTATTAATTTATTTTAATTATAATTATCTGTTCTTCATAAGTGACCAACAACATAATCTATAACATAATAACCTATAAAAATTGGAAAGTCATCAGCACTTTCTCAAAAGGGGTTCTGCGCTCAGTACTCAGAGGTGAAGATGACTCTTGCTATCTCAGCAGTGTACAAGGAAGCTGAGTTTCTTCATGGGCTGCTCCACAGGCTCTGCCCCTCCTTCAGGAAACTGTCCATTGGAGACACGGAGCCCCTGCCTGGAGCCGGGCAATCCAAGCACTGAGACAGCAGCCTTCACATTAGCATGGGATGCACTTCTATGCTAATTCCTGTCAGCTCTCCATGGCACCCCTTGGAGATCACAGGCTCTTCCAAAGCAACTCAATACAGGACAGGGTGCATTCTAACTTTTTAAAAAGTCTATTTAATCAAAAAAATTTAAATAATAATAATACATAAACTGTTCAAAATGGAGTAGTATAATAGAAATAGTATTGTTACACTTTGTGGTTGTAAAATGGATGACCTTCAAGGACACCTGTGTGAACTTGAAGAGAACTGACTTCACACATCCAATAAAAACCACCAAAACATCAGCTGATTAAAATGAGTAAATTTAGCTCTCAGGAAATGCTATTTGTTTACAGGTGACATATTTTTGGGGGTCATTTTATGTAATTGACATGCATTACATTTGTAGCTGTTAAACGGTAAAATATTTAAAGACCTTTTTCCTTTCATACTTGTAAGTTCTGCATAAGTGCCGGGGAAAGTCTATGAATAAATTCTTTTCATTACAGTCAGACTCCGCCAATCAACTCAAATAGTTCCTTTAAAGTCAGTGAAATCAAATGAATGGCTTGACTGTGTGTCAAACAAAAGCCCTGTGCATAAAAGCTGGATGGCCACGCCAATTCACCCCAGGAGCCTGAAAAAGGCCAGATGAAGCTCTTGAGTCACATTTTATTACGATTCCTTTGGAGCATTAATTGATTACACTGTCAGACAGACTGTTAACACAACTGTACTTTCCTTAAGCTGCATTTGCAGTTGTGTTAATTATCAATAAACCCATTTAAATCTAAGCGAGTTCAATGAAAGACTCAAACTTTAAAGATTTTTTTCTCCATATGATAGAGTGTCCTTCATAGCCTCTCTTTCATTGTAGATAGGTACCATCATTTTGAATTAAATGTGTTCAAAAGTCTGAAAATCTGTGTGTAACTTTAAGGAACGTCACTACCAAACACCTTTTTTCTGCAATTAAGCAAACGTCTTTAGGTGTTATTCCATAAAATTTAGTTTTTATGTGTGTACAACTGTTCAGAACTGTGCTAGCTAACCATGTGCTGATTAGCATCTTTGAGCTAGGCTCAAAAGTATCTAAAATTGTCACTACCGAAACATGTAGTGAAGCTTCGGTTGTGACATCATTGTTTTTTGAGTGTTATTCGCTTTTTTTAGCATCTTTGAGCTATCTAAAACTGCCACAACCGAAACTTGACCACATGTGACTGTTGCGGTAGTGACATCATTGTTTTGGTAGTGACAAAAGGGAACATATAATCATTTATTTAGGGAAAATAAACAACATTTTAGTACAGTTATGCAAATCATTTGAATTTTAGCATGTTTTATTATGCAAATCATTAGTGTTTTAGTATGCGAGTTAAAAATTCTATAATGTGATGTGGTCGCTACCAAAACATTACTGTCACTACCGAAAATGTGCAGTCACGACTGAAACATGAGATGTTTTGTCAAAAATAAAGTATATTGAATTATCAACTAAGATGTTATTATAGTGTTTGGTTCAGTGTATATTCAAACTAATGAATCCTTCACTTTGAAATCAGTATAATAAACTTTATGCCTTTAACAAAGAAAGATTGAATTCAAAAAACAACAGATCTCATAAATTACACTTGAAATATTGTTAATATTGTCATTGTTATTGATTTACCTGTGAAAACTTTTTTAAAAAATAACAAAAAAATATATTTACATGGTAGATCTTAATAGGTCAATGTAACCTTTCTTATTAAATTATTTATTATTGTGTTTCGGTAGTGACAAATTTGGAAAGAGGAAAAATATTCCAAAACTTTCTGAAAATACAATATGAGAATTAACTGCACAATTACTAGAAATGTGTACGTTTGATATTACATACAAAATTTGTGGAAAAAGACATTTTTTTCAAGACATTTCCAACTCTGACTTTGAACCAGTTCTGTAGAATGGCCCATATACAAATAATTTACTTCTATTTATTGAGTTGACTTGTCATGGTTGTGACAGAAAATATTTACTGTAAAAACTATAATAAATCTATATTTTTATCTATTAAAAATGTAATTTTGTATTTTAATGTTTCCTTATAAACCTTATAAAGTGTAGGGACTGTGAAGAAAAATAAAATGAACCTTTTCCTTTTGTCAGGACAAAGTATTTCTTTAAAAGATGAATATTATATTTTTGTTTTTTATATATGTATTAATCTATATGAAGTTTTGAGTTATGGTCTGAAGACAGGTGTTTTTACTGGTTGTGAGTGATAATGTAAAATAAAAAGAGAATAAAATGAAATGGTACATTTGTGTTAAGAACATTCTAGTGATCATCTGTGATTCATTTCAGAGAAATGTTGCTATTTTTAAAAATACTGGCAGATGAAGCGTGTTTTCTGATGTCACGGATACATGATTTCAAACAGTCATGATTTTAGACAGTCTCTTACACAAAAAAATCCATCATATTTTTTGAGGAATATTCTGAGGAAAAATACAGATTAAATGTTCAAAGTGTCAAATCCGGGGGAAAAAATGAATCTTTTTTGTGCTTAATGCTAGATAAATACATGAAAAGCATGGTGTCAAATTCCCAAGTCTTAGTAAAAGAGGGTCAGCCTGCAGAGAGGCTTGACTTCTCGGCCCTGGAGTGCTGAGCTGTCAAAACAGAGCTTTCTTCCTTGTCTCTCAGGCACATTCCTGCGTAATTGAGCTGATGATTAGTCTAACAATCACCAACACAATGCCAGCTGCCAGGATGTGAAACGGCCTAAATACAGGCATCCCTGTTTCACTGGGCTCGTTTGGCACGGCTCTGTTTGTTCAGTGAGGTAGAGGAGCATATGGCAATCATAAAGACAGCTTTAACCAAATATGATCTGATCTCTCACATTCACATGCCAAAAACTCTTTCAGTTTGACGGATACATTTTGAATAATTTACTTTCCTCATGCAAGCCAGCGGAGATAAAATGCTTCCCTCTGGCTCTGTTTGGATATTAAGGGCAGGGTCCATTTTCTTCAGCCATTACATGTCAACACCCTCCTAAGTTGAATTAAATGGAGCGTGGTGCTTGAATTAAACTGCTTATGTCCTCAGATTGGAGCTCTTGTTTGTTTTTAGTGCCACCTGACCATTCAGCAGTTAATTGAGAGAAAACAGGCCGTAGAGCCAGTGTTCGGGGTAACGTATTACAAGTGAGTTATGTAATCAGATTACTTTTTTCAGGTAACTAAGTAAAACACTACTTTTAAATTTACAACAAAATATCTGATTTACTTTTTAAAATAAGTAACGCAAGTGGAATGTAAATACTGAATATTACAATAATCTGCAATAATTAAATGTTTAATAATACAAATATACTTTATGTATTTAATCTCACTTTGCTGCTGACCTTCGAAGATTCAATTCAACCATACTAATAAGCAAAAATGGCTAAACATCACAGTTTCAATTAATGAATCAGCTAAAGTGAACTTTCTTCTGCGTCCTGGGCTGCGTTCTACTCCACTTTTAGACAAGCACTCGCGAACTTCCCTAAGCACTTCCCCTCAGGGGAATCCCTGCCGCCATTTTGAAGTGCGTTCCACTTCGTGAAGTGAACGAGGGAAGTTTATATAGACAGACCCTCGTTCCCTCGATTTTGACATATCGCGTTTAATTTACCCCACCACAAACAACTCTATGATATATATATATATATATATATATATATATATATATATATATATATATATATATATATATATAGGTCTAAAACAACCCAAACACACCTATATACATATAGAGTGCTGCATTAAACAGTTTCATAAGGGAAAAAAATTTAAATAATAAATCAACTCCATAGCAGATTACAAGTGATCAAGGGCTTAGGACGTTCCAATTCAGCCAATTGCAAAGGTTCCACCAGTAGTGGGCACTCGTGCAACGTAAGCAATGATGTACATCCGAGTCAATGAGACTGAGGGAAGTTAGCGAGGGAAGGGCATAAAAAACGAACTGGAACGCAGCCTTATTCTTCTGCAATCAAAAATGGCAGTACAGCTGAAAGGTTTGTTTGAGTTGCACCCTCTACTGTACAATTGCCTGAGGCTTAATTAATTTTACTTTTACTTAATAAATTAATTTTACTTTTGATGTAAAAGGGCCTTTACATTTGCCAAAGAAAAACCCTTTATTCTTATTAAATAAACAAATAACCAGCCCAGCCTAGATGAGAAAATGTAACGCAAAAGTAACATAACGCATTATTTTCCACAAAAAGTAACTAAGTACGGCAATCAGTTACTTTTTTAGGGAGTTACTTTTTTACCAGTAACTTTCCCCAACACGGGGCATATACTCTGATATATACTGCTCTGGTTCTTTATAACATTTGCCATTTTACAAGAATTTGTAGAAGATATTCATAAAAATGCTGCATTTTAATTTTCATCGTGAATTTTTTTTTTTTGCGAAATTTCCAATTTTGAATTGATCAAACCGTGTTTGTACACATATGTGACCAGATACACTACTGGTCAAAAGTTTGGAATAATTTAGATTTTTTAATGTTTTTTCTTTTTTTAAAAAATCTTATGCTCACCAAGGCTGCATTTATTTCATTAAAAATACAGTAAAACAGTTTTCTATTTGAATATATTTTAAAATGTAATTTATTCCTGTGATGCAAAGCTGTATTTTCAGCATCATTACTCCAGTCTTCAGAGTCACATGATCCTTCAGAAATCATTCTAATATGATGATTTGCTAATCAAGAAACATTTACTGATATCATCAATGTTGAAGACAGTTTTCGCTGCTTAATATTTTTTGTGAAAACAGTAATACTATCAAACTACCATTACAGAATCAATTACATTTTAAAATATATTCAAATAGCAAACAGTTATTTTAAATTGTAATAATATTTAGCATTTTTACTGTATTTTTTATCAAATAAATGCAGCCTTGGTTCTTTATAAAGCATTAAATATTAATTATTCCAAACGTTTGACCGGTAGTACCATATACAGTCAAACCGAAAATTATTCAGACATTTTTGATATATTTTTACTAGTGGGTGCAGGACACTATAGTTCATTTATGTAAGTGAGGATAGCAAAATAAAATAAACTGTGACATATTATACCCAAAAAATCTTCATACAGTGGACTACCAGTAAAATTGATAAACATTTGGAGCCAAAAATTATTCAGACACTTTGACCTGACCATGTTTTGCTTAAGTGTTATCTGACATAATTAAGAATAATGTTTTCTGACACAGTTTAACTCTGAGATCTTGTCATATTTTATTACCATGTTTTTAAACTATAGTGAATAAACTGTATTAATGAATGAAATGTTCAAGGTGTTCAAATTTTGGTTTGACTGTACATATTTCTGGACTTTCTTGTAGGTCAACTTACAATAATACACATTGTACAGTGGGGTCCAAAAGCTACCTGTCTAGGGTTGAGATCCACCTATTCAAATACTTGAGGATTGTTTATGTGGCATGTGCATGCAGAAAATGCATATTTGCACAGCACTGTTAAATTAGTGATGTGAACATGTGGTCTGCGGAAACGTTGGCAGATGGCGTGGCAGTAAATCAAAGTGAAACACAGACCTAATACATGGGCTTAAGTCGACACTGATGAGTGTTTAAAATCAGCCTTTAGGAATATCCCATCAACATTTCTGTTCAGTCCACCTGCAGAGCACATGCCCACCCACAGTGTAATGAGAGTGCATACTTCGCACTTAATGACAGTTTAGTTTCCTCCCTATTTCACACTGTGCAATAAAAGCATAATGATGCTATCAAATATTTAACACCAGATAGTAGCTGTGCTTTATTTAATATGCAAAAACTATATGAACATGGTTCATCTACTGCATTTAAAATGTCAACAATAGAATCTGTGTTGGAATGCATGAATTGCATACTGTATTATAAAGAGTCACATTCTTGGATGCATATCTAATAATAGTGGTTTGGATATTCATGAGATAAAAGTGCTTTAATTACTACTTGATTTTAGCCAGAGTGATTTTATAGAACTCTTATTACTACAGTCCTCATGGAGCAATCTTAAGTGTCTTACTCAAGGGTACAATGGTCAAGAATTAGCCCTTTTGGGCTTTGAACCTATACCTGCCATAATCTCTATGGTACATTAGGATGGGAATTTAATTCCATTAACTGATCATTCCAATAATAAATACATATAAAACAATTCTTGCAAAAAGGTGATTACACAGACTTTTAGAAATGGCATGAATGCAGTCAAGTAATTAACCTATGTACCTACATTACACAACAATACTAAACAAACAAAAAAAGAGTAGTAGCCTAAAACATATTTTACTCATTTCATTTTATATAAAAATACCACTTGACACAATGCTTAATATTTATCTTAACTATGAACAGCCAGCTAGTATCTCCACTGATTTAAGTCTCACAGTTTATTGAAAGCTGTGTGTGTTTACTTCACTAAAAAGAGCCGACTCATTAGTTATTGGGTTTGAGTCATTGGTTCAGAAATCTAGGCTGGGTGCACCGTAAGCTTTCGATTCATTAAAAGAACTGACTCCAAACTAGTTTAGCACAAACCACCCTGCAGCCAATTTCATCTGTTTAGGTTCGAGTGTAGGGTAGGGTTAGAGGTTAGTATTTGTTGTAGCAATGTGTAGGCACTGTGATTGCCATGACCAATGAAATCTTTAGAGTCGGCTGCGGGGCAGAGTTTGTGCTGAACTGGTTCAGGGGGGAAAAAAAATCACTCACTAGATTCGAAGTGTTGCATGGCCATAAATTAAAGGGTTAGTTCACCCAAAAATGAAAATTCTGTCATCATTTACTCACCCTCATGTCGTTCCAAACCGTAAGACTTTCGGTCATCTTCAGAACACAAATGAAGATCTTTTTGATGAAATCTGAGAGATTTCTGTCCCTCCATTGACAGTCTATGCAACTACCACTTTGATGCTTCAAAATGTTCATAAAGAGACTGAAAAACTAATCCATTTGAATTGAGCAGTTTAGTCCAAATTTTCTGAAGAGACGATCGTTTTATGATGAACAGATTTGATTTAGGCTTTTATTCACATATAAACATTGATCAGCGAACATAAACAGAAGCTCAACCGAACCTGCTTGATACTTGAGAGCAAACCTCTTGCGGAAGCTCAAACATGCTGCGTAACACCAGAACGAACCTCATTGGTTCTTGCGTACACTCGAACATTCATAACACACGAGAATGAACCTCACTGGTTCTTGCTGAAGCTCAAACATGCTGCGTAACACAAGAATGAACCTCATTGGTTCTTGAAGAAGCTCAAACGTGCTGCATAACACAAGAATGAACCTCATTGTTTCTTGCTGGGACAGAAAGCTCTCAGATTTCATCAAAAAGATCTTCATTTGTGTTCTGAAGATGAACAAAGGTTTTACATGTGTGGAACGACATGAGGGTGAGTAATTAAAGACAGGATTTTCATTTTTGGGTGAACTAACCCTTTAAGTAATGATATGAACCTCTGTCAGAGAAGTTTAGTATGGTATTTCGCTTGTATCTGACAATTAATACATGTGCAAAAAACATTCTTTATTTTTTCTTGGTTCCCAACCATGATGGTATGCTAAATGATCACCAATACAGCTCTAGGACATTTTAATGAAATAGCCCGTACTTAGCTACATTGCTAAGTATTACCCGTATGAAATAGCCCGTACTTAGCTACATTGCGGTTACACATGAGAATAGAATAGTACCTCTCTGACTTTGTCTCAAAGTGACTGTTATCAGGTAGTTTACTTGCAATGTACTAGCCTCTTCTACACAAGATGATTATTTAAAGTTGGTATGAAACAGAAGTTGTGATTGTCTTCCCTATTGTTACATATATCTGCGTGAACCAACTTCTCAAACAAGAAAAAATGTAGGGCAGGACTTAATTTTGTTCATCAGGAATTAATTGGATCATTGGATGGTTGTGGTTTGCTATCGCTGTGATGTCATGTGAGTGACAGGATGTCCCGCCCTTGCGCCAGTAGCCATCCTGACCCCAGTCTAAATAAGATCTCATTTATGACTACAAATCTTATAATCTCTAGGACCTACAAAGACATATGAGAAAATTGATATTTTTAATCTAGTACAATGATTAGTTTTATCTCAAGTATATTAAGACCAATACGAGTACATTTCGAAAACACACTGGCTACATTTAGTGAAATACACAATAATTAACTCACAGACCTGGCAGCTGTGACCCAACTTGAACACAAGAGGAACATAATGAAAAGAAGAGTATGAGGGAGTCTGAAGGAGGTATCAGGCTGCAGACAGGTTCCCCACCCCTCACATTCGGCTTTCTCACCAGGACACAGAAAACACTATTCTCATTCCCTTCCTTTGGGCCACTTCCTAACTTTCGTGTTATGGTGGCAATACAATTGTTCAGAATTAACAACATTTTGAATGCTCCGAATCAATTCAGTGAAAACACGAGAAGACAAGAAGCGCTACATTTAATGGGTTCATAGTTTTCCCCTGAAGTACATTTATAATGTTGGCACAGTATACTTAGTGCTACAAAAAGTCATACTTTAGTTTTTTTTTATAACCATTTTCAACCCTTTCTCTAACTCTTTGAATTGAACAGTTCTTATTAAAACATCCCGTGCACTGAGAACTTTCTGCTCACAAACAAGCCATGGGTTTGTCATCAGATATACTTGTAAAAGCCACATCCTTCAATAACAGCCTCTTTGCTAAGCCTGTACTTCACTGTGACATATTCACAAAACAATCTGAGCTGAAATGTGTTTCTGTTGCTTAAACAGTAGAGCATGGTGCTAGCAATGCCAAGGTCATGACTTTGATTTTGAGGGAATGCATGAATTGATAAAATCCGAAGTATGTTTTTCTGGATAAATGTCAAATGAGTAAATGTGCAGCTCAAACTGTTAAGATCAGTGGTTTAATTGCTTATTTCTAATGTCAGGATCCTTCCAAAGAATATTCAGAGCAGTAGGTGCTACACAAGGGTCAGAACCGGCACAAATTTCGACATACATTTTCATTCGTTTAGGAATAATAACAACAACATAAGGACAGTAAATTTTAAATATTTGTTTAATGGCATCTCTTTATGAATAAAGGCCAGTATAACTGATTTACTGAATTATAGTCATTCAACATTACAGTGTAATTGAAAGCTACCTGTCTAACAGATATAAACTGCATGATTTATAGCCTAAATTACATATAGATTAATCATTATTAAAGCTACAAAAGTTCTTTAGTTAAGAGCAGTGAGTTATTTTCGCTGTTACCTTTGTTCTTTCATTATCTTCAATGATAGACGGCATTAGTGGTTGCTGTCCCTTTAAGAGCTGCCGCTGCTGCACATGACGCGGATCTCACTCGCGTCCCACTTTCTCACAACTACTTTCTACTTTCGTTTTAAGACTTCATTTAACTCATTCAAGGCTACTCTTATGAGGATACCCGACAAAACTGACATTTTTTAAATTATTGTGTGTTATTGTTCGTTCAAGCGTGACAGAGAACTCCATTCTGGCGCGCCGTCCATGCGCACGATACTGGCGCGCGTCTTTCTGTGCGTCCTGTGTGACCGGACATTCACAGACAGCGCGTTCTCTTTTTCTCTTTTGGCGCGCTTAAATGGTTTATGCTAGCCAAAGGATGATAGATAAAACTGATGCTGCGTTAATTGCGTTAAATATAATTAACGAGTTAAACTGGAAAAAGTAATTGCACGCGTTAACGCGTTAACGTTGATGACAACACTAGTTCAAATATATTCATCTGACTTCAGAAAATTGCAAATAGTTCAAATCAATGCTTGTTTTTACTGGAGAGTAAGGTTTAACTTCATAAAGTTACAGTATATTTTCATTGTATGTTTTAAGCTCTTTTATCTCAAAAAATCAAGAAATATTTAGACTCCTCATGATCTACTACCCCTTTAACAAAAAAATGCATTACAAATCATGCTTTGGAAATGCATAGTGAATCAGTCTTTCCCCAAAAACGTTTATTTCTCGCTCATTCTAATTAAATTTAAAATGCCTGCCTAGTCCCAATCATGTTATTCCAAATCTTATCCATCTTATCCTTGTCACAAGTGTGAATGCTATGTTGGAAATCTGAGTAGCGCTCTACAGTCCAATACAAATTCTCCTCCTGCAAAACTCTGTCTAAACCTTTCAGCTATAAACATTCCAGTTCCCGCCATGAAGAGCCAGTCTGCAGGGCTGTGGTGTCTAATTTGGATAGACACACAGTCAGAGTTATTCAAATATCTGAGCTCTGGCCTCGGGCCAGAGAGAGAATTTGGTCTGGACATGGTCAGTGCTTATGAGCTTTAAGAGAGGGATTCCTCTTTCCTCCCCAGAGCTGAAGACCAAACATTTTCATTAGTGGTGCTAATCACTGAGACTCACGATCATCTGATGAGAGGAAGACATTCATTAGGAGGCCTGCTCCTGTTCGTAGACTGGCACCTCTGTTTCCTTTGCTCATGTCTAAACTTTCTGTGTTCTGCTGATGGATGAAAAGTGAGCAGGTGGAAGTCAGTGTACAACGTAGCAGAGCTGTTTTTTCAACAGGTTTATCATCTCAGTCACTCTATCTTCACTCCACTGCTGGGTCAGTTCAGTTTTTTTTGCCTGTCTAAAATCTGTGTTTAAATGTGTGTCATTTCTGTGCTACTAGTGGCAACAATGCAAATTGCAATCTGTTTGTTTGAGCAGCCTGACTGGGCTGAATGCAGGACTTCTACTAGCATGGAGAAAGCTGTCTGTTAACATTCCCATCATTACAGTTATTTAGGTACAGAATCTGAAATCAGCATCTTGGTTCATGCGTGCTTCAAGGGGTCAAGTTTTGTGTAGTTACAATACAGACCCAGACTTCCTTCAGTTGAACACAAATGAAGATTTTTGGGAGAACTATCCCTTTAAGACTAAAGGAATTCTTTAAGAGTGCAACAGTCTTTTTTTTTGGAAGTAAAAATCTTATTCATTTTCTTCATAGATAGGATTTTTCATTTTAATAAGTTATAAAGTTTTAAAGACTACTGTGGTTGTTAATGTTCTATTCTTTTATTGAAGCCATCAGCCTGCATTATTTTAACTTATTTTTTTACAATAATCATGTTTTACCGTGGAAGTCCTGGTGAAAAACTACATTAACCATGATTCTGCAGCGTAATCTCCAGAACTGCAACAAGCAAATCACACCAAAAGCTTCATGCAAACTATTTAAATGTTTGCAAATATATGCATATATTGCAATAAACACAACATATATTGTTTCTATATATGTAATGAACATCTTTAAATCAAAAGTTTTATATTTCTCCATTGTTTTTAATTTGAATGTCATTCACAATGCTTCATGGGATTGTAGTTCTTTTCCTCATTATAGTCATCAAAGGGTTAGTTCACCCAAAAATGAAAACTCTAATTACTCACCCTCATGTCGTTTCACAACCATAAGACCTTCAGAAAACAAATAAAGATATTTTTGATGAAATCCGATGGCTCAGTGAGGCCTCCATTGCCAGCGAGATAAATAACACTTTCAGATGCCCAGAAAGCTACTAAAGACGTGTACTGGCAAAGCATGTGATTTCAGTAAACGAGGCTTCATTACATCATAAGTGTTTCGAAACTTCAATGGCGTGACTTTGGCAGTTTGATACACGCTCCGAACCACTGATTCGAAACAAAAGATTCGTAAAGCTTTGAAGCTTCATGAAGCAGTGTTTTGAAATCGCCCATCACTAGATATTGTTGAATAAAGTCGTTATTTTGTTTTTTTGGCACACAAAAAGTATTCTCGTCACTTCATAACATTAAGGTTGAACCACTGTAGTCACATGAACTGTTTTAAATATGTCTTTAGTAGCTTTCTGGGCATTGA
Source organism: Ctenopharyngodon idella (assembly GCF_019924925.1). Taxonomy (NCBI): domain Eukaryota; kingdom Metazoa; phylum Chordata; class Actinopteri; order Cypriniformes; family Xenocyprididae; genus Ctenopharyngodon; species Ctenopharyngodon idella. The sequence goes on from NC_067228.1 coordinate 27,789,247, forward strand.
AAGTGTTAACTGTCTTGCTGGCAATGCAGGCCTCACTGAGCCGTCAGATTTTATCAAAAATATCTTAATTTGTGTTCTGAAGATGAACAAAGGTCTTACGGGTGTTGAATGACATGAGGGAGAGTAATTAATGACAGAATACTCATTTTTGGGTGAACTAACCCTTTAAATACACATCTTGTACACTTCTGTCCAATTTTCAAATACTTTTTTCCTTCAAATTAAAGTGTGTAATGTTGTGATTTACCTTGTTGCTGGTTGGTTTAGTTCATGGCTTAAAACTCTTTAATGAAGACCTTTTTAAAATCTCTATGGGAAAAATGACTGGGGAAAAATACCAGAACCAAGGCAGCTGAAAAAGTGGACGGGCACTGTTGGTTTCAGATATATGCTCCTTTACACAACATGGCTAATAATATAGGATAGAGTTTGCTTTTCTCTGAATGACACGTCATCGATGTGAGCTGTGCTGAGTAAAATTCACTTCATTTTTCAAATTACCGATTTTGCATGGGAGCATGATTTACCATGGGAGAAGCACTACATGACTTTTCTCTGGTCCATTTTCCCTCTTAGATAGAGACACTGAGCCTGTGAGCAAAGCATGAGCCCTGTTAGGTAATGAAAGGCAGTGCTCAGCCAAAGGCTAGAATAACAGAGCGGAGCATATGCATAGCTAAAATATTTCTCCTCTTTAATAAGAGATTAGTAGGCACCCTCCACCTGTTTCTAGGGTTCAGGCGCTTGGCAACGGGCAGAGTGGGCTCAGCAAGAGAGTGCAGCCCCTACATCTGTTTGGCACGTTGTGCTTTTCAATCACAGCGCTGGGCCACAGGCTTCTCATGCTCACAATGAGATCACTGTGTTCTCTGAGGCCTAAACCAGCCCTCAACAACCACCGCAGCAAAGTAAACAAACTCAGGGGAATGTAAATTCACAACACCACCATGTATTTAAAATCTACTTACAAGAGCCAATTACATTGTTGGCTAAAAAGGAAAAACAACTGTCACTGGCTGGTGAGATATGAATGATACTGTAGACAGTTTCCAAAATTAACCTTTGAGGTTAACTGAGGGTGAGTTTGGAACATTTACATATCATAAATATATTTCACAAGCAATTAATTGTTTTTTATTATTTTAAGATTAGAATTTTTTATGACAATGGGGTTATTTTTCCCTGTATACTTGTGATAAACAGCACAGATCAATTGTAACCCCTCCTGTTTGAACCGCCTGCTTTCAGCAGGACTCGAACCCGGGTCCACTGGCATGGGAGTCGGGTGCTCTAACAAGGAGGCTAAAGTCTCTAGCGTTAATTGCTAGAGTACTTCTTGAGATCAGGGGAGTGAGGTTTACATGCACAGCTCTTACCAGCCTACATCCGTTACACAATCACAGCATCATATACAAATTGTAAAATTGTTAAATCCTACTGTTATTTAGTTGCGTATATATTCTCTTTTGGCAGCTTAGTCAAAGCCGTTTGGGGGCCAATATTTTTAAGCAATGGCACTGGTCTTAAAGGATTAGTTTACTTCAGAATTAAAATTTCCTGATAATTTTCTCATCCCCATGTCATCCAAGATGTTTATGTCTTTCTTTCTTCAGTTGAAAAAGAAATTAAGGTTTCTGAGGAAAATATTCCAGGATTTTTCTCCATATAGTGGACTTTACTGGGGCACAACAGGTTGAAGGTCCAAATTGTAGTTTCAGTGCAGCTTCAAAGGGCTCTACACGATCCCAGCTAAGGAATAAGGGTCTTATCTAGCGAAAAGATCTGTCATTTTCTGAAAAAAATAAACATTTATATACTTTTTAACCACAAATGCTCGTCTTGCACTGCCTACATCACGCATGACCTTTCCAACGTGATTACGTAATGCGTGGCGCATCACAGAGCAGTGCAAGATGAGCATTTGTGGTTAAAAAGTATATAAATGTTAATTTTTTTTAGAAAATGTCCAATTGTTTCACTAGACAAGACCCTTATTCCTCGGCTGGAATCATGTAGAGCCCTTTGAAGCTGCACTGAAACTGCAATTTGGACCTTCAACCCGTTGTAACCCAGTCCACTATATGGAGAAAAATCCTGGAATGTTTTCCTCAAAAACCTTAATTTCTTTTCAACTGAAGAAAGAAAGACATGAACATCTTGAATGACATGGGGGTGAGGAAATTATCAGGGAATTTTCATTCTGAAGTGAACTAATCCTTTAATGTGATGAGTATTTCATATATATGTATCACCTCATGGAGAAAAAAATGCTGATGACGTGCAAGTCATGATGGATGTTTTCGTTATTAGACAGTTTGTATGTCTATGATTTGAATCATGTACGCCACTTACATCAGCAAGTGTCTGATTTTTGTTCTTACTTAAACCAGGTACCCTAATAATGCAACACTTATAAACAGGCAAGTCAATCCATTTTATCTACTCACTAAAGCCATTTTACTCACATTTGGACTGATAATTGATGGTCTAAGTAGAAGGCGTAGTGCACAACAGGAAAATGCCATAAAATAAAATCCCATGTTCATGTAAAACTTAAGATGGTACTTGACATAGGAGTTTAGGATAGACAGGAGTGCCAGACAGGCATCTGAAATCATTTAGAGGTTGTGGCTGAGCAGCGCTGAGGTATGTAGTTGCCAAAGGAATGCTGCATTGACTTTGACTGCACTGTCTCACATAAACCAAACACATGCAATGACTCAACGCAGGTAAGAAGGAAGAGTGCACCAGCCAGAGCTGTAATATTCAGGCCAGTCATTCATCATTGGCCTGTAATATGCAGCCCAGTCATTCATCACTAGCTTCCTTAAGACCTCCAAGGGAAAGAGGCTGAGACCATTGCCCAGGCCATGCTGGATTACAGCAGCTTTAAGGTACAAGCAGCATGACAAATAAACGAAGCGCAACAGAACATATATCTCATTCAGATGGCAATGACGTGAACTATCGGCATAAATTGCTTCACCTGTTGATGGACTGTTTTACTGGAACAAGTCAGCACTGCTCACATTTCACTATGTTGAATATAAAACAAAAGCATGAGAGTATAGTAAACCCTTACGATGGCCAAATGTTAAATGTAAGATATTGTGTCACATTCTTCATACACCCAAATCTAAATATTTTGTCATAATTTACAATCAAAGTGAATGGGAACTGATGCTCTAAAGCTTATTTGTGCTGGAAAAAGACAGTCATTTTTGGGTGAACTATTCCTTCAATAAAAAGTGATGGAAAGATACCATGCCTGTGTCAGTGTCGTGTTGGGTGGGTGTTGGGGGGTGTTCTCTTTTCCTCCCCTTGTCATTGACCTGCTGGTTTCTGACGGCCCCCTGTAGATCCGAATCAGCCTAAATCTACAAACTGCCAATGCCCTCCCACAGTGGTCCCACACTCCACCCTATCCCTACAAACACGGCCATTGTCAACTAACTGAGTTAGAACAGACGCTAAGGTTCATGCAGGAAGTGATCCGTCAAAATCCTGTCTTGTCCCCAATTAGGCTCATCAACTGGACCGGCCCTTAGCAATTCAACTTTGCAATTTAATAATGCGCAGCATCTACTGCATGTGCTGTTCATCTGTTCGGATATACTTTGGACCAAAACTCTGGCATAAGCTCCAGCATCCCCACGAGTGCTGCAGGGAGGACATATTTTTGTAGGCCAAAACCCGGAAAGGAGTTAGCATTTTAGCACTTCCGTTTCTTCATCCTGAAGTCAATGGGTTTTTTGAATGGGTTTTTGGCTAAATGCCTGAAATAAGGCATGTGGTGAACACAAGCTCAAGATATTATTATGTTTTATGACACAAAGTACATCAGTAATACCTCATTTTTTAAAGCCTTTACTCTTTATTACGGAGCCCCGGACATGACATGCAGGAAAAAAATAGTAGGCTAAATCGTGCGCACGATTTATTAATTCGTTCCCTCGATTTACTAAAACATGCGCATGATTTATAAATCGAGGGAACGAAATAGTAAATCGTGCACACGTTTTAGTAAATCGAGGGAACGAATTATTAAATCATGCGCACAAATGTAATTTTTTGTCATGTGCGGGGCTCCGTACTCTATAAAGGTGATTGCTAATAAGTGGCTAAATAGGACTACAGAGGCTTTTAGGGACATTAAACGGCATCACAACGAACAGGAAAACTCATCTACTCACTAGTCTGTTTTTTACAAAATCACTGTGTTTATAATTGTGCTCTTGCAAAATATTCTAACTCAGACTTTCAGGGAAAATGCTATCATGTTGTAGTTTGTTTACAGCTTACATAGCTTTTCACTTCTGCCGACTGTTGTGTTCATTTGTGAAGATTATTGTAATGAACAAAACATGTAAGAATCAATAGCTTTGCCTGGTCACAGAGCTTATTTTCTGCAATAATCCAAAAGGCAATGGAAAGATCCTATCGGGTTTTTGTTGAGGGAACCAGGGTGATGCTAACCTCCAAATCTCTGCAGCACTCTATACAAGTGGTTTTGAAGAATCTCATTAAGTGATCCTTCCTCTATTCCTGATTCAGGTTTGAACCCCTACTTAGAGAGTGGCGCTTGTAATGCCAAGATCATGGGTTTGACTCCCAGGGTCAGGAAAAGTCCTTCTGAAGCTAAGCGATGCGTTTGTGTAAGAAAAATAACCATATTTAAGTAAGAAAGGCATAGGACGTAGTGTAAGCGTTTTGAACTGCGAGAGTTTTACACTTTCTTCGTAGGTTGAATACAGCTAGATATTTTACTTCATAACTTGTTAAATATGGATATTTTTCTTACACAAATGCATTGCTTCACTTCAGAAGGACTTTATTAACCCCCCGGAGCCGTGTGGAGTACGTTTATGATGGATGAATACACTTTCTTGAGCTTCAAACTCACTGGTCCCGTTCACTGCCATTATAAAGCTCGGATGCGTCAGGATATTTATTAATATAACTCCGATTGTGTTCATCTGAAAGAAGAAAGTCATATACACCTAGGATGGCTTGAGGGTGAGTAAAGCTTGGGGTAATTTTCATTAGTAAACTAATCCTTTAACTTACACCTTCAATGCAATATAAATCACTTTGAATAACAGTGTCTACCAAATGCATAAGAGTGGAAATTAATACATTACTGGGCTATGTTTCCTAAAAGCACTGTAAGCCCAAGAAGTACATCTTAGAAACCATTGGTCTAGTTATACTTACAATGATTTTGGGAAACACAGCCCTGGTGTGGTCGCCCTTGTTCATCACCTCATTCTTGTAACTAAGTGCACTGATATTTACTCACTTCATAACCCATGCTGCCACCTGCACTCATTAACACAGTCAGGAGGGCCAGGGGAGGGAAGACATGACAGGAAGGAGGCACCTCACATATGTCAAATGTCTTCGTGAAGCCTAGGCCCCTTAAACAAGTGTCAATCAGATGCTCTAGGAGCCAAGAGGAAGTTGAGTTGCGGAGGTGGGTGTGTGTAGAGCTGGGCCGGGGCTCCTGTCGCTCACTCTAAGACAAGCCCGGCAGGGAATCTGATCCAGACCCTACCCTAACCCAGCAGGCTGGGCAAGCTAGGAACAGGCTCTCGGTGGGTAGGCCAAGCCCTAAACAAGCAAACCTGCCAGGACCCTGAGAGAGCAACCCTGTTGCTGTCGAGGACTGAAGCTGGATGGCAAGACAATGCCTGGGCGAATTCAGGACAATGGAATTAGCTCCCAATTTGTATCACTTCCCCGAAGGATTGAGATGTCTTATCCTGTTAGGAGCTCCTCTCTGCTGAGCGACACATCCTTGCTTTGAAGCATGAGAGGGATAAGCAGGCTAAAGCCCTTGTTATCCCACTTTTTCCTCAAAGAGATTACAATCTTAGCTGCGGTGCGGCTTTTGGGTGGCGTGCGCACGTTGACTGGTGCTTCCCACGCTTGACTGACACCGTGCCCCGGGAGGCGTCATCCCTTCAGGACACATCAGCTGTCATGGCACTTTGAGAGAGAGCGCAACGCTCTTCAGGTGCTGAGCGCTCTTTGCGACACCCAGGAACCGCCGCTTTCCGGCAGCTTCCGTCCCGTTTCTTGCACGACAGCTGGAGGCAGGTGTAATAAAGAAGGGCCGAGAGAGATCGGCCCCACTCAAGGAGAGGGTGAATGGAGGGGAATGCACTCTCTTGTGCATCAGGGGGCAGTATGAGTGGAATGTGTGAGTGATAAAGACTCTTGGCGGGTTGGTTCTGTTCGGCTCATGCCACAATGGCGTCTTTGACAGCTGAGAGAACAGCGCTTTTGTGGGGCCCTTCCAGTGACACTACACATTGTTGTGAATGCTCCGCATAGCCGGCATTCTCCATCATGCCTTCCTCTGTGCTCAAGGCTTATCAAGAATTCTTTCTTCTTTCTCTCTCGCACTTCTTTTTGTCAGTCTGTACATTGTGTTGCCAGCTACTGTGGAGGCTGAAGGACTAGCACAGAATGCCAGCTCCTGCTGATGACCTCATTCACACATAAACAGTATACAGTAAAAGACTGGCTAATATGCTGCCATTCCACATCTCAGATACTATGTCCAACAAACTAAAGACAAATTAACAAGTTAAATTTGATCTTGATCAGCTCTAGAACAGGGTGTCCTGAAGTACTTGACAGCAGAAGTGTTTCTTTTAAGTGAAATTACTCTTGATATCACTTAGCATTTTCATTGATGTTATTAAAAGTAAATAAATAAATAAATGTCCTGTGTGTGTATTGTATCAGACACACTAATGGACAAAACGCTTACTATTATTTATTTATTTAACCCATTGTGATGTTAATTACAAAACATATGATTGTTTTTAGGTATAGTAATCTCTTGACCACCCAATATTTTAATAACATATTAATATTTTAAAAAGTCATCATTTTTATAGGGGTAACAAATTCAAAACAACAATCTTTCAAAGTACCTTTGGTTGATAATCACTGCTTGGAAACATCTCTGGATGAAATGTTTTTAATCCAGAGAAACTAGCTCAGCTACAGATGTAGTGTCCATGCAGCATGCATCTGCGATCCACAGCTGCTGAACGGGAAAAACAGGATGAGTAATAAAAAAGAGGATAGGTTTATACCAGTCTACCAATATGAAGCACAACACTGGGAAGAAAACACTTCAGTGTTCTTCTTTTATAATATCTTTGGATGTTTCTGATTAGAAGTAGATCCTCAATACAACCACAAGGGGCAAAGCTAATTGAGTTTCCATCTTATGTCTTTTGAGTGGATTTGATCACACACACACACACACACACACACACACACATGTCGGGTTTTCTCAATGTTTTATGGGGACAAGGACAATGATTTTGGATAATGCCATCTTTGTGGGGACATTTTGTCCCCATAACATAGGGTATACCTGAACCGCACACACACAAACACAAACACACACATAGGGGATGATTTAACATTGGTTCCTAATAACATTTTAAATAAATGATGTCTAAAGTAATGCTCTGTGCATGTAAGTATTGTGTGCATGAGTGTGGTGTTTCTTAAATTTTAAAATATTATTTTTTTGAAAGAACGTGTTACTAAAAAAAAAAGTATAAATGATAGAACTTGCAAGTTGCAACATTTGCATTTTGGGTAAAGGCAGTTACAGTTTTTTTTATCTGCTTACACACATTTTCAAAACTTTGCCTCTTTTTTTTCAAAAGTTTACACACAAATCCAAAAATTGCACACACAAAATGCAAAATGCCTCACACCTCTTGCAAAATGAAGCACTGCATTCAAAATATCACACACATCTCAAAAGCAAACATTTGTCTTACGTTGCAAACACCTTTGACATAATATTCTATTTTTGGATATATCATGTACACACAGTTATTCAAAACCTAAAGCTCTTCTTTCATGAGCTCCTATGTACATTTCTGAAAGTAATGGCAGAGAGATGTTGAAAAATTCACGGTAAACACGAAAGTAAGATTAAAACCAAACAATTTATTTTTTACTGTAAGCATTTGTGGTTGTGAATACAGTATTACACGGTACAAAAGAAAAGAAATACATCAACCATGTTGGACAGAAACAATGGTTGTGTTTGAAAAAGGAAATTAAGGATACTTCCTGTTAGATTTTTGTGTTACATAGAGAACTGTGTGTTGTGTTTTGCAAAAAGTGTTTTATGAAATTGAAAACTGAGTCTAAGGTCGAGAATTAGTGTATGGTTTTGCAGATTTGGTGTGTGGTTCTGGTGTTTGAGTGTCAGCTTTCAGAAATTGTGTGACAAGTAAGGATTTTGTGTGTAAGCAGTTGAAAAAAACTGTAAATTAATCAAAAAGTGTAAACTTTAGTTTTTAAAAGCTTTACAGTCATTACGTGACAAATTTTGTTTGTATGTGGAAGACGTCATGCTTAATCTAAAACTGTAAAAAAAAAAAAATGTTATTTTTTAAAAATACTTATAACGTATACAGCTCTTATATTATATCAAATACTTTGATTATACTGAGAGACATACTGTAGAATACTTAAAATGAGAATACTTAAAATTCCATATTAAAAGATTATTTGTCACACTGCAGGACCATTTAAAAATAACTAATGAAGGCAAAAGGCTGGCCAGTAACAGGACTAAAAATACACACTTTCTCTTATACAGTGATATATTTTAAAGTCTTGATGTTGATAAGAACAAGTCTACTGACTAATTATGTTAAAATTATCATGTTTAACTAACAGATATCACTATACTTTCTCCCAGTTGGTTAATTACAGTACATTAAGTTGTTTGTTTTGTATTATAAGTTTTCTGAAATGCTGTTTAAATATGCAAATAATATAAAAATATACAGTATCTACTTAAAAATGCACTAATTTGTATACATTTCCAGAACAAAAATCTGAACATTGGCCAGGTTTAAAATTCTTTTTTTTTTTTTTTTACAGAGGGGATTTTTGATATTTCTTTTATCTTTGATATGAAAAAAACCCTTTCAGAATAGCCTATAGATAAGAAGAAAACTTTAAAGTTTGGTGTGTGTAAGTGTACAGATTTGGCTCAGTACATGAGAAAAAAACTCATTTTGACAAAACATCCTTTAAAGATATGTATTGTAATGGAAAAACTACAGACGCAAATAGATTAACCCCCAGTTTCAAAGACAAGGCCTAAGCCTAGTCCCAGACTGAAATACATGTTTGAGCTGTTTTAACTGAAAGCAACTTGTACTGGCATATCTTAAAATATGTAAGTGCCATTGTTTTGTCTCAGATGCACATCAGTAATGTTTTTTTTTTTTCTAAGCACGTTTATAAATCCTACTTACTAAGGCCTAATCCTGGCTCAATCTAAGCCCTGTCTGTGAAATCAGGCCAAAGTGTAATAAAATAAACACTTAAATGTTTTTGATGTTTCTTTTTCCACTGGTCTGAAAGTAAACAAAGCAAAATCTCAAAATTGTCCAGTGCCGAAAAAAAACAATGATTTTGCCTGAATGTATTTTGCCTTAAAAGTACTTAATAAACATTCAAACAAATGTATTCATCTAAGGTATCCACAATGGTCACAGCTCCTCTGATTCTTGACGAAAGTCTCTGAATACAGTCTGAATGCAAGTTGGTAGTGAACAGACATGGCCTGCTCTTGTGAGGAGTCACACTGTGCAAATTGAAGCTTTGCCAACAGAGCTGACATTATAGTAGTCTGAACCCTATCCAAAAGGGCATGGTAATGAGGCTGGAATTGGGCTTGCTTTGTGTCCTTTTATCATGCGACAGAAAACAAGGGATTTTATTAAGAGAAACATCATTCTTTGCCATGTTCCAGGACTCCTCCCTTTCTCATGTCGCATAGCTCACTGTGAGCCAGACTATAGCCTGTATATGACACCCACATGTGTGCTTTTTCTCTCTCTCTGGTGTACAGCTATGAGGATGCTGAAGTTTCTGATGTCATGTTCACAGCACTTCTGTTAATGTGCTTGGAGCAAACGCACCATATTCTCTAAATTAGAAACTAATGAGATTCTGCACATTAGAGAATTAAATGCATAAAATGGTGACAATATCAACAGATAATTGACATTATGCTCAGTACACACATAAAGCGCTAACAAATGTTTTCAAACACATGCAATCATGCTCAAGCCTGGCAAACATACAACTCCAGCTGCTGGAGTTTGACCCCTTTGCCAGCTTGCTGATAGGCGCATTGTTTGATCTTTTCGATTGTGCAGCTGTAACCTGAATCTGCTCTTATTTAGTGTGTTTATGTCTCATTCACATGCGTTCCCTGATATATGGCACAGATGTGACAGATAAAGCACATCAAAGACTTTGTGCAATGCCAGTAATAATACTGCACTAAAAGAGACACCCAGAGTGCCATGTTCTTCCTTTTAAAGTTGGTTCTCCAAACCAAAACACTTCTGGGAGAATGTAATTAAAACTTTTATATTTTTGTATACTTTCAAAACAAGATTTTGCATTAAACATGTTGTTAACCTTTGTTCTAATGATGTGATGCTATAATTGTTAACGGGAATTCACTAATAAAACCATAAGCTAGTAGTAGTATTCATAGCATTCTCAATGTTAGTGGCTCGGCTGGCACATGCATGACCGTGCTGACTGGCTAATGGCACCGCAATTCATAGATTTCACATGATGTCACATCCTTATAGAAACACCCACCTGGATGGCAAAACAAGGCTTCATCCGCTGCCCATATATACACCTTATACACCTTAAATACAAAATACACCTTACTAAAAAACATATTATGTACAGGCAAGCAGATGAACCCAGAATATGAACGCAATGAACAGAACGAGTCCTCGCACCATAAATAATAACCCAACAGTGGAAGAAAGGTGGGGGACTTGGAGGTGGACAAGGAAGAGCTGGCAGAGGATAGGACCCTGGGGAAGCCGACGGAGGAAGAACTGACGGTGGAGCTGATGGAGGGAGGAACCAGGGTGAAGCCTTGGGGGATGGTCTGGGTGGAACCTGGGGACCGACTAACGGAGGTGGACCCAGGGCGAGGTGGACACCCAGATGGAGCCGAAGGCCCAGGGTGACGGCGCTGGTCTGGAAGGCCTAGGCGGAGACCAGTAAGCAGAGACCTGTTGGCTTACAGGACCAAGGTGGAGCTGGAGGCTTGGAAGACCAGGTCAGCATCATAGGGAGTGAGGATCAAGGTGGAGTCGCAGGGAAAAAGGAGAGCAGTGGAGCTGAAGGGTTGGAGGGCTGAGGTGCTGCCGGAGGCCCTGAAGCCCATGGCGGAACCATGACGATGATTGACCAAGGTGGAGCCAGGGATCGAGGGAGCCTGGTGGAGCCTGAGGGAGGACGGACCTCATTGGAGCCGAGGAAGCGCAGAGACAAGGCGAAGCCAATGGGCTGACAGGCCTAGGTGGAAATATGGGCCTGAAGGCCCGAGGTGAAGCCAGGGGATCCGTCTCACATAGCCGAGCTGGTGGTGGATCAGCAGCAAGGGCGGAGCTGAGGACCTGAGAGACACAGGCAGAGCAAGGGTGAATCCAGGGATGCAGACAGAACCAGCGAAGAGGACAGGAACAGTGGAGGAAGAAGGACTCTGGGCAGAACCAGATGATCCAAATAGAGGGACCTCAGAGAAGGAGAGAGTTCAAGGGTGGGGACAAAGGTGGGACCTGGGTCCACGGACCACAAATCAATAAGGTAGTGGCCTGTTCCTGGCTCGGGGATGGACTGGGCCGCAAGTGGCGCCTCCTAGATGGACCTGGTGGTAGGCTCTGGCATCGGGACATAAATGGGGCTCGGGGCACGGGCTCGGGTTCCATGGCGGAGATGAGTTTTGTCGCAGGATTTGTGGCGGGTGCGAGGGGGCGTATAAAATATCATTAAAACCATGCTGTGTATTGTAAATAATATAATGATATATACTTAAAATAATTGTGTAAGTAGTAAAACACTGTCCCAGACGAAACCTAAAATACTGCGGAGGACTCAAGATAATTGAATAATTATAATATGACCATGTAGTGAACCTATAAACCTAACTCATATTTAAACTATCAACTATCGCTTTGTGTTACACATATCCTTACAAGTACAATTTTGGCTGTATTATTTTTGTCCCCTTCAAAAATTGCTCTTGAGAAATTTTATGTGTATTGTACCCCCCAAGGTCACCGTGATTTTTCCAAGTAAGACATGTTCCAAGTAAGACATGTTCCTGGATACATACATAACAACAAATAACAAACAAACATATTTTGTTTGATTCTTACGGGTTTTGGAACGACATAAGGGTGAGTAATTAATGACAGAATTTTCATTTTTGGGTGAACTAACCCTTTAAATCTTACTTACGTGGGTAAAAAAAAAAACACTTTAACATTCAATAATTGCATTTAACAAAAATTTAAACTATTAAACTTTTTTATTTAATTGCAGTTAACAAGCAATGAAGTGTCCAGTTCATTTAAGTGTTAAGTTCAGTTCGCACTTAAGTATATTCTTTAAAGTATATTATTTTCATAATAAGTACTCTTTTTGAAAGAATGCTAAACTGTACTTCTTTTTCACAAGGAACAGCTTTCAACAAAGCATCTGTTAGCCTACCATTAGACATCCACAAGTTTATTTCTCCCTTACATCAGCTATGGTGCTGGAATTCATTTCTTTGATTGCAATGCAGTTTTTTATTTTAATGCCCACAACAAACACCCAGCAACATGTGATCACCTTGACATCACATCCTCTCAGATACACTGTGGTGATGATAATGCGTTAATGTTCCACTCCTTTCTCATCCTCCAAAAACTGAATGGCCCTTACCAAAGATAAGAGCATGCACGCTTCATTAAACCTTAGGGCTACCCTGGGAGATTCTGGAATAGTTTCAAGATGACTTTGTTGAATTTATAACCCCCTGCAATGGGAATAAAATAATGAAAGGAATTAACTGTTATTGTCCTCCTGGGATTTGGCTTGTAAGGCAGAGTGCCTGTTTCTGCATGGGTGACTGTTTATTTGCTGTAAGACATGTTAGGCAGTTTACGGAGCAAGGGGAAATGGTCTTTAAAGACATGTTTTGAAGAAGAAGGAGATAAAAGGAGGTGCTTTGCTGCGGCTGCCTATGGATAGTGGATAGATTCACTTTAGTGTTATCATAGAATAGTCAGTATCTTAAATTTTGTTTACTTCCTCACATAAAGCTTTTTAGAAGTCTTGGAATATAGCATATGGACTACTTTTATGGTACATTAATGGTGCTTTTATGGTCCCCATTGACTTTTGATATTGACAAATATCACTTTAAAAAAAAAAAATCATACAGGTTATATAAAATAAATTATATGAGACCTATATATATATATATATATATATATATATATATATTTCATGACAATTCTCAGAGTGTTTGGCATGGTAATGGATATGACAATGTTGATATGTTTGGTTTGGCAGAATAGATCTGCTACGCTGCTGCTGTTATTGCTTCTGCTACTTGCTACGGGACTTGCTACTGCCAATACATACATGACACGCTGATGTGAGCAAGTAAGACATGCTGCTGCTGTATAATATAGCATACATGAATTACCCGTAGCAGATCTATACAGGTGGAGCTGAGGAAGGTGGAGGCCTTCTGAAAGCGCGCTGCACTGCTAAGGCAAATGCTACCCATGTAAAGGTGCGTTCACGCCATATCGTAATTAATGTAACTACGAGATTCTGGATCATAAAAAGCATTCACGTCCTCGTAGAGCTCGTAATTACAGTTTGTAAGCTGGGAGTTTTCTGAAAGCTCCCATGTGTACCAAGTGGCTGCTGTACCACCTGACCGCTGTAGATTCATTTAGGCATTGACAGTGGTGCCACAGAAACATGTAATTCCCAGTCCGAGGACGTGAGCAGCTCAGAATATAATGTCACGTGTTGTCATCTCAAGATTATGGTAATTACGCGGGGGTGTGAATGCAGCATATTATTTGAAGTTTAAGCACACAAGCTCATTGGCTACTGATACAGCAAGAACCAATTAGCTGTGTCCTATAGATAATTAGGGTAGGTTGAGTTAAAGGACCTATTAGCCTGCACCATCTAGAGTTTCATGACAGGACTTTGTATAGTAGTGGCCAAAAGTGGTGTCTAGAGGTGAGAAATTATTTTATACTTAACTTGGTTAAGGTATTTATCTGACCAAATTATTATAAACATGATACCATGCACAACTACCCAATATGCTAACAAAATTTAAAAAAAAAAAAAAAAAAAAAAAAAGGGTGAAGATGTCAATTTTCCTAGGTCGAACACCACTTTTGGCCATGCACAGTTTATTTAATATTATGTCATATAGTTTATTGTAAAGTATCATTTAGTTTATTATATTTGTTTTATATAACCTGTATGTGGAAACAAAAGAAACATTTATCCAAATATCCAAAATGTCCAGAAAAAAAATCTTTGTATATAAATTATATATAATTTATTTTGGGTTCAGTATCTTCTTTGTGTTTCAGAGAAAAAAGAAAATCATCATACAGGTTTTGAACATGAAGGGGAGTAAATGATGACAGAAGTTTCATTTACGAGTGACTTATCCCTTTAAGATTGCAGTGGGAGTGGCTGATCTCCATTAGTGTCGACACTTTGCCAAAGGGCATCGTAAAGCACTGGTCCTGCAACAAGAACATCAGCAGCACTGTCCTCCCTTTAGCAGAAAAAGGAGCTGTCATCAAATGATGGACCTAAGCGTTTAGATTCACAATATTGCTCAACAGTGATAAAGGCTATTCTTAGAAGTGTTTTTCCGTATTGCATACTCCTCATGACTGTGTAGATGTGGTGGGAGGAGAAGGATGAAGATCAGCGGTACCTGCCTCCTGTCTGTCTGGGTGTCCCTGAGAACCCTGCTATCCGGCCCGGTTGACTCCAAACACAGCGCTGGCCCTGAGCCTGCTACACATTCCACAACTTCCAGACAGCTCCAACTTTATTTTCAGGCAAAACGGCATCAGCGCTCTCACATGACATTCCCAAAAAAGGCACTGCGGCCCCAGACTACCCTGATTCTCTATATGACTTAACCATTGAGGAATTAAAACAACATGAGTTGTGTCAAAACCAGTAGAGGAGAGTGACCAAAGTCTCCAGTGTACTAATGATACGTTGATGACGCTAATAGATAGAGATTTTTACATATATATATAAATATATATATATATATATATTCACAAAATTCCATTTTTAAAGTCTAACACTTTTGCCTTTCTATGGGCACTTTATAATTCTGTGATTAAAATCACATTTTCTGACAGTCTCTTACAGCTTAAGGGTATAAACTACACATTAAAATATTCATATTCCAATTAAATACAGTAAAATTACTGCCATAAATATAACCTGACAGCGTGCATGAACAGCCAATAAATGGTCAAAGTAAATCTTTGAAACCTTTAATATTTAAAAACTTTAATTTCCCAAAATCTGCATGAATGTGGCCATTGGTTTCCCCAAAGAGGCGAGATTTTATGCCATCAGACGAACATTTGAGTTTTAAGCAGGATATTGACTGGTTTGCACCATATGAGTTTATATGAACGGGTTAAAGGTCTAAAAACTGGAAAGAGGCTTATTTTGATAAATCACTTGCAGTCTCATCCCCATTTTGAAGACTTTAATTGCACTGGGCATTTATGACCCACTGCATCTCTTTAAGCAGCTCATCTGCATATGCAGCATATCTCTGAGGACACACAAACCAACACTGATTGAGGGACAGTCATTTTCAGCCCAGAGTGTAAGCTTTTTATTGTAATTGAGTCACTGACTGTTGTATCAAGGGGCGACAGATAATTGGACAGTCAGCTAAACATGGGAAGTTGTTGGTAATTTGAGAATTTGATTGCTTTTTCTTGTTAACTCTCAAGTGGACGTGCAGTGAGGTGCCATGAAACAACTGGCACATATTGTCAGCTGTTGTATTATCACCAATCACTGCTGCAGGACATTGCAAATCAATTATAAGTGAAAAGAAACTACATAGAATAAAAAGCAGGTACCGAAACATTATAATACTTTAAATTATTATGCTAGTCTTACTTTGTGAAAATCTCATTTAAAGGTAATGGCCTTTCTATCTATATTTTAAGGGATTTCATAAGTTCTAAATGCATTAGTTCTAGATGTAAAATCTTTCATAAAGTGTGAAATATGGCGGTACTCAGTCTCTCTGTAAGTTCAGACAGTAATGTACTACTGCCCTCATCTGGATATCAGTATTACTGTATGTACAAGTTCTAGTGCTTTTATCTGTTACAACAGGCAATGAACAACACACTCATGGCAATACCTAGCCTTAAAACAAAAAAGCAGAATTTTTTTCTCCATACAAAATAAGGTTTATTTTATCGATATCCCGAGGGAAAATGAAATCAGTTGCAAATGGCTTTATTTTGCCCAGACACTAATTAGACAAAAAGGGGCAGCATTAATCATCTGTCTGTGCTCAAAAAGCCCCCTAAGCACAGTTTCAGCATTAGATTAGATTGTGTTTACCCTAGTTCATAAATTGTTTCAGTATTACGGGGGTGGTTGATGATCAACATTAATAAAATTAGTTGGAGGCTGAAGATCTATCTATAGGACGGTCTTCATTGAGTTAGAGACCTTTTTCACAGCAGCGCCATCTTGGATTTTTAACGGGATTGAAAGCGAGGCTGTGAGGGATACTATCTCTTCAATGGGTTGTACTATTATTTAATGTGTTTTGGGTTGTTCTGCTGACGAACACTGCAAAAAAATATCTGTCCAAGAATTTCAGTAGATAAAAAAACACAAAAACAACATGAGTTGTGGAAAATTATAAGGAGCTTATATAGCTTTTTACAGCGAATGATATTGTAAACACGGTTAGTCTATCCCTCACAGCCTCGCTCTCATTCCTGTCATGGCGCCGCTCTGAATAAGGTCTATGCTATGTTCAATGATCGTATGGCTTGTTGAATAGCACCACCTGCTGAAACTGAGAGCTCAGGCAGGCCTTCTAAACACGAGGTACCCGAAATCTTTCTATAGCATTTCAGTCTTAGTTTTAATCTCTGATGTGGCTACATTTATTAAAAAAAAAAAAAAAAGAGAGAGAGATTATGTGATTAAAACATACATGTCATGTGTATCAATGAAAATTATGTGATATTTAATGCTTTGGGATTTACAAAGCGATGTGAACACAGTGGACATAGTCTTTTTGCATGTTTTTTGAAAATAGAAAGTAATACAATGTGTATTTGTCCGAAATGTGTCCGAAATTAATAAATAGATTAATAGATACTCGGTTTAGGAATTTTCTGATTAGGCTATTACTCATCCTAAAGCTTTCAATCTTCATCAAATACCTTCACAATTGTCCTATTTAGGTATAGTTACGTCAGGATAAAGCCTTGAACCACCTATAGACATTGCTGAACATTTTTTAATACTTATCTCACTGAAATAAATAAATAAATAAATAAACAACAGCAACTTTAATTTACTGTTAATTAACTTTTTTGTTGTTGTTGTTGTTTTGGTGATTTTTAAAATGTCTTTAGCAGTGTTATTTTCATTACTATATATTTTTTTATCAATATTTTGAATACGTTTTTATTTTTATATTTTCTTTTTTCATTTTAATTTTTTTTTTTTCGGTACAGTTTTTATTCGTTATTATTTTTATTTTAGTTTTTTTAGTAGGCCTACATCAACTTAAACTAAATGAGAAATGTTGGCAAGTAACTGAAATAATTTTATTATTATTATTATTATTATTATTATTATTATTATTTTATTTTAATAAATTGCCGGTAAATTTGTTTTTTATAGTTTTAGTTTATAATTTAGATTATAGCTTAAAATCTCCTACAGAGGGCGCACACGTCCAGTCGATGGGCGGAGAATGGCGAGTGATGCATTTCCTGCCGCTTTTAAACCCCGGTAGCGTGAGTTTTCACCCCCTTTTCGAAGAAATGCCAGAAGACGCAGAGGCGGTTGAAGCAGTGGAGTCTCAAGTCTTATAATATCAGTGACCGAAATTACAGTCCGCTACAATGACTCAACAAGACGTCAAACCAGGTAACCTGAACTTTAACAACAATCTCAAATGCACATAGATTTGGAGGTGACCTACAGACGGTTACCGACGGTTTTGGTGATCCATTCTGTTGAGGGTCTGTGGCGGCCTACGAAACACGTGTTCACCATCATGCCTGCCATTATGAACAACGTGATAACGTGTATTGTAATATTATAAATTACAAACACGTTTTGTGCATTTTTATATATGTTTAAGCTAAAATATCTTATTTAAAAAAAAAGCTAATATTTTCTATTAGTACAACTGGGCCAAGGGTGCACGTGACAATTTTTTGAGAAATAAAATTAAGTTCGCAAAATGTTTAGACCGTTTTCGTTAAAACACATTCCTTGCAACTTTTGTTGTTTTCAAATTTTTAGTTTAGTCTTGTCACCTGAAAACAGCCTCATAAATCAGGTTTATTGAAGTTTTGTTTGTATGTATGTAATGTACTTTGATACTGACATAAAGTTTCACTTTCCTGGCCCATAATTTCTTTGTGAGTGATCATTAATTTGAGAGTAGGTTATGGGAAATAACTGATTGAATGACTGGAGGTATGAAATGACTAATTGACAGTCCCCTCTTTTTCTCACTAGATGGGCTGCAGGATACGGGATATGGGCTGCTCTCTCATTCCGGAGTCCGAACACCAGTTGAGAGAAGAGGGAAGGTGCCCATTAAATGAAAATGCATTTAATGTGCAGGAGGCTGTCAGGTACTGCATTAAGCACAGGAGTGCTCACTGTCAAGAGCCCTCCTGCCTCATGAATATGCATAAAAACTGATATTATACCTTTTTGGCTTATGATGGTGAATCAGCTTAACGTTTCCCCCACTCTCTCTTAGGTTTGCAGCATTAAAGCCAAGATGAAATCAAACTATGAATGGCACACAAAGGAAATATTAAATGCAAAGGATTGTAAGGTATGACGCTTCAAACTACCTTAAATGCACCTTTATTGCAAATAGTTTAGCAACATGAAGTGCATTAATGCAGTCAAGATGTGCAATGATGACTACAAATTGCTGAGGTCATGACCAGTGAAACTGCATAATAGCATGTATTACCTGAGCACATTTTCTATGCAGGTTTGTATGCTTTAAGGTTTGAGGGCTGTTTTTAACTCCTCTTCTTTTGCCAGTTTTTCCACAGGCAAAACTATATAAATCCAGATGGCACAGTGGATCAGCCCAAGCCGAAGAAAAATAACAGTGGAGGGCTGAAAAAAATGTATGAAGGTGGTGATAGAATAAGAATTTCACACCTCCAGTATACCACACTTGGCTTTAGCACATCAGAAAGGGCTTGGAGAGAAAGCACAGATGAACACAAATGTAAATGTAGTATACAAGACATTAGGTAATGTTATTGTCTAATGCTTTCCACTATATTTCTTCCTGTTTCATAATAAACATTCAAACAAAGCATGCTGAAGTGGTTTAATGCTCATTGTAATGACAAAACAAGTGAGTTTGCCTTCATCTTAATAAATGTAGCTCATTATTGAATGGTTGCAAGAATTAATTTAGAAAATCAGTTAATACACTACTGTTAAACAGTTTGGGTCCTTTTTTTTTTTTTTTTTTTTTTTTTTTTGAACTAATACTTTTAAGTTATTAATTTGATCAAAAGTGACTGTATTTCAAATCATTTGTGTTCTAAGTATAAAAGAATCCTGAACAAAATGTATCAGTTTCAGCAGTGTCACAAAAATATTAAGCAGCACACCTGTTCAACAATGATAAATGTTTCTTGTGCACCAAATCAGCATATTGGAATGATTTCTGAAGGATCATGTGATACTGAAAACTCAAGTAACGTTGAAAATTTAGCTTTGCATCACAGGAATAAATTACATTTTATAATGTATTCCATTTGTAAACGGTTATTTAAATTGTAATACAGTCTTGGGGAGCATAAAAGACTTAAACCTTCAAAAAAAATTATCCAAGTTTTTGAATGGTAGTGTATTTTCTATGTTCTTGTAAATTTGGATCTCTTGTAAATGCATAGATTTAAAAGTGTTCTTTTTGGTGATTTGTAATATATTAAGGAAAAACACCTTTTTATTATAAAGTAAGAGGAAACTTGCAGATTTGCTGGGTGAAAAATATTTTGCTTTGGAAAATGTTTAAAATTTTCATGATATCTTCATTTATATGTAATGAGTTTATTTGTTGTGTTGCCTTCATGCTTATTTAAATTAAAGATTGAGTTAACACCTTTGAGAATAATGGTAATTACAGAGGATCTAAAGGTCATTACGGTAATTATATTTGGGGACAATGTGCTTAATTATAAAGATTATGTAACAAATTGAAAGGTCTTTTTGTTTTTTAAACTTGGAATGCAAAATCCAGTTTTTCCTTCAGTTTTATGTGACCTGGGGGTATTCTAGAAAGCAAGATTAACTTATCGTCACATATATTCTGAACTCTTGGTTGATTAACCCAAACCTTGCTTACTTGAGGTAAGATGGTTCCAAAAACGCGTCCTGGAGTAAGTTCAGCCAACCCAGAGTATGTTCCCGATTAACACGACATTGTCCGACGCTAAGAAAAGCCATTCTACTTCTATTTAATGGCAATTTACATAACCTACTTAGTGCACACTGCCACCTATTTGGTGGTTGTGCAATCATTTTTTCAATCTTTTCATTTAATAAGTAACCTTTATTTACTGAGAATAAGATAATGTTTGCTTGATGCAAATTATTTAATTAGATATTGCATATGTATTTTATTATAGAAATTACAGCATAGAAAACGTGCTGTTATGTACATATATTAGAATTGAATAAACATTTAAACATTACCGCTTTATAGTAGTGCTTTATTATATATATATGTTGCTATGACTACTTTCTTACCCTAAAAGTTACCTGTTTTTGGAACTGAAAGTTGAGGTTATCCACTTATGTAACATAACATGCTTTCTGGAATACCCCCCTGGGCTTGGTCTTTACTGGAAACAATTTACTCTTTGTGATGATTCCTGCCCAGGAGGACGCATCTGTTTATTAGCACAGCCTCTGAAGTGTTACTGACAAGAATTATGTAAACTATTAAACTAATGGGGGAAAAGTGCAAAGGGTGTCTGTGTTTTCATTATTGTTATTAATATGCTCCTGTAATCATAAAACATAAGTGCTCTTAACTCAGAAGAATGCAAGAGTAATATGCAAATTACAGTATTCGTTTCATAATGCTCTTAGAGAAACACTTTATGTAACCCAAGAAAACAAAAAAAAAGTATATCTTCATTTCTTTTCTACTGACATCCATTCCACCTGGGAGTGAACAAGGTCTACGAACAAGAGACCAAAACAAATCTGGCACAGAAAGAAACAACAGTTACATGAAACAAAACAGACCCCCAAGCTTATGTAAAACGGATTACTCCATTTTTTCCTCCTCCTCCTCTTGTCCTTCCTCGTAGTGGCGATATTCAGGTTTCAGCTCCCAGGTGCTCTTATGAGGCCCTCTGGAATTGTACACGCCGATCTCCCTGAGAATCTCCTTCAGGTAAATCTAGAGGAAGAGTAGATCGACAGGGTGAACACATGCTGCTAAAATCCAATCATGCATTCAACTCTTAAGTCTCAGACAACTTTGTGAAAAGTATTACATTCTTTATTTAGCCTCACTAGTGTAATCTATCTACTAAATGGCAAAACCACTGTGGGAAGTAATTTTCTTCCTCAGTTTAGTTTCTTTTTAGTTATGACTCATCTAACTTCAATCATATTTATATTTCTCCAATCCTTCAGGGAGACAGAGGCAGTAGTCAAGTGGCATTTATTCATAGGAGCTCACTTATGTATGATAATATAATCAAGACCAAGTCCATGTTAAATATTTGTGATTTCTTGCTACTTGGTTTAATCACTCTCATGTACATTTTCTGATTAAACAGAGAAAAAAGAAAAGATTTAAAATTCAAAACTGCCATCATTAACATCAGAAAAAAAAACCTTGTGAAAAAGAAGTGTGGTTAAGTACCTCAAAGTATATAAAAAATACTTAAGGGTAGGCTAGGAAATTTTTTTCAAACACTTTTTGTTATACTGATTGAAACTCCCTTTACATCATGATAGCAATCAATAATAGAAGTGGACTATATATTAAAAAAAATGTACATATATCTTCTGTGGAAGTTTCGGGACCAAGAAATGTATGTGCAATCATTGAATTCAGTCCGAATGTGCTACCTGCCAGTCAACATATGTATTTCCATACCTCTGAGCACCTGCTCGTACATCACACGTCATCAGCGCTATCATTAAAGGATTAGTCCACTTTCAAATAAAAAATTCCTGATAATTTAATCACCCCCATGTCATCCAAGATGTCCATGTCCTTCTTTCTTCAGTCGAGAAGAAATGAAGTGTTTTGATGAAAACATTCCAGGATTATTCTCCTTATAGTGGACTTCAATTGGCCCCAAACAGTTAAAGGTCAAAATTAGTTTCACTGCAGCTTCAAAGGGCTTTAAACGATACCAGACAAGGAATAAGGGTCTTATCTAGCGAAATGATCGGTAATTTTCTAAAAAAAATAAAATAATAATATGCGTTTTAACCATAGACGCTAGTCTTGAACTAGCTCTCTTCTTCTTCTTCTTTATTAGAATTCTGTCAGTGTAGACGCTGCTAAGTGTATTACTGCCCTCCACAGGTCAAAGATTGAACTAAATTGTTATATACTTGCACTAGCATATTGTCCGATAATGACCGATCGTTTAGCTAGATAAGACCCTTATTGCTCATCTGGTATTGTTTAAAGCCCTTTGAAGCTGCACTGAAACTGTAATTTTGACCTTCAACAGTTTGAGGCCAATTGAAGTCCACTATAAGGAGAAAAATCCTGAAATGTTTTCATCAAAAACCTTAATTTCTTTTCGACTGAAGAAAGGAGGACATGGACATCTTGGATGACATGGGGTGAGTAAATTATCAGAAAATTTTTATTTTAAAAAAAGTGAACTAATCCTTTAAGGCTATGCAGAGTTGTAGACAGACGGTCACCAAGCACTGCAAACAATCACGTCATGTTGTAACCATCATTATGGGATGACAACCCGTGACGTACCCATAGCCGTTCACATCCTCAGACTCAAATTTATGCTTTTATATATCAACACTATCATTTTAACGCCATCCCTCATGATGCTTTGCAGACTCAGCTCTGGCTGTGCACGTTCATGTGTACTGGAGGAGGCGTGGCTTTGGAGATGCTCTGAAGGGAGGGTGGGATCTTATGCTTTCAAAGCTAGCTTGCTATTGCTAGCCTCTCTGAAATTGCCTATCCTATCTTTGAAAAGAGCACACACTCATGACTATGTTTCTTAACACACTTAGGTACACTTTTAAAAAGTATACTTTGCAATAATGTCAAATTAAATGTTTACTTTTTTAAAATTAAAAGTTTTCATATTTTATGTAAAAATTAAGACAGCTAGCGGTTAAAATGGGTATTGCAGTCCAAATTCAAAATATTAGAGAGAGCTGTTTCCTCTGCCCCCGAGAAGGGTCTGTCTGCATCCTGTAGTATTACAAACCTAGGGTTTGTAAGCTATGATTTCTCTGGAAATAGAAATGTCATTAAAGTATATTTTAGTTTAACATTATATTTTAATTAAGTTTTACTAATATTTTAGTTTGCTTGTCAGTACACTTTAACCATATTTCAAAGACAATAAAATTATGAAATATATAAAGATGTACTTCAGTCCTACTTAAGTGGTTCATAAAAAGCACAGCTAAGTTCAGCTAATTGCATTTATTATAAATGTTAATGTATTTTTAATATTTTAACACATTTAATATAATATAATTTAATTTCTTTAATATAAATTTAAACTGTGGTATTTAATTGCAATTATCATCCAAAAACATTATATTCAGCTCGCATTTTTATCACTTTATTAAAAGTATGCAAAAGTGTACTTCCTTTTCAAAAGGAGAGGCACTAGCTCTTGTTCTTATGGCACAGTGTTTGCACGTTCAATCGTCTTGAGTTGAACAACTCACCACTGGTTGCTTTGTGATGTCCACCAGGTCTCTGATGTTGTAGTACTGGTGCTTCTCAAAGGCAGAGAAGAGCATTTCCAGAACCTTCTGTTTGTCAGCTCTTGCACGCTTGCCTTCCTCTTTCTTTCTCTTCTCATATTCCACCTGAACAGAAGCATTAGCAAAACAGAGCATTCATTCATTCTCTCTCTAACACACACACACTTGTACATCTATCTTTGTGAGGACATTCATTGACACAATGCTATCTCTAGCTCCTAACCCTACCCATCACAACTAAATGCCTAACCTGAACCCTTACCCTAACTATAACCTTATCCCTAAAACCAAGTCTTGACCCTCAAACAGCCTTTAAAGGGGTCTCAAAACGTGAGGACCAGTTCAAATGTCCTCACTTTACTCTCTTTGTCCTCACTCCGATGGTCTAAAACTCGAACCTCAAACTTTCTGCATTTTTAGATTTTCAAAAAAATTTAATTCTGAACAACTTATAAGCTTGTTTCCTCATGGGGACCAAAAATGTCCACACAAGGTCAAAGATTTTTGGTATTGCCAGGTACATTTTATCCCCATAACGTAGGGCATACCTGAATTGCAGACAAACACACTTACATTATGGCTGTGGTTGGACACAGGTTTGTAATTTGTTGTGACGGCTTTCTCAAGCTTCTGAGAAAAACGAAGAGGTTTGGTGGATTCTTCAATCTGCAGCCTGTGAATAAAACACATCTCCAGATGATCAGATAAAATGCATTTGACAGGATCAAAGTTTTCTGAACAACTTTGACTTACTTCTTTAATTTCATGTAGCTCTCACTGACTGCAGGTCTGCATTCAGCTCGCTGCACAACCATGCCTTCAAGAGCCAGCTTGTCTTAAAAACAAGGACATTCAACAGGTTATTAAACGATAGTTCACCAAAAAAACAACTTTTTTGTCATCATTTACACACCTGGGGCCATATTCACGAAACATTTTATCTTACCACTATGAGTTCTCCTAAATGGCAGTAAAAGTTCTTAGCTAAGAGTTTTCTCTTAAAACCTATTCACAAAGCTGCTGAGACAAACTTTTAGTAAGGAATAGAGAGAAGTCTTAAGCTAAGAGAAAGGGCGGGGTTGACCTCGTTGCTATGGACTATGACCACAGTGATTGGCTGATGGGGAGGAGTCTCTGTCAGCGATTTAATCATAGAAATATTGTAGAATGAGGTATCATGTTGCCATATACAAATAAAGGTTTTAAAATAAAAATGTTGCCATATTCAGTTAAAGGTTTTAAAATGTAGGCTGTGTCACTAAATAAACTAGTATATGTTCAGCTAATTGTCCGCCTCTTACATGTTTGCATCTCGAGAGATTGCAGAATTCAAGTGACAAATTATGTTTTATAAACAAAGTTTTGGAGGAGTGCGTTCAAACGGTCTATCTAATCAGCTTGAGTGGAGGTATATATACACAGACGAGAGCCAACTCACATAGTTACCTCATCCTCGACAGTTTTCTGCATCCCTCCGCCAACCCGTTCCTCACTCTCAGCTGGCTGGGGATACGAGGAGAACTCTGGATTGGGCAAAATTCCAAGCTCGGAGCCCTCGATCCCCTTGGACAGCACGCCAAATACGCTTCTTATATATATATTTTTTACTCTGTTTGATCATTTGTAAGTGTGAACTAGTGAAAACAACTGCCACAGGTAATCAGGCATTATAATTTATTTATTTATTAAAGATTTATTTTTGGTGTTTTATCATAGATTCAAATCTATAAATCAAAATATGTATTGCATTTATGAAGAAAAGGCTCAGCACCCAAGGCTCTATCACTATTGCCTCAATGGTGTACAGTGTCTTCGGGTGGATTGCTAAGGCGGATTGGCACCAGCAATCATTTTAGGACTGTTTTTGATTTTGTCTTAGTGACTTAGGAGTCCTCTTGACTACTCCTAGCGTTTCACAGATTTAGGAGCTAGTTTTAGCGCTAAAATGCTTTGTGAAATACTCTTAGAGCTAAAATTAGGACTGACACGCCCATTATTTTTTAGAGTTTCTCCTAAATCGGCAAGTTAGGAGCTACTTTTAGCCTTAAGATGTTTTGTGAATACGGCCCCTGGTGAATAAATGATACTAATTTTTGATAAATGTATCCATTTTTAAACTTTGCACAGCCATGTTCATACACTATGTGTCATGCATTACACACTCATACAAAGGAACAAAGGTATAGTTCATTTTTTTACAGACCCGGTGAACAAATGATACTCATTTTTTGACAAATCATTCTTTTTAATGTTAATACAGCATGTGTCATGCATTACACACTCATACAAAGGACAAACAAATCTAATTAAAAATGTTTGACAACTAATGGCCTTTACTTTGTACTAAAACATTAACATACTTCAACAGCAAGCGCTCTCTAATAAAGCGTTGGCACAAAACCCCTCTTTTAAGGTGACAATTGAAATACTGTGATTCAACCAGGTGGTTTTTATGGCACTATTCTGAAGTGTTCGACTCTTATATGAAAAGCGATGTGGTCAACCAGCCATGAGTGATGATTTTAATCAGACCCTAAACAGCCTTCCTCCTGCAGAACATCATTGTGTTGCACCGCTGTCATTTGTTGGCGCACTGTGAAGCCAGTCTAATGGTTCGGCATGCTTCTATTGATTGTATTAATTGTACAGCGGTGCCTGTAATACCTTGTGGTTATTGTCCCACAGGCCTTTTTAAAGGGCAGAAATATTTCACTCACAAAATCCATCAGAGCAGCACTAATGCGCACAATTATTGGCAATTATTGCCAGATGAGTGTTAGAGCACTTGTTGGAGTAACTCCATAAAAACGCCCACTTGTGTTTCACAACTTCAACAAAGCATCCATTTTCCTCGCAATTACCCGGAGGCTATGAAGAGGGGTCAGGGCAAACCAAGACCTCGAGGTTCGCATCTCTTCTGCGCGGTCCCTCCCCAAACGTCACATGACTCGCGCATCTTACGAGGCCAGTAACGTTACATAAGTATTTCCACACAGGAATCATATTTAAATCAGCCGGAGATGCATTAACGCTGGCTCTGAATGGAGTAGGACTGTGTTTGGGGGTGGCGTGAGTTGCTCAACCCGTTGGTGGGCAGCAGATCTGATGCTGAGATGATAGCGAGGTTACGGGGTTCGGTCTTCCACCTCCTCGCAAGATCCCACCAGTTTGACTTCCTCAGAGAGCAATAACATCCCGAGCCCTCAGCAGGACACAGCCTCTCTACCTCCACTCACACACCCACCTGCAGGCAGATCTTCAATCCCCGCATGTCTGTTCATCAGAATTCAGCAGCAGAGAAAGAAGCCTTTCAAATGCCTCAAGGTCTCTTAAACTCACTCATCGCTTACTCGCCGCCTGTTGATTTTGAAATGCGTCTAGCATTGAGCACGGTCCAATTACTGCATTTAATGACACTGTAGCACTTAATTTATGCATTTCAATTAAGATTTTTCATAAGGTATCGCTTCCCGATGGACTATCAGCCTAGTTCTTTTCAACACTGAAATTTGTGAAGTGCCATAACACTGAGAAGATTTGCCAAAGCACAATAACAGTTGTAATCTTTTTAAAGGACACTGAGGGAGTAGAGGGAGATATTTTGGGACAAGATATGACAGTAAAATAATAATAAGGCTCTTAATCATATGCCTCAGAGGCTTTTTAAATCATGTCTGTGGCACAATTTCTCCTGATCTAACTCTGCTGGTTCCATTTCCACATCTGTTTTGAAATACTGTGCACTTGATAATTTTGTGTCTGCAAGCACTACTACACAAACATCAAGCAATTGTACTTTTTTCTCATGGTTGCCAATTTCACAAACATAGCATGTATGGCAGCCCCAAATGTATTTAGGCACTTAATTCACAATTAAAAATGCATGAATTTCATTGCATTAGTTATAAAAGCTTCCCCTTTTCACTACTGGTCTCAAGATGATTCTATTATCAGAAGGGCAGATCATTTGAAGCGAGCGCAGGGCATTACTGTATCATATGTGGCCATTTGGAACAGCCATAAATCACTGGCACTTTATTTTGAATCAGAATGTTTCCATGACAACAACATAAAAGCAAAATTCATACTTAAGAAAATTCAGCTGTTAAGACTGTGGTAGAAAACAAACAAACAGAAAATGAATAAACAAGGAGTATTTCACATTGCTTCAATTCCAAGGTAACTTGATGAATACATGACCTCAGTGTTCAAAATGAATAGTAAGGATGAGCCACTCAGGATAACGCGGTCATAAACAATAAAATTGCTTTCTTGAAATTTCCTGAAGAGATTTGGTTGCTCACTTTCATTTGGAATGACTCCAAGGTGTGTCCTTTTACTGCAGTTCCCTGCAAGGGTGAGAAAACGCCATTTCGAATTTGCTTTTGGACGTACTGTAGAGTTCAGTGGTGATTTTTTCCTCGTGTTCACACAAAGTAACCACAGGGTAGTTCAGCACATTAAAGGGATAGTTCACCCAAAAATGAAAATTCAGTCATCATTTACTCGCCCTCAAGTTGTTCCAAACCTGTATAAATTTCGTTGTTCTGCTGAACACAATAGATATTTGTAAGAATGTTTGTAACCAAGCAGATCTCGCCCCCCATTGACTGCCATAGTATTTTTTTTTTTCCTACCATGGTAATCAATGGGGGGTGAGATCTGCTTGATTACAAACATTCTTACAAATATCTTCCTTTGTGTACAGCAGAACAAAGAAATGTATAAAGGTTTGGAACAACTTGAGGGGAGTAAAAGATGACAAAATTTTTGGGTGAACTATCTCTTTAACTCTTTCCCTGCCATTGACGGTATTTTCCAGATTTGCGTGTTTTCACTGTTATATGGTAGGGGGCGCTATTATGCATCTTCTGAAAGAGTAGAAAATCTCCGGATCAAAACACGCAAAAAAAAAAAAAGGGGGGCAGAAACAAGCAATAAAAGCATTGCTTATGTACATTTTAGTCTTTGGGGGGAAAAAAATGCGATTTTCTCAGCTTTTTGTTCAAAATGTTGCTTTTTTATGAAACTTACCCACAATAAAGTGTTGATAAAAAAAGAGATGCATGAAGCTAAAATAAAATAGTTTTTTTATTTGTTTAAAAGCAGAGAATCTGTTCTTTAGTTGGATATTCATACAACAAAATATTCTGGGGGCCATGAAATTTTTGTGAAAATTATCAAAAACGCTGTCGGTGGCTTGCAACTTTTTTTTTTTTTTTTTTTTTTTTTTTTTTTTAAATCCTGTCGGGGAAAGAGTTAACTACAAACATGCAAACATTTAGCTAAATTGTAGCTAAAATGAGGAAACAAATAAATAAAATG
Source organism: Ctenopharyngodon idella (assembly GCF_019924925.1). Lineage (NCBI taxonomy): Eukaryota > Metazoa > Chordata > Actinopteri > Cypriniformes > Xenocyprididae > Ctenopharyngodon > Ctenopharyngodon idella. The sequence continues at coordinate 27,818,737 of NC_067228.1, forward strand.
TGGCCACAAAATAAGGGTATGTTTACACGACAATGATATGCTTAAAACGGAGAAGTTTTTCCTTTGAGTTTTACGCATACAGACGACAACATTTTCAAAATGAACGAATCCGTGAAAATAATGCCAGCAGGTCATTAGATGGCGATAAAACACTATAGACTGAACATGTAATACGCATGTGCATGATATCATCGTTTTCACAGATTCGCATTTTTGTTGTTTACACAGAGATAGTTTTCAAAAACTTGCACTTTGAAACCCGTTTCAAAAGTTTGCGTTTTCAGGCACCCAAAACGCCGTTGTCATGTAAATGAACGGCCAAATCACATAAAAAAGTTTTCTGTTTTTAGTTGAAAATGGTTTCGTGTAAACAACCCCTAAGTCGTTGGAACGAATGTGCTCACAACATCATTTTTTTCTTTTGCATGTCATGTGTTCCATACAGCATATCTATAATTTAAATATACATTATAAATTAAAGCCACTCAGTTGCTATTTTGTTTTGTAATGCTTAACTTAAGTATTCAAATAGTTTTGGCTACTGTAGCTTCATGAATATGCATAACTAATTATGAATCTGGCCACAAAGCACAGCATTTGCTTCACTTTGCCATCATTCATTGTTTCTGTGTTTGTCAAGACTTCATATTCTTCTGCACAGTTTAACTAGAATATCTCCTATTCAAGGGCTCCGATCTACATTTGCCTGCTTGTGCCAGTCCGTCACTGATGGACTAAACTCAATTTGGGCCTCTTCAAGTTGAACAAACAAGTGCACTAATTAAAACAAAAAGATAGATAAGAAAAAGCAGGTCAGCCACCCACTATTTTCTCTGGCATAGTTAAATCCTGTTTGCAATTCAAATGCAGATGAATAAACCCAGTAATCACAGGATGATTAAACCATGGCCGAGCCATCGTCTATAACAACTATAATCAGTCATATATGACCATAATGAAGTGTCACTGCATCTGTAATCAGATGGCTATATGCATGGGCGGCACGGTTAAAAAAAGTGATGAGGACTGTGGAGGCGGTGCCAGGGGATGCACAGACGTGCCGCACATTTGTGACATCACAACATGGTGAAGGCTTAACTTCTGAATATTAATTAGGTGATGCAAACATTTCAGTTGTGTGTAATCAATACAAATGTGACATTTGACATTAATCTAGAGATCTAGTTAGCTATAACGATTTGACACGACCTTTAGATCGTGCCTGTGTGCAAGAATCTTAGCAGTGATTCACTGACTTAAAACTCAAGTGATTTAATAAACCAAAATACCAGCTGTCAATGGAGGTATATCAGAAGCAAGGACAAATTCGTTTGAAAAATGTAAATTAGGCTAGATTTAAAATATTCCTTCAGTGAAAAAAATAAGGAGTCTGTGTGAAAACATCCAATTTAAACCATCTGATGAATATGTAAAGCCAAATTGACCCCCAGCACTCGGACAGTGAATTAGCCTCCACCCCATCTCAACTGCTAATGACGTACATGGCACAAAATGTGGCTCAGAAGGGTCCATCTCCCCTGTCCTGGGGCTACAGTAGAGGTGACGTTATTCAAGAATGATTGACAGTCTGTCATCTGTTAGGGACATCACTGAGAAAGATGTCATCAATTCTACTGGTGTTTAAGGGCATGTCTTCTTTGAGACAGACGAAGGTTTGAGCTCTTTGTTACCGACAGCCCACGTTTAGAAGGAATAATACTGGGAATATCGATTTCAGTTTCTCTTCTCTGGGTGGTTTAGATGGTGAAACAGCACGATACATCTTTGTTGCATGTACAACACCCTTAAAGACGGCGTGGGGCCAATTACGGGCTCAGACCCCACGACTTCAAGTGAAGACATAGGCTTCCTTTTCAAAGGCTCCTTCTTGGCTTTGCCGATAACTGGGTCATGGCGAGTGCCTCAAAGCGAACCCAGCCTCTCAGAAAAAGTGAGAAGGCTTCAATGTATTCATCCCTTTTGATATGAAGACTAACAAATAATTTACATAACTACACCTACACTCTACTCGATATGGCTCGTTTGGCGATAAAGCTGCCAGTTGTCGGCACATCACACAGACGGCTTTTCAAAGCAACGACTTAACACGATAGACGTGAAAGCATTAACATCTCGCTCTTCTCGCACTTTCATTGGAGGGAGTTCATTATGTGGGATCCCTGTGATTTGGCCCTCTCGGTGAGTTCACGTGCCGCCACCCAACCGAGGACTCCTTTCATCACAGGGCAGCGACGCTAATTGCCGTGCCAGAGCCAGAGAAGCGCTGAAGTGGAAAGGTGATTAAATTCAGCCTTTAGAGCGGAGGGCAGCGAGCAAAGCACTCGTTCTTTCCGAGCGCACACCGCTGACGCAGTAGAGCCCACCCTTAACACCCCTCCTCCCACTGCGAGTGTATGCGCGCACACATATATTGTGTTTGCGTGGCTGTGAAAGGCTCAGACACTGTTGGCAGCGCACACTGCTCCCGCGCTTCATGCCAGCGCCGCTCAGCTGCGCTCCTATTTGTCCACCCGCCCGCTCACGCGCACGCTCCCCACACACTCCGTCAGGCTGGGTGTGAGGAACGGCATGGAATGGAATCTCAGAAGGATGGAGAGCGAACTGAGACAGATCAATCCTGACTTGCTGCAGCCCAGCAAGAGCTTTAAGAAACCTTCCTCCGGCACAATCACCATCAACGTGGGGGGCTACCTGTATGCTGCACAGCGCCAGACCCTGGCCAAGCACCCCGGCTCCCTGCTGGAGGAAATGGTAACCGGGAAGAAGCCCGTACTCCACGTGGACTCCATGGGTAACACCTTCATCGACCGTGATGGGCCCATCTTCCGGCATGTGTTGAACTTCTTGCGCATGGGCGAGCTGGTGCTGCCCGAGGACTTCAAGGAAGCCGAGCTGCTCCGCCGCGAGGCCAACTTCTACCGGTTGAGCGAGCTGGCGCAAGCCCTGCAGGACTGGGAGCAGCAGCAGGCCGCCCAGCGTGAACCTGCCTTCCTGGAGGTGACAGACAGCCACGAGCGCTCGCAGGGTCTGAAGGTCTACTGCAGCGACAGCAGCTTCATCGAGAAGGTGAAAAACCGCCTAGTGCAGATCTCCAAAAGTCGCTTGGATGGCTTTCCGGAAGAGTTTGAGGTGTCGTCAAACATCATCCAGTTCCGGCATTTCATCAAGTCGGAGCAGGGCTCTCGGCTTGTGCTGAAGCAGGACAGCACATTTTTGTGTACACTAGAGTGTCTGAAGCTGGAGACGGTGATGCTGGCACTCAAAGGAGGATTTCGCCTGCTCACCAGCCTAGACAGCAGTCGCGGATCAGTGGTTCAGTGCGAGGCTCTGCATTTTGTCAAGTGACCCGAGCAGAACTGTCACCACTAACCACATGACCTGCTGAAAACCATCTTGCATCAACAAACACCAGCGCCCTCAACCGAAAACCTGTTCTGGAATATTCTGCTAGTCTGCTTCTACATGACACACTCCAACACGGACTGCCTTGAGAAACAAGAGAGATGATATGTACTGTAATGTGGGGATTTGTTTGGTTTGTGTATGTAGTTGTCTTCTGTTTACAGTTGTTTTTACAGGAAGAGCAACAGTTTGTGCGGTGTAGATGATGATAATGAATCTGAATTGCAGAGTACTGTGGAATCAAAAGGCTGAGTGTGATGATCATTACATTTGTGAGCAAGTTTTGTGATTTCTGGTAATGTGAGCACATGTAGTAAACAACAGGTTGTAATTTTGAGTCTGTGAATGTTTTGCACAATAAAGCCTCATTATAATTTATTCAAAGCACTGTTGAAATGTTTATAAATGAGACTGTGGTTCATCTTCTAGGTGAAAATATATACTGACAAACACTTCATATGGTTTTGTCTGTGAACTGTGGAATGTACGCTGACAAATTACAGTGTGCTGTATAAATATAGCTTTATTTTTTCTGATTTGCAGTGATAGGCTTGTAAGAAAGATACTCTGTCCTAAATTGAAGGTTTGCTACATTATGCAGCAAAATGTGACCTAAAATTAAATTTCCTCCAGCATTGATCCAAATTCGAATGGGTTTGATCATTTTTAGAGCACATGGCATACATACACAGATATTCCAGTATGTGTGCACTGATTCATAAACATCTGATGCAATTCTTCTGCATTCCCAGAAAACTAGGTGAACTCATTTAGCACAGTTAAAAAAAAAAAAAAAACTTGTCAACTTAAGAAAATATATTTTAAGTATTCATATGTTGCAGTAACATTAGTCAGAGTCAAGAACATTACCGTGGGAAAATATCAAGTTCAAAATAGATCAATCACCCTGTGAATTTTGCAACAAAAAAACATTCAGAGCGCAGTCAAGAGCGCTGAGTAATTCTGAAAAACAGCTCTGCTCAACACGTCTAAATTCAGTTACAGTCTAAGTCAGCCGTTTCAAAGAAAGGCAAAGGCAGACATATGGTTACACTCACTTTGGATTAGCCGACATCTCCACACACTACTATCCATCTGTTTCCATCAAATCTGTCATGCACTCTCATTCAATCTCCCACCAAAATGAGTCAGAAGCACATTTCTGAAACGGGGGAAAAAAAGAAACAATTTCAATCTCCACAGTCTGTCATGTGGACATCAAAACAGGGTTCTTTTTAATTGCAGATATCAGTCATTCATATTTGATGAGACACGGCAGGGCTTATTAGCCGTCGTCACTGGCTGATGTGTTTCTAAATCGCTGCCAGCAGGGGACTGGAAACCTGCAGGAGGGTGCTGGTAAGCGGGAGCATTTATTTCAAATGGAAGAAATCCATTAACAGCTGAAATATTCATGGATTAGTCTCACATCCAATTGTTGCCAGGCAAATAAGACTCCTACATAACAAAAAAGAAGCCAAAGATTCTCATCATGTGGTCCCAAGGAGGCATGACTAATGGCTCCCTCTCAATTTGATCAAAATTAATGGTCAGGCGAACATGTGACTTCAAGGACTCATATGCCCTTAAGAGACCCATTTCTCAGCCACACAGAGAGAGAATGGAGTGAGAGCAAAGAATAATGTACTTTTCAAAGTCTGAGCTTGAATAGAGGCACATCGCCATGTTAGAACAACGTGAAATGGGCAATAGTCAAGGCCATCTGTAAAAGAAAAGCACAAATCAAAGAGTTGGAATAAAAAAAAATGCAAGTTTCAAATGCTGAGAGAAACAAAGTCTGCATATCTTCAAGCTGACATTTGATATTCAACAAATATTCACCAAACAATCCATTATTACTAATACTCAGATTAAGAAACTGGGTTTTAAAATAAAACATCTGTAACCAAGAATGTGCCAGCTAAATGCACCAAACATGTTTACTGTGCATGTCTAGAAAAAACTACCTTCTCAACCCCCAACATCCAGCCTTGATTACCACGGTCACGTGACTCTTTTGTGCAAGCTGAAAAGTGACATCTCTATTTCAAGCCACAGATGGAAATCTGCGCTACTGCGTGAACAGAAAACGGCTTTTGTGACTTTCAAAAGAATAGCGCACACGTGTGCGCAAGTGTCCAACTCTTTGAGTCTAACTTTAACCTGGCAACAGGCTTTAAGTGCCCATGTCAATCAATTCAAGCTGCCTCTTCAACCTATCCTTGTAAAGGACTTAATAAGTAAGAAAAAAAAAATGTTCGACCCTGACAGCTTAACAAAGTCTCAGCAGCTCCTCCACACACCGCTGCACCTGGTCCATACATACGCTGCTGCTTTCTGACAGAACGACTGCTCACAAAAGAGCATGCACATTGCACAATTCTCTGAAAAGCTTTTACAGACCAAGACTTTCTCTCAAAATGAAGTTATATAATAATAAAACATTTACTATTTACCAATGATAACCCAAACTCTGATGATACATTTCTGTGCAGAACACAAGGATAAGTGCATCTTAAAGGGATAGTTCACCAAAAAAAATTCAGTTACTGACTCTCATGTCACTCCAAACCTCTAAGAATTTTGTTCATCTTTGAATCTGAGAGATTTCATTAAAAACAGAGCACTCAAACTGAAAATCTAAACTGTACGTGCTTGACATGCGAGAATGAACCTTATTGGCTTCACATCAACCAAGCATGTTTGAGCCAAATTTACAAAACATTTACCACATTTACCAAATGTGAGTTTTCTATCTACATTCGCTGATCAAATTTTATATGTGAATAAAAGCCTAAATTAAATCTCTTCATCACATAAAGCGATCGTGTCTCTTCAGAAGATTTGGCTTAAACTGCTTCATATGGATTTATTTTACAATCTCTTCATGTATGTTTTGAACCATCAGAGTTTTAGGTGAATAGACTTTCAATGGAGGGATTCTCTCAGATTTCATTAAAAATATCTTCATTTGTGTTTCGAAGATGAACAAAAGTCTTAAGCGTTTGGATTTTGGAACGACATGAGGGTGAGTAAATGATGACAGAATTTTCATTTTTGGGCAAACTATCCCTTTAAATCAGAGCACTTAAAGGGTTAGTTCACCCAAAAATGAAAATTCTGTCATTTATTACTCACCCTCATGTCGTTCCACATCTGTAAGACCTTCGTTCATCTTCAGAACACAAATTAAGATATTTTTGATGAAGTCTGAGAGGTTTCTGTCCCTCCATAGAGATCCAATGCAACTACCACTCCAAGGTCCAGAAAGGTAGGAAAAATACATCATTAAAGTACTACATGTGACTGCAGTGGCTTAAAGGGTTAGTTCAAAAAAATGTTTTGAAATCGCCCATCACTAGATATTGTTGAATAGAGTCGTTATTTTGTTTTTTTGGCACACAAAAAGTATTCTCATCGCTTCATAACATTAAAGTTGAACCACTGTACTCACATGAACTGTTTTAAATATGTCTTTAGTAGCTTTCTGGGCATCTGAAAGTGTTAATTATCTTGCTGGCAATGCAGGCCTCACTGAGCCATCAGATTTTATCAAAAAATATCTTAATTTGTGTTCTGAAGATGAACGAAGGTCTTACGGGTGTGGAACAACATGAGGGAGAGTAATGACAGAATTTTCATTTTTGGGTGAACTAACCCTTTAAACTCAAATTTTATGAAGCAACATGAGTGCTTTGTTTCTGCAAAAAAAAAATCAAACAATAAATAAATAAATAAATAATTTATCACTTTAAATAGTGGTAAATTATGTTTTTTTGCACAAACAAAGCACTCACGTTGCTTCATAAAATTTGAGTTTAAGCCACTGGAGTCACATGGAGTCACTTTCAAGGCCCAGAAAGGTAGTAAAGACATCATTAAAATAGAACACATCGCTCGTCTTAAAGAAGCTGTTCACACAGAATGCATTATTGCGATGAAAAAAAAAAAGACATGGGCAGTGGAATGGGATAAAGGCAAGGTTATTAGACACGAACTTTAACTTGAGCGCCATGTTTTTAAAATGCCGTTTCATGCTACAAAAACGTGAGTAGCAAGTGCGACCGCCAAACACATCTGTCAAGAGCATGTTGACATAGAAAACAATGGAAAAACAGCTCAGTGGAGTGCAAAAACCTGTCAAGAACTACTACTGTATGTTTGATATTTCATGTTTGCGTGATGATGACAGGCTGAATGGTGCTGTTATTTTCTGTTTTTTACAAAGCATTTGCTGTTAATAATAATTTGCTGTTGACCTAAAACTCAATGTCTACTTTTTGGCTAAGAAATGTTTAGCATTTTTCTTATTTTATATTATATTTGAGCACATAGGATATGTTTAAGATAAGTTTGTACAATATCTGCCTTCATATTTCATGCATATTTTCTGCAAAGATATTTGACAAATAAGTCATTTGTTTTACATTTACATGTGCACTTGGAATAGAACTTTTTTTAACCAGATGGTTAATAAAGAGAATGTTACTTGAACCATATTGTAGTTACGTTTTTAAGCTGAATAGGTAAAAAATAAAAAAATAAAAATCGGTCAATCATTCTGAAAATATAATATAGTCCATGGACTATTTTAATGATGTCTTTACTACTTTTCTGGGCCTTGAAAGTGGTAATAACGTTGCAGTCTATCGGAGGTCAGAAAGCTCTAGGATTTCATCAAAAATATCTTAATTTGTGTTCTGAAGATGAACGAAGGTCTTACGGGTTTGGAACGACATGATGGTCAGTAAATAATGACAGAAATTTCATTTTTGGGTGAACTAACCCTTTAAAGCCAAGGACACATGTGTCTGAATCACATGCTTTATACCTAGGGTCACTACTATTAAAAACAGCTGTGCACTCACACCCTCGTTGTGGAGGTTTTATTTTGGCCTTTATTTCAGAGAATACAAAACCGTGATCTTGCTGCTACCGGATTGCACAATGATGTATGACCTCCATCCCTCAAATAGCCCTCTATGTCCTCTTCAACACCAAAAAAGAAACTAATACCAAAGAAGAGTGTTTATGCTTTGCATTAGCCAATAGAGAGCTTTTCATACCCTGAACCATTTCAATTCATAACTTACTGAGAAAAAGACACTGTTACCCTTCCACCCCCAGAAAAAGCTTTTAACTGTACAAGTAGAGCCTCTATTCATTGCCAACTTCTGTGGCCAACCTGTTGCTTAGCAACCGCTTAATCAATACCTGGGGCTTGTGAGCGCTAAGCAGACAACTGAAAAAAAAAAAAATCATAAGTGAACAAAAGCGCACAACACAATGATTGCAATTCTGCACTTAGCCTTGTGTGATTTTCAGTAAGACTGCAATTATTAAGCTGTGCATATGGGCTGCACTGTTATATGGCGATCGTCAGTGCAGACACTTATTAAAGATCTATATCTGTCATATTGCAAATGTAAAGTAAGAGAATGGCCCTTCAAGTCCACAAGTTTATACAGTGTACAATGATTCCAGCTTTAAGGAATTTATCTGTCTATAATGAACGATAAAATGCTGCACGGCATGATATACAGTCATGGCCAAATACAATAAAAACAGTAAAATTGTGAAATATTATTACAATTAAAAATAACTTTTCTATTTTGTTTTATAAATATATTTGAAAATTTCATTTATTACAGCAAAGCTGTATTTTCAGCATCATTACTCCGGTCTTCAGTGTCACATGATCCTTCAGAAATCATTCGGTAACACTTAACAATAAGGTCTCATTCGTTAACATTAGATAGCATATTAGTTAACATGGACTAACAATGAGCAATACATTTGTCAAAGAATTTATTAATCTTAGTTAATGTTTGTTAATAAAAATCCAGCTGTTCATTGTTTGTTCATGTAAGTTCACGGTGCATTAACTAATTTTAACAAATACAACATTTGATTTTAATAATTTATTAGTAAATTTTGAAATTAACATTGACTAAGATTAATAAATGCTGTAGAAGTATTGTTAGTTCATGTTAACTAAAGTAGTTAACTAATTTTGACTAATGAACCCTTATTTTAAAGTGATACCAATCACTATAATATGATGATTTACTGCTCAAGAAACATTTCTTATTATGATCAATGTTAAAAAAAGTTATTCTGAAATTTTTTTTTAGGATTACTTGATTAATAATCATTATAATTTATTTACTACAGCATTCATTTTTGTAACATTATAAATGTCTTTACTGTCAATTTTGATCAATTTAATGAGTCTTTGTTGAATAATTATGATTAATTCCTTTCAAAAACATTTGAATGCTAGTGTGCCTTTTATCATTTTTGCATCCTGTCAAGTTAGACACATTGTAAGGCTCCTAAAAAACAAACTGCTAAATAAATTAAAGGGTTAGTTCACCCAAAAATGAAAATTCTGTCATTAATTACTCCCCTCGTGCCGTTTTACACCCGTAAGACCTTTGTTGATCTTCGGAACACAAATTAAAATATTTTTGTTGAAATCCGATGGCTCCATGAGGCCTACATAGGGAGCAATGACATTTCCTCTCTCAAGATCATATTTAAATCAGTTCATGTGAGTACAGTGGTTCAATATTAATATTATAAAGCGACAAGAATATTTTTGGTGCGCCAAAAAAAAACCAAAATAACGACTTATTTAGTGTTTCAAAATCAGCGCACCAAAAATATTCTCGTCGCTTTATAATATTAATATTGAACCACTGTACTCACATGAACTGATTTAAATATGTTTTTAGTATCTTTATGGATCTTGAGAGAGGAAATGTCATTGCTCCCTATGTAGGCCTCACGGAGCCATCGGATTTAAACAAAAATATCTTAATTTGCGTTCCGAAGATTAACGAAGGTCTTACGGGTGTAAAACGGCAAAAGGGTGAGTAATAAATAACAGAATTTAAATTTTTGGGTGAACTAACCCTTTCAGCAAGCAAATGTGTTAAAAAAATAATAATAATTTTGCACATTAAAAATATTTTAAAAATTATCCTTTAACAAGTCTGTTTTTAGATTTTAAAACTAACACTAGATGGGTGATATATATATATATATATATATTCCTAGAATTAGTTCCGCTCAGTTGCAGGATCCGCTTCATCGGAATTATTCGCACACACACACACACTGGATTTGGCACAGGCATTACACCGGATGCCCTTCTTGACTGAGAGTGCAGGGACACACTCACACACATTCCTACAGCCAATTTGACAAATCCAATCCACCTAACCTGCATGTCTTTGGACTGTGTGGGGGAAACCGGAGAACCCAGAGGAAAACCCATGCCATGGGGAGAACATGCAAACTCCACACAGAAAGGCCTCCTGGCTCGAACCATGGACCTTCTTGCTGTGAGGCGACAGTGCTACCCACTGAGCCACCGCACCCTCACTAGATGGATGATTCATTCTGTTATTGGTTGATGCCAATAATCTCAACATAGCCAAATATCATCCAATTATTTGGACTGGCTGATGTACTGGCTTACTGGATATTAATTGCACTTCAGGCATATATGCTTCAGACTTCAGACTGGATATAAATACTTCAGACTTATGTGCCCTCAAGAAGCTTGCGTTCTGCAAGTGAACGGTACCTTGTGGTGCCATCCCAAAGAGGCACAAAATCACTTTCACGGACCTTTACCATGACTGTTCCCTGCTGGTGGAACAACCTGCCTGACTCAACCCGAGCTGCTGAGTCTTTTAGCCATGGCTGAAGGCGCATCTTTTTCATTAATACTTGACCTATTAATACTAACACTTACTATTCTACTCTATTTATTAAAAAAAAAAAAAAAAAAAAAAAAAAACACTTGCTACATGTACTGTGCTAGCCCAGTGCTTCTAAAACCCCACCACTGCACATTTTGGCTGTGTCCGAAATCACCCCCATACCCTTAAACAGGGCACTATTTGAGAAGACAGCCATTTAAAGTGGAGTCCAAAACCATAGTGGACATTATCGAGTGCACTCATTCAATCCCATAATGCACTGCAATAACAAGTGTACAACCAATGTAAGCTCAAAGGCTAGAGAATACCCATAATGAACTATATTAGTGGAGTAATGTCGGGAATAGTGAATGAGGGTATAGGGGTGATTTCAAACACATTTCTCCCTCGTTAACACACCCGATTCAACTCATCAGCTTATTAGTCGAGATTGCAAGACTTGGGCTGTGTCTTTAATCGCCCCCTATAACCTCATTCACTATTCCCTACATTAGTCCACTATTATTGTTAATTTGAAGGAGTGAATGAAAATGAGCGAGCGAATTTGGACACTGAGTGTGCCGGAAGGGCTAACGCTTTTGCAAAGTTTGTGCTTGCTGTTTAATAATCATTTGAAACTTGGCAAACTGTCAGCTCCAGTAGTAATGAAAAGATTTATCTTGAACTCTGTCATGGAAACTAGCATGTATAAACCTTAATTAAACAATTTAATAATCAATTAAAAAGGAATTTATTACATTATATTACGCTATATTAGTATTATATCATGCTGTATCCACATTGGGCCAGCAGTTTGGAAAATTGATGGATGAATGATTCAGCAGCAGGCGCCATCTTCTCACCAGATGCATGAATTCATTCAGTGCATGACTCTCACAATGCATTATGGGTATTCTCTAGCCGCTGAGCATACATCGATTGTACACTTGTTATTGTGATGCATTGTGGGATTGAATGAGAGCACTTGATATCATCCACTACTGTTTTGGACACCACTACAAATGGCTGTCCCCTCAAATAGTGCCCTTTTTAAAGGTATAGGGGGCGATTTCGGACAAAGCGATGCCGTGTCTCACCAGAAGATGGCGCCCGCAGCTAAATTTTGTTCATCCATCCATTTTCCAAACCGCTGGTCAAATGTGGGTACAGAGTAATATCGTACAGGTATACACTCCTTTTTAGTTGATTATTAAATTGTTTAATTAAAGGAACAGTTCACCCAAACATGAAATTTCTGTCATTAATTACTCACCCTCATGTCATTCCACACCCATAAGACTTTCGTTCATCTACAGAACACAAATTCAGATTTTTTGATGAAATCCGAGGGTTTCTGAACCACACATAGGCAGCAACGTCATTGCACCTTTTGAGGTCCAGAAAAGTAGTAAAAACATTGTTAAAATAGTCCACGTAACTGCAGTGGTTCAACCTTAATGTTATGAAGCGACGAGAATACTTTTTGTGGTATGGGGGCCATTTCGGACACAGCCATGAACTGGGTGTGTCAGATAAGGGAGACATATTTTAAGGGGATAAGGGGACAAGTTTTGAGAAGCACACTGCTAGACTAACTGGGACTAGTCAAAACACTTTCATATTGTTGCTCCGTTGTTGTTCGATTCTATTGTTCTCCTCATTTGTAATTCACTTCGGATAAAAGTGTCTGCTATGTAAATAAAGAGGAACTGGCTACAGCTTTCACGTAACTGTTGATCTTGGTTAGAAAGGTGAGTAAACCAATTACTCCTCACAGTATCAGAGGCCATCGTTATACTGACCTGAACTCTCAGTAAAGACAGCGAGGCTCTGACCTCCCACCGTCTGCATGGTGAAGGGATGTTCTCTAGGGCTGCGCACCGATGAAACCTTCTCCCCGGAGCACTCCACAACTGTCAGATCCTCACTCAGATTGAAAGACACCTGAGGAAACAATCAATCAGTGTCTACATCAACAACAGCACCATCATCAAATGTTCTCTCTCCCCAGCCCTGGGTCTGATCATAGTAATTATGCAAATAAACGGTGACATCTGAATAAAAGATGAGGCGTAAACACTACCCCTCCACAGTGCATGTCTTTAAAACATTAATAAAACTTACCACAGTCTTTCCTTGAGCTCTAGAAGACAGAACAAAAGCATGAGTGGAAAGATTTCAGACAATAATTTCCATTTTGAATGGGGTTTTAAAATAGAGCATACTTCCCAATTTTAAGTTTGCCAACTTCTCCTCGCCCAGATGCTTTTGCCCACTGCTGAGAGAGATATTTGGGAACCTAAAGAAAAGACAATTTATCTATTGCTCCGTTTTCCTCATATTTGTCTGAGTATAACTAAATATTGCCTTAGTTTATTAATTCAACTATATGTTTCCATTTTTTGAAGCAAATGTTAGTGTAAACCTGCTACCATGATGATACATAGTGTGAGGTTGCCATGGCATTGCTGTGTTGTTGCTAAGGTGGTTCATAGCACATTGCTGTATGGTTTTCAGGGTTGTTTCTAGCTGGTTACTTACTAGTCTAACAAGTTTAAAAATGATTCTGGTCCCTGGATACAGCTTAGGTCCATCTGTCAATGTTAATCTAAGACATCCAATCACTAGCATACTTCTCTTTAAAATGCTTCCAAATTTGAAGTGTCACTAGCAACATTTTAAACAATTAGACGAGAGCTAATCACTGATGACTCTGTGTATAAATATAAAAGATTTACAAAACAACATAATTTTGAGATTAAAAATAAATAAATAAATAAAAATAAACAGCAGCATGTAAAATGACAGTCTCTTGTGTTTTTTAAACTGGGTTTTATGTATTTGGTGAATGTTTTTTTCCAACTTGTTTGCTATTCTTAATTAAAATGTTGTCTGCTTGTTTACTTTTTACATTAAGAATTTATTTATTGCTTAAAATCAAATGAGTGTAGCCTAAATGGGGGATTCTATTAAAATAATTTCTAACTATTAACAAAATACTGAATTTAAACTGATGTATGTTTCTCTTAGTCCCGCTATTTAACGTTACATCTCTCACCTAGCCTACTGACTACTAACTTCGGTTTTGGGGAAGGTTTAAACAACAACACACTTTGTACTTGACGTTATTTAACACAGTATAGGAATACTTTTGAAGACTTCCAAACATTGTAATTTGTAGCACATAAAACTGGAGAGAATATATCAAAGTTTGATCGAATGACGGCGCCTTCTATCATTCATGTCTACTGTAGTTTCGCGCGCTATAGTTCAATATTCCAGAGTTTGTTCAGCACCAGTGAAACCCAGAAAGCAACTTCTGACTGATAAATCACCAACCTTCACTAGCCAGACTCCCGTGTTTTGTTTGGCTCTAGTTAAATCGACGTCTTGTCCTTTGTCTGACATGACTGAAGGGCTTTGTGTTATGAACAAAAAAACTCTTACTGAAAATATGTCAATACGTCGTTAGGCACTGTGCATAGACAACATGAACACTCTAGTTCATTAGCTTGCTGAACACCTCAGAGACTTATATATCTATTTATCCCCATCTAGTGGTCATGTGAAGAAATTATATTTACTTTACATTGCATCAATCTGAAGATAATCACAAAACCAGTAGTTTTTGAGCGAGCTAGAGTAGTTTAGCCTGCCAAGTTTCATAAACAGTGAAATGAATTTAACTATAAACTATGTAGCATACAGAATATAAGTATGTTAACCTTACTTCTCACTAATAATGTTATAGGCTACATAAGGGTGCAAAGCTAATATGAATATATCACACATCCTCAAAAACCCATATCTTTTTTGACTAATGTATATATATATATATATATATATATATATATATATATATATATATATATATATATTATCTTTGAGTTTTCAAACCAAGCAATTTGTCTTTATGATACGCACAAAATCATTTTTCACATTCTATTTATCCACACTGTCAAATGACTCTTGACTATACTAAATCTAATTAGTTCAGTAGAAATCTATACTTTCCTAAAAAGCTAAAATCAGTTGAAACTGTGAACTGTGAAGGAAAATGAAAATGGGAAATCTTATGTGAAGGAAAATCTCATGAAGTCGCCACTAGATGAAGCAGTTTGACTCTTTTGTTTCAATAGTCCTTGAATCCATAGCCTGTTTCTAAAGGCGTGAGATCAACATAGCAAACTGAATTCAGCATTTATTGGCCCATTCAAATATCATGTGAAGACTTAGTAATTAGAAAGTGTTAATAGTGATTACATTTGTATCATCTGATAGGCCTATCGCTTAAATCTATCCAAAAAAGATTATTTATACTAGTTATAATAGTATTCAACTAAAGAGAAGCTTAAAATCTCAAAAATGCTGATTTATATATATATACATTTTTTTTTATTTTTACATCAAACACTTACTAATATCCTATGTAAAATGTCTTAAAAAGTCTTTTTTAAATTTCCATTCAATAAATCTACCTGGTTTGAGAACGTAGTTTACCTTTGGCACAGGTGGTTTACACAAAGTACATCTTTCATAGGCCAAAGTGCGTTCCTTTCACCACATGTTCATATTTCATGTGAATTCAAACCTCTTCTGAACAAGTAGCTTTGTGAAGATTATTCACATATTACAGAGTGCTGAAATGTAGGGAGTGCCGTCCTTCCTGTCACTGTCAAGGACATCTCATGAGGCAGAGACTGGAATGAGATTCATGCGTTTATGAAAGTTTGCACACTCAGCATTTTAGGATCATTACAAGCAAGGTTATGATTGAAACAATGTGAATAAATTATACAAAAATGATGATGCATGTTATCCAGCAGGCCTCACAGAATACAGAAGAGGAATTTAGCAGGTTTTCAAACAAAAAGAAAAAAAAAAAATATATATATATATATATATATATATATATATATATTCACTTGCCTTGCCTATTCACGTGCCTTATAAATAAACCGGTTAGTGAACTTGTAAAACCTGCTTGAGTATGTTGCATATTTATCAATAACTTTCCATGCAATTGGTAAACTAGTTAGATGATCATATTCATAATTGACCTTTTTTTGCTTGGTTTGCTTATGCTTCCTTCAATATTTCACAGCTTCCTGGGCCTCTAAGAATTGAATGGCATATTGTTTCGGATTTATGTCAGTGGTATTGTGTGTCTAGGATGCTTTGTCTTTAAAGTTCCTGAAGAAATGTACGAAACTACTTTAAAACAGTTGCATTTCCTCACAGAGGCATAAAGAAGGTGCAGGTCAAACATTTATGATTAATTTGCAAAGGGAAGAGGCATGCGCTTAACATACAGCACTGCTACTGTAACGTCAGCTATAAGCATTTCCTCTTAACCTCATAATGCAGTAGTATTAGCTGACACTTCAGGTGCTCCATGGGGGGTTTCATTTAGAAAAAGTCTCATCAAAACAAGTCCAATCAGATCAAATCATAAACATGAAATTAACAGCGTTGCAAAATTCATCAGTTATGAAATTACTGAAATTTCAGCTGTAAAGCAGCTCTACAGAAGACAATAGTGTCATTATTCAGCTCAAGTGAGTTCAATGTTGATTCAGTTCAGTTCAATAATAACAGTATCAATGTTGCAAAGTTCATCAATTATGAAATTAATTCAACTCAGCTATAAAGCAGCTCTATAGAAGACGATATAATATATCATTATTCAGCTCAGGTCAGTTCAATGTTGATTCAGTTCAACACTCAACATTTATTAATAAGTTTAATGAATAATAATTAAACAATAAACATTTTGCTTATGTTCACCTTTTGATTATTATTGTTGCCTCTAGTAATTATGTGTTGTATTTTTAATTTCCAACCTATTTTGGGTTCATTTTAAGCCAGCTATATAGTCATTTTTAAACATTAGTGAGTTAAATAAAACTGCCCAGCATGTTGGGCAAACATTTAACCCAACCGCTGGGTTAAAACAGCCTAACCGCTGGGTTTGTCCATTTTCAACCCAACTTGGGTTGTTTTTAACCCAAATTTTTAGAGTGAATAATACAGTATCAGTGTCGCAAGGTTAACTAGTTATGAAATTAATTCAATTCAGCTAAAGCAGCTCTACAGAAGACAATAGTGCCATTTTTCAACTCAAGTTAGTTCAATGTTTATTCATTTCAGTTCAATAACAGTATCAATGTTGCAAAGTTCATCAATTATGAAATTAATTCAATTCAGCTATAAAGCAGCTCTACAGAAGATGATATAGTATCATTATTCAGCTCAAGTCAGTTCAATGTTGATTCAGTTCAACCCTCAACATTTATTAATAAGTTTAATGAATAATAATTAAACAATAAACATTTTGCCTATGTTTACCTTTAGATTATTATTGTTGCCTCTAGTAATTATGTGTCAGATTTTTAATTTCCAACCTATTTTTGGGTTCATTTTAAGCCAGCCATATAGTAATTTTTAAACATTAGTGAGTTAAATAAAACTGCCCAGCACATTGGGAAAACATTTAACCCAATCGCTGGGTTAAAACAACCCAATTGCTGGGTTTGTCCATTTTCAACCCAACTTGGGTTGTTTTTAACCCAGCATTTTTAGAGTGAATAATAACAGTATCAGTGTCGCAAGGTTAATCAATTATGAAATTAATTCAGTTCAGCTAAAGCAGCTCTACAGAAGACAATAGTGCCATTTTTCAGCTCAAGGTAGTTCAATGTTGATTCAATTCATTTCAATAATGACAGTATCAATGTTGCAAAGTTCATAAATTATTAAATGAATTAAATTCAGCTAAAGCAGCTCTACAGAAGATAATATAGTATCATTATTCAGCTCAAGTCAGTTCAATGTTAATTCAATTCAGTTCAACACTAAAAAAATGCTGGGTTAAAAACAACCCAAGTTGGGTTAAAACTGGACAAACCCAGCGATTGGGTTGTTTTAACCCAGCGGTTGGGTTAAATGTTTGCCCAACATGCTGGGCAGTTTTATTTAACCCAACTATTGTTTAAAAATGACTATATGTCTGGCTTAAAATGAACCCAAAATATGTTGAAAAATTAAAAATCCAACACATAATTACGAGAGGCAACAATAATAATTAAAAGGTGAACATTTATTAATAAGCAATTTAATAAATGTTAATTTATTGAACATATTAATAAATGTTAACTTCCAGCATATTTTGGGTTCATTTTAAGCAAGCAATACAGTAATTTTTAAACATTAGTGAGTTAAATAAAACAATCCAGCAGGTTGTGCAGACATTTAACCCAACCGCTGGGTCAAAACAACCCATTCGCTGAGTTTGTCCATTTTCAACCCACCTTGGGTTGTTTTTAACCCAGTATATTTTAGAGTGTATTTGGGGTTCATTTTAAGCCAGCCATATAGTCATTTTTATACAATAGTTGGGTTAAATAAAACTGCCCATCAATCATTTAACCCAACCGCTGGGTTAAAACAACCCAATCGCTGGGTTTGAATAATAACAGTATCAATGTTGCAAGGTTCATCAATTATAAAATTAATTCAGTTCAGCTAAAGCAGCTCTACAGAAGACAATAGTGCCATTATTTAGCTCAAGTTAGTTCAATTCAGTTCAATAACAGTGTCAATGTTGCAAAGTTCATCAATTACGAAACAGCTTCAAAAGCAGCTCAACAGAAGACAGTTCAAGTTTTGTTATCATCTGAAAGTGTCAGTGCAGTCAAATCAATATTATTACTGAATATTAAGTGTTTTGAACTCCAAGTGAGCAAGCCAAAGCCAACATTGATAAGGAAGAAAAGAAAACGAAAAAAAAAACAAAACCTTCAGTTGAAAGTCAGTAGTGGAGAAACCCCATCACCTTATAATTATCGCTATTTAAAAAAAGTTCATATCATACATGACTTCGTTTTTTAAAGATCCGTCCTTTCACCCTTTATTAAATTTGTATGTAAACATCTTCTTCACATGTGAAATGTGCAACAGTGCTTTGTTTTGCTGTCAGCTCCGGTAGCTATAGTTTATAACTTCCCTATCCTTCAATAACAAACTTTCTGCAAGGCCTGAATTACATTGCGTCAGATATAAAAAAAAAAAAACGAAACAATCCCACTTAAAATGTGCCACACAAACTGTTGAGATCGGACTGAAACGATCAGCAGCCTTGTTAAAGTAAACCTCGGCCACCCTTTCCTAACATTGGCATACTCCAGAGGGATAAGCTTTCATTTCGGAGTTAAATTACACAGAACAATGGCAATTCTCATAGAGGATCTCTATTTTTTTTCCTATATCACCAAAGATACCTGTTTTAATAAGTGTTTACAAAATAAAAGCAGACTCCAGTGTATAAATTGACCATTATTGTTCGGGAGCACAATAGCTCTCTGTGTTTTTTGTTGTGGAGTGCCAGTGTGATTTAAAGCTGCTGACAGCACCAGACGCTTACATTGCAATCAGCTCTCGCTGGCTCTCTCCCTCTGAAATTTGTATGGATGGGCACAGCCTGTCTGCTTGGTCTGTATATCAGGGCACACGCCCATTTTGGGACAGTCAGTCCCCATTTCCTCATACTTAATGTGTTACGCTATGATTACTCACTTGGGTCATTCCATTTCACATTCAAGTGCACGGGTTTGGCAAGGGCAATAGGATGTGTCAGCTTTTTCTGATGGGACACTCATAAATCATCAATTTGATGAACAACAAGATGATATGCAAGACATTTGGTACCTTGTCATTAAGTGACATCCTCACATTTTATGTTAGTCTACATTAGAAAATCTGTCAGCATTACTGAATATTACTGCATATCATATCAGCTTTTACACAACGGCACATTAAATACACATAATATTATAATAAATGGTACTTTAGGAATGAAGAAATTAACTTTCTTTTCAAATGTCAACTAAATATTAAACCTAATATTAAATATAACCTTTGAATATGTTCTTAGCATAATTTTTATCTTAGTCATACCATTACCCTTTTCTGCCAAACAGATATATTTTTTATATAGTAACCTGTTTATAAATTTTTACAGTTTCCCACTATTTTACCCAGGAGCCGTGATGTCAAATCATCAGCGATACGCATATCTAGTGTTCATACTTTTGAAAATGTATCTTCTTCCACACAACAAAGATGCTATTCTCACCGTCACAGCTGAAAGCTAAATATAGTTGGATCAGCGCACATGAGATGCATTCCTTGTTGTAATTTTATAACCTAGCTTTCGTTGTCTGAAATAAAACACATATTTTGGAATTAAATTATACAGGTTTAAAGTAAAACACATGAATAGTAGACACATAATGCATTCTGTGTAGGTCTGCTAGACCTAGAACTTTACTTCTCGTCCCTAAACAGAGGTGAGCAACAAACAGCATTTGTAAAATAACTGTGTCAGTGCAGATGTGTTTTGGTTGTTCTTTTCTGTCTGTGGAAATATCTGGCTACTCTTTCAGACTAGCTGTTTTGTAAAAACAGAACAAATCTCTGGACTATGTTGACAACGTTGATGTCACAGGGTCTGTTTACATCTTGTTGAAAACAAACACACAATAGCACCTAACCTAAATACTGGTATCTAGCCTACTAAATCTTTCAGAGGTTCAAAATGTTTATTTTCTGTTTAATGTGTTTGGCATCAGTAAAAACCAAAAAATGTTTTTTCTACATAAACCAGTATGTCAGCCTTATAGGAACCAGAAATCCGTGCCCTGTCTTTCTCTTCCCTCCTTCAATGTCAAATAATAACCACAGCGGACAAAAGATGTTATTCTGAGTGTTTGCTGCCACAGTTACCGAAGGCTATAATAAGAAACATCCCTCACCAACACAGTTGGCTGCACTCGGCTTCATTCGAGGGTTTTCGGAACTCTTCGCCAGCCGTCTCTAGGAAACCCCCCTCCCCCCCGCCCTCCGCCCATCATTGCCAGACTCTCTCGGCTTTATGTCTGGCCGCTATGAACGTGAACTGCCATGCGCGGTCGCCATGTTATCGCGCTCTCCTCCCCCTTTCGGGGACTCGTCACAGGCTGATAGCACTAGCACAGGCTACATTACAAGGAGGCAGCTGGTGAATAGGACCAGAGTGGGAGAGAGACATAGCGCTAACACAGGACTAAAACAAAAGAAAGCACGGGATGGAATAAAGCAGGGCAGCGCTGAGTTGCTCGGTTTCTCTCTGTCATCTGACGCTGGCTGAAGGATTTTTTTTCTTGTGATTTCGTGCTCTGGTGACTGCGATACAACAATTGAAAATGCGCCTGGCAGTTTGAACTGTGATGGGGAGAGACACTGTCGTTGTAAGGTTGGATATCGATCTCCCTGGCCGTTTGTGTCGACTCATTCACGTTTAAACTTCACCGATACGGTGTGCTTAATGGTTTTGCGAGGATACACGTTTGAAAACAACAACAGCTGAAGTGAATCCGTGTCAGCTAGCTCGCTAGCGACTGTTAACTTAGCATTGGCATTAGCCTGCTCCTCATGGTGGACATTTAAATACACCTCAAGTGGAATTATCGTGGCAGTTATTGGAAAGTGTTGGTTTTATGTGGAAATTACTCGAGCGGCTTCAAGTTGCTTCCCAAAAAGAGCTTGTTCTCTTGAGCTGTGTTTATAACTTTGTCAGAGACTATCCTTCAGAAATGAATCACCACGACCGAGCAGGAGACACCGGCAGCGCCCGAAAAATGGTGTACCCCATGAGTTTACCCAGACGGGAGAGCAGTAGCAGCACGGTAGGTGGTTCCTCCTCATTGACAACTTCGGGAAGCACCAGCCTTAATAGCAACAACTTAATGCTGGGGGATGATTATTCACCACCAGTGCTGCTTCAGTCTCAAACACCGGCCGCATCCTCGCTTGGGCCCCAGAACCCTCCTCAGAGCCTCAATATCCCCTTGCAGACCACCATGTTTCCCCAAGCTCTGCCCACTGCAGTGGCACAGATGAAGAAGAAGAGTGGCTTTCAGATAACCAGCGTTACCCCCGCTCAGACATCTGTCAGCACCAATAACAGCATTACAGAAGACACAGAGAGCTGTGACGACCTGGACGAGTCCCACACCGAGGACTTGTCATCCTCAGAGATCATGGACGTGTCGCTTTCCCAGCCCAACAATGCAGGAGGTCCAGAAAGGAGCTCCTCAGAGGAGACGCTGAATAACTTCCATGAGGCGGAGACCCCAGGGGCCGTGTCGCCCAACCAGCCACCCATCCTCACCCAAGCACACCTGCATGGCACTATGGTTAATGGGACAGTTCACCATCATCAACATAATCCTGCTTCCTCTAAAAAAGCTCAGCCTGCTGGTGGGACACAGATTGGGATTCCTTTGGGAGTTGCAGTCACATCTGCAGTGACTTCAAGTTCTGGAGCTTTAGCTAGCACAGGCCAGAAAATGCCTTCAAATGTGGTAGGATTGATCGCGAATGCCTCTGTTGGCACAACCAGTGTCATCGGTCAGCCTTTGGCTACTGTCGCCTCAGGAACTGGATTGATCTCTGTGACTTCAGGTGCCACAATTAGAACTGGTAATCCTTTAACAAATAATGTTTGTATGTTAAATTCCACCAGTGTGCCTGCTGTGGGTGGCAAGAGTACCAATAGTAGCAGTGTAAACTACTCCCCTGCTTTGAATAGTATTAGTAACCAAACTGTAAACTTGACACACATTCCCAGTGGAATAATCGGCATGGGCATCACCGCGGCTACTACAGTTCCTGGTGGTGTTGCTCCAACAGGCGGAGGGCAGGTGGGGTCAGCTGTCGTGGGCCAGCATGCAATGCCTGCTCCCTCCGCCCCAGTGATGAACACTCAGCCTCAGCAGGCCCAAGTGCCTACTCCCGCCTCCACCAGCTCACGTTTCAGAGTGGTCAAATTGGACTCAACCTCTGAGCCTTTTAAGAAGGGTAGGTGGACGTGCACCGAGTATTACGACAAGGAGGCCCCGGGTGGCGCGGCATCCTCTGAAAATGTCCCCAGCACCAGAACGGTCGAAAGCATTCGCCAGTTTGTGCCTGAGAGTGTTGTGTGTCCGGACAGAGAGACTGTCAGCGGGAGTTCTGTCAGCAGCTCGGTTAGCCATTATACTGAAAGTCTGGGCAGTGGGGAGACGGGCGGCCCCTCGGCTGTGAAACAGACCTTCCAGCAGCCCGCTGCTCAAAAGCATGACTACTCATCTTCTAGCATGCCCATGTCTCAGATGCAACCCCAGGACTTAGTTCACACTCATCTTAAGACTAATGCGGTAGCTCCGATGCCGGCGAGCATTCCGCCGCCGGCGACTATTGGAGGACTGCAGACCACAATCGGGCATTCGTCTGCAGCCGTGCCCACTCATATGCCCAAACTGACATATGCCCAGGCAGCACAATCGTCTCCTGCTCAAGCTCTGCCTGTGGTGACCCAGCAGCAGATGGGCTACCCGCCCGCACCGCAGCCAGCTGCACCGGCCCAGGTAGCACCAGCACATGTTAACCCCTTAATCCAGGGAGGCAGCCTGCCACCTGACTTCCCTCAATCCAAGCCGATCATGAACACTGTGCCACCTGGGTCAACACAAACAATGCCCCACCTCTCCGCCTCCATCCCGGCGGTGGCGGGGAACAGTCAGCTGATCACAACTTCGCAGCAGCCTGTGGGCGCTGTGCAACCCCCTGCTGCTCAACCTCTCCCGCAAGGGCTTCTGCAGCCACAACAGACACCCGCTCCTCAGATGGTCCAGGTCGTGCCGCAGCTGGTGCAGTCCGCCGGCACCGGTCTCATACAGCAGACCCAGGGGCAGCAGCTCACAACTCAACAATCCATGGAGCAGCAGCAGCAGTCACAGCTCGGCAGTCAAGGCCGTGGCGCCCAGTTTGTCCCGGCCGTGACCTCATCAGGCGTGCCTCCTAAACTCCAGAGTGATCCCCAGTCCAGTTTGATTCAGAATGGCTCGAAAGAGACAGGGCCGCAGCCTGCAGTTATGCCCACATCGCTGGAGGATGCCCAGCTCCTTCTGTTACAGCACCAGTCTCTGCTCATGCAACCTAAGCCAGCTGGTGGTGAATGTGCCTCCCAGACCGGCACCTCCCGTGGTCCAGAGGGAAGCAGTGGAGTCAGTGCCTTAACTGCCTCCGCCAGCCTGCTGAAGAGCTTACCTGTGGATGGAGAAGAAGATGGGTAAGCTTCAGTATTTTTATTTTCTTTATTGCATTGCTTATTCACTCTGTTTCCAATTCATTTGCATTTGTAATTACAGTTGGAATAGCTTCATTAAAAAATTACACATGCAGGCATGCATCAGTGGTATGGTTTAATGTAGTGCTGTAAGCATAAAGGGTGTTGTGCATTACATATCACAGCAGGTAGGTTTAAAGCAGGGCTTTAGGCTTCCATATAGTGTAGCTAGAAGTGTTTTTCATATAACACAAAACTGTAGACTGTTACTGTGGCATTACAGACAGAAAGGCAAATGCTTTGCTTTACAAATATCTCAGCCTGCCTTTAAAGACCCCATGAAATCACTTTAGAGTGCAGTATTTTTCTACTGTTGACATTTACTTTTGAAACAGGAGCTAATAGCCTTTCGATTATATCACAGCCACAAACATTATTCATTTGTGCTTGCTGTTGATAGGTAGAAGTAGATGTATTAGTGGGAGGTTTTTTCTCATTGTAGAGAGAATTTGATTGGACAAAATGATTGCATGATGAGGCATTATTTTTGGTCCATTTCGGAAGAGAACGATTTGACATTTTAAATGTGTATTGTATATCAGCTAATTTAAATTTAAAGGGTTAGTTCACCCAAAAATGAAAATTCTGTCATTTAATTACTTTCACTCATGTCGTTCCACACCCGTAAGACCTTCGTTCATCTTCGGAACACAAATTAAGACATTTTTTTAAAATCTGATGGCTCAGTGAGGCCTCCGTTGAAAGACTTCGTGAAAACACTTCAAATGCCCAGTTAGGTACTACAGTTCATGTGACTACAGTGGTTCAACCATAATGTTATGAAGCGACGAGAATACTTTTTGTGCGCCAAAAAAAAACAACCCACCTTTATTCAACAATAACTGAACTACTGATTCGAAACAAAGATTTGTAACACTTCAAAGCTTCAAGAAGCAGTGTTTTGAAATCGCCCATCACTAGGTATTGTTGAATAAAGTTATTTTGTTTTTTTGGCGCACAAAAAGTATTCTCGCCGCTTCATAACATTAAGGTTGAACCACTGTAGTCACATGAACTGTTTTAAATATGTTTTTAGTACCTTTCTGGGCATTTTAAAGTGTTAATTATCTTGCTGTCAATGGAGGCCTCACTGAGCCATCGGATTTTATCAAAAATATCTAAATTTGTGTTCCGAAGGTGAACAAAGGTCTTACGGGTGTTGAACGACATGAAGGTGAGTAATAAATTACAGCATTTTCATTTTTGGGTGAACTAACCCTTTAAGTGTTTAAGGGCTACACTAGTATATAGGTGGCATCTAAGCTAACATTTAATGGACTAAAAGCTGTAAATATGCCTTTTAGGACTCAATACTGACTAAAAATTAGCTTGCTGCAGATGCTTTTTGAATGATTATCATTTATGACTTATTTACTTCAAGCTGTAACACAGTTAAACCCAAAATAGATCAATGAAGTGTGTCTGTTTAAACTTAGGTTTTCTCTATTTTTTTTGCACACAGATAGTTTACTCTTTTACTAGACCTCAGCCTTTTTAAAAGTTAGAAACTATAGCTTCAGTCTAGTCAATTATTATTATTTTTTTGTCTTACTGTAAAGGCAAAAATGTAACCTACATATGAAAGCAAGTTCTGCATGACATACTTAATAATCCAGTTTGCAATACATACTTTTAAACATACTGCTAAGACGGCACATATTTTTGCATTTGTCTTAAGCTGTTCAGAAGAAACAGGCATGTGTGTTTATACTGTGCTATGTTTATGAGTTGTTCATAAGTAAAGTTTCCTGTGCTTGACAGAGCTTGTCTAACAGATGTCCTAGGGATGACAGAGTGCTCTGTAATCTAACACTCCTTATTGAAACAGACAGTTTTGTCACAGTGCACACATAATTTTCTCTCAGGTGTTAGTCATAATCTTGCTTAAAGCTTTAATTGTCTGGCTTTACTCTGTAACAATGTCAGATCGCAGACCAGATCTTTTAGATCTGTGTTCAGATGTAATGTAAAATGTGGTGGTCACAAAACATCAGAGCCTCACTGGGATTGAGATCACACTTGTATTGCACTTGATGGTCTTATAAATTGGTCCTCTGCATTTTTCCTATGTCTGACTAATATCTAAATTGGTGGCATAGTTTTAAGACTTTTAGCGAGATTCGGTGTGTATTTTGATATTTATGTATTTGCTTTCAAATAGCTTTAAATGTTTTTTTCATAGTGATGCAAACAGTCAATTCAGTCAGCTTTGAATTGATAGATGGAAACATTTATAAACTCTCAATGTTAAATCAGATGCAATTAAATGTCTGTCTAAACAATCTATTATGAAACTAATCTAATGAAACACTCTTCAGGAAACGTAATGGCCGTATTAAAATCATCATATGGTAACGCTTTATTCAGATGGCTCACTTTAGGCATTCTACTAAGTAACTTTAACTACATGTCAACTAACTCTCATTATCTCATAACATCTCATTTTTAGGAGACTGCCTAATATCTGGTAAAACTTTATTTTGACGGTCCCACAACAGATATTCTGACTGTAAGTAACTTTGCAGCTACATGTCAAGTTATTCTACTAACCTGAACAACACTTAAAGGGTTATTTAAAGAGTCATTAATTACTCACCCTCACGTTGTTCCAAACCCATAAGACTTTCGTTCATCTTCAGAATGCAAATGGAGATCTTCCTCTTTGGGATGCTCAGATGTGCTGTATAACCAATGAGGTTCATTCTCGTGTGTTACGCAGCACGTTTGAGCTTCCAGAAAAGGTTTGTTCTCGCGCATCATTCAGGTTCGGTTGAGCTTCTGTATATGTTTGCTGATCAGTGTTTATATGTGAGTAAAAGCCTAAGTTAAATTTGATCATCATATAAAGCGATCGTGTCTCTTCAGAAAATTTGGACTAAAATGCTCAATTCACATGGATTCGTTTTCCGATGTCTTTATAAACTTTATGAAGCATTTTTGAAGTTTGAATTGCTTAGGCTGTCTATGGAGGGACAGAACGCTCTCGGATTTCATTAAAATATCCTCATTTGTGTTCCGAAGATGGACTAAAGTCTTACAGGTTTGGAACGACATGAGGGTGAGTAATTAATGACAGAATTTTCATTTTTGGGTGAACTAACCCTTTAACCCTAACATAACATCTGCTATAAGTTTAGTACAGTCTACTAATACTCTGAGAGTTAGTTGACATGTAGTTTCAAAGTTACTTGTAGTAAAATGTCTAAAATGGACCAGCGAAATAAAACGTAACACATCATATTCGCAATGTTACTTTGTGTATCACCAGCAAAATCATTGCAAATATGTCCTGAATATTGAAATATTCCCCAGACCTGCAGATAGCCAGGACCAAGTTTGCTGTTAAATATAACTTGGTTTGTTGACAGCTCGACACTTATATCCTAATCATGTGATCAACATGATGTGGAAGACTAATACATCTGTTGGATTCAAGTCCATCCTCTAAGGCTTGCTGTCCTGTGGGAATTGATGTGTTGTGTGTGTGTGTGTGTGTGTCATAGGTGTGCTTTTTGACTGGTGTCATATTTCTGGTGTGATTGTGTTTGGTTGAAGGACTGCCTACAAGAGCCAGTTATTTAAAATAAAACACAGGAAGAGTGAGCAAACAATTTAATTTCAATGTGTCTCATTGTTTTATTTCTTTGTTGTGAAAGACTAGTAGCTGGTGCTGTTTTGGTATAAAGCATGTGGCCACTTATACAGGATGAGATCATTCAGTTTTCTCCCTTTTCGCTCTTGCTCAATAACAGATTAAGTCAGCGCAAATTATTTCGATCTTTTTTTTTTTTATGCTGTTCTTAGGTCACAGTGTTGACTGGCAGCCTCATACAGAAAGATTATCATCTCACATTTGCTTTTTTTCAATGTAATCTGCTCTTGGCAGTGATAAAAGCCACACATGTGAGTCTCAATGAATCACTCATTGTGTAGAGATCAAGTAGATTATCTCTCCAATTAATGACCCTGTGGAATGGGAGAGGAGAGGAAATGCTTTCACTCGGCCAGATTGGGCCAGAGCAGATAACGTGGCAGAACTTAAAGCGGCAGTTTGTGTATGCTTTCTCTCTTGGTCCCTTAGTGAGATTCATTTTCACTGCTCTCCCCATCTCCATTACAGGGATAGTTCACCCAGAAATGAAAATCGTCATTTACCCACTCTTGTTTTTTTCCATTGAACATAAGGATGTTCTGTTCTTTTCCACACAACATTGATGATACTGTGAAGCTCCAAAAATGACAAAAAGCACCATAAAATGTGACCTTTGTGCTGTGGACTATTCATAAGCCATACAATAATTATATCTGAGGAACAGACTGAAACTTAAGTCTCTGTATTTCAATGAAATAGTCATGAGAACATATGATATTTGTCGTCAATGACGCACACCTTTAGACGAGTTGCACCTTACGAATTAAACTATGCATAGGGGAACATTATCAGTGAGCAGTGTAGGGCCCTATGAAATTAATTTTATTTTTTTTCCCAAATTCTGTTTTTTTCCACTTTAATTTTTTTGGATATATTTTAAATAGTGAATTAAATTTGAGTAATCAAAAGCATGTCTAATTATTTGAAACCACGGAGTACACATGAACTGATCATCTCTTCCTCTTTACTACTAGTTACAGCACAAAATAAACATGAATGAACATCAGAACGTATGTTGAAAGATATATGTAGAATGACTTATTGAAATGTATCATGTCTCATGTAATCGTTCAATCAGTGTTTCAACAGCTTAAAGACATCAATAACAGCTTGTAAACAATATCACGTAATGTTATATTTACCATAAAAGCCAGAAAAGCCATTTAATGTCCATAAACTCGTTAGTCAGCTAGAAAAATAAACTCTTGAGAGAAGCAGTTTGATAAATATATGCACTACATCGCATATTCATTGTATTTTTACTTTACCTGTTCATCAATATTGTTTGAATAAATCTGTCATGTTTATGACATTTAAATGTTTATATTTCAAAAAATAGAAACATAATTATCTAATTAAAAAGTTGTTATAACATTATTATTATTATTATTATAAAAACTTCCTTATGTAATTTAAATTTAAGTATACAAATCAGTTCATTTTAACTTTTAATATTATAGTAATGTACCAACTGGGATTCCCTGTTTTGTTTACAACATGATGGATTTTTATGGTTTAATTAAATTTGAATAATCAAAAAGCATGTCTAATCATTTTAATTAATCAAACTTTAACACAATAATTTATTAAACTTTTTGCAATTAATATGGCCCTATGAAATGTTTTATTTTATTTTTTTTAGTAATTATTTTTTTAGCCTTTTAAAATGTAATCAAATGAAAATGATATTCCTTAAATAATCCTTTAATACTAATTATTATTATTACTACTACTATACAATAGTAATATATTTCTGTCACAATTTCTTCAAGTTAGCCAAAATTATTTTTATGGGTTGTTGTGAAGAGCAAAATAGTGAAATGCTTTCATTGCAGCTCTGGAGATGAAGTATATGTGGAGTGTCATAGGGCCCTAATAAAGGTTTACATTTCTGCCTGATCTTCGCACTAAGCCGTCGTATGGCTGCAGAAGACTTGGAATATAGACCATAAGCTCTACGCACCATGTTAATAATGTTCCTTTATTTTATTTGTTTATATTGAAGCTTGATGATATTTTTTGTTGAATGCAACAAAACTGCTCAGACATTCTGACTAGCATCTTTTTTCCACGGATTGGTAACAATACGGGTTGGAATGACTTGAGGGGGTGAGTAAATGATAACATTTCCTTTATTGGCAAACTTTCCCTTTTAATGTGGTTTTTATCCACATTATTACCAGACATCAGAAGGGTCACTCTGCAGCTGTAATGCAAGACAAGATCCTGTACTTTGAAGACTTTTTTTAGACCAGAGAAGGCTCTTTGAATGCACAGCTTTTTTTTTTTTTTTTTTTTTTTAAGGATGATGTCATTTGGATTAGAACCTGTCCTTCCAAACCTGAGAGCAGAGAGCACAGCAAAGTACTTTAGGGACTGAAAGCTAATAGGGGCAGAGACCTCATGAGCTCAGCTGAACTGGTTTCTCACATTCACAACAGGCATTTGCGCTTGTCTCAACTCTTTTCGGGTTTGAAATCTGCTGGCTTTCATATTCTTTCCCAGACGTGACAACATACGATCTGCGAATGCTTTGGTGCTTCCTATATCTCTTGATTGGCATTGTTTTTCTCCACTAAATCTCTAATTGTAAGTTTTCTGAATGCACATTTAAATTCAACATTTTAGTTATGAAAACTACAAATTTACATCATAACTGTTGTGTTGGATGTTTCTTTGGCCATGTTCGGCTCATCCAACTAGAATATCATCTGGACGGCTGCTACGCAACACATTCACATGTAAACATTTCATTATTGTGAAGCCTCTACAAAAAGCGTAAAGGGAAGTGCCAGGGTGCAGCAACACGTTTTATTACTTGTAAAGCATATTTGCCAAGTGGATATTTTCATCTGGCCCATTTAGCCAGCCCAATTTAAGTGCTTTCTGAACAGCAGAACGGAGAGCAAGCAAAACAACCTCCTGGCTGTTGCATTGTCATGTTTTAGTGGACAATTAACATCCTGCTTTGATCTGATGGGTGTAGTGATTGCAGTGCATGGCCTCCTTAATTTTATTTTCATTGCTTTTAATAATGTTTGTTCAGCAGTGAGAGGAATTAGCAGTTTGCATTCAGAAATCATTGGGGACGGGTATTGTTTTATTCTTCTCTGCAGTAGATCTGTTTTTAAATGTATGAGGTATTTGCATAACCAAGCCTCGGCCTTTTGTGTGTTTCATTATGCCCATGTTTGTTTGTTTGTTTGTTTGTTTGTTTGTTCTATTATCATCCGAAAACCATTTTGAAATGGACTAAATTAGTATAAAACAATAGTTAAAAAAGATCATACGCTTTTATTTCACAAATATATTTACTTTATCTTCCAAACTCCAGTGCTTTCGTTATCTGACGTACGTGTAATGATAAAGATTAGGGATGTAACAATATCAAAATCTTACGGTATGATAATACCTCGGTATAAAGTCCATGTACGATATTTATTGTGATATTTAAAAAAAAAAAAAAAAAAAAAAGACAAATGAAGACTTGGAAAATAGTGCCATAAGTGTTAAACAATGATTGAACATTAATGATGTACAAATTAACCATGTCATATCCTGTCCTCTTTTCTTTATCCTCTAATTGTAACTGTTGCTTAGAGGTATGAGGTATAATATGAGAGGGGTCAAATGGCCTAAAACTCCCTTTTATAAAATAAAATAATTGCACCAGCTGGACCTTGACAAAGGCAACATCTATTATTTTTTCTAACATTTTCAAGAGTTGTATTTATTAACATTAGTTAATGCACTGTGAAGTAAAATGAACAAACTATGAACAGCTGTATTTTTATTACCTAAGGTTAACAAAGATTAACAAATGGCTACAGTAACAAATGTATTGCTCATGGTTAGTTCATGTTAGTTACATTTAACTAATGTTAACAAATGAACCTTATTGTAAAGTGTTACCACATTCAACACACAAGATGCTTGAACACATGTAAGATCTAGACAGGTGAAACAATATTTTTGTAAGTTGGATTCATAAAGACTTGTTTCTGAAAGAATGATTCAGTGATAGATACATTTTTAACAGTAATTTATTGCCACCTAGTGGCGTAACAATGCAATCGATACAGTCATTATTAGAAGCACACAGTTACTTTTCAAAAGGTGATTTATTCTATTTTGATTGGTAACTTGGACATCAGCATCTATATCTGAATAATAAACTTTTGTACGCTTCTGTGATAATTGGAATATTTGTAACAGAAATGATACTGTGTGTTTGAAAAGATTGTGAAGCTATTTATATCAAACATGACAACTCTCTTTAGATCAACGGCAGCGCGAACGCAGATTTGAATGTCGCGATTTTATTGTCAAAGGTTTAATATACACAGGTGAATCGTTGTCATTGATCTTTTAAATATTAATCGTGCAGCTTGCCTTTGTGCACCTCTCTCTGCATTGATGCCCTCATGTGAGGGCTTTTCAGTACATTCATTGCTATAAGATTCATGAGGTGAGACGTCTCTATTAAAGGATACGCGTGTCGCAAGCCCATCACACCAGAATCGTTTTGCCCGGAAGATGTATCGTTTCATACAGTTGTGTGACCACGATAATATTGAGACGATTTTGCTATCGTGATATCACGAAATTGATAATACACTAAATTTATGGTACTGGGCTACTCTGCAGCGGTGGAAACCCGACTGGTCTAAAATAGTCTGAATATAAACACTTATTATAGGTGTACTGTAATGATTCAGGATAAGACAAAAACAGTTTGGAAAATGGATTCATGATGTACTCGCTCATTATATGCATTTTGTTACTTTTGAACACAAAAAAAGTTATGTACTGCAGCTTTAAAGGTCATTCCTTTGCTACCTGATTAATGTGCCTACAGAGAAATCCAGATCGCTGCTCTGAAATTAAACCACTCCCCAGCCCAAGTCGTTATTCATGCCTGAGCTACAGCCTGTAGAAAGTTTGATCCCTTCCTATTTTGGCTTTCTAAGAGCAGTCGGCACGTGAGTCAGCAGAGTTGGAAAGCTGCCTCTCTCTGTGGTTTCAGACTGGGCAGGAAATCTCGCGTGCAACCTTGAGCATGTGCCCATGCCGCACTCTTGCTCTGTTAAACATGTACAATGAGATATCCTCTTCTTGTATCACCAGGCTGGACGGAGTGAAATGAGGTCACTGTGGAAAACATGGCGACCGCTGAACAACACATTTCCTCGTCTCTCTTTTTAATTGGACTGCTTCTAATTTAAATAGGATTTATTCTTCTCTGATAAATGTGAAAGTCTTTTCAGCTGACATTTATTTAATTGCCTTTTAGTGCTTAACATAAACTTTTACAGATTGTATTAATGGCCTCTCAGTTGAATGATTGATCATCCTTGACAGTTTTTTCCCACCAATCACCTTGCTCGTTCCCTGAGGGATTGCTCCATCTGTGCGGAGTGTCTTATCTCCACTTCCTCCCCATCCCTGCCACA
Source organism: Ctenopharyngodon idella (assembly GCF_019924925.1). Taxonomy (NCBI): domain Eukaryota; kingdom Metazoa; phylum Chordata; class Actinopteri; order Cypriniformes; family Xenocyprididae; genus Ctenopharyngodon; species Ctenopharyngodon idella. Next base: position 27,852,184 of record NC_067228.1, read on the forward strand.
AACACCATGTGTGCCACAGATTATCTGCCAGTCAAGTTCTCACCTCTGCACAATTCTAAACTCCTAATACCAGATAAAAAGCAAGCTGCTTGGACTTGTGCACATTAATCGCTGCTTCAATCCACAGACACCTGAGTCTAGATCATTCACCATTTGGGTGCCGTTCTCCTATATGTGAGTGTGAACGTTGTTGATATCTTATTACAGCTGGGTTGAAAATATCAATGAATCGATCTTTTAGTGTATGCTTTTTTCAGTTGATGTGAGAACAAAACTTCCCTGAACATTTGTAGCATGCCTCCCATCTAATAATCACAGTAAGCTTTGTTACTGTTGACGTGAAACAAAGTGTAGGGCCCTATGATTTCCGCAGTGCACCAACACCGAACGTGAGCGGCGCAACGCGTCAAAAGACAATAGAACCCTTTTTAATCAGTGATATTGTCTACACTGGATGCGATGTGATGCGACACGACACAACAAATTGCCGACAGTAAACTGATTCCCTGTTCTATTTCTGAGGTTGTCCAAGTGCTTTGCAACGGTCGGTTTGTCGCGTTCAGTATAGACAGCTTTTAGCTGTTGCGCTGCGATGCAACACAAGTCACGTCTGGTGTAGAAACGGTGTTAAACGTGGACGGAATCACGGAATCCACTCATAAAAATGGAATTTACCGTGTAACGCTGAATGTCACGGAATTTGTCAAATTTTTGATGAATAAATAACAAGTAGGTCGACACACTTAAATCAGATTGCGATATAGAGTAGTCTCTGTGAATATTAAACGGCAAATACTATTTAAATATGAATCCTGCATGTTCTGCGTGTCTCTGTGTGAATGAATGGCGCAGACTCGCGGTTTCATTTCCTGCACACACTGAAGAACGTGTGACGCTCGTGGTGTTTTCAGCCTCTGCAGCCTCACTGTATGAGGACATAAATGCATGAACTTCATCTCCAGAGCCGCTTTAAGAGTCACTTCATGAGCATTTTACCATTTAATTTGAGAAAAACTATTGTCATGTCATATAAAAGCACAAACTCAAACGTCTTCACGGCATCCCTTCAAATTAAAAGTTTGGTTTAACAAAGAAATAGTACAACAGTAATATTTGTCACAGTAGAATTTAGCTACATCTCAATGTAGTAATAATACTAACACTAATAACAACAATAATCAAAAATTATGAACTTTTTTTTTAAGAAATAATCACAATTTTTCTTCCATGTTTTAATTTTAAATTTGGGTAAAGCTCTGTTGTGCAGCACTTTGTTTGACAAAAAAAAATTGTTTAATGTCATGATTAAAAGATAAATTAAATTAGATAAAAAATAAAATAAACACAATTTCTGAAAAAACAAAAACATTTCATAGAAATTACATTTAAAAAAAAAAAAAACATTTTGTTGTTTTTATGAATTCAATTAATTAGACATGCTTTTTGATTTTTAAAATTTAATTAAACCATTAAAATGAATCCAGAAAACTTAAAACAGAAAATAGAATATGGTAGAAGTAAAATGGAATTTGAGGGAAAAAATGTTGTAATTTTTGTTACAATTTAACAACAATTTATTAAAATTTATGTTTCATTATTTTAATTAATTAGACTATTGTTGTCAAAAGTACCGGTACTTTGGTACCAAGTCGGTACTGAAATTTTGAAAATGTGACGATACCAGCATTTCTGTAGTACCGGGAGTACCGAGTATCCGGGTATATTCGGTACCCACTGATAGGGCTGTGCCAGTGTTTACGTGAATATGACACAAGTGAAGCACAAAGCTTTGTTTACAAAAGAAATAATAGGTTAGCAATTAGCAAATAGGTTGTGACATCGCAACCATGGAAACATTTTGGTTCATGCCGTATGAGAGAGGTACGTGAGTCCATACATTTAAGCTTTGTCAGCTTTGTATTCTGTTTTGCTAATCGCGATCTGGTCACCTGATTAACAGAGAATTTAACAATATTCCATTAGTTATTCCACTGAACATGGAATTTCTGTTTATTTTCCCAAATCTTCACTCACGCAGGGGATTATAAACGTTTCTTCCTTTCGTTCACCTTTAGGCCTATTATAGGTTATTCGCATTCTTTACTGTGGTAAAGTAGAAAAAACACTGTAGACCTTTTTGCTTGCACGTCAATTTCTATTTAACACACTTTGTTCTTATTAGACTTGAAAAGGCGCATCAAGTTGATTTTGTATTGCGCGTTTCACACACTCCGGTGATTTTTAGTTTCGCTTTCTCTGGCAGCACTAAATCAAACACAGTCTGAATGTCTGACGATAAAACTCGCTCTTCAGACCTTTTATAACAAGTGTCAGTTGCTTGTAACATCAGGAGATAACATGAAGATATTATTAAAGCGAAATGGTCTCTTTCCTGCTCGTGTCCCACATCCCTCTCAAAGAGCAGAGCGGTAGGCTATATGACGCATCTTTGTATGGAAATGAAAAAATGAATGTTTTTTAAAATAATATTTAACCTTCTTATTATTTAGGTTACCATTATTTACGGATATTTATTTCATAGTTTACAGGCTGTAGTGTGTCGTTTCACTGAAGGAATAGCTAAAATAAACACGCACATCTGTTACAAAATGGATGTTTGAGCATTTTTTTTTTTTATATATATTTTAAAATTTATTTCATTGAGCTCTATATACTCACACAAACCTACACACACACACACACACACACACACACACACACACACACATGCTCCAAATATTTATATGTATGATTACCATCATATTTAATGTTTTTAAAATAGGCTAGTTTAATAAAATAGTAAAATAATTTTTTCCTGTGGTACCGAAATTGGTACAGAGAGCCGTAAAATGTTACTGGTATTGGTACCGACTACTGGAATTTTGGTACCGTGACAACACTAAATTAGACATGCTTTTTGATTACTAAAATTTAACTTAACTGTTAAAATGTCCAAAAAAATTTAAACGGAGAAAACGAAATCCAGAAAAATTTTAATGGAAAAAAGGGAACTTGGGGAAAAAATAAAATAAATTTCATAGGGCCCTAAAAGTGTCAGTTTTCAAATTGTCAATTTTACTATGAAATTTAAACAATAAATGTTTTGGCACTCTTTATTTGTGGCGTGACACATTACTGTAGGGCCTCGATTCAAGTGAAGCCGTAGCGTGGAGCGCAAGTGAACTGATAATTTCTCCAACCTTACATCTTATGGAGTTGCCTCTATTTGACACAATCCCATCCGATGGCAAAGTATGCTTTAGCCACGATGGGGTTTATCGTCGTTCTCCCAACACTTTGTCCAAAGTAATCCCTCTCTCTTATGTGAGGAGGCTGAATGAGTGCCGGCCTCTGTATTTAGCATACAGCGTGCCGCTGTGAGCCATTAGCACTGAGTCATTGTTTCAGCCACACTGCCAGTGTCGCCTGGCCGCCGGCCATCTCGCGCTTTCTGTGCAAACCCCTGCGCACTTGCCCATCCCTGTCCTTTGCGCCGGTCTGCCCGCTTGTCTGAGCTGCCACCGAGCTGCTATAGCAACCGGCAGCCCTAAAACCCCCTAGCATAGGCCTTCCAGAGACAATTGTGTCTTCATCACTCTCGTACTGGCTCTGGAGAAGCTGCTCTCATTCTGCAGGGGCTGCGAGTTCTCGTTTTAAAACCACGCCATGCTTCTTTGTGCTGGAAATCTGAATCAAAGGACTTAAGAATTATTGTTTGCTTAGTTGTTTTTGGATTAGCTGCAGAATACATGCAAATTTATGCCTTGCCTTAGTTCGGAGTCTGGCAGAATGGCAGTTACTGTGCTCTGTCATGGTGGTTTTCGAAGGAAGCATGAATAAAAAACACATCTCTACAGAGGCTTCTGGGTTGCTTTCTCATCTGGGGTCATGTCAGTTCTAGTGCTGAATCAATACCAACATTTTGCCTTGTACAATACCAGTAAAAATAATATATTTATTACTTGGACAACACAAATGGCATTGGGCAATGTCAGTAGATTTATTTCAATGTCAATAATTTGCAATTAATCCTATTTATATTTTCAGTTCCCTGACTTTTTTTTTTAGTAAAAAAAAAAAAAAAAAAAAGTGATATATAGCAGAAAATTTCCTATGAAATGCTGTTTTTGCAGAAGCCATTTTTGTAAGTTATTTTCATATGTATTTCATATGCATTTCATACTTGTTGAGGTTAATATTTAAATTCCATCATACAAAGAGTGCAGATGACTTTGATGTTACCATCTAGATTTTATTTATAGATCAATTACAATGTCAAATTTCGTAAATGTAATTTACTGACTTTCACTGCAGAACTTTACTGACCTGAACTGCAGAACTCAAATTATCAGCACATTGTCTGAGACGGGTACCAAAATTATGATAAAACGATGGTATTGCACCATTTTTTTTTTTTATTATTATTTTTTTTTTTATAAAGTACTGGCTTACCGCACATCCCTAGTATCTACACACTCTCTCTCACTCTCTCTCTTTCTCTCTCTTATGCATGGTGGAAATATCCCAGGAGTCAGCAGAGTAATTATCCGCAGTATCAGTACTTGTTGTCTCGGGCAGTACAAGTTATGCGGGGTGAATCAGTGGGCAGTGCCACTGTTTGAAACGTTAACCATGAGCTTGTGTTCTCAGACAACCTCTTGCTACACTGTCCCATGGGTCCTGTGGCCATCTGTATTTGTAGTACTAGTGTCAAACAGGGACTTTCCAGGAATGGCCCCTTAAACAAATCAGGCCCTGTTTCTCTGTTTCTGGCTAGTGCAAAGCTGTTCTTTTTGTCATGTTGCCTGGGCTTTTTTGGATGGGTTTTCCTATTCTAAGCGTAAGATAAATGGTGATGGTACAAAAACAGAACAGAGTAGAATCTCTTCCAGACAACTGGAAGTTTGTACCCATTGTCCTCCTTGTGATGTATATGTAAAAGTGCTGCGTTAATTTACCAGTTGGCTCTTATTTAGAAGGCAGGACTTATTCCACCATATTGCGCTGCACTTTCTCCCATACATAATATGAGTACACCGTCTTTCTATATATAAAGTGTTTATCATTAATCGCAGACTGCTGCTGGTTTATTAGGCTGCTGTCACTTTTAGACCTGCTGCACATGACATGGATCTGCATCCTATTTTCTCACAACTTCATGTTCATTTAAACTTTATTTAACTCATTTAAGACTTATGCTTATGAGGATACTCGACAAAATGGGCATTTTTGCTTTTTTTTTTTTGTTTGTTTTTTTTTAAACTTTTGTCCGTTCAAACGCAAAAGAGTTTTTAGTGCGCCTGTTGTTAGTAGGTAGCACAATTTGACAGTGGCCTAAACCTACCTTTAAAACGATGCAAATATAGTGTATAGGTAGCACAATCTAATAGGCAGCATTATTCGTCAGAACACCGGCACGCTGTCTGAAGCAGCTTTCGGTGCGTGTCTGTCAGACAGACAGGAGGTTCACAGACAGCATGCCAGTACCGCACTGCATTCTCATTTGTCTTGTCGCACTTGAATGGTTTAGAAGCATTTGCATGAATAAGAGCATGATCATATAATGTAACACTAGCTAAAGGATGACGGAAAATAATGGATGCTGCATTAATTGTTAAATATTTAACATGTTTAACTGAAAAAAATTGCATGCGTTAATTTTGACAGCACTAATATGCTTACCATAGTGTGGTTGTGGCAGAGACGAGGTAAGCCTCCTTAGAGCAGTCTTGACTGTCCTGGGGTGTGTTTCCCGAAAGCATCGTTAGTCAACTATGGTCGTAAGTCCCACTGAACTTTATTGGTAATGACAGAACTTGCGACCATAGTTCGCTTTGGGAAACGCACCCCTGATGGATTCTGATCAGGGAATAAGAGTAAATGTAACAAAGTGCCATATACTACAGCAAAGCTAAAATGTAGATTAAAGGCCCCAATATACTCATGGCAAAGTTCTTTTTTCTTTTCTTTTTTTTTTCTTAATTTCTTCGCTTAAGGGTAGAAAGAAGTTCGAAATATGTGACCAGTGGTATACTATTAGTGAACATCCTGACGCTGCCCACACTGCTGAGAGCGGCATTTAGACAAATGTTAATGTGCTTTTAATGTGCTTTGCTTTCAATAACAAAATAAACCCACAACAAAAATGACAACAGTGAGAAAACCGTAGTTAAGAAAGCATCCGATCTTAGTGATGTGGATGTTTGCACGAGCTCTGCAATTGTGTTCTAGTGTCACACATTTTATAGCACTTTATACAATAGATTGTTCAAAAGCTTTATAGTATTAAACATGAAAAACAACATCAGTGTCTCTTTCAATTAGAATTACAACTTCAATTTCTACTATAAAGCAGCTCTCCAGTGTATTCATTTTTTTACTCTCAGGCGTATGACCTCAACGGACTGAACAGAAGAAATTAAACTGAGGAGAGTTCCACATCATAGAAGGTGGAGCCTGAGAGCCACACCTACCTATTACATCATCACCAATGGTAGTTTACCAGCAAGAGCGAACTTCTCTGGAAAATTTGCTTTGGCAAGCTATTTCTAACTCCGGAAACAAACACCAAACAATCTTTTTGTCTGGATTTTGTTTCAAATGACATCAAATTAATTTTTTTTTTTTTTTTTTTTTTTTCCAATTTCACTTAAAGGGTTAGTTCACCCAAAAATGAAAATTCTGTCATTAATTACTCACCCTCATGTCGTTCCAAACCCGTAAGACCTTTGTTCATCTTCAGAACACACATTAAGATATTTTTGATAAAATCCGATAGCTCAGTGAGGCCTCCATTGCCAGCAAGATAATTAACACTTTCAGATGCCCAGAAAGCTACTAAAGACATGTTTAAAACAGTTCATGTGAGTACAGTGGTTCAACTTTAATGTTATGCAGCGACGAGAACACTTTTTGTGCGCCAAAAAAATAAAAATAACGACTTTATTCAATAATATCTAGTGATGGGCGATTTCAAAACACTGCTTGATGAAACTTTGAAGCTTTATGAATCTTTTGTTTCGAATCAGTGGTTCAGACCGTGTATCAAACTGCCAAAGTCACGTGATTTCAGTAAACGATGCTTTGTTACGTCATAAGTGTTTCATAAGTGTTCGTAAAGCTCCAAAGCTTCATTTTAATATATTTGAAAAATGTTTTCTGCCTAGCAGTACAATGACAGAGCAGTGCTCTCAAAACTGCACTTAGGGTGCATTTACACTAGCACAAAAAATCATTTGACACTGATAGGAATTTGTTGCACACATATTAACACAAAAATCAGCCTGAGATCGGATTCCCCCCCGTTTAGTTAGTGAAAGCTACATAATAGGCTATTTCTCAGCAATGAGGTGATAACTTTGCTGTTTTTGTAATAAACGAACAAGCTTCACTATTACATACAGATGCACACAGGTAATTCACACTCACTTTCTTTTTCTCTCTCCTTAATTTCTTCGAATTCATTCAAATAATGAAATCTTACCGTAATACTAAAATAACAAAAGGAAAGTACCGTTATTTTCCGGTCTATATCCGTTCATTCAGATTTTGCGCTGCAAACGTCCATGACCGCTTTTAACTTATCCATGCTGGCAAATAATCATGGTCACTCGACGTGAATTATAAAAAAAAAAAAAAAAATCATTTTGCATAGTAAAGTGGTCACCAACAGAATCATTTTGGGTGGGGATTAATGTAAACAAGGATATTTGGATACCAGTCGTGTCTAAAGTGAATGTAAACAGGCTGGACAAAAAAAAAAAAAAAAAAAAATCGGATTTTGTCAAAAGATCAGATCTGCATTAAGACTTGCTGTGTAAACGCAGCCTATACTGACATTGCAACCTTCTCATTCCTCTCTTACGGTCCTCTTGTGACCGCAGATGACTGGGGTTTCTGCCTTGGCTTGTTTGAGTGCGCAGTGCCAGAAGCTCCCTGACTGCGCTGGGTTTGGCCCTTGTAAATTAGAGCCATGTCCCCTCAGGCAACCCACCCACATGCATCAAGAATCCTGCCTTTTCACTTACTGCAAACCTGAAACACTGTACACAGAGCCTTTATTAGACCAGACACAAACATTACAAACTTCTGAAAGAGACTTGTATAGCATTAATTTGCTCAGTCTTGCACCGCGTCTACTCCAGATTTGAGGCTGTCTACACTGGAAGCTGTCCATCACCTCAGAGTACCAACAAACAATGGATCAGTCAGTTAGACCTGAGCAATACTAAAATGAAAACTAGATTTTTGCATTTTTAGGTGGTTGCCAGGGTGTTCTGGCTAGTTACTTAGAGACTCAAAAGAGTTTTTAGAAATGGCTCGAGTTTCTTCTTAATTGTTTCTTCTTAAAATCCATTGGTCTACAAGTAGACATTTTGCATGGGTTAATTTTAAATGCCTCAATGATTTCTCATCTGTGTTATACAGTTGCTTCATACAGGTGTTTTGTAGTCTACGATACCACACAGGTGGAGCTGATGCAGAGATTACTCTTCTTTAAATTAGAATCTGTCATCATGGGCTTTTTTTGTGTTGACTATTGGCTTCCGAAGCTCTAAATGGCTGTGGTTATCATCTAAGCTGTGGTGAAGCTGATGCTTTGAATTACTGGTTAAATTGCAGAGAGTATTTTAAGCTCTCAGTGCTGAAATAGGCTCATTCTAGCTGCTGTGAGTGGATGTGTACTGTCGTATCAGGTAAGCTGTGTGTAAATCGCGGTGAATGGGAGCATGTTGACGGTGAATGGCGTCCTTTCAAGATGTGCTCTGCAGTGTCAAACTTTTTTTCCACTCTCTCTGTGTAGATCTTGTTAAAGATTGGCTGCACCTCAGAATGGTGTTAAACAGAATGAGGTCCAATCCAAGAAGAACAGATATTGTCGTTCTGATCTCGTGTTAGCTCTGTGATCCAGCACTGCCTAGATATGTAGTCTAATGGTTAGTTATGAATGTCTGACTGCTTTCCACATAAATTGGTTTTCTAGCCTCCAGTTGATTTGTTTACAGGCCGTACACACTCAATCTTTCTCAGAGGAGCATGAACGCACAGAAGGCACAGATCCAGTGACAGCCATGCAGTATTGATGGAGAACTTTCCTTTGGGCCCACACACAGGGCTTTCATTCACCCAGCCGTGGGGCAGAGTAATGTGAGAGAGTGTGTGTGAATAAGAGAGTGGGTTGGACGCATACACACGTGATGTGGTCGGCTCTCACATTTCCCTCACTTGTTTCCTCACTTTGTGTGTCTGTCACAAGCAGCACATAATCACAATGGACAAAACTGTCCATAATAAGACCAGTACTTCCCTTTACCATTAAATAAGCTTGTTTAATGTGCTTTTACGTAAAACCATCAGTTCCTTCCTCATCAGTTCTTCAGATGAAGCAGGCTTGTGATTTAAGCCCACAGTCTTGCAAGTCAGCATGTAGGTGCTGGTGGATGTTTTTTAATGACTGTGTAGATGGCTTTTGGCCCTACTGACTGATCGACCTCTGGGGCTGTTGTGATGAATCACCATGTCCTCAGCTGTCATGATCTGTGAGGTGTCATTTATTGAATTTTTTGCTGCACTTTGTTATGCAGGTTTAATTTTCATCTACGTTTCTGTTTTCTATTTTTAGCAGTTTTTGAAGCATATGCATTATGCTGTTGGAGAGGGGTGCTCAAATGTCCAGTGAAGTGTAAAAACCTTTAAAGGTAAAGTGTGTAATTTCTGCGACATCAGTGGCACCTAGTAGAATTAAAAAAAAAAACAGCATATTTTGCGCGTTGCGCCTTCCCCAACTCAAACGTCACAAACACAGCTCTTACTGGTGCTTGTGAAAGCATGTCTTAACAGGTAAAAGTAGGCTACTTTCAATAAATGTAGATATTAATAATACTTTTAGCTGTGTTGCTATGTGTCATGACTAAGCAATTGAGTAGGCTAATAATCTGTCTAGAGCGAACGTGAGCATCTTGCTTATAATAAACCCATCCAATGCATTATTTTGCACCGGGCCACGCCCCAAACTCATGCTATAGGTTGAGCTGGAAAGAGATTGATGGGTCTGAGCGGACCGATTTTGATGGATGTTTTGATGGTGCCTGGGAGGCTTAATGTTTACACTTTTAAAACCCATGAATAGCATGCTAATAATAGTCAGTGAACAATAAAAAGGGTTAAGATAATGTATTTTAACATAAAAAAAATCTCATGTACTTCACCTTTTAAGAGTTTAAATATATTTTATGATTTTTATATAATTTTTATTGTAATTTATAATAAGTTAATGTGTATTATATAATTTATATTATGCTTAAATATAAATCATTAGGCTTCTTCAAACATTTTATTCAAATATTGTAAGTTGTGCTTGGAGTGTAAATGTACGCGTTCCATTCCACGTTTCAATTGTATCATTTGTCATGACACAATGAAACATTAAATTGTGTGGACATCATTTTTGGCCAAGTGTTCATGCCGAGCTTGCACTCATTATTCCCAGCCTATAATTCAATAAATCACTACGTGGCAAGTATTAGTTGGCTATATGTTATTTGTGGGTTTTAGTGAAAATGGCCAGATGGGAGGAGCTGTCCTCTGCTCACAAGGAGGATATTGTTAAAATGGCTAAATCTGGTCAATCGGTTTTGGATAATTGCTCATGTGCTGGATTTGAATGGTCACAATGTCCACAGAATTATTTCAAAGCACAATAAGACCACTACCATGTGAATGTGAAGTGCTGTGGCTGGTCAAGGAAGACTAGTGAGCATTTTGACAGGAGGATGAAAATCACCTGAATGTGGGAGCACCTCAAAGCAGCTTCTAAAGTCCTGGGTGAGACCTCCAATGTCCAATTTCATCTTGAATTGTAAGGTACAAGTACAAGAGGTTGTGTACCAGTAAAGAAACCATAATGGTATTGGGGATGTATGTGTGCAGCAGGTGTTCTACAAAGTTGCTGGCACTTTGAAAATGGACCAATAGTTGGGAATCCTGCTGAACACAATGTAGCAGATTATGGAAGAACTGTTTCGAGCTCAAATGTGCATTTTCCAACATAACAATCCCAAACAAAGTTGCGTGCAATAAAAGTGTCTATGCTCAGTATTTTGAAGTCTTCAAGTGGACACTTCAGTCTCCTGCCCTTAAACCCAGAGGCGGCCTTTGCAATTCTGAGGCCCGTTTCAAAGAAACAATGGGAGCCCCCACCCCCTATATAAATATCCCTATATAAATACCCCTATTGAGTCATTCATTAGAACGATTCATTCAAAAACGTGGTTTATACGTTTTTGAATATACTATATTGTGGATTTGTTTGGAACTATTTTTATTGGTGAAATAAAACAAAAACAGACAATATTTTGAGTCTATAAAGACAAGTTAATATTAGCTAATAACCAAGTTAAATTAGTTAATATCACCTATAATAACTTATTGAACTGTTTGTATAAAATCAATATCACATTTGCTCATGTGGCATTGCTTAACCAGCTTTATTCTTAATAAATATTAAAAGCAAGAACTCGCACTGAGACATTTTTGCCTCATATGTTGAGTTTTGGGGGCATTTTTATTAATTTTGGTGGCATTCTTGCTCCAAGCCCCCATTAGTTTCTAATGCTGTGCACGTTCAGGGGAGGGTGGGGCGCTTTTTCGAGTGCAAGCACAGGCCCCTTCTGTTGCAAGGCCTGTTTCAAGTGAAACGGGTGAATATATTTTAAAGTAAAACCATCTTTTATAAAATAAACTAATAATTTATATAATTTGATATTTCTGGCTTAAAGTCCCGGAAACGATTGTCCTTTCTCTCGTGTATTTATTGGAAAAGATTACTTTTCACTCATGGTTGGGACCTCTTGGCCAGAGATTTTTAATTGGCCAATTTCTGCACCTCGTCTGCTAGGTTGTGTTGAATGCCTTGTAACACATGACAAGAAAGATTGTTGTGTGATGTGAGCAGCACAGTGATTTTGATAATGTAAAAACAGTAATGTTGTGAAGGTACAACCTAAATTACATGAACAGTATTTTCTAAGTTAAATTACATAAAATATTTGCAAACAGCTATTCATAGTGAAAATATATATATAACTTTTTTTTTTTTTTTTTTTTTTTTTCCTTGACCAAAATTCATGCCCAGTGTGCATAAGGCTTTAAATAGAAAGTTTCTGTGGGTTAAATGTGTGTCCTGGCCTGCCTTCAGCCTCAGCAGAGACAGAGCCTGTGGTTGTTGAGACAGTCACACACACACTAACACAGACTGTGGCTCCTGGACAGACAGTATTGCATAAGAGTGTTAATGAGGACTAGATGTGATAGTCAGGCTCTTTCAGGCCACAGCGATGGCCAGGTCAAGCCACTCATACAATGAATAGATTTTTTTATTTTTTATTTTTTTTTTTTATATAAATGCTTTCACATTATGGTCTGCTCCTGGGTTTGAAGTTTGGACAATTAAATCTGTTTTAGTTCTGAGTGTTTTTGTTTTTTTTAAGATGTACTTTTAATAGTACATTATATTATATTATATTATAAATGAAAATAATGCACATCAACTTAGAGACATTTTAAAGGGATTGTTCACCAAAAAAAATAAACTTTGTCATCACTTATTCACCCTCATGTTGTTCCAAACTTGTATGACATCCTTTAATCTGTTGAACACAATAATCTTGAATCTTGTTTTTGTCGATACAGTAATAGTGAGGTCCAACAGTTTCAACCGCTGAAAGCTTTACTCATGAGGGTGAAATAATGACAGTTTTCAGTTTTGGGTGAGCTATCTCTTTCAATGTGGTTGAACTATGCGGTTGTGCTCACTAGCTACTTGGCAGGCAACATAGTTTTCTTATGACAGTGACTGACTCACATCTTTTCATTGCTGAGGTCATGAAACAAGTTTTATCAAAGCGTTGTTGTGTCAGACTATGATGGCATCAAGGTCACGTTCACATGAACTTCACCTATCATTAAATTAACCATTTGGATTAAAAGCATTCCTATATGTCTGACTGGATATTTTCTGCTTTTGGGATCGGTTCTGCACCCAAACACAAATGAAGGAGCTCTATTTATTTTAGGGCCGGTTATTTCGCATTACCTTAAATGAACTCTTAGAGCTCTGCCACTCCCTCAGTTTATGTAATAGAGTTGAGAGACTTTATTGGAAATGGTGGACAAAATGATTTTGGCTTTTGATAAACGAGTTTTGACAGGAGAGGTCAGTGTTGTCACAATCTGTGGATGTGGCAGCAACGAGTTATGTTAGTAGCTCTGTCTTCACAATGCTTGCTTATATTGCCATCTAATGGCCATTTGTGACATTGGCAAAACTAAGCAGCTCTTACATGGAAAAGCAAGCTTTTGTTTGAGTTCAAATAATAATTGGTGGAACCCCCGCAGTACCTCCACAAACTGGGCTGGATCGTTCAAACCAACCAAACTCAAACCCTAGGTTGCAGCGTGTGATAATTGGATGATTTGTTTTTGATGGATTTTACCCCACCCTCTTTCTTTCACGTTCACATTGACCTTAACATCTTCAAATCTGGCAAGGTGTTACAAGTCAAATGTGCTTCCAGCTGTACAGAGATTTAGTAGTTTGAGTTCTAGCACCAGGGCAACCCCATTCATACTGTAACTTTTAGGCACTAATGATTCATAAGTATTGTTGAAGAATGTGTGATTTGTTTGCTCATATTCAGAGCTGGATATGGATGATAGGTGCAGTTTTTGTCATTGTCCTGAGAAGGAAAAAAAAAAAAAAAAAAAAAAAAGCGTCAAGTGCTCAGACAGACATGTAGATGGACTTCAGTGACTTGTAGGGTGTTATAGTGCCATCTAGTGATGTCTAAAACAACTTGAAGATAACCATAAAAAAAAAAAAATGTTAACCTAGTAAGAAAAATAAAGGACTAAGAAAATGTTCTTGTTAATGATAAAATAATACTAAATTCTTCATAAAGAGCTAGTCTGTGTCAAATTAAAAAGGTTTATGCAATTTTTTTTTTTTTTTTTTTTTTTTTAGGACTGTTTCCAATTTTGCAAAGGCAATGCGAATATTAGACTGTTAAATCCTCATTTAGTGATTATCTTCAGGGTTTACAAAAGATCATCTAAACATCTGAAATCATGATGACCCAGATAGGACTTCTCCATAGATTAGTTAAAGTCTAATTATTTTAGGCCCAGTTTCACAGACAGGATGCACCGATCCGTCTTTTTTGCTTCCAGTACCGATTCCGATACCTGGGATTCAGTATCGGCCGATACCGATCCGATATTCAAGTAATAATAAAAAAAAGTGCTAAATTACCTAATAAACTGTATGCCTCACTGTGTGAAAGAAACTGGGATCATTCTTTTGTGCAAGGCATCAGGCTTGACTTAAACATTACTTTCCGAACTTTGTAAAACAAAATAAAAAACAGACACAAATGTAGTGAATTATTTATTAAATAATTGTGCATCAGAGCAACAACTGTAAATAAACCAATCGCTTCTAGCTTGGTAGACATTCAAAATAAACAGGAGTCCAGCTGATTCCTTCATCCATGACTCATGGCTTGTTTTTCATGAATGTTTGAGTCATACATGACGACAAACTAAATATATTTATATATAAATATAGGCTATAATATAAAATTAAATTAAGATCCATTTCTTTTAAATTTATAGCGGCGTTTTTTTTAATGAGGCAGCAACGTATGATAGATAGGACAGAACAAAAAAATGCTATTAACAATCTTTCATTGCACAAAAGTATTATAATATGAATGGCTCCCATACAGAGCGGCACAAAGCGCTTATGCGCATCCCGTGTGCAGAATGATGCGCTTGAAGCATCGTGGAGTCACAGCGCGCAGCGGCAGTGCTCTGCATTGAAAAGCTCAAAGCACAAAGTGAAGATATATTGATGCGTATTGTATTACCGGTATCTTTGTCTACAGATGAAGTATAATAATAGAAACATTGAATCATCTTGGAGAGAGTTTCATTGTGTTGACTGTCGTAACCGAACACGACACGCAGTTTGAATGCTGAATGGAGAATGACTGACAGCCGCAGCAGAGGGAAGAATTTACGTGAACTTTAATTTAACGACTTAAATATTTATCTGTACCTCAAATTAAATTATGAAATGGCTTCAGAACACTTGGAATATAGTGCACGGAAACTTTATGGTGCTTTTTAATGTTTTTGTGCCTTTTGTGGAGCTTAACAATAACACAGATTAGTATACATAC
Source organism: Ctenopharyngodon idella (assembly GCF_019924925.1). Taxonomy (NCBI): domain Eukaryota; kingdom Metazoa; phylum Chordata; class Actinopteri; order Cypriniformes; family Xenocyprididae; genus Ctenopharyngodon; species Ctenopharyngodon idella. The sequence continues at coordinate 27,867,423 of NC_067228.1, forward strand.
AATATCGGATTTGGATCGGTCCCATCCGGCCGATACCCGATCCGGCAAAAATGGCAGTATCGGAGCCGATACCCGATCTGAGTATCGGATCGGTGCATCCCTAAAACAGGGCTTAGACTAAGCCAGGATTAGGCCTTAGTTCAGTTAGGATATTTAAGTAGCTTTTATAAATGAAAAAACACTAGAGAAAAACTTTACTGGTGTGCATCTTGAGACAAAACGGTGGCACTGACTTATTTTAAAATATTTCAGTACAAGTTGCTTTCAGTTAAAGCAGCTCAAACATGCATTTTAATGCAGGACTAGCTTAAGCCTTGTCTGTGAAACTGGGGGTTAGTGTTCAACTTTTAAAGTACTTTGGTAACTGGTTTAGAGGCCAATAATTTTAATCCATTTGAGTACAGATTCCTGGCTGTAATATTGCAGATATAGGCCTGTCACGATATATCGACTTACCTTAAATATATGGACATGACCTTGATTGATTTTGGTGACGCATTATGTTTACATAAAAATGAATGCGCTTTTTGCTGATCGAGCTGCCTCTGTTATTTTATCTGCTCCATGTCGGAGGTGAAAGCGGGGCTCAGGGACGTTAAGGACGTTTCACAAGGCAGTCGCGAGCATCTAGTTCATTTTTATAGAGAATGCATTTTTGCATTCCACTGCGCTGATTTTCCATTGCTCTATATGTAAACGTGCCCTAGATGAATGTGTTTGACTGTTGCACTTGTCTTTTGCAGTGTCTCGCGCTGCTCAAGTTAAAAGTTCAACTTTTAAAAAAACAAGCTTCTAGAAAAATAGATTTAGCAGCAGATATGGCCGGTTGAGTAATCCATCTGTGCATTTGTTCATATGGACACATCTGACAGCTGAGTAGGTTTTGTTTTTCAGCAATAATGTGCACCCTTACTTTACTGAGAAAAGAAGGTCAGGGAAAAATCTGTAGATAGAAAATCTCTACATAAGTAACTTGTGCATTTTATGGGTTTTTTTTTTTATGTTCTTTTTTTCTTTTCTTTCTATTTAATACTTTACAATAAGGTTCATTAGATAACATTAGTTAACTACATTAGTTAACATGAACTAATAATGAACTGCACTTACACTGTATTTATTAATCTTTTTTAATGTTAATTTCAACATTTACTAATACATTATTAAAACCTTGTTAACATTAGTTAATGCACTGTGAACTAACAAGAACAAACTATGAACAACTGTATTTTCATTAACTAACGTTAACGAAGATTAGTAAAACCAGTAACATGTATTGCTCATGGTTAGTTCATGTTAGTTAATACATTAACTAATTTTTAACTTGCGAACCTTATTGTAAAGTGTTGCCAGATAATTTTTTGACTCTTCAATTCCATCTAAATATTCTTAAGAATTAAGTTCACTTGAAAGTGTGTAGGCCTACTTGCATTATTATGCTGTTATATTGTGATTATATATTCAGTGGCATAAAATGGTCTTAAAATGGCAATAATATCTTATCGCAATTTTTTTTTTTTTTTTTTTCTGGGACAATATATCGCCCAACAAAAAGTAGTTATCGTGACAGACATATTCAGTTACTTTTGCTTTATATTAAAGGTGTACTGTGTAACTTTTGTCCATCTAGCGCTTAAAAAAACAAAACTGCATTTTGCAGAACAATATATATTTACCATATTTTGGTTTTGCTTCAGCTATGCATGACTGTGTGGATGAATATGACCCTTCACAATTAGATAATGCTTTACAATGAACTGAGAGCTACATATGGCAATTTATCTGTTTAATAAAATAACTTTAACCTGTTGAGTAATAAAAACGGCATCTCCACATCTTTTACAACATTTCAATTCCTCAGTTCTTGCCATCTCTGAAAAATTAATTTAATGTTGATTCTCATTTTACTACAAGCTCTGTTGTGTTTTTTTTTTTTTTTTTTTTTGTGCTAGCAGACTCTGCTTGATTCTCCGGAGGTCTGAAATTTAGCGTGCTCCATTTCAACATTTCTCGGTTGTTGTGACAAATAACCTATGCCACTTCCACACTATACAGGCGTCAAAGTAGACAGAGCAACTTTTCTCCATTTACGGATATGACAAGACGCACACAGATGACACACATGTACGCAATTTTCCCACGTAAACCACCATGACAGGTCTAATATAAACACTTAGGCTTACCATAGTGAGACAAAAACACATTTTAGAAGGATTGACAATGTATTGACTTGATTATTACTTATTTAAATTGTTAATTTTGAACAACAACAACAAGAACAAAAAAAAAAACATAAGCCGCTTTTTCCACCGCCAGTCTGAACGGTTCTTAGAATAAGGAACGGTTCCACTTGTTTCCACTGGAGCCTGGTAAGGCACAGCACGACTGCAAACCGTTCTTGGCCCGGAATTCTCTGAATCGTTCTGGTAGAATCCATGAAGTGACGTCGGCGCACAGGATTGGTCACTTGTCTGTTGTCTGGCTACCAGTTTCTCCATAGCTGGCTAAGCGCTCTATTTGAGCAACGTAAACACAAATTAATAAAAAAAATTAATAGAAATATCTAATCATCCTCCATAACGCGGTCATTATTTACATCTCATATAAGTAAACCGTTGCGTTACCAAGGCAACGACTGACGCTTTTATATTGCATTCCAAAGAGCGGCCGTTATCAGCCCCACAGTGGAAAATGAAACCGTAACTGTACCAGCTGGCCCGGATCGGCACGGAATGGAACGGTTACGTAATGAGAACCGTTTGGCCTGACAGTGGAAAAGCGGCTATAGTGGATCTTTAATTCCCTCACCATTTTGTAGTTGTTTATTTTTGTTTATTTTCAACCAGGCAAAATCAGTAGGTCAGATTGCGTAAAAAAAAAAAAGAGAGAAACAGTGCGGTAAAAAAATGACACATTTAAGTTTAAATAATGTTTTGATCAAATCAATAATGATATATTGATTCTTGCCTTTCTAGATTAAAAAAATAACTAACATTTGTTGCCAGGAACTTAGTAGTTTTAAAATGTATATAAATGATGCAAATGATAAAATGATACTGGTGGCTATATAAGTGACATGGTTTAAATGTTTATCATATGGTGCTATGATATATCATAGTTTTTCACTTTCCTTTTGCTGTTGCCTCCAATGAACACTAGGGGGCAAATGTGACCATCCAAACTGGTGTAGCGACTAACACTGTAGCTGTACACAAGCCGGGCTCCTTTGTGTGAGGTCATGTGTTTTAAATATCTTTGAACCGTCAGATTCATTTAAGCAGTGCCTTTGTTGATAACCTATATACCTCCATATGAGTTTTTGACCGTATCAGAGATATGTCCATACAGAAGACTCTCATTTATGGAGAAATGTTCTGCAGACAGCTGCTTAGGGAAGCATGGGTAATTCACAGCAGCTTTTATGAAGCAATATGAATAGGCAAGCTTAGAGAGGAGTCATAGTAATAGTAGGTCTATTGATATATATCAGGTGAGGCGTCTCAGAAAAGTACCATCAGACTACTTTTTTTTATTGCGTCTCTTCTCACTTTTGTTTGACTTGATTAAGATGAATTGTTTGGAAAAAGCTCAGCTCATGTCAGATTGATGTTGTGTATGGAAAACCTTTTAATTGTCTTGATGACAGAACTTCATGCTGTGCTGAGCCTGAGATGTAGGAGTGCTGTTTACAGTTAGATGGCAGGTTCATTAATTTCCTGATGAGGAAAAGTGAATAAGTTGTACAATTCCTTCTAGGACCTGTATTGTTGTAGAAATAACACACAAGGAAGCCTTACATTTGTTTTGAATGGTGCGTTATTTTTCAAAATGTTTTCTATGAAATTGCTAATCACCCAAGACGGCATTCTGCTTGTTTCACCAGGTACGTCAGAAGCCGTGCCATTTGGAAAGTCCATTGAAATGAAATATCCCTCACATTATCACAGAATGACGTCTGACTGCCCCAGCACAGCTCTAAGGTCATTTTAACAGTGCTGCTTTAGATCTTTTGCACGCAACTTTAGCTCATGCAGTGAGATACTGTAGAAGTTTTTGAGATTTGAATTACAAAATGAAAGGTTACTTCTGCATAGTCACCTATAATGACCAAAACAACATCAGCTACTTCACGCTGTCCTCCTGTATGGACCTATTTTACTACCGCCTTTATCTAGATCTGTTTTACTAGTGCATACCTGCCTGGATCCATTCCTTGAAGTCATGTGCAGTTCCAGTTTTGTCTTCAGGGAAAGCATCTTCTGGGTAAAGACAGTTCATTATATTGGAGTTCCTAGAACTGCTGTGTAAACTTCATGGTTATTGTGTTTTTGTTGTTTTTTCATACAAGCATTCTCTCTGCTTCATGTTTTTTGTTTTGAGGGGGAAAAAGTGAGTTCATTGGGTCTGACACAAATTACATTACATTTATATCATGTTAAATACTTAAGCGAAATGGATTTCCAGGGTATTTCTAGCCCCTAAGTATATATTAAAGAAAACTATACATCACAATGTACATTTACAAATAGCTTGTTTGTTTCCTTATTGAGTTTATTGCATCTGTATGTAATAGCGTAATTTTTGTTGCATTGATTAAATTAAGCACTTTCTATTAAGTAGAGTGAGGCAGACCTGCCTTTTGTATCATTGAATATGTTCTGTTTGATTTGTGCCTCAGTAGATAGTTTCATTCATACAAGGGTTTCATACATTTTGAGGGCCTAAACATGCTAGAAAACTCATGAAACTTTGCACACGCGTCAGAAGTGGTGAAAATTTACGTCTGATGGGTTTCAGAATTAGGTGTGGCAAAATAGCTCGATAGCGCCACCTACAAAATTTCAATTAAGCGCCATTCGCTGCTGATTTGCTTGAACTGAGGCGCTACAGCGATCTGTCACGACATTAAAGAGCGCCAAAACTGTATTGATTGTTTTAATTTCGTAATAAAATGGACAGAATTTGAAATCTGGGACTTTGTTTCATATCAAAAGTAACAAAGCCTATTGCAATTTATCGTGCTACAATGTTCTGTTCATTCATCAACTGAAAACAGCATAGACTAAAAGATCAATATCGGTTCATCAAAAAGAGAATTGATTAAAATTTATTTATTTTTTATTTTATTTTTTTAACAAAGCCCTACTTTACATGTGAAAGGTACTTCATTATTTTATCATTATTTGTTTGTTTCTTGGGGTATGTACTGAGATGGGGTATGTATAAGATTATTCATAATGTCTAAATAAATCAGGCATCAGTGCAAAACATCCTGATATTTGCATTATATAACACTCAAGTTAAAAAAACAAAACAACAAAAAAAAAAAAAACAGTAAAAAACAATATTACAAAACAGGTTCTTCCTCTGAAATCTGACTGGATGAGCCACGTTGTAAAATTATATATGCACAAATGTGACCGCATTATCATGTTAATGCAGCAAGTTGCATCATTACCTTGGCAACTTAGCTCTGCAATAATGTTCCTTTAGTTGTTTATCATCTCTTTTTTTTTTTTTTTTTTTTTTTTTTTTTGACAAATCGCATTCTGTATTTTATCCGTGTTTTTCATCGCCCTCATGTAAATAACGTGAAACGGTCCTGCCCAATCAACGCCACACAAATGTATCCATCTGTAACCGATGTAGCAAAATCTCTACAAGTTGATACATTTCTACTGTCACTCTGTATTATACCATCATGCCGCCCGGCCCTGTATTGTCTTTGTTCCTTTGTTGTTTTTAGCTTCAGTGTTGCTGTCATCATCTAAGCACTGCTATTTGTATGACCTTTTTTGGGCCTTTGAGACCTTGTAGTCATGAAATGAAGCTGCTAGAGCTGGGTGCAGATGACAAAGACAAACAGAAAACTGAGAGATTTGAACAGGGAAATCCCAGCTGCCTTTTCGTAACTGTACTATAGGGACCGTGAGCTCCTCAGAGTCAAGAGGACCGGTTATAACCGGCTGGGCTCTGCCACTCCCCCTCCATATCGTTGTCTGTTTCTCTCTCCAGCTACCATGTCTTTCTCTTTGAGCTGTCAACCCATTTATTTTTTACATACTTGAGACTTCTGGAATCTTTTGCATTTATAACTTCATATCCAATGTTATCATATTGGAAGGAAAATATGTTGTTGATCTTGATTTAGTTGGCCCAATCAAAACACCCACCATGCAGCCAAACAGCGATTGAGGCCCGGGACAGCGCCCAACAATTAAGTCTTATTACAGTCAAGACGCTGTCGTCATGGATTTGCATCTGACGTAGACTAGTAGTAATCTGCTATATTGGTTTCTGTGAGTGACCGTTTAACAAGATGGAAGGGTGATCAGGCTGCGTGGCAGGAAGAGAAGAACGAATGGTGTAAATATAGCCAGGCTTGAGCATTAAACGTACAGTGTGAGGTTAAGAAGTCATTACAAACAATGGCTTTAAACCTTCCTCTGAAACAGCATTATGGTTCATCGTGTTCAGGTCGAAGGTCGCCTTCATTAACAAACACTGTTTTCTTGGCTCCATTAGCGTGAGAGGTAAACTGAATTCCCAGTAGTAATGTTGAGCATTACCCAAGCCACTTGACTGAGCTTTGCTTGTCATTACAGGAGCATAGAGTGATGAAACCGGCATCTTTCATAGACCAGACATGCTCTCTCCATCTTAAATACCAAGAATGACACCCAATCTGCCAGTTCAGCAACCTCCTAAAGTGATTCCTGAAAAACATAACGTAACAGTCTTAAATCTGTTAGTTTTGGGCTCGAGGCTACATTGCTGAGAATTTTTGCAGGTCTCAGTGTCTCGCTGTGCACTTTAGTACTGTAAACCTAATGAACTTACTGATGACATTTTGAACATTACTGGTAGCTCTCATTCATGTAAGTGTGACAAACAGTCATTTGTTTGAATTATCATGGGTATACACTACCCTTCAAAAGTTAACACTTTCCCCACCATTGACGGAACTTCCCTTTTTTTTTTTTTTTTTTAATACACACACATATATATATATATATATATATATATATAATAAAAATTGCTGGTGGGGAAAGAGTTAAGCAGCACAACTGTTTTCAACATTGATAAAACATTTTTAAAGGATCATGGGACACAAGACTGGAGTAATGGCTGCTGAAAATGGTTGCACTTTATTTTACAGTACGTGCACTTTCGATGTACTCGCAGTACTGAGTAGTGTAAGGTAACTACATGGGTTAAGATTAGGTTTAGGGGTAGGTTCAGGGTTAGTGCCTAGTCATTACTCGGTGTCATTACTACAATAAGTACATTGTATGTTCATGCGTAACATGACTGTAAAATAAAGTGCTACCTTGAAAATTCAGCTTTGTCATCACAGGAATAAATAACATTTAAAAATATATTAAAAAAGAAAACGTTTATTTTAAATTGTAGTAATATTTCACAATATTACTGTTTTTACTGTATGTATTCTTTCAAAAAACATCAAATAAGTCTTACCGACCCCAAACTTTTAAATGATAGTGTAGGTATGGTCAATACACTGTGTTCTCCATTAATGTTTTGAATAATGACTTTTTTTCTTTCTTGAATTTCCTCTGCACTCTTCAGTTTTAGATTGAGTGATACATTTTTAATTCGACATGCAGAAATTTACAAGACCCTTTATACATAGTCCACGTTCACACAGCAGCAGAATACGATTGTCAGTCCTGTTTTTTTTTTTTTTTTTTTTTTTTTTTAGTCCTTAATACGGTTATGTTCACACACAGTGTGGTTATTTACGGGAGTGACAACTCCATTCTATAACCGAACTCACATCCGTAAATTTTCCGTGTTCTCAGAAACCTGTTTGAAAGGACCCGGACTGGACAACTAGTTGTCTGTCATGTAAAACAGTGTGAGAGAGCCGCTCTGCACTGCACAAACGCATGTCAACCATGTGTTGCGGGTTTTCATGTGTGGTTTCTGTAACTTGCAGCGACGGAGATATGAGCTGTGTCTCATCTGAAGGTTTTAGATCCAGTCATTGTTGTCCTCTGGTGCTGCTCCCGTCAGTTTTGAGTTCTACATGCGACTCAAATACTCTGCTCTCCACCCAGATATAAAAGCGGCTGTCAGTTAATGAAGATTCAACTCTTGTCGTGTCAAAAGTGATAAGATTTCAGTTTTATGGACATCGCAATCTTTATTACTTTGGTCACTGTCGCTATGGTTACTGGTGAGATATGGGCTTGGCTCCCTTTGCACGTTCATACAGACCGCAGTCGAGATGCTACTGTAAGTTGCTGTGAACAGGACATTTGGAGACTCACACCTGTAAGTAAATGCGATTGTCAATCCCAAAAACTGACGGTATGAACGTAGCCTTAGTCCCTACCCCAGTTAAAGGTGCAGTGTGTAAAATTTAGGAGGATCTATTGACAGAAATGCAATATAATATACATAACTATGTTTTGAGTAGTGTATAAAGACCTTGCATAATGAACAGTTATGTATTTATTACCTTAGAATGAGCCATTTCTATTTCATACACCGCGGGTCCCCCTCCATGTCAAGTCGTCATTTTGCGCCGCCATGTTTCTACAGTAACCCTAAACGGACAAACTGCTCTATAGAGCGCGTTTTGTCTCTGTTCGTTGGTATTTTTAGAGGCAGCTTGCATCGTCACTACGCTGGTGGTGGTGGTGGTGGTGGTGGTAGTAGTAGTCTGGTTTATTAGAAGCAGAGACCGTTCTTTGTTAGAAGTAAGAAGAAACCTCATTGCTTGCCTGGCTATCTGCTATCTAACGACATCTTTGTCTTTGTGTCGGCCACTGTAGCTTCTCTAAAAGTGCTTCGAAAGGGAGGGTCGAGCACGGTGCTGAGCCATTGGTTGCAATTTGCAACCTCGCCACAATTTACACACTGCACCTTTTAAGAACACCATAATGTTTGGACACAGCGATATTATACAAATTAAAGTCACGTTTATTACTTTGTTGCATATCCTTTGCATGCAATGGCTACTTGAAGTCTGCGACTCGTATCACCATGTGCAGAGTACTGCAGCCATCAATAGCTCCTGCTTGTTTTGGGGGAAAGTACCCTTAAAGTTCACCCAAAAATGAAAATTCTGCCATCATTTACTCAATTCCATGACAAACTGATAAGGCTTCATGCCTCTTCAATACATAAATGAAGATATTTTTAATTAAACTTGAGAGATTTCTGACCTTCATTAAAATTCCAGCCAAAACTTTGAGACTTCAAAAAGTTCATAAAGACATTGTTAAAGTAGTTCAAATTAATCCAAGTCTCCTGAAGAAAATCGTAGGTTTAATACAGGCTTTTATTCACATATAAACATTGATCAGTGCACATACATAAAGCACATCAAATATGATAATAGAAGCCCAAACGTGTTTGCTTTCATTAATAAAAATCTTCAAAGATGGAGGAAAGTCTTGGGTTTGAAGCAACATGAGGTTGAGTAATTGATGACCGCTTTCACCCTTTAAGTTTATCTTCAGTTTAAAAAAGCATGTTCAAGATCAGATCAGGATGGGTCGCAACTCAAAAATGGGAAAAAGCTTGAAATATTAACTTTTAAAAGGATAGAAAAACATTTTCATATATATTGTTGACATCTAACGATGCAATCCCAATCAAACTCTACAATGTTTCATTGCATATTCACTTAGAATTAGAACGGAATTTAAAGTGCAAATGTGGTAAACATAAAACAAACATGGTTATCACAAATATTTGCGATCAGACCTGCTAACTGATATCTAGGTCAGTGTATGGATGTAGTGGCCACTTCTGTCTTTGATCGTGTATTCCCTCGCCACTGAGAGCACTGCTCTCCGGCACGAACAGCACACGAGTGCTGCCAGCCCTGCGGAAGGAGGCGGCATGTCCGTTTGCCTTGCGCCCGTGTCCCCTTCCTGTTTAAACAAATGGGCACAAAGGGGAGGACTGGCAGAGGGAGCAGAGCTGCGTTCCCGCACAGTGATTAGTGCAAACGGGGGTCCCCTCGCTGAATGAAGCAGCGGTTATGTAACGCACAATGAGGACAGGCTAGGCTTGAGGCTCCCTCAGGTTCTCTTCCGCCTGAATGGAGAAAAGGGGTTATGGGAGAGGGATGCATGCCGTTTGATTAGGAGGGAGGAGGGATTCCTGTAGTCTCCATTGAGACGGAGAAACACAGGCCTCTGCTCCTACACACATACACTGCATTCCACTGCAGATTTTTGATAACTAAATTGCATACAGGATATTTATGTTCGATTTTATGTAGCTGATATGATTCAGCATAGCCGTTTCATCATTTTGTTTTTTGTTTTTTTTTTGCATTTTAGCCACATTTTAATTGACTCCCTTCTCCTGTTCTCCGCTTTTCTGCTCAAATTCTATATCCAATAACTCTACTGATGCAATGACACAAGTTGGACTTAAACTTGCATCACCTGCATGAGCACTAGGGCTGAGCGCTGTGATATTGTGTAACAGCTATGCAATACCTTTGGTTTGCGTCTTTGATTATTTTCTCTTTGTAACTGTAACTTAATCAGTTACCTTTTAATGTGTAAATGATTATTTAAGACTAAACATTACCAGATTTTTTTTAATTGTTTAAATTAAGTTAATTTATAAAGTGCCTTTCCCAAGCTCAAGGTTGCTGTACAGAAGGGCAATAATATAAAGACATAATAGGCACAATATAAGCATATAAATAAATACAAAACAAGCAAAACGTAACAAATGGCAACAATAACAAAAGACAACTAGTCAGTAGTAGGGGTGGGAATCACAGGGTACCTTATGATACGATCTGATACGCGTCTCACGATACTGATAATATCACAATTAGGGATGTTAACGATTAATCGACGATCAATTAATTGTCGATAATACATCGTCAGTTAAGCAGGTTCATGCACGTGCGTGCTGCTCAACCAATAAACATGTAAAGCAGACACAAGGAAAAATAAAGTAAGTGCGCCGGAGTTATGTTTGGGATCAATTAACAGCTAGAGTTACACCTTCATCATGACTATAAGTTTGCTTGTGCATTCGCAGCCTTTTGTTTTGTGCAAATGTAAGTTGTAATATTGTTTATTTTGTGCATTATTTTACTCACACTGCTGTCCGCCATCCCGTTAACTTATTTTTCTTAGGCTAATTCACATTATACTCATTCATGTGTTGAGCGCCACCTCGAGGAGCCATAAAGTAGTGACGCTGGGAGCAGGGAAATCTATTGTGCCTTGTTTTATTAATTAAAATATCTATATTTGGCGCCATCGTATAGCTTCTCATATCGCACGAAGGACAACGTTATATTGCCCTATCGATATTTTGGCCCCCTACTCAGTAGTCAGAAGAAGGATGAAAATACTGTGAGAATAATTTAGAATTGACTTGAAGGAAGAAATAGTGATGTTCATAGTAGGGATGTGCGAGACTCTTTGACTAGTCGATTAAATGATGCTGCTGCTGCTAGTCGACTTGGAAATACTAGTAGTTTACATTTATTATCTTTTTTTTCGCAACTTTTAATGTTTTGCTTTATATTTTTACAAAGGCTACGTTTAAAATACCCTCATGTTAATGTTACATTTTAAAGTTAATATATTTTGAAAAGTGTATATGTGAAGCGGAAAACAAAATCTTGCATGTGTTTGTTTTCTCTGTGGCGCTCGCAATTAAGTTTGCTTATAGGCTTGTTATACTACTGGCTATGAGGGACATTACGGTATGAAATTTTGTATCGGATTAAAGGAGAAACATTAGGAATGAAACTAACGTGACACTTGAATAGTTGCTATATCAACATCCTAAAGAAGAGAATACACTTAAATAATGTATAGTTGTCTGTACACGTCAAGCTTTTCTTGATTCAAATGGATTGGGATTTTTCTAATTCAAATGGATTGCATAAACAGACTGTTTCCGGGGGTGGGGGGTTTAGACTAGTCGGTTGCAAAATTTCTGTTTAAACGTTTATGAAATTAGTCGTTGCACCCATCCCTAGTTCATAGTCTTAGTACTATAGCACTAAAAGATCTTCCACCCATGGATAAGAGACAAGGGCGGGGAACAATGAGGAGTTTAGAGTCTGAAGTTTGTGGACTGGTGTGTAGCGATGCAATAGAACAAAAAAGTAAAATGGGACTTTGCTATTACTCCCTAGTATTAAAATCTCTTCCACTGTCTGCAACTTTTACTTAATGTATTATTATGACTGCCACCCCTCATTTAGAAATGTCACTGTGATGAAAACTAGTGCTTTCATCCCTCAAGGGATTTGCTTCATGTGTCTCTATGGCTGTAGTCAGTATGCTCCCTTACTCAGTGTCGGCATTCAGTGAGTCACGCATCTGTTTTTGCCAAGCATATAGAGCAGCTTCAGCGCTGATGCAGGTGTGATTGCTCACACAGGCCAGCACACGACTGCAGAGATGCTTCTGGTGTTTTTAAGCGCTGTGGAGGGAGGGCTTGGAATGCTTCCCACCTCATTGCCCGGACGACTCCGCGGCTCTCATCGCGGGCTCGTTTCCATAAGCAAACTGGATTCTGCCGGTTGGCGCTGAGCGTATATATTCTTCTCAGAATTAGGGCAGAGCAGTGAGAGAGGAACACTCGTCACAGGCTGACATGACAGATGGAGAGAGGGAGCAGGCGGGGGAGTCAGCTCAGTGAATCTGGAAAAACAGGCAGTGCAGTTTAGTAAGAAAGAGAGCCAACAGAGACGTGGTAAATTTTTGGGAAAATACACAGTGTGACCCCAGTGTTGTGTGTGCATTTACATAAAGCATTTCCCTAGGTGTCTAACATGGAAATATTTGGGATTAGTGGTCAAAACAATGGGATTTTTAATGGCTTATGCAACTACCAATATCTACAGCAGAGTGGCCCATAATAATGCCTGTATATTAATTGCATTAAATATTTTTTTTTTTTAATGAAAAAACACAAAAATATATATATTAATGCGTTAAACAGAAAAATGTTGCTGTTCTTTTGAACTTTATATTCATCCAACAATCCTGTTAAAAACAAAACAAAACAAACAAAAAAAACAGCATATTAGAGGGGTTTATAGGGGTTTTCACACTTGAAATAGTTCACCCTGGGTCATACTAAACCCTGGGTTACGGAATCCTGGGTTATCTTGCTTCATGTTTCACACTGCTCATAATTTACCCGGGGTTAACAATTAATTCTGGGTATTCATAAACTGACATTTCACATTATACATTCCTAAACCCTGGGTTAACGTTCTTATTTGCATATTTGCGGTGTCAGTGTCATTGATTGGATAAACGCAGCATGCAATCTGTTTACATAAGCTCTAGCATTGCGCATCCTCATATTGCCGACTGTACTATTGAGTTTATACTGAATGGACATTTCGGACCGCAAAAGCGGTGCTAACCCCGCTTCTAAATTACAAGTGTGAAACGTTCCTTTACCCGGGGTTAAAAGCGGTGTTTAGGATGACAATAAGAGCAGTGTGAAAAGACCTTCTGATGGATCATGTGGAGACATTCAGCTTGGCCAAAAAATAAAATGGCTACACTATTTGACAGAATTATTAAAAACAAATCGCTTGGTGTTGGCTGTTTGGCATGTACACTAATATTAATAATACACTTTCAACTTAATTTAGTTTCAGTTGCTGCCTTAAAAAAAGTTTAGCTTCATGTAACTTATAAAAAAGTTGACATTTCTTAAATTATTTTTGTGAGTTGAAGTAATGTAAAAACATAAGTTGCCTTGACTTATTGATCATATAATTTTTTACAGTGTATTTGCACATGAAAGTGGAATGATTCATGTTTTTAACCAAAATATTCATGAGCTGAGGGCAGGCCTGTTATCTCTTTTGCTACATCAGGGTAATTACTGCTCAGTCTGCGAACATGAACCCTGCTTCACCTGAGAACCGTGTGCTTTTTGTCCCATGCTGTTCACACACTACCTGTCCTATAGAGCTGCAGTAGGAACGTTGCGTTCCCCAAGTGCAGTCAGGAGGAGATGCCTCTTCCTTTTTAGGCTTTTACATCACAGTAGGATGGATGGAGATGATGCAAGATCCTTCTGATTATCCCAGTGCTCATACTGCAGTTTAAATTAGATCAAGCATCAGCCTCAATGCTTTCTCCGCATGCCGTGAGACGTCTCATTTGTAAAAGTGGCTTAAAGCAAAGAAAAACATTCACAGAAGCCTTAACGCTCCATTAAAAGATGGAGGGCTGCTGGGTGCTTTTGATCAGTTGTTTTTGTTGGAAAGAGAAAATTTATGTGAATTATTTTTTCATAAAATATTTCAAATTAGTTTGTATTTAGTTTTTAAGTTTAATGTGCCTTATTGTCTCTAAGGACTTATTCTATTTTATGTTAATTGTATATTTATAACATTTTTCTTTTTCTTTTTTTTTGGTGAGAATTATTTACTAGTTTCACAGGATTCTGCTTATTTTAATCGCATCCTTTTGACAATGTAAAAGTGCCATGTGGAAAACAGGCCACACTTTTCATTTATGGTGCCAGTCCGACATTGCTACATCTTGACAGTGTCTGCAAACATACCGAAAAAGTCCAAAAATCGCATTAGGAGCTCGAGTGGAAGTAATACTCGTGCTTGACTGGCCGTCTGCATCAAGAACATCGTGTACAATGTAAACAACCCCCCTCTCAGATCCCCCTCAATTCGCCTACATCCCAGCTATTGTCTCACTCGATCAGCCCCAACGAACTGGAGCTTAACCGCACCATCAATGGCTGTTTGTCTTTGGTGTACAGCTTTTGAAGTGTTCACTTGAGAAAAGTGCACTTATAAAGCGGTGAATGCTACAATATATTGCGTGCAATAGGGCTATAAGGTTCACACAATGCAAAATAAAACGGGTGCGTAAATTCCCAGAGTCTTGCATCTCTACAGTGCCTCGTCTGTCACTTTATATAAAGGCTACAGTGCTTCCAGACAAAAGGAGAGGGCGGACCGGTGCAAATTTGGTGCATATAACAGCGGCAAGGCAAGAAGGCTTCTACTATTCTAGCCGCAGGCCTTCATGCTTTCTGTAGTGGAAACTACTTCAATGACTCGTCCCAGGTCTTTTCCGTGGCTGTTTTGCTTTTGGGCTAATCCTGCTAATTCCAGGTTTCACTCCACATTACTTATACCTGTTTCTTCTGTGCACACTAGTAGAACAGTTACATAACCACAGATGTGTAAGGAAGTCTGTGACCATTCACACTTCCCTAAACGCTGGAGGAACACGCTACTCTACGGAAAATAAAACCACTCTGCTCACGAACCTGTGGGACTACGTGCAAGATACAACCAGCAGAAGCAAACGATTTTCCATTTTAAAAGGCACTTTTTTACATGCCCATAATCTGTGCTAAAAATGTCATTTCATTAAGAGTGAATTGTGGAATTTTTAAATGTACGAAGTGCACATCTGTCTCCTCTTAGAAAAACGTCACCATATTAAGTCATTCTGAGCAGTAATTGTGCACAGTGCACGCTGAAGCTGTTCTCACATGCTTCTTTTCTTGCTCATGGAGTGAAACTTGCTGAGGTTGTCCAGTCTATTCTGTGTGTGCTGCACTGTCAGAGTTTGAGCTGGAGAATACAGGATGAAGCTCTGTTGTGCAACCTGCTGCTGTCAGCCCAATTGGCAAAATGGCACTTTCTCTCACGCAAGCGTGGCCTTCGTTTGTTCATGACGAATCCCACAATGTGATCTCACCAATCTTCCAGCTACACCATGTTCATGAGACCAGTTCGCTGTTCATGTAATTTGTAGGGTTCTTGCATAATGCATAATTGCATAATTCATATTTAGGGTGGCAGCGGGTCCTTAAAAAGTCTTAATGTCTTAAAGTTTTCCTAATAAAAGGCCTTAAATTGACTTAAATTCAGATCCGATGATTCTTAAATTTTTTTTGGTCACATTACCGCAAAAATTTCTCCAGTCTGAAGGACCTAGTGACTGAAGTGCCTATCATTGGACAGACCGAAGATTTATTTTTATTTATTTATTTTATTTTTTATCAATTCGTCATCAGAGAGAATTGAGGTAGCAGAATACAGGTTGAACTACAGCTAGCTAGTTTAAAATGAGTAAATGAAAGTTTAATGAAAAATGTCTCGAACGATGAGTCCACATGATCTCATTCCTAAATTACAATGATTCGCCTGTCTATTAAACTTTTGACAAAATCACACTGGAACATTCTGTGTTGGTGCTGCTGCTGATCCAGAGAGAACAGTTGTCATGTACAGTATAGGTATGAAACGGCTTCACAGACGGTCTTTTCAACCACACGGTATCTTTATTTCTGTTACAAATATTCATGTTATTGTAGAAGAACTGAGATAAGTGTATAGTTCGGATATAAACACTGTCTACGTTAGTGATCAAAATAGAGTGAATCATCTTTTGAAAGCAACATGGTGCTTCAAATAATGATTGTATCAATTACATTGTTACAAGTGACTGTTAAAGTCTGTGGCATTGAATTCAAGAGATTCATTCAAAAAATGCTGATTCATCCAGGAATGTGTATTTCCATCGCAGGTTTGGTCTTAAGTTTCATATAAGGTATATTAAAAATCTCAAAGTCTTAAATTTAACTTGTTTACATCTGTAGACACCCTGCTATTAATTTCCAACTTGTATAGTAGTATGCAGGGTACGCATTCAGAGTTCTAATATGTGGTAAGTTGGTGGACCATTTCAGATGGTGTTGTGCTGTACCATTGTGAATCAGGCAAAATCATAAACTAGGCTCAGGTTGAAGACTATGTGGAGAATGGCATCTGCACTCTGACTCTCAGATAAGTTACAGACACTGAGGGTGGCCGGTTGCCTAGGGACAGCCCTGCATGTCTAAATACACTGTTTGAAACATGTAACCTTTCTATAAATTTTGTGGCACTGAAGGCTCACGGGTATCAGGGAGCTGCTGACTGCAGGGCTTCTGTGAGCAGCAGTCCTCATCTGCAGCAGCAGCTTTGGCACAGCTGTTTAAACAGTGTCCATTTCAGCTCATCTCTTGACGAAACTCTCCAGGCACTTATTCAAATCATGTTAGTCTATTTTACATGTAAATATTGAGGCTGCCCAGTTCTCAGACTAGGGCTGTCATGATTACGAAACTTGCTAGTGATTAATGGTCACTCGTGTCACTTGCAGTTCAAGCTTAATACACATACACCTTTCACACATACACAGTTGTTTATTTAGATTGAACTTGAAAGCACAAGATGTATGATTTCCTTTAAGGCTTTGTAAACAAATGTTAGGGTTAGGTTTTTGACCATTTAATTTTAAATGATTGTTGTTGCTGTTCATAGTAATAAATAATAAGAAGAAATTATCATTAATAAAAAGTTGAACATTTAATTTTTTTAATTTACATTTCAATTTTTGGAGAAGTCATGTCCACTAGATTAGAGATAGACTAGAGGTAACTGGCTAAAAATGTTGGAATTATGTAAAAATGTGAAAAGGTGAAACTCGTACTGCATCATGTGCATAATGCATTATCATAATTCGAGCTGTGTTGTGGACTTAAAGTGAACTGTATTTAAACACTCCTATTTTGAGGTCATATAGAGTGCTCTCATAGTACACTACTGCACCAGAAACAGTGGGCATTTCGTAGCATTTCTATATTCCCTTAAAATTCCTTGTGTTCTCTGGCAACTAAGTGCTGTATATAAAATATCAGTTATTAAATACCATGATTTGAAATTTAAAGGGTTAGTTCACCCAAAAAAGAAAATTGTCATTAATTACTCACCCTTATGTCGTTCCACACTCGCTTTGTCCCTCCATAGACAGTTATGCAACTGAAACTTTGATGCTTCGAAATGTTCATAAAGAGATTGTAAAACTCATCCATATGAATTGAGAGGTTTAGTCCAAATTTTCTGAAGAGACTCGATCGCTTTATATGATGAACAAATTGAATTTATGCTTTTGTTCCCATATAAACATTCATCAACTCACACATCAGTTGTGGTAAACAGAAGCTCAAGCATGTTTGCTTGACGTGTGAGAACCAATGAGGTTCATTCTCATGTTACGCAGCACGTTTGAGCTTCAGCAAAAACCAATGAGGTTCATTCTTGTGTTACGCAGCACGTTTGAGCTTTAGCAAGAACCAATGAGGTTC
The DNA here is from genome assembly GCF_019924925.1 of Ctenopharyngodon idella. Classification (NCBI taxonomy): domain Eukaryota; kingdom Metazoa; phylum Chordata; class Actinopteri; order Cypriniformes; family Xenocyprididae; genus Ctenopharyngodon; species Ctenopharyngodon idella. The sequence goes on from NC_067228.1 coordinate 27,885,579, forward strand.
ATTCTTGTTACGCAGCACGTTTGAGCTTTAGCAAGAGCCAATGAGGTTCATTCTCATGTTACGCAGCACATTTGAGCTTCGCAAGAACCAATGATGTTCGTTCTTGTTACACAGCACATTTGAGCTTCCACACAAACAAATGAGGTTCGTTCACGTGTTACGCAGCACGTTTGAGCTTCTGCAAGAGGTTTGTTCTCGTGTGTCAAGCAGGTTCAGTTGAGCTTCTGTTTGTTCACTGATCAATGTTTATATGTGAATAAAAACCTAAATTAAATCTGTTCGTTATATAAAGCGATCGAGTCAATTTAAAAACCACTCAATTCATATGGATTAGTTTTGTGATCTTTTTTTGAATCGTCAAAGTTTCAGTTGCGTAGGCTGTCTATGGAGGAGTCAGAGAGCTCTCAGATTTCATCAAAAAGATCTTCATTTGCATTCCGAAGATGAACGAAATCCTTACGGGTTTGGAACGGCATGAGGGTGAGTAATTGACAGAATTTTTATTTTTGGGTGAACTATCCCTTACAGCACAATGATTGTGAATATCTCAGATTGTTGTGATCAGCTAAATATGTAATGATAGCCACAGGCCTATCTAGTTAGCATTTTATTTACAGTGTAATGCAGTGATTTAAAACTATCATACTCAACAGAAGATCACTTCCTTCTGAGTTAAGATTCTGAAGTATTATGAAGGCTTGAATGAAAGCCTCTGAGCAGAATGTGTTCTGCGGCTGTGTTCGTTCTGATCAGCTGTCTGTAGCCCACAGAAAGACACGTAAGTACAGGAGCCTCACAATGCCATTCAAAGCTTTCACTGAGTGTTAATTGAACAGGTAAAATCCCTCCCATTGTTGGGATCCATATTGTTGTTTTTACTGCAAGCAGTCTAAGCTAGAGAGACATGTGTGCGTGTTTCACCAGCCGCACACGCTGTAAGCCTGCGTCGGGCTACGATACTGATGAGAAGTGACAAGATAAGTCCCGGCTCAAGTGCAGGGGCCCGCCTCTTCTCTCCACAGGGGAGAAATGCACGCTTCTGTGCCGGGAAAAATAAAGAGGGGAAAAAAACATTGGGACAGGATGGGTTTGGATAGCCGTTGAGGGTTGTGAGGACGGCAGCCTCCCTGAGTGCACGGGTGTGTGCAAGAAGCGTTCATTGGGAATATTTTAATCTCTGTTGCTGGTTTATGTAACCGCCACGTGACCCTGTCAGTGACGTGACGTCACAGCTTGCCCTACTCCTGTTTTCACTCAATCGTTCACACTGTAAGATACACAAAGGCAGTATAGTAAAGACAAACGGAGACAGGACCACGGAGCTAATATAACCAGGCCTTGTGGTGGTTCAGTCTTTTACTACTGCTGGAGAAGATAAAGGGAGTGAAACAGTGGCCATGCCTCTTTGTGCATGTGCACATGTGTGTTTTTGAGTCGTGTGAGGAATAGAGGAGCAAGTTCTGTTTTTGGAGGACTGCTGATTGACACATCAATGAGAGAAACAGTCCTCCCAGTTCACGGCCGAGACGAAATGGCCATGAAGCTTTTGTTCTGGGAGTTAGAGCAGCATTTGAAAAGGTAAAGTATGTTTTACACTGCCTGGTCTTACATCTAATCTATACAGTAGTTTACACAGCATTTTCTATTCATATTCTTTATAGGAAGATATTTTAAACAGAAAAATGCAAATGCATTTGACATTATGAATGAAAGGTATGGCCTCTAATTGTTGGAGAGTCTCAGGAGGTCTTTGTTCCTCTGAGCATCATATGTGTGTCAGATTAATGAGGAAATCATGTTCAATCTAGTCTGTTGATTATATGTAAAGAAGAAAAATCGAGAGAATTGAAGCAGATTTTGATTTACAGAAGGAATGTTTGTTCAAAATAATTGCTGCATTGACATGCTTTTAGATTGCAATACATGTCAAACGTCTCCATTATTCTCTTATTTTCTGTCAGGTGTCATTTAATCTGTTTTAAAGTCATTTATATTTAAACACAGGGCAGATGCTTTCATCCAAAGCAACTCCATGCATTCCCTGGGTATTGAACCAATGACTTTGGCATTTCTAGTGCATTATGATCTTCTGTTTGAGCTACAATCAAACTTTAAGTGGAAATGGTTGATGGATGATTTTTTTCTGTTGACCTTTGTACCAAGTTTCTGGACAGAAACATGTTCTTCATGTGTGAGTACACACTTTCTACTTGTCCAATCAGGTGTTCATACAAATTGTCATATAGCTTCAGGTACTTAGCTGGAGTTTGAGTGTGCCATGGCCTGTTTTTTAATTGTGACTGTTTCAATAGTGAGATTGCGAACTGCGATTGGCGCACAAAGATGTCAATGAATAAGTAGGTTGCGTTTAGATGAGCGCTCTGAATGGTGGTTGTGTGAGGTCAGGTCATGGACAGCAGAGGTATATTTGGACTCCATAATTGCTTAAATCCACTTCCAGTCAAAGAGCCTGGAACAGCTAACAGCGTCCTGAGCTGCTTAGTTTGGGGCTTCATTTGGTGTGCCGCTGCTGCACTTGATTAGGATAAGTGATCTATTTTTACTGGATGCACACTTGGTTTAAAACCCTGCTGATGTTTCAAAGGTTTGTCATTCATGGACAGGACTTATGCAATGTTTCAGAAGAACTGAGGATATCTATTGTCAATTGGCAGGAAATGATCCAGTAAGCCTAATGAAGCATTCCTCTGTGTTTATCGGTTGGGTGTTACACCACCTTTAATGTAGTTTGCCATCTATGTGAATAGTACACACCTTTACAACAGGAATTTATGTGGAAACCAACCTAACCACAATCACTCAAGATGACAGTTTGTTGAAATTGCAAAGCTGATGTAACTGGACTGTAAAATAACCACATCTTATATGCAATTAAGGCACATTATTACACATCTTTGTTGTCAGATATTTTTTGTATTATGACTGTATAAATAATATATATTAGTGCTGTCAATCGATTATTAACTCGACTAATCACACATTTTTTCTGATTAATCGTTAATTAAAAACACTTAAGTTTTTATAGGTTTTTAATATATATTTTATAATGTAATAATTTCAGTTTATCTCCAAATTAAAACAACATAAGGAAACAACAAAGACAGTATATTTTAAATACATCTCTTTATGAATAAAGGCCAGTATAACTGATACTAATACTGCTACTGATGTCTCGATGAAACTGATTTGTTTCCCCAATTTTAAACATGAATTATAGCCATTCAACATTAGTGTAATTGAAAGCTTTTTTTTTTTTTTTTTTTTTTTTTACATTTATTAGGCTTCAAAAATATAACAACTTTTCATTTAAGTGAACTTAGAACAATTCTCACATAAACCCATAATAAATGTCATATTTAGCCTACCTGTGCCTTCCTACCTGTCTAACATAGGAAAAATACAGAAATTGAATAAAGCTAACAAACAGTCTGCACTGCATAATTTATAGCCTAAATTTAATATAGATTAATCATTATTAAAGCTATAAAACATTCTAGTTAAGAGCAGTGAGTAATTTTCTGTTACCTTTGTTCTTTGATGATCTTCAATGACTTTGGTTGCTGTCGCTTTAAGAGCTGCCGCTGCTGCACATGACGCAGATCTCACACGCGTCCCACTTTCTCATAACTGTTTACTTTCGTTTTAAGACTTTATTTAACTCATTCAAGGCTGCTCTTATGAGGATACTTGACAAAACGGACATTTTTGGCATTATTGTGTGCTTGTTCGTTCAAGTGTGACAGTACTCGATCTTTACGCGCGTCTTTCTGTGCGTCGTGTGCGTGACAGTACATTCACAGACAGTGCGTTCTCTTTTTCTCTTTTGGCGCACTTAAATGGTTTAAAAGCATTTGCATGAATAAGAGCGTGATCATATATTGTAATGCTAGCCAAAGGATGACAGAAAAAACGGATGCTACGTTAAATATTTTTAACGCATTAAACTGGAAAAAATTAATCGCATGCGTTAACGTTGACAGCACTATATAAATATAAATGATAGGGCTGTGCGATATGGCCAAAAAAAAACCTATTACGATTTTTTTTTTTAATCAATTTTGCGATTTTGATTTTAATCACAATTTTGACGCACACACGCTTTACATTCATAAATGCATTCAGTGTGAATTTAAAACATATTTCCAAAGGAAACCAATTAGAGCTTTATCAAGAAGCTGTAACATGTAAGATTATTTTTCCTATTTTTACCCAGAATAGGATTGAGAATGAATGTACTCGCAGAATGTACTGCAATATAATGCATGTTGTTCCAGGAAATCCCCTATGGACATCATATTGCTGTGAGTGACTGAATAAAAAAAACATAGAAACGCTTTGATTAAACATGAATATAATAAACAGATGACTATGACAATGGTTTTTCTGTCTTCATGCCTTCTCGGGTATGTCCATAATAATAGTGTATTTATAATGCATTGGTAATCAAAATGCTATTTCAAACACACGACTGATGTTATGAAGTAAGTTTGAAGTAAAAACACTTTATTAAATGTTGTCTTTTGTTGGATAAGAGGTTCATAAACTCTTCTCATGTTTGGAAAGTTTGTATGTTTGACGTGTTGCTTTTTCAACTGCAATGCTTTTTAGATGAAGCGTCATTTACTACTGATCACAGAGCAGCTCTTCACTAACACGCTGTGTACATATTTATATAATTAAAAATCAAAAAATATCGCAGCCTTTGCGATGTCATAATTGCACTTAGCCAAATCACGATTTCGATTTGCACAGCCCTACTACACATCTGGTTTCATGTCTCTTGTATCATTTCAGGTTCTTTCTTGGGGATTTTCTCATTTTTCCACCTAGTCTGCTTGTATATACAACTTAAAGTCAGGATATAACAGAAGTAGTGACAGATATTTTCTTCTATATTGTGACATACACCCAAGTAAAATGGATTATCAGAAAACACAAAAATGTATGGCGGGACTTGGTTCTGTCCATCAGTTGTTAATTGAATGAAGGCAGATCTGAAAGTAAGCTTGCATTCGATTATAAAAAAGAGGCAGGTTTAAGTGACTAAATGATTGGAGAAGTCCAGCATATGTCACTGGAGAGGAGTCTGTCATTTCACTGAAAGATTGACTTATGAGATTTTGATTAGGAATTACAAGTATAAAATAAAATAATAATAAAACATGCATGAATGAACTGTTCACAATAAGATCATTAATGTGCATTTAGAAAATAGAATTTGCTTTGAAAGCTGTGTATGCAGCTATGTGGTACACAGTTGGAACATCACGCCTGTTAGCATTTAAAAAGATTTTTTTTTTAAGTTTGAGATATAGCATAGTTAGATCACCATAGTGTGAGATGTATAACTGTCCTGTTGAATTAGTGTGCTTGGGTTTAGCTTAATCATCTATCTTCGGTCTCTTCTGCAACTGAATTTGCATCACACTGAGCCTTTCAGACCAAGCACATGTGTGCGCTCGGATAATATGAAGCACGCTGATGTGTAGTTAAACATGTTAATTAAAGCTCACATGAGATTAGTTAGCTGCACCTAAATCATAGGGGACTGAGTTTCATCTAAACATGCTGTAGAGCTTTCTGCATTAGGACCTGAGCTTTCAGCCATACCCCTTGAGGTCCATGAGCAGATAGATGAATACACAGGGAAAAACATGTACAAATGGTTTGTATATTTAAAAAATATATTGCAAAATGTGGTGCATTAATAGTCTGATCAATTAATAGTTTGCACGAACATTAAAATTCAGTCATTTACTCTGAATTATCATAAGACTTTTTTTCTGTGGAACACAATAGATTTTCATTTTTGGCTGAACTGTCCTTTTTAACACGGATTTCTTTTTATAATTTTTGGGGGAGTCCCTGCTATGGTTCAAGTTCCTGATGAGGCTTCAACTACTTTTGTAAGAGCGGAAACCCCCCTGCTTTAAGGGATTCACTCCACTGCAGTTCCGCTGGCTGCCGATAAGTGGCGACATGTAAACACGGTGCTCAAAGCATAGGCATTGCCCTTCAAATATTGTTTTGCCCGTGTATTTAATAAAGCTAAACAAACTGGAAATATATTTTTCAAAAATCAGTATTTAAAAAAATACTCTCTTCCCAGAAGGACCATGCAAATTACATAACATGGAGAGACAATTATTATTTCTGTCTGCATTCTGCGGTAAAATATAGATGCTGAATAATAGAAATGGGCTGTTAAGAGCTGTTGGTGCCTTGAGACTTTTGATGGAAATAACATCAACTCGCTCCAACCGGATTTTCTAATAAGGCAGGTCGCGTTTGAATAAATTATCCAGAGCGAGTCGGAAGAGCGTCGAATGGGGACGTCGCTGCATAGATTAGTCAAATACCTCTCGCTCGCCGCCAATAGCGTGCCGAGCTGTGCTGGTGTAAAATAAATTATGCAAATACCACAGGCTGCAGATATTCACCAGCGCAGAGATGAGCTGACCTTGGAGTTTCTTTGTGCTGCGGCACTGGATGTACGGTCTCTTGATAAAGCGAGCTTTTCTGCTGGGGAGTCACGGCATAATATTCCTGCAAACGCACACAAAGGATGTAATGCTGAAAAGGCTATAGGAAGGACACGCGTTCGCTTCCCTGCTCGATTTCATATGGACGCAATAGCATGAATTCTCCATGCTATTCCGTGGCGATGGATCTTGGTGTTTGTCAGCTTAGAAATTTCTCAATATCTTTTCTCTCATCGTTATTGGGGACAGAGACTTCGTCCGTCAAGCTCGACAATAGGTAAAATGACAAACTTGTTATGCTCGTAATAAACCGTCACGAGGCTAAAGCTTGTGTCATGCACGAGCCTGTGTATTGTGCAAAATTATGAGCGGTGAAAATGAAAATAGACTCGGTGCTGTTTTGGAGAAATTCGGCTCATTTACATCACAGCTGAGCGTTTTTATTGCTGTGTTTTGCTTCGGTCGGATAAAAACCCCAAGCTGTCAGCAGCTCGCCTGCTCTTTCAGTTCACTCGCAGTCCCTGAAAGATGGTGCTGAAGGCAGCTTTGAATATAAAGTGTACCTTTCTGAATGAATACAGCAGCGCTTGACGAGTTCTAGAGATTTCCACAGAAAACATTGTAGTAGTATGTGATATTACATTGCCTTGAAATGATGATTTTCGGCATTTTATGCGTTTAGGGTGACACTGTTTTGCTGTTGCCATAGTTTCTTGTGTGTTGCTGGTGTATTTAAGCAGTGAAGTAACGACTTCTCTCTCTCTCTTTTTTTTCCCCCCACAGCTCATCGGGTGCCAGTGTTGTGGCCATAGACAACAAAATTGAACAAGCGATGGTAAGTCATCCTGCTTTTCTCATCATGAATAGTGTATATTTAAACAGATATTTTGTTTACATGCCGTAAGCAGTCTGTCGAGTTGCATCAGCGCCAGAGGAATGAATTATGTAATCATTATCAAATGATTGTTGCTCTGACAGCGTCGATTCAGTGCCGTTTCGTAAATTATTTAATTGTTTTGAACATAGTAAGCTATTTAGCTTTAGTCCAGGTTGAGTTTAAACTAAAATCTGATAAGAATACGAGTTAAGTGTTTGGTGTTTGTTTGCTGACTTGCCTGGGGTTTTGCCTGCGTGCTCACGCGATCTGTGCGCCTTGTTACTGTTGCTAGGCAAACCCCAAAGCTTTTACACCTAGTTATAAATATCTCGGCTTCTGATTGGCCTGACGCGGTGTGGGACGGCCATTTTGTCAGTTTGGTGACGCCAAGCAGCATAAAGGGAGGGGAGGGACTGTGGGTAGTGAGTAGGATGCAGGTTAAAGCTTTTCAAGGCTTTATTCCAAACCCTCCTAACCGTGAACACAGCACCTCGGAGGAGATTTGTTTCCACACAACAATATGATACATGTAATAAAATGATGCTTTTGATGAATGATGAATGAACATAAAGATTTGATAATAATGCTTTGTTGTCCACTTTCAGGATCTTGTGAAGAGTCACTTGATGTATGCTGTTCGTGAGGAGGTGGAGGTGTTGAAAGAACAGATTAAAGAACTGATTGAGAGAAACTCTCAACTGGAGCAAGAAAACAACCTGCTGAAGAACCTGGCCAGTCCGGAGCAGCTTGCACAGTTCCAGGCGCAAGTTCAGACCGGCTCGCCGCCGTCGTCGTCCACGCAAGGAGCGCAGCCGCCTGCCCCGTCGGCCCAACTCGCAGCACAAAACTCGGGACCTTCGGCGTAGCACCAGTATGAAAGCTCCTGTTAAGGATGACGAGTGGCTCGAACCGTAAAGGAAACGGACTGAAGCTTATGAACAAACATGCCTCGCTCACATGTTAGACTGATGAAATTTGCACACCTTTCAAAACTTGACAAATGTCGTATACACCAGTGACAATCCAGTTGGCTGAGGTGGGACGTTGCCAAAATCCACAGAATGTGATTGTCAGGTTGAAGAAAACAATCGGAGAGGACGTTATATAAAGAATCACTGTGCCTGTGTCTAAAGTCACGTTTGGTTTTCAGTCAAGGCTGTTTTCCATGTCTCCCTTACCTTTGTAGTGTAAATGCTGACGGTGGTCTTTTTAGACTGCGAGCTTCTAATAAAGCAAGCACTTTTATGGTGACGAATGTGACGAAACTTTGAAGATCTGCCGATCTGTGCCCCAGCTGGCATGGGGAAGGCAGACGCATTGATGACTTCCATAGTTGCATTGGTGTAATCATGATACTTTTTTGAATGAAGAAAACGAGGAGGTATGATGCTTAAATTCTGCATTCGTTCTCTGCGCAGTGAGAATGACGGATGAGACGCAAGCTGAATTTCGAGGTGGACAAGGCTGTATATTATTGTATGATTAGTGTAAGTATTTTGTAAAATAGCGATATCATGTGAAACGGTAAAAGAGACACTATATAGGTTGTACATATTTGAAGGGTAGCGAGGTAGTTGGCTTACCCAGGAGACAACATCCTTTTTTTTTTTTTTTTTAATGCTGTTAAGCAGGAACAGTCTTACGATATTTATCTGACAAATGGAAAAACTACTCATCTAACACCTGCTGTACACTACTTTGTGATGATTTTGAAGTATTACACCCATGTGATTTCTGTTTTCAGTTTGGACAGTGAAGTATTCTGGATCAATCTCTTAACTTACAGTTACTCTTGACTATCATATAGCTGACATGGATTTGCATTGTGTACAACTTGTATGCTTATGTTCTGTGCATGTTCTCAAACCAGGAGATAAGTTGTAAAATACTGTAATTGCACTTGCCAGTTGCACTTCACAACTCTCAATAAAGTCATGTTTGTGAACACCGTTGGGAAGAATCCTTGATGCTTTAGCTTCTGTGACATCCCAGGTGTATTCTTTTGACTGGACTACTGAATAAGCTTGATAACTATGCTAGCCAGGGTTTATATCATAGTACAGGGACATGATTCTACATACTGGTGAGTATTTATACAGTATCATACTGCGGTTGCTGCTTTTTTCAGTTCAGATGTTAGGGCCAAACAGCTGTAGTTAAGCTAAAATCATTGTTTCTTGAAGACGTGATGGAACTGAAGTATCGACAGATATTTTCTTCTTACGTCTTTTCTTGTGATGTACATCCAAGTGTAACATTATTGTAAAGGAAAAATAAGTATAATGACGTGACGGGTCGGGTCATTTTTTTGTCCAAACGCCTTAATAGTAAAAAAAAAAAAAAAAAAAAAAAGATATGACATCCAAAGTATATAAGGCAGTACAACCAGATCTCTTATTGAATCCAAAAGGTTTTAATTATATTTTGCTACATATAAAGGTATTTTAAAGATTCTGAATTGTCAAAAGGTCATTCGGTTTAACCATCCAAAGGCCAATACAGCCATTTCATTTGTGATTCAAATATCTTAAAATGTAATAAATGTATATATATTTTTTATTCTGGCATGATTTTATAACATCATATATCAACATAGTGCAAAATGGTTTTAAGATTATGTGTAGAAGTTGTTGCTTTGTTATGAGAATGTCCGAAAAAATTTATTTCATTGATGTCATTCGGAGTAACCAATATAAAGGGACCATTTTGGATCAAGTCATGCGCTCAATATCATGTGACAGGATGTGACATCATTCAGACATCTGCAAAGGACCACATGGTCATAAAGCAAAGTAACTAATTCTCTTTTAACTATTTAAAAAATTCATGTTTTCACTTGCTCATACGCATGTCCCGATACATCAGGTCATTCGGTACAACCGCTATAAAACATGGAAAATGTTGTAATATTTTAAAAACTTGTACTAAATATAAAACATTTGATTGTCCTTTTGTTAGCTAGCTAGATATCAGCATGTTAGCATTGTTTGAAAATATTGTCATTCGGTAAAACCGAAATTTTGGTTAAACCGAATGGCTTTTTTGGTGACAAATTTTGTCCATCTTGTAAAAAAATGACAAAAGCAGTGTTAATTGATTATAAAAACCACATAATCTCATTGTTAACACACAATAAAACTTCAAAATTAATTATATCTCCATTATGTTTTTTTACACTTTTAAAAAAAACCTTATTTGTCAATGACCTAATAAACCTAATGTTTTCACTGGGAGATCGAGTTATATTTTGATTAAAAATTACGAGATCAAAAAAAAGAAAAGATAAAAAATAAAACATGCATCGTTCACAATAACATGCATTTTGAAAATTTCATTCTGATTTCATAGGAAATTTAAAATTGGATTACTTTGTTGAGCTTCATAGTACTGCGCATAATTTAATCTTAAATTCTAATATGAATAATGGCTATATAACAGGAATTTAACAAGAATCTTATCTAAATAAGTCCCTCTTTATGACCCTTGAAAAATCTAAAGGATTGAATTTAAAATAATTCCTCTTTCTTCAGTTTATCCATATTTTCTTATGGAGCTAGATAGAAAAACTCTGATGTTCAAAGATTAAGTATCAAGAGTCAAAAAAGGTTGCAGTTTGAAATCCAGGTGACCCATAAACTTCATAAAGATCCCTGATTCAGTGGGGTTTTCTGTAGTCTGTACAGTAATGTGCTTTCTGCTAATTTTACAAGACAAATGTACCATTTTACATAATCTACTGTAACATTTGAAAAAAATATACTTAAATGACAAAGAAAAGTTTTGAACTGCTTTTAAAAGAGCAAAACATATATGAGGCATTATCCAAATGTGTTTGACGTTTATTTGAAAAAGGCTCACGCAAACACGATTAAATAGAGAAATAGATCATGGCAATCATCAATCACAAATAAATATGATAAAAATTATAAGATGTGTCAACAACAACAACAATGATTCTGTAGAAAAGCACGTGTTCCCTTCATCTAGGGACACTGTAAACATGTGTGACAATGTCATGTAGTATTGTACACTAGATCCAGCTCAGTATACAACCCTCTGACCCACAAAGAGGATTTCCACCTTCAGATTGTATCCAATCACCTAAAAAAATCTCATTCAGATGTAGGGCAGGGTATGTGAAGAACACTGGGACTCACATTCCCATTCGGATACTTTGAATTATCTGAAAAATGGCTGAAAACGAGAACGAAAAATGACAGAATCAGTTTATTACACAAACAGGAATGGTAATCAGCACATTTAAAAATCTATAAATCTAAAAAATACAAACTTTAATATTACCTGATCCACAAACAACAAATACAAAGAGTGCCAAAAGCCATGGCCCCACCGGATATTTCTCCTCCTGCGGTCGCTGAAACAGTGAAAGTTGAAGTGTTTCATAAATAAAAATATATATTTCATAAACAAAGCACAATACCCCTGTGGTCTGGAATTTTGGCAGATAAATCTGTTTACACATGACACAAATGTCTACATAATGTCACAGTAACAAAAAGAAAACAAACACCTGAAGACTTTTTCCTAGGTTGTGTTTGTCCATACACAAAATCAATTTTGTTTGTCATCAATTTGTTTGCATCATGTTATACCAAATAGCCATTTTATCTGACGTAGCCATTTTAGCCGGTTATCTTTATATAAAGGGGTTGGACAATGAAACTGAAACACCTGGTTTTAGACCACAATAATTCATTTAGTATGGTGTAGGGCCTCCTTTCGCAGCCAAGCTATTCACATCAATTCGTCTTGGGAAAGACAAATACAAGTCCTTCACAGGGACCTTAAAGGGATTTTGAGCCATTCCTCTTCCAGAACAGCGGCCAGGTCACTATGTGATGCTGGTGGAGGAAAACATTTTCTGACTTGATCCTCCAAAATACCCCAAAGTGTCTCAAAAATATTTAGATCTTTTGACTGTGCAGGCCATGGGAGATGTTCAACTTCACTTTCATGTTCATCAAACCATTCTGTCACAAGTCTTGCTGTCATGCCACCCCCTTTCAGGGTTCAATGTTTGAATCATTAGGTGCACATGGTCCTCCAGAATGGTTCAGTAGGCCTTGGCAGTGACGCAGCCATCAAGCACAGTAGGGAATGCCATGATATCCAAACCAAGTCCAAACCATCACTGATCCACTGATCCCCTGTGCATCTCTCTGGACAACAATAGTCCGGTGTTAAGCCTCTTTGGGGCTTCTCCACACCGTAACTCCCAGTGACGGTGGACTCATCAGAGAACAATACATGTTTCACATTGTTCACAGCCCCAGATTTACACTTTTGGCACCTTTGAAATTGACATTTGGCATTGGCACGAGTGACCAAAGGTTTGGCTATAGCAGCCCAACCATGAATATTGACCTTGTGAAGCTTCTGACAAACAGTTTTGGTGTAAACAGGAGAGTCGAAGTGCAGCCCTGGTTAGTACCTGGGCATCCCTTTCAGACAGCTTCCTCTTGCGTTGACAGTTACTCCTGTTGGATGTGGTTCGTCCTACGTGTTTTTATGAAGACATTACCCTGGATGCTGTGGCTCTTGATACACCACAAAGACTTGCTGTCCTGGTCACAAATGAGCCAGCGAGAAGCGAACCAACAATTTGTCCTCTTTTGAACTCTGATATGTCTTTCATTATGTTGTATGGATTGCAATATTTTATGTACAGCTGTGCTGTTGCTCTTCTAATTCAATAGTTTAGCCATTAGGCTGCACATATATAGGTTTGAAACCTCCAACACTATATTGGCCAGTGTTTCAGTTGCACTGTCCAACCCCTGCATATATATATATATATATATATATATATATATATATGAGCTCAAAAGTTTACATACCCCTTGCAGAATCTAGAAAAATGTGAATCATTTTAACAAAATTAGAAGGATCATGAAAATTGCATGTTATTTTTTATTTAGTACTGTCCTGAATAAACTATTTCACATAACAGTTGTTTACATAAAGTCCACAAGACAAAAAAAATTGCTGAATTTATAAAAATGACCCTGTTCAAAAGTTTACATACCCTTGATTCTTAATACTGTGTGTCATTATCTGGATGATCCACGACTGTTTTTTTGTTTTGTGATGGTTGTTCATGAGTCCCTTGTTTGTTCTGAGCAGTTAAACTGAGCTCTGTTCTTCAGAAAAATCCTTCAGGTCCTGCAGATTCTTCAGTTTTCCAGCATCTTTTGCATATTTGAACCCTTTTCAGCAGTGACTGTATGATTCTGACATCCATCTTTTCACACTGAGGACAACCGAGGGACTCAAACACAAGTATTAAACAAGGTTCAAACATCCACTGATGCTCCAGAAGGAAACACATTGCATTAAGAGTCAGGGATGTAAACTTTTTGAATTGAATGAACATAACAAATTGTACTTTTTTTGTCTTCTGGGAAACATGTAATTATCTTTTGTAGCTTCCAAAGGACAGAACTAAATGAAAATCAACTTCTTGTTCAAAAGTTTTCACCCCTGACTCTTAACGCATCGTGTTTTCTTCTGGAGCATCAGTGAATGTTTGCAGCTTTTGTAATAGTTTTGTCCGAGTCCCTCGGTTGTCCTCAGTGTGAAAAGATGGATCTCAAAATCATATAGTCACTGCCGGAAAGGGTTCAAATATGCAGAAGGTGCTGGAAAACTGAAGAATCTGCAGGACCTGAAGGATTTTTCTGAAGAACAGAGCTCAGTTTAACTGCTCAGAACAAACAAGGGACTCATGAACAACCATCACAAAACAAAAAAACAGTCGTGGATTATCCAGGTAACCACACACAGTATTAAGAATCAAGGGTATGTAAACTTTTGAATGGGGTAATTTTTATAAATTCTGATATTTTTTTTGTCTTGTGGACTTTATGTAAACAACTGTTATGTGAAATAGTTTATTAAGGACAGTACTAAATAAAAAATAACATGCAATTTTCATGATCCTTCTTATTTTGTTAAAATGATTAGCATTTTTGCAGATTCTGCAAGGGGTAAGTAAACTTTTGAGCTCAACTGTATATATATATATATATATATATGGAATACAGAATTAAGTTCTCTTTCTTGTCTTTTTGTTCTTGAATGGACACATATACACAAAATTATGTCAAAGTGCCCTCGAAGTGCTCTTGGTGAGTATCCTCGTAAACACTGTCACTTATGTCTTAAGTGAACATAAACAATTGAGGAAAAAAAACGGATGCACATCATTATATTGGATCTGTGCATTAGCTCTTAAAGGGACAACAGCCTAATATAACTGCTGCCATCTGTCATTAATGTTAATTAAACAAAAGACAAAGAGAAAATGACTTTTGTAGCTTTAACAAAAATTTACTATATTTAATTTATACAGTGAAGACTATGCAAAGTAATTTTACATTTGATTATTCAATTTCTGTACCTATACTGATAGACTTACCTGAAGCACATAAAGCACTGTTTTAGGCCTATTTCATTTGTATCTTCGTTCTATTGTATTTATGCTTGTAATTTGTTTATCATTTTGCTGCTGCACTCCCCTGCAAAATCACCCCTATATATATATATATATATAAAATCAGATCCACATATGACTTTTTGGATGTTGATAATCACTATTGGGTTTATTTCTGTCATAATGACCGAAATACTCATTAACATACTTCATCATGGGTTCTTCATCATGCATTAACTCTTGCCACATTCCCACAGCAAATACAACAGCAGCTTACCCTACATGGCAAAATGATTTCATTGGCGCCTATGGCAGATGTTGTGACCCAGTTTAACTGCACCTTTACAAGGGAGGGTCACCAATGGTCAGATTAGTTATGTGCATCTGTCATCAGCTTCTACAACTGTGGCCATGGCAACAACACAGGCGTCAACGTTAACTAAATCTGGTTTGCATCACGCTTATTGACTCATAAAGCTTATTGAGCAGATTGTGATTATGTAAAAACAATAGCACGTTTACGTTGCATGCGAATTAAGCCTAATTTAAGATGATCCCCGATACTGAAAAGAATTAGATGAAGAATTAGACTTGCACTCGCCTCATATGATGTTTAAATAAAACACCATCGTGAAAACTGATGATGGCCTCGAAATGAGACACGATAACCCCAAATCATGCACATAAAAGCGAAATCCATACATAAATGGCACAAGCATCATTCATTTACGTTTATACAGACGACAATGACAGTCTTACCAGGGTCTTCGCCACGTTCCCCCTCTGAGTGATGTTTTTGCTGTGCTTCTCGTTTGCCATACGGATCCTTTGTTTTGCTACCATCTTCCGACCCAGCGTATATGTATAAATTAAACGCTACAGCAAATCAAATATATTGCTTTATCTAAGGTGATGCTTCAGTCCCCTTCCCTGCACCTGCTCCCCTAAACCGATTTATGCGGGACGGAAGTGCGCCTCCATGTAGCCTAATAACGTCTAAAGGGACGAGCTCCCTTTTTAGCTCAGCTCCATCTCCCAGCTCCATTAAACTGCCCATATTTCTATTTTTCGTTTATATTTTTTTATTCACAAGTGAACTTAAAACCTTGATTTATTACACTAAAGGTTAATATGATGATGACGACAACAACAACAATAAAAATAATAATAATAATAAATATGAAACTAAATAAACATGTTATTCCCTGCTGGGAAATCCAGTGGAAACTGGTAGTTGTTTTGGAACATGGTAGTTCCATCCAGCTGTTTATTAGCTGATTCAAGCAGGTCACAGCTGTGCAGGATGGTTATTAGCTGGTCCAAGATGTTCACTAGCTGGGCCAAGCTATTAGCAGGTCCAAGATGGTCACTAGCTGCATGGTCTAAGCTGGTCACTAGCTGGCCCAAGATGGTTATTAGCAGGGTGAGCATGGTCACTATGGGCCACGCTGGTCATCTGTTCCAGAATTGTCATTAGCTGGCAAAAGATGGTCACTAGATGGACCACGCTGGTCATCTGTTCCAGAATGGTCACTAGACGGTGAAACCTGATCATGAGCTGGTCCAAGATGGTCACTAACTGGCCCAAGATGGTTATTAGCAGGTCCAACATGGTCACTATGGACCACGCTGGTCATCTGTTCCAGAATTGTCATTAGCTGGTAAAAGATGGTCACTAGATGGACCACGCTGGTCATCTGTTCCAGAATGGTCACTAGACGGTGAAACCTGATCATGAGCTGGTCCAAGATGGTCACTAACTGGCCCAAGATGGTTATTAGCAGGTCCAACATGGTCACTATGGACCACGCTGGTCATCTGTTCCAGAATTGTCATTACCTGGTCCAAGATGGTCACTAGATGGACCATGCTGGTCATCTGTTCCAGAATGGTCACTAGCCGGTGAAACCTGGTCATGAGCTGGTCCAAGATGGTCACTAGCTAGTGAAAGCTGGTCATTAGCTGGTCCAAGATGGTCACTAGCTGGACCAAGTTGGTCATAGCTGTCCTGAATGGTTATTAACTGATCCAAGATGGTCACTAGCCGGTCCAAGTTTGTTATTAGAGGGTCACTGGATGGGCCATGCTGGTCATTAGCTAGCTGGTCTAAGATGGTCACTAGCTGGTGAAACCTGGTCATAAGCTGGTTCAAGATGGTCACTAGCTAGTGAAAGCTGGTCATAGCTGTTCCTGAATGGTCATTAACTGATCCAAGATGGTCACTAGCCGATCCAAGATAGTTATTAGATGGTCACTAGATGGACCACGCTGGTCATAGCTGTTCCAGAATGGTCATTATCTAGTCCAAGATGGTCACTAGCTGGCCCAAGCTAGGTTTTAGCAGGTCCAAGATGGTCAATGCTTATCTAGGATGGTCACTAGCTGGTCCAAAATGGTTATAGCTGTTTTTAGGATGGCCATAGCTGGTCCAAGATGTTATAACTGTTTTTAGGATGGTCACTAGCTGGTCCAAAAGGGTCATAGCTGTTTTTAGGGTGGCCATAGCTAGTCCAAGATGGTCTGGTCCAAGCTGGTTATTGTCCTGTTGTTATTAGTGAATCAAAGCTGTTTATTCGCTGCTCTAAACATGTAGTTTGCTGTATTACCAGATACTAAGTTGCAAAAAATCACCTTGATCTGGCATAACAAGCTGGATTGTTGCTTGTCCAGTTTGGAAAATCTAAAAAACACCTAATAGCTATTATGTTCCAAAACTCAGCTTGCCACCTTACCAAGCTGGATTTTCCAGCAGGGATTTCCTTTAATGCCTCCTCCTAACATCCTAAATTATTATTCCCAAGTAACTTTAGGTTGCAGTGGACTTTTGCATGTCCTTTTAATTCTTTAGGGAGTACAGTGCTTTCCCACTGAGTTTTCCCACAACTGTCAAGGTGAATAAAGCCCTATTTTTGCTGTATTTTTGAGTTGGTGCCAGTTAGTCAGATACGAGGTTGCCTCAGCATTCGGCACAGGTCCTACAAGACGATAAAGTGGTTGCTTAGCAACTGCATCAAGGGGGTTGTGCACAGCAGCGCACACCTTCAATGCCATAGCAAAGAGCTCAGGCATTCTCTGGGCTCATATTTCACATTACAACGCATGTTGTGATGCAGGTCCACAGTGCACTTTCCATTTCTGTCTGCTGTGTTCAAGACTCATCCAGCCATGAAAAATGCCACATTGTGCAAACAGCTGTGCAATATTGTGGTTGACATTTTTTTGAGATGTTCTGATTCATATATATATTTGCTTTATCTCTTTTATATGCTAATCAAACTCTAAGTCCCTCCGAGCATCAACACTACATAATTTTAATACAAGAAATATTAATCAGCATTAGCCATTCATTTCTTAGCCTTCAGGATGATGAATATTTTGAGGGATGAAGCCCTTATATGTTACATATCACAAATGTTCTCAAGGTCACGCTGAGTAACAACTGTGTTTCACAGCAACACCGCGTTGACTTTCTGCATTCCACTCATGCTTTACCTTTTAATATGACCGTAGCACATACCACAACGCAGGAGAACTGAGAGATGCATAATAACGAAACTGATACATAAAACATAAACACTGCTTGTATATTGCACACCAATACACCAGAAATTTGATCACAGAGCAGACAGCATTCATGAGATGTCTTTTCATTTGATTTTAAGGACAGAAGATGCATTGTGGATCTGATTTTCAGACCAGTGATGGTTAAATAGTCAAGAAAAGAGGACATAGTGAGGCCTGTTATGTGACTATAGCAAGAAAAGTTAAGGAAGTAAAACCATTAACCTAGTAGTCACCTCAACAGCTGATTTAACTTCCTCTGTTTGAGCTTCAAATCCTATTTCTTTCTGTCTACCACAAGGGTTTCTCTTTCCCTCTCGTTTGCTTTCCCTCACACACATTTATACATACAAATTGGCACATTCGCTCTCTGTATTCACCTAGCGGGCATCCTCTTTTCCCTCCTCCTCCTCACATGTCCTCAGCACAATGTCCCTCTGTGTCAGGTGCCAGAACAATGTACTATAAGACTGTTCCTTTATGTTTGCTTTCAAATATTGACCATCAGGAGAAACATAAAAGTCCAATTTATTTATTTTTAACACTCCAAGCAAACTCCATTGTCCTGAGATTCAGTGCCACTGCAGCCGCATTTTAAAACCCTGAGTCAAAAGAGGGAGAGGAAATGTCTGACCTAGATTCAGATCTGTTTACCCCTAAATTACTCGTCCAATTATGCTCTAACTAAATCTTCATGGGGAAGACAGTGTCTTCACTAAATAATATTAAGATATGGAAAACAGGAGGAGAGATAATCATCATGGATTGCTTGAGTCATATGCATGTGTCATAGTTTACATAGAATCAGATAGATATGGTATTAAAATTAATGGTGGATATAAACAACACTGAGGTAATGAACAGTACTTTAGTCTGAGCCTGTATGAACTTGCCACACCATCTCACTTTACATTGCAAATATCCCTCAACAACCCTTAGATCACTAAAAAATGAAAACTCTGACATCGTTTACTTACCCTCATGTCCTTCCAAACCTGTATGACTTACTTTCTTCTGTGGAAATTACTTTGAAGAATATTGTCCATATTATGAAATTCAATGGGGTCCAAAGATTCAAAAAGATAGCATGAAATAAATCCATATGACTCACCTAGTTTAGTCAAAGACTTCTGAAGTACAAACAATGCACAATTACTTTGTATTGTGAACAGACTAAAATTTGAAGACCCTGATAATCAAAGAACGAATGGGTGTAATGTCCTTTTGAACAAAATTCGACCAAAACGAAGATGCTTTGAAGTTCAATTTGGTGGTTTGCAGAGGTGTAAAGTACTTGAGTAAATGTAATTAGTTACTGTACTTAAGTATCTTTTTGGCTACTTTGTAGTTGTACTGAGTATCAAAGATATTGGCAACTTTTACTCTCTACTTGACTACATTTTTGAGCAAGTAAATGTACTTTTTACTCCACTACATTTGTGATGAGTAATGCAATTACAAATTACATTTTTCATGGCAGCTAACTTTTTCTGCAGCAGTTTGTTTCTGATATAAAGAAGTGATATCGCCATCTAAGGGCATTGAAGGTACTATATCTTGTGCGTTTTGGCTTTACTCACCCAAAACTTGTCAACAAGGACGCTTTACGTGAATGTGAGTGCATTAGCAGGTAGTTGCTAATCGCAGGTGTTTGATTTATTAGATGAGGAAATGACTGCAGCTGGTGATGAGGCTCAAACCAGCACATTCAGTAGACTTTGACTATTTAATTTTACTTAACATTGTTTTATTTATCCGCTATATTGACAAGACTGTTTTGAAGGATATTGGTTTACTTATGACCTTTCTGTGCACTTGAGCTCAATTGAGGCTTGAGAGTTTGTAGATGTTTAAAAGGTTGTTGTGTCGACCTTGATTTATTGCAACATTGAGTTGTTCAGTTTTACTTTGATTTTAGAAAATAAACTTGATTTCTCCTCTTACTAATCAATTGTTTCTTATTTTCACTGGCATGTCTCTCAGGACTAGTGCATCCCTGAGCCTACATTCAGCACGAGTAAAATACTTAAGTACTGTTAAAATCAGATACTTTAAGACTTTTACTCAAGTTGTATTGGAATTGGTTACTTGTAACTTGTAGTGGAGTCATTTTCGATGTAGGGTATCAATACTTTTACTCAAGTATGGTTTTCAGGTACTCTTTACACCTCTGGTGGTTTGAAACAGCTTGCCAGAGCAAATATTCTGAAACTTGTGCTGACTGTTAAACACCTTCAAACTGGCATTGGTCCATGACGATTAATAAGTATATGTGCCCCGGCACTCCACCTTCCTTGAAGTAGAAATCTTTTCAGTTAATACTTAATACTTATTTATGCATGGTTCGTTGCACAGTATGTTATATTATGACTTCAAACACTTTTACCATAGTGCATGATTTGTAAACAAATACATTTTGACATTTACTTCACATAACCAGCTACTTATTACTTTTTTGATTTAGTAAACTTGCTCGGTAGCTCACCTGGTACAGTGGTGCACTTGCGGTGCAGAACACATGGAGTCCTGTGAAACACGAGTCACGATAAAAGAGCTCAAAGACTTTTAGAAGCAAGCTAAGTGGCGTGGTCATGTCTAGTTTTGCTGTAATGGTTTTCATTAGCCGGGTTTCCGTTACAAATTTGTCCAAAAATTTTGCAATATTTTCTAAATGTCGAAATGATGGCGTTTCCATTAACTTTATGTCCATTATGCAACTAAAACGTAATTTTTTCCTCTAGCGATAAGTCATTCCAAAAATCATGGCAACGGATGTTAGTAGGTTTAAGTATATCGCAGCCACTGCACTAGCCGTTATTTTTAATTAAAGGAGACGTGTTATCCAAGCATTAATGGCAAGGAAATACTTGGGAGCAGCCACGTATGAGGTGTTTATAGGTGTTTCTCCCTCATATCTGCTTCGAGGTCTTGATAAATTGGATCATTTCTTTGTTGTTTAGAATCCAGTAGCCTATTCCCGTAATTTTTGTCTTTAATGAGTTTAATAAAGAACTCTGTCTCATCTTCTGTCCAAACATACCGTGCCATCTTTAAAGAATGATCGACTTTTATTTACCCAGGTGACCTGTAAATGCGAAAAAAAAAAGAAAAAAAAACGTTTCCATTGCAGTTTTGCGAAATATTCCTTTTTCGAATTGCCTGAAAAACCACCTCATCCGAGCGTAAAAACTTTTTTGCAACATATAGGAGTTTTTGCGAAATTGACGTGCTTCCATTGGGTGTATTTTCAATTCACAATTTCAATTTGCGCAATTTGAAGGATAATTGTAACGCAGCTGAAGTCATTGCCTGTTCTTTATTAGTTGTTATGGTTTCTGATTAGTCCTCACCTGTTCCCAGTTATGTTGATCATCATCCTCCATGTATTTAAGCCCTTAGTTCCTCTTTGTTCTTTGTCTTGTGTTAAAGGATTAGTTCACTTTAAAATGAAAATGATTTACTCACCCTCAAGCCATCCTAGGTGTATAAGACTTTCTTCTTTCAAACGAATACAATCAGAGTTATATTAATAATCACCCTGATGCTCCAAAGCTTTTTAATGGCAGTGCACGGAAACCTGTTTGAAGCTCGAAAAAAGTGCATCCATCCATCATAAACGTACTCCACATGGCTCCAGGGGGTTAATAAAAGCCTTCTGAAGCGAAGTGATGCATTTGTGTAAGAAAAATATCCTTATTTAACACGTTAAGTAAAATAACTAAACCTCTAGCGTAAACGTTTTGAACTGCGAGAGGCATTACACTTTCTTCCTTAGTTGAATACTCAAAGGTCGTAACACCATATTTGATGTAATCTGTTTGTGTGTGTTCTCTTCTGTTCTAAAATTTTAGAAACAAAACTGTACATATTCAGATTCAGCTCTATATCTTCTGTACAATATTTTGTGTAAAAGTGCTCCACTGAACTGATGATCAGAGGCAAGCACCATCCCCCTCCAGCAGCCCATGAATTACAGGCAGACGGAGCTGCAGCAGATATGTAGGTCATGATGAAAAGTACTTCCGTTCACCCCGACACACCTCCTCACATCCCAGGTCTTTGTCTGGCCAGCTTTGTACTGGTGGATCTGACACTGTAGATGGGTCCCTCAGGAGCAGACTGAACAAGAGGGGCCTATCAGAGACCCTTTACATCTCCGTATGGCTTTTTTGTGGAAGGCTGTGCTGTCTCGGGTTTTTGGAGCCATAGCCGCCTCTCTGGGACAGTCAGATTACAGGTGACCTGTTTGGCCAGAGTGGAAGAGCGAAGAGTAATGTCCTCCTTTCAGCTCCCATAACCCTGTAAAGCCTGACATATGAAATAATAGTCAGAAAAATAGTTTTTGAAATGGAACAGTTTATTTAATCTTTAGACAAATATATGTATATACTGTATATGTAACTTTTGCATGTGTGTTTTTTGTTGAGTAAATGAGAACAGTGTAACAGACTACTTACAATGCATAAATATCAACTGTCATGCTATATCTCTCAATAATATGTCTTAAATGCTTAGTTTTATGATCAAAGCACTGTAGATTTTATTGTGGGAGAAAAACATATCATGCAATGCTGAACAATGATGATTGAGAGATGTATCATGCCTGATGTATCATATTTGATATTTACAATTTAATATTATGTTCATAAAAAATTATGTATGGATAATCAAGTAAACCTAAGTTGTTTCAGTCGGGTAAGTGTTCATCTTGAAATATAACTAACAATATAAAAGTTATTCTTATTTACTTCATATAAATCAGTAAAGATTTCACAGCAAAAACACACTGTGTACCACGACCTGAAAGGGTTAGTTCACCCCAAAATGAAAATTCTGTCATTTATTACTCACCCTCATGTCCTTCCAAACCCGTTAAACCTTCGTTCATCTTCAGAACACAAATTAAGTTATTTTTGATGAAATCAGAGTTTAAAAAAAAAAAAAAAAAAATTATGCCCCATAGAAAGCAATGAAATTACCACATTCAAGGTCCAGAAAAGTAGTAAAGGCATCGTGGTTCAACCATAATGTTATGAAGTGACGAGAATACATATTGTGCACAAAAACAAAACAAAAATAATGACTTTATTCAACAATTTCATCTCTGCCCTGTCAGTCTCATGCTGTTTACATTGTATAGACAGTGCAGTGTTTCCGGGCTCTACGTCAGAACGCTGGCTCATTATTGGCCGTTTCCTGGGTCAGCGTCACACGCATGCATTGTGCTGCTCACATGATCAGCATCGACCAATGAGCCAATAGAACCAGGAAGTGCTGCACTGTCATTACAACATAAACAGCATAGGAGAATGACAGGGAAGAGATGAAATTGTTGAATAAAGTTATTTTTGTTTTGTTTTTGCGCACAAAAAGTATTCTTATCAATTCAGAACATTAAGGTTGAACCACTGTAGTCACATGGACTATTTTAATGATCCACATGAGGGTGAGTAATTAATAACAGAAATTATATTTTTGGGTGAACTAACCCTTGAAGGGGGACGTTTTTACAATTATACTAAAAGGCATTTTACTTGCTAAAACGTTTTGATAAAATTGGGTATAGTAATGTAGAGGCCTTTGCGTATCAAATGTGATACAGGCTTTATAGGGTTAATGTGTCATCTGATTTTTTAAAAAGTTAGTTAATATAGTAGTCTACAAAAGTCTGAGAGCAACTTAAAGTATTTTATTACAAATTAAATTAAATTATATATATATATTTAAAAAGTTCAATTGAAAAATGTACATGAACCTTTTGTTTCTCTCTTACTTTAATGACATTCACACTCAAGCTGCATGAACTCCACAAGTTTGTGTAAAACCTGATCATCATGTTCTCCAGCATGATTTGAGAAGATCCAGATAATATCTTGAGTTTCATTGGAAGCATGAACTTCTGTCTATCTGCACCAAGAGTCACATGATGAATGTCACAAATGTATTTATTGGATTAGTGATCAATAAATAGTACAATTTGAAGTATTTCATTTTCTTTGTTTCCTACATTTTCTGTTTATTTCTAAGTTTACATGAAAAATCTAAAATTTTAAATTTGGAGCCCAATATATGACATAATATATGACAAAGAAGTTACAAATGAAGGTGATTGTTGACGGAGGGATGCCAGAAGGATTGTCACAGGACTGAGGTAAGAAGGCACTTATTTATCCTTGTGTTGTGACTGGAACACATGACCAAGCATTTACAGTAATGTATAAAGTCTATATATGAACATACAAATGTTCAGAATAGGTATGATTTTTTTTTTTTTTTTCACCAAGCTCACCAAGACTGCATTTATTTGATCAAAAACACGGTAAAAACAGTATCATTCCAAAATATTATTACAATTTAAATAACAGTTTTCTACTGTGATATATTTTAAAATATAATTT
Source organism: Ctenopharyngodon idella (assembly GCF_019924925.1). Lineage (NCBI taxonomy): Eukaryota > Metazoa > Chordata > Actinopteri > Cypriniformes > Xenocyprididae > Ctenopharyngodon > Ctenopharyngodon idella. The sequence goes on from NC_067228.1 coordinate 27,910,371, forward strand.
ATTTTGGTGATGGCAAAGCCAGTCTTCAGTGTCACATGATCCTTCAGAAATCATTCTAATATGCTGATCTGCTGCTCACAAAATTTCTTATTATCAATGTTAAAACAATTGTGCTGATTAATATTTTTGTGGAAACCTACTTTTTTTTCAAAGTTCAAAAGAACCGCATTAAATAGTAAATGTAATCAGTTTAATGCATTCTTGCACAATAAAAAGTATTAATTTCCTTCAAATAAAAAAGAAAAAGCTAACCTCACATGTTTGAACTGTAGTGTATTTTGCTCTGCTTAAAAAGTGCATGATGGAGTCAACATTGTATTTGTTCTCTTTCCCAGAAAAAGAAAAACATATGCGTGTGTGTGGTCATGTTACACTATGTTCCGGTTTCCTCAAGCCTTGCCTTAATTTGTCCTTAATGCATTTGTTTTGCAGCTGTCACAGACCAGTGGAATTTATCTGTGGCTGACAAGTGAATGCTTCGGTGCCTCCAGATGTTTAGTCTGGGAGTCCCGCTGCAGGAAACAAACAAGGCCAGAGAGAGCTGATACACACTGATACAACAGGGAAACAGAGGCCACTTGTAAGCCTGGTGCACCTACAGGTATTTCAGGTGCTGTGACTGAACTGAGAGAATGTAAGAAATGAAACATTCTTCATTGAAGCTGTTAAAAACACCAGTTACTGTTTTACTAGTAGAAGACGAGCCGTTTGAAGCATCAAAATCACAGGCTATATATGAAACAAGATGCTAACTTCGTATATACTTCATATTGGCACTAGTACTGGAGAAACAATCAACTTGGAAATGGTCAATGCGCCTTGATAACCAATCACATTACAGCTTTGGCGTCACTGAATTGCTGTGTCAGAGAAAAATTGATCAGTACAAAATGAATGTTTTAAGGCCAAACATGTTGACGTTTAGCCGACAGGCTGTTGATTCATATTGCAATACAATGCTGTAGAAATAAGAGTACTATGATAATATACTAGGGGTGTAACGGTACACAAACATGACGGTTCGGTACGTACCTTGGTTTTGAAGTCACGGTTCGGTATGGGTTCGGTACGGGTCCGGTATGGGTTCGGTACAGCAGAGGGGAGAAAACTAAACATAAAATTGATTTTTATTTCTATCTCTTCTTCTCCTTCTTCTGTCCCTTTTCCTGTTGTGGCAGTTAGCAAACAGTGTTGCATTACCATGCACACCCCCTTCTGGATTGGAGTGTGGATCACCTGTGACTGACTGTATTTGTCGTGTGGCTGCATGAACCGAACCTAACCGTAACGCCCGTACGGTTCGGGACGAATACATGTACTGTCACACCCCTAAAATATACTATTACAAACATAGCCAATGCCATCTCTTATACTGCGCCTGAAATTGCATACTATATAGTAGGTACTACATTTGGTTTGAAACTTACTTTGTGACCTTTAAAAAGTATGTTCTATGTAGTATGAATGTGTGTAGTGAATGAAATTAGAACGTACTACATCCGCCATGTTGTCATTGACATGTGACCTACAGAGTCAGTTACGTCGCTTCATCTCCATTCAGAAATCCTCTCCCGTGGTCTCATGGTATAGTAAAGTGTCCATCGAATGCACACTTCAGAATCTCGCTGAAAGTAGTAGGTCATCCAGTTACTTTTCAGCTACTGTTTTATGAATACTATGAATTCGGACATACTGTTCTACTTGGCTCACATACTGTTTTTCACCTACTATATATTATGGGAGAGTAGGCATATTTGGATGCATTGTTAGTCTAGTCGGCGCCATGAGGGGGCAAAAGGGGGTATTGCCCCCTTTGACGTGTACGATCACACCGGTGTGATTAGAACATTCAGTGCATCACTGCTCAATTCAAACATGCTTTTATTTGAGGTTTCAGACATTTAAATTAAGTACTAGGCTATAGTATATAAAAAAAGACATTTATAGTTTAATTTCAAATTCCATACACTGATATGAAAGCTGCAATAATTATTTCAATTAGCCTATAATTTGACAAAGTGTTTTATTCATATCAGATACATTGTGAATTAAACAATAATGTTTACTCTATTCTTCTCCCAGTTCACCAGCCACTTAGTTTTATGTATTTCAGGAAAAAAATGGATGAATTTATGTGATGTAAATCTGACAGAGCCTCTGAATTGCGATGAAAACTAATGCCGCATATATAAACTAGCTTTAGCATGCTAATGCTAATGCAAGTTTGCTGACGCATCCAAGCTTTATAATGGCCGTCTGGAGGAAGCTAGATATTTTACTTCATGACTTGTTAAATATGGATATTTTTACGCAAACGTATCGCTTTACTTCAGAAGCACTTTATTAACCCCCCGGAGCCGTGTGGAGTACGTTTATGATAGATGGAGACACTTTCTTCAGCTCATACTCGTTGGTATCGCTCACTGCCGTTATAAAGCTCGGATGCATCAGGATATTTATTAATATATCTCTGATTGTGTTCATCAGAAAGAAGAAAGTCAAATGCACCTAGGATGGGTTGAGGGTGAATAAAGCTTGGGGTAATTTTTATTTGAAAGTGAACAAATCATTTAAGTACTGTATAGCACACTCAGACTGTCTACTGTTTGCCATATGAATAAACAGTGTGAAATCACCAGAACACATATAAGTGGGTCACACACAGGAACAGAGTTCATATCTGTTCTCATAGAGATTTATTATTGTTAAGAAACTCTCTTTTGACTGTTGGGCTCGGTGTGCTTCTGTCCATTTGAGAAGAGGTTTGTTGACCCGCACACACAGACAGACAGTTATAGCTCACTGTACGCTCTGTGGGTCAAACTGTCTGAGAGAGCGACAGGACCACACTCTGCTCAAAGGTCATTCATAATTGATTCACTGAACTGAATCTAGGCAGTGCCGAGAAACACATGCGCCTGAGTTCTCACGCTAACACTCAGTCACACCCTTTCGAGAACCTGACGGTTTACCTTAACGTGGAACACAATATGGCACGTCTAAGACCAAAACATTACAAATGCCCTTCACAACAGCTTCTGATGAAAAGAGTCATTCTCATCCGTAGTATGTTTTGTAATATAACAGACAGCACAGAGCAGATCCAGACAGAAAGTGTTTCAGTCAAATCCTAATCATATTCTGGGACAACAGAAAACTCAGAGCAGAGACGCAGCTGATTAATATTTAATGGTGTGGTGAGGGAAAGCATGCGGACATTGTGTGAGCTAATGATGAGGTATAAGCCAACGCTACTAACACTGCAAAACCATTTCCTTAAACAGTATTTTTCTCTCATTTTTAGGTAAAAATTTCTTCAGTTTCAAGAAGTAATTTGTAATAAAATAGTGAGACTTCTTATCAGAGAATATATAATTATATGTTTTGTTTTTTATTTTATTCCTAATCATCTTAATCATTTAAAATATTTTATATATATTTTTAGTTTATTATATATTTATGAATGTTATAAATATTATATTTATTTCGTTGTTATATTTAAACTTTAACTTCCATCATTAAAAATATTATACACACACACAAGGTAAAATATTCTTATTATTATATATTAATATTATAAATATTAGATATAAATAAATAAATAAATAAATAAATAACAGTATTAGAAATTTGTAATAAAATATTAAGACTTGTTTTCAGATAATATATTGTTGTTTTGCAATTTTCTCATCATCTTGATCATTTTTAATATATATATATTACCTAAAAAAAATATATAAAAACATTTCAGATAATTAACATGATGAGAAAATTACAAAACAACAACAATATATTCTCTAAAAACAACACTAATATAACAATAATAACAAGTCAAAATAAAAATAAAAATATATTTATGTATACTAATTTATATATAATGTTTATATATATATATATAAATTAGTGTACATAAATACATTTTTATTGTTATATTAAAATATTAATTATAATAATTTATTCATAATGGGGCAGCAGGAGTCCTCTCTATGACATCCTTTTTTTTTTTTTTTTTGCATGTTGGTTGCAAAAACAACAATAATTTTCTCATTATTACATGAAGACAGTTTAATCACATTGACAATTTTTTAATTATGTCCCAACAATATCAAAATGAATTTTAATTCAAAACTAAAAACATCAATAATAAATTAATTGATCAATATTATGCAAAAATGTGATTTATGCATAAAGCAAACAAAATAAATAAACTCAAATCAAGATACTGAAAGATTTTTCAAAGATATTTTTGCAGTGAACTCTATAGCAACCACAAAATACAACATACTTGGACATTACTTAAAGGATAGCAATTAAGGGAGTGTCATATAGATTTAATAACTGTTAACAAATCTTAGGATTAGCGAGAGTTTTTATTGTACACAAAGCCTGGTAATCAAATGGGTGTTGTAGTTGTATTGTGGATGAAGAGGTGTGTGTGTGTGTGTGTGGCTGCGATGAATACATCTCTGTTTTGAGAGAGATGTATTTGGCTCGTCACTGAAGTGGATGAAGCGTAGAGAACATGAAGCAGGGCCGCATCGGCGGGGGGCTCAGCCGTGTTACTCGGCCCGCATTGTTTCAGCCCTACGTGTGAATAGAGCTGCCATTTTCTTCTTTGTCAAACACTTCTAGTGCTTCTGTAAGCTTGCCACTGGTCATATTGTTAATGCTGCTGCCCCACACAAAACTATTTGAGCACGCCTGCGCCGTTTAAGCAATCAACCCTTTAGAGGAACAAAGCGGTCCACGACAAAAGGGACACAAAGCGAGCCGGCCTGACCCCTGACAACCGTCGTCAGTGAGGTGTATGAATTCAACAAGATGAGTGGATATGGATTCTGCTGGTACATGGAAATGAAAACAAACATCACGTCATGCAGGGTGGACGTGACCCATGTCATGTATGTGGGAAGGAATACAGTATGACCTGGACAGTTCATTTGCACCAATGCCACACATTTTAACAAACTTGCCAACAGATTTTACTGTGCAGGATATTTATTGGCAGACAGTGTGAATAAAAAACCCTCTCAGCCTTGAGGATGCTCAGTTTTGGAAAGTTATGACATATGTAACTGAGCATCTGCAGCTGCGTTTTTGTATGCAAAGAATCTGCAAGATTTGCAAATTTTCATGTTTGTGCAACATCGGAGGAACATACAGTAAAGCACCACTGAAGCGCAGCATATATCATGAAAACACTAAAAAATATAACAGCATATTCTGGGAGAAACAATAGTTTAAGAAAATTACATATCGATTAAACATAGGGGTAGGAATGACGTTACCAGTAATCAAATGCCTGACAGCTACCCAGAAAAACCAAGCAACACCCTAGCAACCACCCAAAACACCATAGCAACCACATAGCAACTCCTTGGCAACAACCTGTAACACAACCTGGAGTTTTGCAAAGGCAAGCACCAGATTTAGTTCTACTCACATGATAATAATAAAATATATTATAATAAAAAAACATTTATTATAATAATAATATAGTTTTTGAAAGTATCTATGCTCACCAAGGCTGCATTAAAGGGTTAGTTCACCCAAAAATGAAAATTATCCCATCTTCTTTCAGACGAACACAATCGGAGATATTCAATAATGTTCTGGCTCTTCCAAGATTTATAATGGTAGTGAATGGAGCTAGAGATTTTGAAGCCCAAAAAAGTGCATCCATCCATCATAAAAGATATCCACACGGCTCCAGGGGGTTAATAAAGGCCTTCTCAAATGAAGTGATGGGATTTTGTGAGAAAAATATCCATATTTAAATCTTTATAAACTAAAATAACTAGCTTCCGGCAGATGGCCTATGCAAATCGACTTACGCCAAAAGAGTAACCCCTGATGCGACACATTGACGTACTGACGAACGCGGAAGTGCAGAGGATAGAGCAAAACAAGACACCGGTCATGAATTAGAAGTCTAAAACGAGAATTTTTAAAGAGAAATATCGAAGGATTTCGAAATAAGAGAAGAGGAGCTTCAGTTTGTTGCCCAGCCCTATTTGTTTGAACCGTGAGAGGCGTCAAAGATTACTCTACTCCTACATTGTGTCAGGGGTTACTCTTGTGGTGCAAATCGAATTGTGTAGGTCGTTTGCCGGAAGCTAGATATTTTAGCTTATAAAGTTTTAGATATGGATATGTTTCTTACAAAAATGCATCGCTTCACTTCAGAAGGCCTTTATTAAAGGATTAGTTCACTTTCAAATGAAAATTACCCCAAGCTTTATTCACCCTCAAGCCATCCTAGGTGTATATGACTTTCTTCTTTCTGATGAACACAATCGGAGTTATATTAATAAATATCCTGAAGCTTTATAATGGCAGTGAACGGCAGTGAAAGTGCTTCCATCTATTATAAACGTACTCCACACGACTCTGGGGCTTAATAAAGGCCTTCTGAAGTGAAGCAATGCGTTTTTGTAAAAAAATATCCATATTTAACAAGTTTTAAAGTAAAATATCTAGCTTCTGCCAGACCACCTTCTGTATTCAGCTTACGGAGAAAAATAAAAAAAAACGGAACTGGCGTTGGGTCAGTTAAGCTTTTTCCATAAGTTGAATACGGAAGGCGGTCTAGAGAAAGCTAGATATTTTACTTTATAACTTGTTAAATATGTTTTTTTTTTTTTTTACACAAACGCATTGCTTTGCTTCAGAAGGCCTATGTGATTAAAGTTATGTTGAACGTTCGCCAGGTTCCCGCCTCCTTCCTCCTGAGTTTCGGCACCAATGTAACATTTGTTGATACGGGAAGAAGGAGGCGGGAACTGGCGAACGTTCAACATAACTTTAATATAGAAAATAAACAAATACAAAATGAAAGTAATGCCGGCAGACCCTCACGGATGTCTGCCGGACACACAAACATAATAAAACATAACTTAAAGTCCAGGCCTGGTCCTCTCTTGTCCTTCACTGTCCTCGCTCCCTTTTTATGCTCCCGGAGCTCTTCTGCGAGAGACTCGAGACCGGTGCAACGCGCAGCTGACGCTCATTATCACTCGTGTCACCGGCCTCGCGCCGTTCCATCACGGCTCTCGCCCGCCCTGCTCGTCACAGCTTTTACTAACCCCCCGGAGCCTTGTGGAGAACGTTTATGATAGATTTATGTGGATGGAGACACTTTCTTGAGCTCATACTCGTTGGTCCTTTAACCCCCTGGAGCCGTGTGGATATCTTTTATGATGGATGGATGCACTTTATCGGGCTTCAAAATCTTGCCCCCCATTTACTACCATTATAAAGCTTGGAAGAGAGAGGATATTTTTTTAATATAACTCAGATTGTGTTTGTCTTAAAGAAGAAAGTCATATACATCTAGGATGACTTTAGGGTGAGTAAAGTAAAAATAACTGGTTTCTGTTTGAATATATTTTAAAAAGTAGTTTATTCCTGTGATGCAAAGCTGAATTTTCAGCATCATTACTCCTTCAGAGTCACATGATCCTTCAGAAATCATTCTAATATGATGATTTGGAAAATTTTATTATTATTATCAAGGTTGAAAATTGTGCTGCTTAATATTTTTGTGGAAACTGAAACATTTTTTTCAGTATTTTTTTGATAAATATTTATTAGAAATAGAAATCTTTTTTAACATTGTAAATGTCTTTACTATCACTTTTGATCAATTTAATGCATTTTTGCTGAATAAAAGATGGTATTAATTTCTTTAATTATATAAATATTATATTACTAAAATGTAATATTAAAAATATAATAATATAACATCTTTATTATTACCATATTATCATTTTATATTGTCAAATTTCCTCATCAGAAGGGATCCGGTGTCAGATGTGGTTTAAATGAGTCTGTTGTTTCTCTCACTGCTGGTCTGATGACTTTGCAGAGGCCTCTGATTTACAGCCCTCGTGAATATTAAATGCACACTGGCTCATCCGCTCTCCGGCTCGTCCTTGCAGCGATATTTTGCATCTCCACTCAGTCACGACAGAGCTGTTATGACTGTGCAAGAGTGTGCATGTGTTTGTGCTGTCTGTTCTGCTCAATGACCCTCGCATGCCTACAAAACACACATATTCACGTTCACCGTGACAGATGGCCAAACAGAAGCTAACGAGCAGAACTTAACCCAACTACTTCAAAAGATATATTCCAGTGCAGGAATACCAATATTTATACACTTGGTTTTCCCTCACACCCCTACCACAATCAAAGGAAATTTTATTTAGATAAACAAGCGAAAACTGCCGCCTTTCAGCCGCTCCACACCATTAAATTCTTTTCAAAGCAGCTCAGCTGGCCTCGTGTAGCCAAAGTCAACAAAAAAAAAAAAATCAGCAAATCAGGTTTCCTTCCTCGCTCTACCAGCTCTTTAAAAAACCAAACTGAGCCACGCAAAAGTTTAGAAGTGTGACCTGAAATGCCAGCCTGTGTGAATAAGCCATCTATGCCAACCTGTGCCACTATTCAGGGCAGCGGAAAGTGGGTCACTTCATGACAAGCCAAACAGCTTTCTGAATAAGAGAGCAGCAAAAGCAGTCGCTTCTCATTCTCAATTATGCTTTTTGAGTCAAGATCCTTCAAACATGTCATTGAGACTTGAGGCTGGACCACAATTAGTTTCTTTAAGGCCCTGCCTATAAAAACAAACAGTCTGGGTTTACAGGTCTCCATGCACGGCTGCTCCCAGCGCGCTGTAGTTTCATGCGAAACTCCAGCTGTGGTGTTTTGAAAACATGCACCATGGTGACCTTATCTTTCTAGGAACTAGGAAGACACGTCAGCTTTGTGATGTCACGGGTCTGATACAGCATTGCCAGGTGCAGCCAGGTCACAGTCTACTTTCAGACTTTATTTGGATTTGTGGGTGTGGTGGTGGAGTTCCCTGATTGTAGAGTGATCTTAATGTAAACTGCAGTCTGGAGAATAATGTGCTGTGCTAAAACATAGTGGTGGAGTGACAAAAACACCCTCTGTCTAGGGATGCCTTCATGTAAGACTTGCACATGAATTTCAGGAGAAGTCACTTTCCATGAATAGGCACAAAATAGGACCTCAAATTTAAAACAAAAACAAAAAAACTCTTTCTTTCAGCAACTGGTCAGTGAAATGAGGCACTTAACTTTCAGAAAAAGGCAGTTTACCCTCATTCTTTGAGTTTCCATCATGGGATCATTTTATGGATTTAGTTTTAATTAATTATTTTTTTATTTTAATTAAATTTTTATGAATTAAACAGCTTGTAAACATACCTTATCACTAGAAATAATTGGAATTAAAGCTGCAAGCAGCGATGAAAGGGCCCTTAGGAAAGCAGTGAACAGTGGGCGACATGCATGTAAGCGAGTAAATACAGGAGAAATATGGCAAAGTCATTTCGCCGTGCCCCACTTCCTGCTGCCAACAGGTGGCACTTTAACTATAACTGAATATTGCCATGTAGATGTCTTCAGGCCAGGACTATTATCAAATGTGAAGTTTGGAGCCGATTGGACATTGTATGCCTGAGTTACAACAACTTCCTGTTTCGTGGCATTCATCGCACACATTAGCACTTAGCTAAGTGTTTCGTGATTTAACGTGTTTCTAGCATGTTTGGTAGTTCATGGCATATTGAAATGTGTTTCTGGGAGTGAATTACAGTGTAAAGCATGCCATTTCCAGTTGCCAGCAGGTGGCGCTATGACTAACTGAACATTGGCATATACTGTAGATGTCTTTAGGCCAGGACTCTTATCACACGTGAAGTTTGGGGCAGATCGGACATTGTATGCCTGAGTTACAACAGCTTCCTGTTTCATGGCAAAACATCAGATTTTGTCAGGCCGCCACGGACACGCCCTTCAGCGAAAACTCAAGATCTTTGCAATTTAACATCACTAAGGCCTTAAGATTAGACTGACCAAATATGATGTTGATCTGGTTAAATCTCTATGAGGAGTTAATCACAGTGTAAAACAAGTCATTTCCTGTTGCCTGCAGGTGGCGCTATGACTGTAACTGAATATTGGGATGTAGATGTCTTCAGGCCAGGACTCTAATAAAACATGTGTAGTTCTGGGCAGATCGGACATGTAATAGTTGTATGCCTGAGTTACAATAACTTCCTGTTTCATAGCGAAACATCAAAATTTGTCAGGCCGCCACGGACACGCCCTTCAGCGAAAACTCTAGATCTTCGCAATTTAACGTCGCAAAGGCCGTAAGATTAGACTGACCAAATATGTTGTTGATCTGATTAAAGCTCTAGGAGGAGTTTGTTAAAGTACGACGTATGGGAATGGCAAAAACTGCAAAAATTTTGCAGAGAAAATTCAAAACATCGCACTTCCTGTTGGGTTTTCAGATTTTGCACCCAGGACCTTTCATACCTGTACGTGAAACATAGCGTGAAGGGCGCTCAATTGAAATTTTGTAGGTGGCGCTATCGAGCCATTTTGCCACACCTAATTCTGAAACCCATATCAGACATAAATTTTCACCACTTCTGACGTGTGTGCAAAGTTTCATGAGTTTTCTATTTATTTCAGAGAAGAAGAATTGACTGAGCAATTACAATAGGGTCCTCACATCATCTGTGCTCGGGCCCTAATAACCTGTTAAATATGAAAGTATTGTGCAATTATTGAAGACATTTCTCCTTACATAGAACCTTTTTGGCATAAAGAGTTCTTTAAAATTGAGTCAAGAACACTAGGGTTTTTTATAGAACCTCATTAAACCTTTTTTTTCCCCCAAGAGTGTACAAAATACATGGGATTTTTATAAAATAATGTCACACCAAAGTATACCCTATTAATGGGAATAACCAGGAATCTACAGGACGGGTCAGGTGTATTTTAGTGATTATGTGTCTGCAGGAGCTTGACATTTTGTCCCTTTGTGCCAAATCCTGAACACACACAGCTGAGCAGTTCATCCATATCTCGCCTGCTCGTATTCTTAGCCTGTCACTAATGATGTAATGTTTGAGGCGGGCATTCCCCATGGAAGCGTTAGTGAAACGCTCCTCACTAAGTGACAGGGTGAAGGGCAGGTTTCACAGCAGCATGTGACAGTCATTGTCTCTGCTGCAGCTCATGAGTCAGTGCAGGAATGCAGGTGAAAGTCAACAGCAGTTTACATTCAGATGAAAAGCTCCAGACACGCTGCGCTTCCGTAATGGTTTAAATGTGCTGGAAGTGATTTCAGCTGTTTTGGCAAGGAGGTCATTTCAATCTGATGTCAGCAAAACTTATCGTCCAACATGATTGACGGACAGAGAGCATTTCTGATTGGCTAGTTTTTGGGCTGCTCATTTTTTTTCTGTTTACAGACTCTAAGGCTGTTGCAGGTGTGAATTCTCACACCTTTTATAATGAAATCTGTAGTAGAAATGTGTTCTAATCAGTATTTAAGTATTGCTTACAGCTGCTTAAAGCAGATTTGCATGATATCAATTCTGTTATTTTAGTATATATATATTGCTGCCAGAAAAAAAATTGCAAAAATTGTACCTTTAGAGGTACAACAACTTGTCACTGGGGCAGTACCCTTAAAAGGACATCTTGACCTTATTTACCAATAAAGGTGCATATTACTGACTTAGAGTAGTAATATGTACTATATAAACTATGAATGTTTAAATTGTGTGTGTGTGTGTGTGTGTGTGTGTGTGTGTATACTTAAGGGTACATATAACTACTCTAAGGCACTAATATATATATATATATATATATATATAGGCCTCGAACCCGGGTCTCCGGCGTGGGAGTCGGACACTCTAACGAGAAGGCAAAAGGCTGCAACCCCTAGCATCAGTTGCTAGATTGAATATATATATATAATTATATATATATATTTATATATATATATATATATATATATAATTATTAATTATAATAATAATTATTAATTTTATTATTTTTTTAAACTAAAAAAAATTAATAAAACTAATTATAATAATTGTATATTTTATATATATATATATGTATATATAATAAAGTTTTAGCAATATTGTTTGATTTAGAACATTTTAAAACATTATTATGTGAAATAATATAAAATAATTCAGATCTTTTCATTATATAGCCAGTTCAGTTCATTTCATCAAAACACATTCCAAACCAAACTTTTGTACCTTGCTTTATATCCAGTTGTATGTTTACAGAATGAAGACATGTTCTCAACACTCATCCCGAGTTCCTGTGCTAAACCTGATAGTTTCAGTATTGCACACAATAGCCACCTTGTCACGCAAGCACATATAAGGCCGTGTTATGTCAGACCAGAGTTATTCAGCCGTATAGGTGACACAGCCGCAGCTCAGAGCAAACACACAGGCTGAGGTCTTTGTGGGATTGTGTTTGTTTTGCCTCCAGTAAACCCTGCATATCTGTCTCTGATGTGTCACCTGACGCCGTCACCGATCTGAGAGCGTAACGAGAGTCTTGCGTGGGAAGTCATGATGGTTCCATCCGCACAATTTCATCTTCCAGGCCACATTCCTGTTGACAATGATCCGTTTGTTTTGAAAAGCAGCACAACTCGAGACTCAAAGTGTGCCCATTTTTACATGCAGCAGGCATTGTAAAGGCAAAAGGCAAGGGTTTGTGGAAGTTCGAGACTGTCATGTAAGGTTATATCATGTGGGGTTTTTGTTAATGAGTGAGGATAGAGTGAATCTTCCTGGTACTGCGGGTTACACGCTCAACAGGTTTCAAGGTGTCCATGGTAGTTACTCACAATAGTGGAGTAATTACTCTGAGATCTGTGTGACCTGTGTGTTCCGGGTAAATCATTTCTGAGAACCTTTTCAAACATTCACAACCTCAGGACTATCTGAGCCCGGTCTGGACAAACTGTCACCACATGTGGCCAGAGACACATAAGCTGCATTCGCACATCTCTTCATGTGGTGTCTCGCAGATTAAGGGTTTCAAATATGACGACATCATAGATGTATAAATATAATATAAAATACCATGCTTTCATACATATAAATGTATATTATACATCTAGTTGTATTTGCATAAAAATACACACTACCAATCAAAAGTCAGTTTTTTTATCATTATTATCTTCCACATTTTGGAGTGCCTTACATAGGACAAGTGGTTTGGAGAATGCATGGATCGATGGAATAGTAAAGTCATCTAACTATAAAACAGCACAAATGGAAGTATTGGAATCAAAACAAACAAAACTCTCTAATATTTGAACTTGTTTGTCTAGATTCAAGCTGTGTTCACTCTAGACATTCACTCAGCCAACTTTATGAGGTAAATCATGAGATGTTTTAAACAGTCATGAATGTGTTTACAGGTATGCAGAACATTTTCTAATGGCTTTTCCTTAACTGTCTAGTTCAACTAACCAATTTAACAAAATACATACATACTTTATTCTATAAAAACTATTTAGTTTGAATTAATTTTTAGTACATTTAAATAATACATATTATTTTATGTTTTGTTATCTTAAACCCCCAAAATGTCAGGTCGTGCAACTGTCCAAACAAATGAACAGACTAAAAAAAAAAGTTATTCTTAATAATAAAAAATTAAAAAACTAAAGACTATGGGATCATTTTAGGTTTGAAATCTTTCATTTAAACAATTTTTTATAAACAGTAGTTGAGATAATTGAAAAACTTTTGTCCAGCAATTTGAATGTCAGGGTGGCACAACTGCAAACATGGCTCTTTTATTATGAATTATGAACATGATAATGCATCATCCAGAGGACTCCAGCTGATCCTTGTGTCAGAGTGAAAAGGTTTGTAGATCTCTCAAATACTGGTAAAAACTGCTCATTTCAAGTATGGGTAGGTTGGTACACTTTCCATGTCAGGTGGTACAACTACAACTATTTGGTTGTACCACCTGACATAAAAACAGTCAAAAAATGAATTTAAACACTTGAAATGTTATTTATCAACTGAAACATGTTTAAACACATTGTTCATGACTCAAAAATATGTATTACATCAGTTCTGAAAAGATTTTTTAAAAACACCTTTTTTGAAGCTTTATTTGTCAATGACCTATTAATAATAATAATAATAATACATAAATTAAATAAAAAATAGATTTTGTAAAGAAATTCATACATGAGTACATTTTGTACTTCTTTAATAACTAATTTTAAACTTTTAATCATAAGCCTTTATGATCAACTTCAGTAAAGTCAAAACATTTGAATGTTTGTGTATTTTATGTAATGAATATAAATGACTGTTTAATATGAAAATGAATGTGATTTGTTATGTTACAAGTATTTGAACTCATATACACCTGTCTAGTACCTGTTTCTGAGTTAAATTAAACATTTATTGGTAGCACTTTATTTTACAGTCCTGTTCCCCATGTACATACTATGTACTTAGTCTAGTAATTGCAATAACTGAGTAATAACTAGGTACTAACCCTGAACCTACCCCTAAACCTAACCTTAACCAATGTAGTTACCTTATATTACCCAGTACTTTCTTAGATAAGTAAACATTAAGTAAGTGTAAGTGCACGTACTGTAAAAAAAAAAAAAAAAGAAAAAAAAAGTGCAACTCATTGATTTTAACATTTGTAATGATGTGCTTAATGTTTAACCCTTGTGCGTCCTTATGGACATTTTTGCCTTTTTCAGTTTTTTTTGTTTTGTTTTGTTTTGATCATTTTGCCTGTGTTAATGCCAACTGCAAAATTTTTGGCTCAGGGTGTGTATTTTTATTGGAATTTTACTATTCCAACCCCATTTCCTTTAATAAATCTATTTTACACTAGGTACACAAAATAGTTCCACTCAGGACCTTAAGGACAAAAATTTCCCCATTAAAACAGCAATTTTTAATCCCGGGGCCATTTAACTATAAAATGATGCAATCTTTGTTAATAGGCTTTCATTCTGTTGGAAAGGCTTCAAAACTAAATTTTTTCTATTTTTTACCAGATGGTGTAATTTTCTCAAGTTTGGCCTATAAAGCAAATACTTGCTTTATTCCTGTTTTCTGCTTAGGCATATTATAGAGCCAATTGGATAAATTATGCAGCTATAATTGTGTGGGTGTGTTAGTATGGATGTCAGAGTGTGGTTTGTATGTGTGTAATAAACAAAATTGTGCGTATGTGCGCATGTAATATTTGAGAAAAACTATTGCAAATCACAAATCCAACCCCTGTGTGTACCAGTGGAGTTTTACTGGCATCTAATGGGGAAAATTTGGTACTGCGCCCAAACAAAATCTTACTGAAAGCTCATTTTTTTAAGATATCAACCTCAAATTTGGAACACAACTTGTTTAGATTTATGGCTTTGATTTTCTAGCAGGTTTGGAGTTCAACATGTATCATAAAATATATATTTTATATAAAATAATGTTCATAAATCATTTTCATAAATGTAAACCTCTGTAGCTTTTTTCTTATTTCACTTTTTTAACTGCCAAGGGTCCTCTTAAAAATGAGACCAAACTTCAAGCTTCAAATTGTCATGACAGTTTTTGGACATGGACATTTTGTCATCTTTGGACCTATGTGTAACTTTTTTTTAATTGACGCACAAGGGTTAAATGTTGAAATGCTTTCTCTTTCAGGTTGGCCACAGTGACTGATGGGTGAGTGAAATTTCCCTGCCCGCTTCCTGTGAGGTTACATCGGCATACACTTGTGAAGATATGCTGCGTTTCAGGCCGAGCATATACACGCACCCTGTGATACGTTATCTTTTTGATCTTAAAAAACTTAGCATAATCATAATTAATGTTTAAAAACATAATAGTTTTTAGATGCATTTAAGCATGCTGTTTTAGACTCTCCAGTGCTGTAAGCATTTTCTAAGATCTAAGCAACAAATATTTCTTGAAAAGAATCAATTCTGCAAGCCAATCTTTGCAAATAAAGAAGCTCAGGCAACAAGCGGTTCATCCTCAGCAGTGGTTTGAGCCGAGGAGAATCAATCAGACAGATTCCAGCACAGCCAAACCAAACAGGGCTGTTCAAACAGCCGACAACACACCATCTCTGTCTCTTAAACACACCTCTCTCTTTCCCTCTGCGGGCCCCGCTTTTTTCCCACAGTCCCTACTGTATGTGCACATGTATACACTCCACATGTGAGGAAAATATTTGGCCAAATGGTTGGCAGCTGTAAAGCAGAGAGGCCCCTCGGAGGGTGGAGACTCAGCCGGCTTGAAGAACACAGGGCTCAGACGGTCTCGAGGGAGTCGGTACAGGTATATGGGTCAGCTTTGCCAGGTTGAAAGATCCTCACTAGTCTTTCCCAGGGCTACCGAATCTGCTGAATGTGAGGGAATAAAAACATCCCCCGGCTTGTTTGCACTCTTTATAGATTCAGAGCTGCGACTGAGCCAGTGCACAGACGTGAATAACAGACAGCCTATTCAGCCCAGCTGCTGAGATCACCTGAGTACAACTGGCACTTCCTTCAACCTCGCCAGGAAAAAAAACACTCCCTCCAAAACAGCTGGCTGGCTCTGCCCGGCTCACTTCCTGTCAAGACTCGGCAAACTAGATCAGACCAGTTTCTTTGACAGATTCCAAAGAAGTCTTTCAAAGTCGTTCTCATCTGAGATTATAAACAGTTTCAGATTTATTTAGCTCTTTTGGAAGGGGCTGTTGATGAGAACTGATTTTTTTTCTGTTCAGATGTAATTCCTAAAATACTTAACTTTGTATTACAGTATTTATATAATTAAGCAATACCACAAGAGATGGCTCAATGAAGTAATGTTATTGCTTTTGTCCAAACCTATTATTTATTGAAAAATACATTAAAAGTGTACTTTTATTTGAATACACCTCTTTTTGGTGTATATTTTTAAAATTATTTTTATATTTAGCCTATATATATTTTTTAATTATATAATTTTTTTTTTCAGGGGGAATAAATTCAAAGACGTCTAAAACAAATCCTAATTAAACAGGTATCTAGAAAAAACATTATTAGGTAAATTTGCATAATCTTTTTTTTATTTTTAAGCTTTTTAATTATTATTTCTTAGAAAAAAAAAACAGTGGAGTAAAATATATTAATTATCTGAAATTATTTGAAAAAAAAATATTGTTTGCTAAATCAAAGTCATGTGATTCAATCAATGTGCAGAAACATGCAGGACATAAAATATTATAATAATTATATATTTATTATTACTATATAATTGTAATAACAATAATTATAATAATGTTATTTCTTTTGTCCGAACCTATTGATTGAAAAATACATTAAAAGTGTAATTTATATGGAAATATTTGAATACACCTCTTTTTGAAGAATATATATATATAGTCATGTGATTCAATCAATATGCAGAAACATGCAGGACAAAAATATTATAATAATTATATAATTGTTTATTATTATAATATAATTGTAATAATAATAATTATGAGGAAATAATAAGTACAAATTACATCTGTTAATATTTAATGATTTTATGGAACTGCTTGTATTTGCACATTGTTGTTTATTGTATATTTATATTTGTAACATGAACATCGTAGGTATTTACCGCATTCAGTGTGTGATTTATTGTCTAATGTTAAAGGTGATGTGTGTTAAAGATTTTTTTGACATACACCGACACTGTTCACTATCAGCATGAACTCTTTCTGAATTTTGTACCATTTTCTCAGACGTACCGTAACAATACATTTACAAATGATTTCTCACTGTTGTATTTTTGGACTGAGTTGAAGAACTGAAAGCAGAACAGCTATTTTCAAAAGCAGCTCATAATTAGAATGCCAATCAGATGAACAGACTGAAGGATCTAGAGGGCCAAAATAACCAAGCCGAAGAGGGAAAGGAGGTTTCTCACAGTCGTTACTGTCACACAGCAGATTTAACTAGAATTGCTCTATGATGGTATAAATAATCTAAAATACTTAATGTGGTAACATATAACATTGTATTTTTTAATCAGTCAAAATATACTGTAATATGACTGTAGAATCAACTTGCATAGGTAGTAGGGACATTTTATGCTAGCCATTCAATTTTTTTTTATACCTATAAAGACATCAGAAATGTGTTTCTATTAAGTCATATTACACTGGATATCATTAAGCATTATGGCACTGACTGAATTTAGTGAAGCCTGCAGTCTATTAGTGACGCTATTAAAATGATTGGGGCTCATTAAAGATATCTCTAGAACCTGAAGGACTTTTTCCCCTCTGGGAGGGAAACTCAATCACATTAAGGCTGTATTTATCACTCTAGTCCACTCAAAAATGTGAAAGGATGTGGATGTGGAACAGTGGGTCAGCTGGCAGCAGGGCACTGCGGCTGATCTCTTGGCAGTGAGAAACAGAAATGTGAGGCTCTTATTAATTGTGTTTTAGGGTGGCCTGAAGAAACCTGCTGAGATGTCTCTGCCACCCAAGATGAAGAGGACAGTCAGCATTACCCCGGGACTGCGGCCAGAAGGAGAAAAGAGCCAAAGGAAGCTTTTATTCAGTGCAAGATGAAGTTAAGCAGCCAAAGGAGGAAACTGTAACAACAGTCTTTTTAAATGTAAAAGATCAAAGTGCTGTGCTAGTTTCAATCATAGCATGATAAGAGGCAAGATGCTCTTGATGTCCAGAGCTCTTGGTAATCGGGGCAGGATCTCAGAGGCGGGCAGACAGAATGAAGGGATTAGAGAAGAGAGGGCATCATGTTTCAAACACAGAGAGAGAGGGTGAAGGTCAATCCAGGGTCAGTAATCCTTGTTAACATGATGAAAGCAATCATGCTTCTCAGTGGCGTGCAGAGATGCAGATGAACCGCTTTGGGCCAAAAACATACTTAATAGAATACTGTGAAAAATACTTGAGGAGCAAAACTGCTTTATCTTGATTTTTTATGATCATTTTTTCAATTTTGTCAGATATATGATCAAAACAAGATTGCTTTAGTTTTCAAAAATATGCAGAAGGACTAAGAAAAAACCTAAAAACAAAAGTCCTACTATCGTATGCATTTTTTTTTTGGAAGTAAATGTATCCTGTTTACATTACTGGAAGAACAGTAATTTTAAAAAATTGCAGTGAAGTACGCAAACACGGTTGTGACAACATATGAAATTGAACTTGGGTAGTTAGAAGCTTTTGCATTCATGTACACTACCGTTCAAAATTTTGGAATCGTTATGATTTTTGGTAACAATTAACTTAAAGCCTTTATGTACAATGCATTATAAAGGTACTCATAATGTACGTTATAATGCACTACTTATAAATTAATTGTAACCAAAGTTAAAATGCATCACAATACATTCAGATTTTTTGTTACATCTGAAATTGGTTGTTGTCATATTATGTTTTAATGCGTTATACTTTCTAAAGGTGTAACAATGAATAGATAAGTATTATTATGTATTGTGGTTACTATTATTAATGAGACCATACACTGCATTATAAGGTGCATTACAAGGCATAATTAATGCATTAAAAATTTAATGATTTTGTAATAAGTCTCTTATGCTCACACCAAGACTTCATTTATTTGATCAAAAATAGAGTAAAACTGTAATAATGTGAAATATCTGCTTTTTATTTTAATGCATTTTAAAAATGTAGTTTATTCCTGTGATCAAAGCTGAATTTTCAGAATCATTACTCAATCTTCAGTGTCACATGATCAGAAATCATTCTAATATGCTGATTTGCTGCTCAATAAACATTTCTGATTATTATCAATGTTGAAAACACTTGTGGTGCTAAATATTTTTTATGGAAACCATGATACATTGTAATCTTTGACATATAGAAAATTCAAAAGAACAGCATTAACTTCAAATACAAAGTTCTGTCGTGATGAAACCCTAGATGGCACAGGCTGATAGGTCATTAACTCAATCTGCTTGCCATCATATCATTCTCTATAGGGCAGAGCTGACTGGTTTCTGCTTTATCAGTAGCCAATGATCTCGCTGCTCAACCTTCAAATGTCAGCATTTTCTGTAGCAGTGCAGTGGGTTTCTGAAAACACACTGCACTGCTACAGAAAATGCTGACAGAGTATTTGAAGATGGAGGAGCAATAACAGCAACAGCAGCAGCAATAGCAGCAACAGCAGCAATATTGGCAGCAATAACAGCAGCAGCAATAAGAGCAACAGCAGAAATAACAGCAACAGCAGCAGCAGCAGCAATAACGGCAACAACAGCAGCAATAACAGCAACAGCAGCAATAACAGCAGCAGCAATAACAGCAACTGCAGCAATAACAGCAACTGCAGCAATAACAGCAGCAGCAGCAATAACAGCAACAGCAATAACAGCAGCAGCAGCAGCAATAACAGCAACAGCAATAACAGCAGCAGCAGCAGCAATAACAGCAACAGCAATAACAGCAGCAGCAGCAGCAATAACAGCAACAGCAGCAGCAGCAACAGCAGAAATAACTGCAACAGCAGCAGCAGCAGCAGCAGCAATAACAGCAGCAGCAATAACTGCAACAGCAGCAGCAGCAACAGCAGAAATAACAGCAACAGCAATAACAGCAGCAGCAGCAGCAATAACAGCAACAGAAGCAGCAGCAACAGCAGCAGCAGCAGCAGCAATAGCAGAAATAACTGCAACAGCAGCAATAACAGCAACAGCAGCAGCAGCAATAACAGCAACATCAGCAGCAATAACAACAACAGCAATAACAGCAGCAGCAATAACAGCAACAGCAGCAATAACAGCAACTGCAGCAATAACAGCAGCAGCAGCAATAACAGCAACAGCAATAACAGCAGCAGCAGCAATAACAGCAACAACAGCAGCAATAACAGCAGCAGGAGCAATAACAGCAGCAGCAATAACAGCAGCAGGAGCAATAACAGCAACAGCAGCAATAACAGCAATAGCAGCAATAACAGCAACAGCAATAACAGGAGCAGCAGCAAAAACAGCAAAAGCAGCAATAACAGCAACAGCAGTAGCAACAGCAGCAATAACAGCAACAGCAGCAATAACAACAGCAGCAGCAATAACAGCAATAAAAACAGAAACAGCAGCAATAAGAGCAACAGCAGCAGCAACAACAACAGCAGCAATAAAAGCAACAGCAGCAGCAGCAGCAATAACAGCAACAGCAGCAATAAGAGCAACAGCAGCAGCAATAACAGCAGCAGCAATAACAGGAGCAGCAGTAATAACAGCAATAGCAACAGCAGCAATAACAGCAACAGCAGCAGCAGCAGCAATAACAGCAATAACAGGAGCAGCAGCAATAAAAGCAACAGCAGCAATAACAGCAGCAGTAACAGCAGCAATAACAACAGCAGCAGCAATAACAGGAGCAGCAGCAATAAAAGCAACAGCAGCAATAACAGCAGCAGTAACAGCAGCAATAACAACAGCAACAGCAATAACAGCAGCAGCAGCAGCATCAATAACAGCAGTAGTAACAGCAGCAATAACAGCAGCAGCAGCAATAACAGCCGCAGCAAAAACAGCAACATCAGCAGCAGCAATAACAGCAACAGCAATAACAGAAGCAGCAATAACAGCAAAAGCTGCAGCATCTATCTTAAATAAACCACATTAGTTAAAGTATCTAGTATTAGTTAAAGTTTCTGCAGCAGCAGCAGCAATAACAGCAGTAGCAAAAACAGCAACATCAGCAGCAGCAATAACAGCAACAGCAATAACAGAAGCAGCAATAACAGCAAAAGCTGCAGCAGCAATAACAGCAATAACAGGAGCAGCAGCAACAAAAGCAACAGCAGCAATAACAGCAGCAATAACCACAGCAGCAGCAATAACAGCAGCAGTAACAGCAGCAATAACAGCAGCAGCAGCAATAACAACAGCAGCAGCAAAAACAGCAACATCAGCAGCAGCAGCAATAACAACAGCAGCAGCAAAAACAGCAACATCAGCAGCAGCAATAACAGCAACAGCAATAACAGAAGCAGCAATAACAGCAAAATCTGCAGCAGCAATAACAGCAGGAGCAGCAACAATAACAGCAGCAGCAGCAGCAGCAAACTTTTGAAAAGTAGTGTACGTTCGTAGAGTATATTCCAGGTTATAGCCTCATTGCTGACAGCAGTGAGTGGACGGTGCCAAGAATGTGTCTCTCTGTAAACTCTTCCATCAGCAGGCCTGCATCTGCAGGTGAGAGAAAGCTGCTGCATCAGCATTAACGTGCAATCCATACTGCACTTCAGCCAACACTGTTCTGCACTGCAGACCTGCACTGGCTCCGAATCTACCCTCCAGCATCACCCTTGGGCTCGGATCCTCCTCTGACTCAGCTAGTAGACAGAGGAAGAGTAATGAAAATAGTGTTATGCCACAGGGCCCAGTAATTGGCATTTGTTAATGTTTCATTTTATTTAGCAAACATTACAGTGCTAAAATGTAATTGTATTATGCTTTTAAAACTGTTACTTTGTTAAACCCAGGGTGCAGTGTGGTACTCATGCCAGTGAAACAGATTCAAACGTGGCTCGCAACATCACACTACACCTCTCTCTCCCAAAGAATCTTATTCCACTCTCTACTGTACCCACTTGTTAAAGGAATAGTTCACCCAAGAATGAAAATTCTGTCATCATTTACTCACCCTCAAGTTGTTCCAAACCTGTATGAATTTCTTCTGCTGAACACAAAAGAAGATATTTTGAAGAATGTTGGTAACCAAACAGTTGATGTCCCTCATTGACTTCTATAGTATAGAAAAAAATACAGTGGAAGTCAATGGAGCCTATCAACTGTTTGATTACCAACATTCTTCAAAATAACTTCTTTTGTGTTCAGCAGAAGAAAGAAATTCATACAGGTTTGGAACAACTTGAAGGTGAGTAAATGATGACAGCATTTTCATTTTTGGGTGAACTATCCCTTTAAGGAGGTAAAAGCCTCTTTCTAAGGAATACGAACAAACATCAACAACATTTACAAGAATGATACTTTAACTAATGTGGTTTATTTAAGATAGATGTTTTTGGTAACCAAATAGCAAACAACCTGGAACAACAGCATAGCAACACTCAACCACCCAGAACACCCTAACAACTGCATATTATTGTCCTAGCAACCAATCAGAACACCATAGCCACCGTATAGACATCCTGGTAACCAGTAAGTTCTGCAAGGGAAAGCACCAGTTTCTTCAAAATACTACAGAAAAGTATATTGCTCATAGTAGCCATAAACTCAAACAGGGGGAGCTCGATGACAATATATAGACAGTTCTCCTTTTAGATGTCTGACTTATGTCTGAGTCATATACAGTAAAAACAGACCATATTGCATCAGTAAAAATGTATTATCAAGCCCTGAGATGTAGGAGGGAGACACAAACCACATAAAACATAACGGAAGGGCCGTCTGAACTGTAGATCCAGTTGGAACTGGATTTTGCCTCTTGGTCTGGCTCGCCCTCTGACAGATTTTTTTTGCTAGTTATCCCTTTCCATTTATGATGTTACTCAAGGTAATGTTTGCAGACATGACTCAATAAAAAAATCAGAAAAGGACAGTCAGAGACAATCCACACCCAAAACTACTTGTATTTTGAGCAAGCCCCTGTTTCCATATCCACAGAGTAATCGTGACAAAGCAAAGCAAGCCGCCCACATCAAAGATGAGAAGGGAGCGGGTTGAGGGGGTGGGGGTGCATGGCTCATGAAGCATGAAAAAGCTCTCGCCTCAAGCGGCAGATAATATTGAGATATTAGCATTTCTTAAAACTAAATTTCAGTAGCTTTGAATATATGTGGATTTAGGCTCATTATAAACTTATCTGAAAGGGATCTGTAATGTTTATGGTGCTTTTAAAGTTAAACATGTTCTGTGTACATAGACAGGATATGTTTTTATATAGTGGGTCCTGCTTCAGCAGATAGCTGATATAAACACTAATGTTTATACGGAACGCAAAAATGTGGATGATGGGGGTGGAAAGGGTCATCGACACAGTTACATAAGCAGACTCAGTATAAATATATAGGAAAGACTTAATCTCAACTTTGATCGAATATACCATGGCGACTGAGACCACATAAAAATCTGTGGGTTTTTTTCTTCATTATTTTTTAAATTGTGTCATTGTAAATGGCAAAATTTTATATTATATATATATATATACATTTTAAAATGAATGATATTTTTTCCAGATATTTTTTAAATTGTGTCATTGTAAATGGCAAAATTTTATATTATATATATATATATATATATATATATATATATATACATTTTAAAATGAATGATATTTTTTCCAGATATTTTTTAAATTGTGTCATTGTAAATGGCAAAATTTTATATTATATATATATATATATATATATATATATATATATATATACATTTTAAAATGAATGATATTTTTTTCCAGATATTTTTTAAATTGTGTCATTGTAAATGGCAAAATTTTATATTATATATGCATATATATATATATATATATATATATATACACATATATATATATACATTTTAAAATGAATGATATTTTTTCCAGATATTTTTTAAATTGTGTCATTGTAAATGGCAAAATTTTATATTATATATGCATATATATATATATATATATATATATATATATATATATATACATTTTAAAATGAATTATATTTTTTCCAGATACTTTTTAAATTGTGTCATTGTAAATTGCAAAATTTTATATTATATATGCATATATATATATATATATATACATTTTAAAATGAATGATATAGACATGGACTGAAAGAATGTCAGATATCTCGCATACATCCTGTCTCAGAATATTTAGAAAGGTCAGGAAGCCTGTTTCCAGTAAATCACTATTGTAAATAACTGCTGCATGGCAGGGCTACGTGCAGACATGGATACTGGTGTGAGGACGTGCTGTTTTTTCCATAACAAACGGTCTGCATATCTGTATTTTGGAAGCTTTTTAAGCCTTCTTCCCTCATTGAAGCAAATCAAATGGGCCTGGACACACGGTCATCACCAACATATGCATTTTTGGAGTTCAAAATGCTGTTGTCTGACTATACTGAATCTCAAGAAATAGTGACTAAAGGCCCGTTTTCCATATCAGGACATAATAAAAAATCATCTGGTCCTTGGCAGGTCTTAAAACTTGGAAAATAAAACCTTAGATGAACAACAACACATGACATATCACACCGTTTCATTATTTATTTAACAAAAACTAGGGCAAAATGGAAAAGCCATGTGTGACATCCTTAATGTTAACATAGGAATTAACAGTCAGGGAAGTAGCAGTCAGGTGCTGCTATTGAAATGCCTTTGATTAATTGATCACCAGCAAATGTGATCACCTCTAAAAGCTGAAGTTTTGGCAGTTTGCTGGTCTGGAGCCTTCAGGTGTATGTTAACACAATGCCAAGGAGGAAAGACATCAGCTATGATCCTAGAGAAGCAATTGGTGCTGCCATCAATCTGGGAAGGGTTATACAGCTATTTCCAAACAATTTGAAGTCCATCATTCTACAGAGAGGAAGATTATTCACAAATGGAAAACCAGTCTTCCGAAGAGTGAACGTCCCAGCAAATTCACCCCAAGATCAGACCGTGTAATGCTCAAAGAAACTGCAGACAACCAAAGAACTACAGCTCAGACTCTACAGGCCTCAGTTAACATGTTAAATGATAAAGTTCATGAGAGTACAATTAGAAAAATATGGGACAAGTATGGATTGTTTGCAAGGGTTGCCAGGAGAAAGCTTCTTCTCTCTAAAAAGAACATGGCAGCATGGCTTAGGTTTGCAAAGTTGCATCTGAACACACTCTATTGGACAGATGAAACTAAAATGGAGATGTTTGGCCATATAATGAACAGCGTCAAGTTTGGTGAAAACTAAACACAGCATATCAGAACAAACACCTCATACCAAAACTCAAGCATTGACTTCATTTTCACATGACTGTATAGATACAGTATATATATATATATATATATATATATATATATATATATATATATGGTCAAGACGATCTGCTGAAGTTCAAATTGAGCATCAGAATGGGGAAGAAATGTGATTTAAGTGACTTTTAACATGGCATGGTTGTTGGTGCCAGACGGGCTTGTCTGAGTAATTCAGAAACTGCTGATCTACTGGGATTTTCATGCACAATCATCTCTAGGGTTTACAGAAAATGGTCCGAAAAAGAGAAAATATCCAGTGAGCAGCAGTTCTGTGGGTGAAAATGCCTTGTTGATGCCAGAGGTCAGAGGAGAATGGCCAGACTGGTAGAACTGATAGAAGCAACAGTAACTCAAATAAGCACTTGTTACAACTGAGGTCTGCAGAAGAGCATCTCTGAATGCACAACATGTCGAACCGTGAAGCAGATGGGCTACAGCAGCAGAAGATCACACCGGTGAAACTTCTGTCAGCTAACAACAGGAAACTGAGGCTACAATTCGCACGGACTCACCAAAATTGGACAATTTTCAAGACTGGAAAAACGTTGCTGGTCTGATGAGTCTCGATTTCTGCTGCGACATTCAGATGGTCGGGTCAGAATTTGGCATAAACAATATGAAAGCATGGATCCATCCTGCCTTGTCTCGACGGCTCAGGCTGCTGGTGTAATGGTCTGGAGGGTATTTTCTTGGCACACTTTGAGCATCGTTTAGCATTGCCACAGTCTACCTGAGTATTGTTGCTGACCATGTCCAACCCATTTATAACCACAGTGTACCCATCTTCTGATGGCTACTTCCAGCACGATAACGCACCATGTCACAAAGCTCAAATCATCTCAAACATGTTTCTTGAACATGACAATGAGCTCACTAGACTCAAATGGGCTCCACAGTAGTGTTGTAGTACTCAAGACCGGTCTTGGTCTCGAGACCGGTCTTCTTGATTGGAGTTTTTCAATTGATTGGTAACAGCTCTATATAGTGTCTTATTATTCTAATTGTAATTATTGATTAAAAATAAGACATTTCTCAGGCAGTAAATGTGGATCTTTCAGATGAATTTGAGGAGTGCTAGTCTGGTCTTGGTTTTGTCTTGGTCTTGTCTTAGTCCGACACACACTGGTCTTGGTCTCGGTTTAGGTGGTCTTGACTATAGCACTACTCCACAGTCACCAGATCTCAATGAAGCACCTTCGGGTGGTGGAAGGGGAGATTCGCATCATGGATGTGCAGCTAACAAATCTGAAGCAACTGCGTGATGCTGTCATGTCAATATGGACCAAAATCTCTGAGGAATGTTTCCAGCAACTTGTTGAACCTATGACATGAAGAATTAAGGCAGTTCTGAAGGCAAAAGTGAATCCAACCAGGTACTAGCAAGGTGTACCTAATAAAGTGGCCGGTGAGTGTATATATGAATTTTGTGAGTGAGGAGAAACTGACTCATTCACAGTGCTTCATGGGAGTGGGCAGTTCTTTTGGCGCAATTTGCTTGTCACAGTTTTCTGATTGGTAAGGTTTGTATGGTCTAAATGACCACCAGGAATTCTGCTGTTAAACTTGAATATTTAAAAAAAAAAAAAAAAAAAGGAAGCTGTCTTCAACAAAAGCATACACCATTGATTAACCTCGTAGCTCACAGTAGGTCAGTCATTAAAGGTTTATAAGTTAGCTTTAAAAATCAATTCCCCTATGAAGAAAATGAATCGTTATAGTTATCTTGACTGTAAGCACACCCATTAGCCGATCAAAAACCTCCTTACATCTACATCTTTATGGTCAGATCACGTGATTTCTAGTAAGACTGGCTGATGGTGTTGTGTTTGCTCATTGTAAATGTAGATTAAGTTGGAATTCAGGTTAATAAAACAAACTATGGCACAGGAGCTGCCCAGGCCAAGACTTGTGCATCTGGTTCACAGATGAGTTCTGTAATACCACTGGACTTGGCAACCATCTAACACGTCTATATCCCGTTTTCTAAATGCGATTTAACTTGCTTTTATTTTGTTTACAAGTCTGCACACACAGTTTCTTTGGAAGCGTTTCCTCGAGCACAAAGGATATGCGAGTTGAGTACTTTAATAAGTTACAGAAAAACAGAGGTGTGATCGGAAGTCATAAATCAGTAAAACTGTGCCGGTCATTCTGTGGAACAGAACAAACTGTGGTTCTGCAATCATCATGGTCTAAAGTGCAATAAAACCACAATATCAGTGCCAGAAGTGTTTCTGTGAATGTATGTGTAATGATAATGTGGGTCTGGCTTTAGCACACTCTAGACAATATGTACTCTAAAACATCATAAAATGATTAAGTGTTGTTATATGATCTGAAATGAAGAAAAGTTATTTTCAGGAAATCATGGCCTCATCACAACCCTATCCAGAAATTCCCCATCTGTTGCTGCATAGAAATTACC
This sequence comes from Ctenopharyngodon idella, assembly GCF_019924925.1. Classification (NCBI taxonomy): domain Eukaryota; kingdom Metazoa; phylum Chordata; class Actinopteri; order Cypriniformes; family Xenocyprididae; genus Ctenopharyngodon; species Ctenopharyngodon idella. The sequence goes on from NC_067228.1 coordinate 27,938,634, forward strand.
ATTCTTTTTTTTTTTTTTTTTGCATGACCCACATAAAAGCACTTTATTAATCTGAGGTTTGACCTCACAGGAAAGTATTTGTACAGCATGTAAATCTATATTTAAATACGAGACCCAGTTATTAAAAGATGCTGCAAATTCATGGTTCACATAAATACTTGACCTGCTCTGTTAACCTCTAATGCCAGCTGAAGGCACCGAGAAGGTAGTGAGTTGGCCTATTGTGAGTAAAGCAGACCGATTTGTTCTAATAGGGTCATGAAGGGCAGGGAAAATGCAAATAATAACAGTAAATGTATAACTGTGCATATAGCTAAAGTAACAAATAAAATGCTTATAGACTTTTATAATAAGAAAACCTTTTTTCCATATCCGTTGTAATTGATGTCAAAGGATATGCGTCTAATCACTACAATATTAACTCAAATTCACTTATAGTAAAATATATTAATACATTATTTTCCCCAGTGTTTGTTTTTATGGCTGAGAAACCATAATGCCATTGTTGTTTATGAATTTAAAGCTACACTATGTAACTTTGTTTTGGTTGCGCTTCGGCTAGCTTCTCTGTACGGATAAATCAAGGCACCAATGTACACATACAGGATACAGGACATCTTATAAGAGTGGATGGACAAATAAATAAATTGCATCTGATTTTAAATCTGATCTGAAATTAAATTTGTTTTTACAACTGGTGATTCTCGGAGGTTTGCCGTTTTGAATGGCCCATGGTTAATTTTTCAAGTTCGTTGTGACAACAAACTTGCAGCTTCACGCTAACCACAACCGGAACTACTTCTCTACAGATGACGTGACAAATGGCATAAGCAATGCATTTTTACGCAAAATCCGTCCCGAGAACTTAAAAATAAATCATCATTATAGACAATAAACTAACTGTATTTGGGTAAAGATATGTGTAGAAGATTTTTTTGCAGTCTATCATTAATAACATTTTATTTTTTATCAAAAAAAGTTACATTGTGTAAAATGTAGGCTACATTTTCCTATTTAGCCAAGCTCTGTCATGTTAATAATTTCCCATATTGTTGGGATAAACAATTTTAGTACAGTTCCACATTACATCCAATCTAAATTCTGGATACTAAAGCAGAACCAGAACCATCTGATAGGCCTATGGTATAGTATGGTGATTAAGGGGTGCATGTGTTGGCTATGTTTGAACCCTTAGTAGGTTAGCAGAGGTGTTATTGAGGTTTTGTCAATAGTTAGGTTTACCACAGTCATTTTCTGTCAACACGGAAAACACAATCACTTGCACGCTGCTGCTTGTGTAGACAATAGGGCTGACAAGCGTCTTTTCTGCAGTGCTGGTCAAACACAACGTCACATCTATTGCCCTCCTTTATGACTTGATAGTAAAATGGTGCTGTTATTTCAACAGCACGCGATAAGGAATAGCTGAGATGGTTTTGTGACATTGCAAAAGTGTTGTTGGAGACCAAAGCTGCCCGTGATGCTGCTGAAGGGATCTTGGCCACAAGCCAACAATCAGAGTCTCTCGAGTAATAAACAAGAGCGCGCGCAGCGTACAGTAACAGCAGTGACGCGAGCGCCCTCTAGTGTCGCCTCTACTGAATAAATACAAAACAGATGTGAAGATAAACGAATTTAGAGACATGTACACATAATAATGCTAAACAAGCGAGTTTACACATATTTTACAATTAATTTTATTGTACATAATACAATACAAAAATAGGCTATGTTATCCCACTAGGACAGTTTCAAGCTTAACATTTGGCAAAAGCAGCTGTTTTCGCTGTGATATGAGCAATGTTACAGCAAAACATTTAATAACTAAACAATTTTACTGATCATTCATAACGTGTAATGGTGGTCACGCTAAGATGAAAGAAATCAAACGATTAGCTCCCTCTAGTGTACATTCACAGTCTATTTTAACCTCTCAAAATAGTTCATTAAAAATAAATTGTGCAATTAAAAACATCTCATTTACAAAACACAAATCACACTCATACTGACGGACATCAACAGACAGTTCCTAAATTATGTATTTTAGAGAGGTTTCTTTCAGTAGCTTTTAATAATGGGTTGTTGACATGACATGTAATTTACTGTACTCATAGAAAAATGCCATTTTTCTTTTCATTTCCCCCATTATATTTTTAGAATTTGTCTGGACAGTACAGATCTTGTCCAATACATAATATTATTTATATAGCTTTAATATTTTAACAATTCAGCAATTACCAAATAAAATGTTGAAACTGTCCTGTCATGTACAACTATCCCTTAGTTTCAAAATTAACAATGTGGATAGAAATACTATTTAAATATATATTTATATTGAATTATATAATGTGGTCATAAAATTATCGATCATAAATGTATTTATTTATTAAGTCTATAAATCTGTGTCACCACTTATTGAGTCCTGAAGAGTGACAAAATCTAATCAACAGTCTCTTGAAAATGTTGCCAAACAGGACAGGAACAGGAAGGAATTTTTTAAAAAGTAAAGTTTTACCTCCAACTATTAATTAGATTTGTAGTGTTTATGTGAAGCTACTTCTTCAGTCCTGTTGTGTGACACATCCATATTATAGCAAGAGAGATTAATTAATAAACATAAAATAAGTCAATATGTATTTATTAATATTTGAAATATTTCTATTTTTAAAAATCCATTTGTCACACTACAGGACTTCAAATGAACTAGCAAAAAAGTTGATTAAAAGTTGTGGAAAAACATGGTGACTAGCATCTAAACAAACACTTTCTATTATTAAAATATTCACATTTTTAGTCTGAAATCTTGAGGTTGGAAAAATAAATCATGCCCATTTGTGTACATACCAAATGAAAGTGTTCATAGCATATTTGAGTTTGACACAAGTGGTGGTAATCCCATACAAATTAATTTATTATATTAGTAGATTTATATACTGGCTTTTAGACACATTTTTTAAATGAATACACATAGACGTAATCACATTCAGTCAGAGCTCAGTGAATGCAGGATTATTTGATCCACAGAAAGCCAATTTGTGTCCCAAAGTCAAGTCCATCTCTTACATGGGAGAAGAATAATTCAGGAAGGCAGGAGGTGCACAGTGTGGAATCAGGCTGGTCTGGGATCCTGATGTCCTCGATGTGTTCAGGCTTAATCCCACCTCTCTCCAGCAGGATTCTGAAAGACAAAGCATGATTGGTTGGTTGACATATTGCAGTTTAATAAATGCAAGATAACGTAATATAATTCAAATAATAGTTTTTTTAATAATAGTTTTTAAAAATTTTAATAATAGGCTTAATTTTATATAGCGCAAGCTACTCAAAGTGCTTTACATAGTTAAAAACCTGTTATTTTAGTATTATTGAGATACTATTATAGGTTTTATTAATATTTTTAGTCAGATTTTATTTTATTACAGTTTTCATTTTCATTTTAGTTAATGTTTTAGTAATTCTGGTGTGTATTTTTGTAATTTTTAATAATTAAAAATATGTATTTATAGTTTTTATTCATTTTTATTTCAGTTGTAGTTTTAGTTATTTTAGTACATCAAGTTGCAGTAAATTAAAATGAGAAATGCTGAAATAGCTGAAATAAAATTAGTTTAAGTTTTATATTTTTGTATTTTATTTTAGTTAACATTTATTTTATTTCAAATAACATTTTTTAAGGGTTTTAGTTTCAGTTTTAGTTAACTATAATAACCCTGTGAAATCTGGGAGTGAAGATACAGTATACAGTGTTAAAAGATCAAATCAATCAAACGTCTACCATTAGAACACTAAAATATTTTTAAAATCTTATCAGATTTTCAAAATGTGAGAGACCACAAACATGGCGATTAAAAAATCATAGATTTAATGGTTTTGTTCCTATAGTATGTGGAGTGCCGCGATGTGACCAGGGGTCATCAGCTCCCTAGCTTCCGAGGTCGTGAATCAGTATATCATGTACATAAATTTGGTCACTGATAAGAAGAGTAAGGACACTGGCTTACTATACATTGGGACACTAACAACTCTATTTCCGGCGAGGTGACAACATCTTCATTGTACAACATCACTACAGGTATTTATGAACAACAGCAGAACTGATAATATCTTTCTTTTTGACATTATTTTTTAATATTATTTAAAGTATGTTATGATAAATACTTTACTTGTTACATATTTGTAACCCCTCCTGTTCGAACCGACCGCTCTAAACAGGACTCGAACCCGGGTCCACAAGATTGGGAGTCAATTGCTGTAACAAGGAGGCTAAAGGCCGCAGACCACAGTAAAGTTTACATACACAACTCTTACCAGCCTACATCCGTTACCTGTCTAGTGATATATGTTTATGCTGAAATATAATTAAAGGTTTGTATTTTAGAAAACATCACGTGTCATTATGTGTAGTGAGTTGGCTCATGTGATTTATGTTTCGCGCTTCAGCACTTCCGTTAAGGAAACATAGTGAGCACCAAAGCTCCCACTGTGCATTGTGGGACTTTTTAGGCAGCAAAAGTTTCAGTGGACTGGAAGGATTTTGCGATTGAGATGGCCCTTAAAATGGCTGACTCCCTGATCAGTTCCCTGACTACTGAACTAGGGAACTAATTGAGACCCCAAGACAGCACACCACACACTAACAGATTACATTCACTAACAACCGGATTCCCGACTGTGAACATGGGAAGCCTTGCAAAATCTCTCACGGTCAAACGTGACTTTAGAGTAAACAAACTTGGCGAATGACGGTCAAGAAGAAATGGCAAAAATAGTGTTTGGAACTGCTTTTTACAGAAAATTTGCTGAGAAAAAAAAGAAAAGATTTGAAAGAAGTCATGTTATGCTTCCGTCTTCCATCAGCTCGCTTTCTGATTGTGTATCGTTTCGTTCCACATGACAATCTACAGATTGTGTTTAACTTTCCTCTTGGAAATCATCAGTCTTTGTTTCTGCTAATATTCTAACAGAGATATATTACTCTTTACATAAATCACCTTTATTTCAGAGGTGTTCATTACTGTGAGTCACTTTAGGGAATGACTTGACCTACGTGAGTGACACAGAGGACTGAGGGATCAATAAAACAGGTCTCTGGAGTACAGTTGAAGTCAAACCAAGATTCTGCTGGTTGACCTTTGAACTTTACCTGGTTGCGAGTCTGATGTCGACATAAGGTCTCGATGAGTCCATGTTTCGAACACAGTCTGGGTGTATGGCATGAAACTCTCTGGCTGAATCTTGCTCCAGAGTAAAGCAGCATGGCCCAACAGAAGGCCCGATCACACACACAATGTCTGCAGGCCTGCTGCCAAACTCTGACACCATGGCTTTCACTATTGCCATGGCAATTCCCATGAGGGTCCCCCTCCAGCCTGGGACACACACACAAGAAATACCAGATAAACAATTGTTACATTATGCTATAGCTGGTCACATCATTTCTGGCATAGACATTATGTATAAACACAGAAAATGTTCATACTGTATGTATCTAACTAACTCTGAAATAGCATGAACCAGGATTATGTAAGCACAGCAAGCACTGAGAATAACTCAATTACATTTACCCTTCACGGAATACTTTAATACCAACTGAATTTCAGATGAAACTAATTGATTTATATGTCTGTCAGTAATGAATGTGCTGCGTTCTGATTGACAGGGTCCCTGTGAGGTGTACATGGCTCCCTGCTCCCTGAGCATGGGATATCAGTTGTTCACTTCACTTGAGAAAACGCACTCATTTGGAACAGCCTGCTACGCCATCACACAGACGACACTTGAGACGCGCTTATTGTAGTTTGAGGTATAATGACAAAATATCTCTCTGTAAATATAACAAATGTTTATATAAATATGAAATTATTCATTTTTGAAAGCACTAAACTGAGTGATAAATGTCTGTTCTGATGTCTAATATGAAAATAACACAATTTGGTTAGTTATGTATTTTATCTTATTTAAAGCTGCAGTCCGTAAGTTTTGCCTCTTTGTCGCCATCTCTGTTTGAAACTTGCAATTGCAGTTATTTGTGGAATTCTCATCTTTACGTGGGTTGTGCCTCGGCACGACTCCTCAGCACGGATGAATCTAATGTTTGCTGTCAGGTACGCACCGGTGTGGAAACTGTACTCCGGAATCACAGATTGTAGTCTTGAAGTATGACCAAAATAAGAATTTTCACTGGAAAATATCATCTGAACAAGTAACATGTCTGCCACTTTTGTTCTGACCAACTGAGAACAAAAGCATTACAATAAATCGTGCTACCAATAGTGATTAAATCTAACGATCGCTTAGCTCGGATCATGTTAAACCATGCAAATTATTATTATTGTTATACTTTTTTCTCAATTTTTTAATGTTAACAACATCAGCATTGTGTATTTACCTGTAGATTTTAATTTCTGTACAGTCTAATCTCTAATGTTAATTTGTCAAACCATACAATCCGCCATCAAAATAAGTTTAATTATTGCAGCTGCTGTGAGAAAAGGCTATAAATGATCTGCTACCAGCAGCATCCTCACATGATATAGCCTACTAACTGGGACTCGTTCTTTATGTAAACAGAAGTGATGTAATGATGCAAAGATGAACGAATGCTTGAATTTCCAGCAGAAACCAATACCACCTGAATTAGAAAACATTATTACAAGCTTACCATTGTGAATCGGGATAGTTTAACACTGGCTGGTTATGTACTTGCTCAAAAATTGATTTTGGATAATTTTTAACCAAAAAACTTACAGACTGCAGCTTTATCTAAAATTATAATAATTGCACTGTCACATCTCATGCACATTATACCCCTCAAACAACTGCTTACAAAACTTCGGAAGCTTGTTTCTGACTTTTTTTCTTGCAATGCGGTATATAAAAAGTCAGAATTGCAAGATATAAACAATTCTGACTTTTTTCTCACAATTGTGAATTTATATCCCACATTTCGGAATTGTGAGATACAAACAATTCTGCAATTCTGAAATAAAGTCGCAATTCTGAGAAATAAATATGTTCTGACATTTTTCTCGCAATTGTGAGTTTATATCCCACAATTCTGATTTTTTTTTCTCAGAATTGTGAGATATAAACTCGCAATTGCGAGTTATAAAGTCCGAATTGGAAGATATAAACTCTTTTTTTCTAAAAAAAAAAAAAAAAGGAAAAAAAAAAAAGAAATCTCACAATTCTGACATTTTCTCACAGAATTGCGACTTTATTTCTCAGAATTGTGACTTTATATCCCGAAATTCTGACTTTGCAACTCGCAATTACGAGGTTATATCCTGAAATTCTGACTTTACAATTCGCAATTACGAGTTTATATCCCGAAATTCTGACATTACAATTCGCAATTGCGAGTTTATACCCTGAAATTCTGACTTTAACTCGCAATTGCGAGTTTATATCCCGAAATTCTGACTTTCACTCGCAATTACAAGTTTATATCCTGAATTTCTGACATTACAATTCGCAATTGTGAGTTTATATCCTGAAATTCTGACTTTATAACTCGCAATTACGAATTTATATCCTGAAATGCTGACATTACAATTCGCAATTGTGAGTTTAGATCTCATAATTCTGACATTATAACTCGCAATTGCAACTTTATATCTCACAAATCTGACTTTATAAATCGCAATTGCGAGTTTAATTCTGAGAAAAAAGTCAGAATTACGAGATAAAAATTGACAATTACTTTTTTTTATTTTTTATTTAGTGGGGGAAACAACCTTCTATATAAAACACACCTGGGACTAAATAAACTCAATTAAACTGCTTGAGCCTCAACTCACTTTCACTGCGTTTATTTTATTCAAACTACTTTAGTACTTACGGAGCCCTGCACATGACATGCAAGAAAAAAAAGTAAATTGTGCGCACAATTTACCAAGTCGTTCCCTTGATTTATATATTGTGCGCACAATTTACTAATTCGTTCCCTCGATTAGCTAAATCATGCACATGATTTGGCAAATCGAGGGAACAAATTAGTAAATTAGCCTACGATTTAGCCTACTATTTTTTTCCTACATGTCACGTGCAGGGCTCCGTAAATACTGGAGTGATGCGCAATGACCAGTGGGTAAATGTCCTTCTCGACTTCATGTGAAGTGATATTCTCTTATTCCTTATAGCATTCGCTGGTACATACTGTATGGTCGAATGGAACGCACCTTTAGACTTCCCTTTTGTTTCAGACTATATGATCACATACTTCCCACAGAACTCACTGCGAAGCTTGAAGTCAATCACTAGAAGGTTATGCAGATCTAACCATAATTTATCAATTAAATTATTATTGAGTGTATTTAGGTGAGTTAACCTGTCAAGAAAATGTCTTGGTCATATTTCACTCTAACATCAAAAGATCTGATGACTGAAATTATATATTTTTTAAAGACAATCAAGTCTATTTGAAGAAGCATTAAGATTTTTTGCATTGTGATGTGACTAACCTGCATGTGCCACTCCAGTGACCTTTTTCACAGGGTCAGTGAAGAGCAGCGGCATGCAATCGGCCCCTGGTGCTGCTATGACAACTCCAACCTGATTGGTCACCATTCCGTCGTAACTGGCGGGGGCGGGTTTACCCATCACCCACACATCACTGGCATGATTGCACTGAAGTCAATAACAAAGACACATGTAATCAGTATATAGAAGCATTACGTAGAAAATGTTGGTAACACTTTAGTATGGGGAACAATTCTCACTTTTAACTAGTTACTTATTAGCTTGCATATTGGCTGTTTATTAGTACTTATAAAGCACATATTAATGCCTTATTGAGCATGACCATATTCTACACCCCTTAATCCTACCCCATACCTAAACTCAAACCAGTGGTGTAGTCCTAAAAAAATAAGTGGTGTACTATTACCCAGTCGCAAACCCCCTTTTTTTTTAAACTTGGTACAATGAGATGACATTATTCTATTCACCCTTCAACCAACGAACATTAAAAGGCCATTTAAAAGTGTAAAAGCATCAAGAAGGTACTTTCAACAGGCCATGAAAAAGCGCGATTCTTTCCACAGCAATAACGGACGGGTTAAACATAACAGTAGTAATATCTGTATTATGTAATATAGGCTACGTTGCCTTAATAGAAATGTTCATAAACTTCAGCATTGCGTGAAACTAATTCAAAGTGATTTCCGTCATTTTGACAGATAATAAATTGTATTTACCTGTGAAAACAAACCTGGAAAGAGACGTGAGGCTTTAAGGAGAAAAACGAGAGATTCTTCGTGCATTCCAGTGAATTATTAATGGGATATATCGTAAATTATATCCGGAGAACAGACTACTATTACAGTGGAATGCAAAGGGACAAAAGAAAATAATCACGAGGATAGAAAGCAGCGACTGAAAAGAGCTCTTGCCATAGATATTCTTGTTATAACATAACATACATACATTAAAATACCAAGCGTTACATTATTCTCATGATGTCTGAAAATAAAACATGAAAGAAAAATTGACAGCTCATTCAGTCAAACTGACGGATAAGCTTTATTTGTAGGGCAACCTTATATTTGAAATGATTCGTTTCAGTCTTTTTAAATGGAAGTTCCCCAAACCGGAAGTGCCACCCATAATTCAAAACGCAGTAGGCTAGTCAGGAATAAGGTCAATACTTTCCCTCAGTAACCTCTCACTTCTTTCCGTCATTTTTTTAAACGAAACGAAACCTACCCTGTGTGTACGTGAGACTGTTGCTTACTTTCAAAATTTTAATGATGATTAAAAATATTAAACACACTAACCGTCAGAAACTGCATCATGGTTTATAGCCTATGATGTTTTATATTATTTCAGCACCTGTAAGCTTATCATCAGTTTGACAGAATTTTATACTCCAATGTGCCATAAAAAGTCAAACATTTTTGTTTTTTATCATAGCATTTATTATGAAAAATAGCAAACTACACATATAGAAACAATAGCTAGTCTACAACATGTCACATAATATCTATAGTGAAAATATATTCCCTTAATATAATATAAATTGTAAAAGCTGATCACAATTAAAACCAAGGGTTGGTCTGGGTCATGATGAATAGTTTAAAAAGCTTTCTAATCTTGGCTCAAGATGATGTTTTTCTCTCTTTTCATCAGTCTTTTGTTCATTTTGTTCATCAGTCTCAAGATCATGTTTGACTTTATAGCGTTTTAAAGTGTTTAACTTACAATATATAATCAAATAGATCGCACATTTTATCATCAGTGTCACGATAGGAATGGCTTGTGGAAATCTTATCTGTGTTAATGCACCAATTACAACAAAGAATCGCGAGTTTACGCAACAGCATTGGACACACAGTTAAAGGGGAAGCTAACATGACAATAGATTGGACTTTCGAAGCAAAAAATACAAGTGGGTATACGCAAATACTGATCCTTAGAAGTCGTAATACGCAAACAGCCCTGGGCAAAAAGTAAGTATACGGCGTATACGTGCGTATGGCCCCGACTACACCACTGACTCCAACGCTACAACAACTATCTTACTAACTATTAATAAGCAGTAAATTAAGAGTTTATTGAGGCAAAAGTCATAGTTAATAGTGAATATGTGTACCAAAGTGTTACCAAAATGTTTAATGTGAAAGATCAATGTGTGAGCCAGTATTCAAATAACTTCTTTGGCAGAATGCAACAGGAAAAGTTAAAAATGCAGTGACATGTGTTTAAAGTTATGATATGCTGCTTGCTCTTAGATTGCTTCCTCATATTTTCTTTGTAAGTAAAGTACCTTTATGAGGTTGAACTGATGAGGGTGAAATCCAGCCCGCAGGCCGAGCCGGCGGAGGTTCTCGGCCACCACAGCTCTGGAGTCTTTGCGCCGAGGGTTACAGAAGAGGTTCAGTGAGCTCAGGGTGCTGATGTAGGAGATACCTCCAGTACGAGTGGTGAAGCCATGACCAAAGCAGTCTTTGAATGAGAAGGAAATACAGGAAAATTTAAGGAATTACAGCCAAAAAGCCTTGGCTGTGTGAATGTCCAGATTAAGCAGAGACAAAGAAACAGCTAATATATACAAATTATCCATTAATCCTACAAAGCCTATGGAACATATTTGATAAATGATTTTCTAAGGCCAATAAATGATCAACATTATAAAAAAAATGTTGCTGAAAAACCTGTTGTACACCATCTACTACTTTACGTCTGCCCTCTAAATGATAGTTCATACTTTAGCAGGAAGAAAAAAATGCTTTTTAGTAGAATTGTAAAAATGTCCCCCTTCAGGTTGGGGTACACGTGTCTTTTTGCTGTGAAATCTTATAAAACGTAAGACTAACTTTTATATTGTTATGAATATTTCAGAATGAACACTTACTGCACTGCACTGAAGCAACTTAGGATTACTTGATTATACATACAGATTTTTTTTTTTGAATAATTACATTAAAAATCGACAGCGCTCGACATTTAAATATCATTTTTAGAGTTTTAAATATCAAGTTTAGAGTGACAATAGTGACAATCTGTTATAAAATCTCATTGATTTAAATCACAAGGTACATTACATCTTACTTTTACCATATAAATAACTAAACTTCATATTTTTGCTCAATTTGAGTCTTTCCTCCTCAATATGAGCTCCATATTCTACTATATCATACTATAACACAAAACACAAACTTTTAGATTTTTTTTATTTTTTTCTATAAAAAAAAGCTATAAAAACTTTTTTTTTTTTTTTTTTAATAAACGGTTCCATTTCAAACAACAAAAAAAGAAGAAGAAAGTTTTTCTCACTATGATTTCATATGTCAGGCTTTACAGGTTTAATAATAATAATAATAATAATAATAATAATAAAATTAGTTTGTAGAAAATTTATATTTGTGCACTAAACTAATTTCAAGCATTTAAGCATAAGCATTTACAACAAAAGTTTTAAAGATCATAAGAATCATAAATTAACTGTATTGTATTTACTATTCCAAATGAAATAATGCTAGCCCTCAAATTCATAGCCTATAGTTCCTGTTTTGTAGACAGTGAACATAACTTTTACATTTTTACTTTATTACTAGTTCAATAAAAAGTATTCAAATTAAATAATATAGCCTAACGAAAAGTAGTACATACTTAAGTATAACCTCAAAGGTAAAATACACGTATAATGTGATCAGGAAGACGAACACCACCAACCTGAAATTAAAGCAGATCTAAGAACTGTAATGTCTCCTTTGACCGCTGGTAGGTGCTGTAGGAACCTGCCGAGCTCGTGTTTAGCATCAGCTGCCTCAGTGCTGATGGCTGTGCAGTCACCCATGGGACAGGAGTCGGAGGACAGATTGTCAAACATGATAGTGTACTCAAAATTATACGCAGAAGTGAAGAGGAGCTCCTGGTAGACCTGAAACACTCCTCTCCCGTGGCTCGAGGTCATAATCTTCACATTACTAATGTCCTCTTTGTCTATAGCCTGTTTGAATGAGTATAATGAGGCTGAAAGAGAGCTTTTGCACAGGACCTGTGGGGAATTGCTGAACCCGATAAACATCTCCAGAATAGAGCTTCTTGGAAATCTGTCCGTCCCCACGGAGCTCTCTGGATCCGCTATGATGAAGACCGGTTCCTGTGAGCCATTCCCGGTGACTGCACAGAACTTGCTGATGCGCTTTTTCACACAAATGTCGTACTGTGAACAGCGGACATGTGTGAGATCGACAAGAGTAACTGCAGCCATCTCTGCTCGGATCATCACACGCAGACACGCTTGCTTCTCTCTCTCTGGGATAGAAGTTATGTGGACGTGCAAACATACCACACCTGGTTATAAGAGTTACAAACGAGGAACCTTTTTTTATTTACCACGAAAATAAAATTTCCTCTGTCCTAGCACTTCCTGAAAAGAGTGTAGCGCCGCCCTCAGTGGAAACTCCTCACCAGACGAGCACGTCGCATGTACAGACACTGATTAATTTCTCATGCAACGTATAGCATATGACATTTCTCAGACACAGAATTTCCAGCCTGTTGCTACAATCTTTTGCGTTTTCATTTTATCCATTGACTGCTTTTCAGACATGCACAGTCAGATTTCCTCATAAACTTTCCCATTAAAGTGTCTTGTTCTGAGACTGGACTGACATTGTCATTGAACCTTGCACTGTGGTCATAAGAGTAATTCCTACTATGCTATTGGCATAGGCGTAATTTGCGGGTGGGCCGGGTGGGACATGTCCCCACCACTTTTTGGCAGGGTCGATATTGTCCCCACCACTTTTTGAAACATCTCGCGGCACAGATGTATACTAATGCATAAGAACCATCTCTAGATGATTAGCAATTCGTTTGTGTTAAAAAATAGGCGATCTGTCACTGGGATGTGTTGTTTTTGAAATCATGTTGAGTGCTCGTTGCCGCTGTTATCAGTGGCGCAACAGTGTGCTCTTGGCGCTCGTGCACACTGCGCAGTCTTCACTGGGACGAGCGCTTCAATCTATCGCTAACGCTGTTGCGGCCGGAGACTCTATTCTTTCCAGTGAAATCACAAAACAAAATACACATAAACGTGTCCCTGCTCTTGATATACAATCACTGATGAACATCTTTGGTTTTAATGAGAAAAAAAATAAAGTAAATTACACGAGGGTGGATTAGAACGCGAAACCTCTGGCATGCTGCACAGAAGTTCTACCCCTCGTCTTGTCATCAGGACAACCTAACAATAGTTGCGGATCCATGTATTTATTGACTAATGTAAATGCTCTTGGGACTAACAACAGATGTAAGGACAAAACTATGATATTAAACATGAGGTCTATGTCGATACATTTTGTGCATTTATTATTGCAATGATACAATACCGCCCCACCCCCCACCACACACATTCCTGTCCCACCCACTTTTTTAAACCATGTTATAGTATAATATAATATTGGGATAATATATAGGCTATATATAAAATTGGGAGAATTATAAGTCACTTTTCACTGGTTTGAATGGATGTAGCCATGAACTTTGCTTGAACTTCTGATGTGAAAAATATGGAAATATTCCAGGTGGTTCTTCACTGTTTCCTTTCTTTAATCAAAATTTTTAAACTAAAAAATGCCCTCAATTTCACTTTCCATTGTGTTAGCCTTTTGTAGTGTCCCTTTATCTAACAATTACCACACTGTAAAAAAGAATTGTTGGTTTAACTTAAAAAAGTAAGTTACCTGGTTGCCTTAAAGGGCTAGTTCACCCAAAAATGAAAATTCTGTCATTTATTACTCAACCTCATATCATTCCACACCTGTAAGACCTTCGTTCATCTTCGGAACACATATTAAGATATTTTTGGGTAAAATCCGATGGCTCAGTGAGGCCTCCATTGACAGCAAAGTTAATTTACACTTTCAGATGCCCAGAAAGCTACTAAAGACTTATTTAAAACAGTTCATGTGACTACAGAGGTTCAACCTTAATATTATAAAGCGACGAGAATACTTTTTGCGTGCCAAAAAAACAAAAAGACAACTTTTAAACAATATCTAGTGATGGCCGATTTCAAAATACTGCTTCATGAAGCTTCGAAGCTTTACGAATCTTTTGTTTTGAATCAGTGGTTCGGAGCATGTATCAAACTGCCAAAGTCACGTGATTTCAGTAAACGAGGCTTCGTTACGTCATAAGTGTTTCGAAATTTCAATAGTTCACGTGACTTTAGCAGTTTGATACGCGATCCGAACCAATGATTCGAAACAAAAGATTCGTAAAGCTTCGAACCTTCATGAAGCAGTGTTTTGAAATCGCCCATCACTAGATATTGTTGAAAAGTCATTATTTTGTTTTTTGGCGCACAAAAAGTATTTTCGTCGCTTCATAATATTAAGGTTGAACCACTGTAGTCACATGAACTGTTTTAAATATGTTTTTAGTAGCTTTCTGGGCATCTGTTAATTATCTTGCTGGCAATGGAGGCCTCACTGAGCCATCGGATTTTATCAAAAATATCTTAATTTGTGTTCTGAAGATTAACGAAGGTCTTACGGGTGTGGAACGACGTGAGGATGAGTAATTAATGACAGCATTTTCATTTTTGGGTGAACTAACCTAGGGCTGCACGATTTATCGCGATTAAACCGCACGCGATTTGGCAAAGGCTGCAATTATTTTATGCGCAGCTTGTCAGAGCTGTATGGCTGTGATCAGAAGTAAATGCTTCTCCATCTGAAAGCCAGAGGGCGCTCTTGCGCAGAAACTGCAAAATATACCCTGCTGCAGAAGAAGATAACACGCGTCATATAGCCAAAGCCACTGGAAGGCAAACCTCAGAGATCGTAGATCGTATTATTATAGGGAGATAAGAGGGTCTGTATCTATGGAAGCCCATTTCCGCCACAATTGAGTAAAAAAATATAATTCTGTAAGTCATAATAATGAGAAACTTTCTCATAATTATGACTTAGTATCTCATTATATTGAGAAAGTTTCTCATAATTATGACTTAGTATCTCATTATATTGAGAAAGTTTCTCGTAATAATAGTTTCTCATAATAATGAGAAACTTTCTCGTAATAATGACTTAGTTTCTCATAATAACGAGAAACTTTCTCGTAATAATGACTTAGTTTCTCATAATAACGAGAAACTTTCTCATAATTATGACTTAGTATCTCATAATAACGAGAAACTTTCTCGTAATAATGACTTAGTTTCTCATAATAATGAGAAACTTCTACGCATGCGCAGAGCAGCGGAGCAGAAGGGCGTGGCACGCTAGCGACATCCGCTGGTCAATGTCTCGTAAATGCGAGAACAGCAAACATGGCACGTTATGCAAAACAGTTGTTTTCGTTAAAGTAATCTACAAAGTGCAGTCTATCTAGTATCATTAAATAACATCAGTTATTATAAATTATTAGTATATCTTCAATACTTTCCATGCGCACGAGAAGGTGGAACGCAAAGTGGTTTCCGTGGTAACGGTGGAAACTGTTGCATGAACGCGACGGCTTACACAACTATCAGATTAACGAAGGAATATGACATGTATTCGTTAAGTTTAAGTGCAACGTCTTCATAAAATGTGTGGGTTTATGTGTTAACGTTAACACGTATTTCGCGGATGAGTCTAGGCTATTTGATGTGCAGGTTTGCCTAGACAAGGCGCTGGGAAGCTTTTCTAATATAAACCGGGTCCTAAAGCACTTGCCCAGTCATAAACTTTCATTCCAGTGATATTCCTACAGAAAACACCTTTTAAGATGTTTATGACTCATTAGAATGTATGCAAAAGACAGCTTTCCAGGTGAAGCGTTCTTTAACAGACTTGGATATGTTGGTGTGTGCTGTCTTATCATTCCTCTATCTGTTTGAAATCCATGAATCACCACTCTGTACTTCTGCTTGTTCATACACAAAAATACAAATGAATGTTACAAATGAATAAACGACTATATCCCGTCTCATAGGCTACTGATAATTTATCAATAATGTTATTTATTAAATGATATTATAGATTACACTTTTGCAGAACGTGCCATGGTTGCGGAGTTATCGCATTTGACCAGCGGATGTCGCTAGCGTGTCACTGCTCCGCTGCTTTGCGCATGCGTAGAAGTTTCTCATTATTATGAGAAACTAAGTCATAATTACGAGAAAGTTTTTCGTTATTATGAGAAACGTAAGTCATTATTACGAGAAAGTTTCTCGTTATTATGAGAAACTAAGTCATTATTACGAGAAAGTTTCTCGTTATTATGAGAAACTAAGTCATAATTACGAGAAAGTTTCTCATTATTATGAGAAACTAAGTCATAATTATGAGAAAGTTTCTCATTATTATGACTTACAGAATTATATTTTTTTTACTCAATTGTGGCGGAAACGGGCTTCCATATGTATCTCTTACCATTGGAGAAAGCGTAACGGCTAACTTAATCATGTGCGGCACCTCTCAGCCTATCGTGTCGCGTTCAAAACTCCTCCCTGCGTACCGCCAATGTGTAGCATTAGCCGTTATGCTTTTTTGGCTAAAGGTTGCAGGCTTGCCTTCCAGTGGCTTTGGCAAGCCTGCAACCTTTAGCCAAAAAAGAGTAACGGCTAATGCTAACTGGCAGTACGGGCGGTACGCATTGGTAGTATGCAGGGAAGGGGACCAGAGGCCGTTTTTTGAATGCTTTGATTGATTAAACATGACTAATAAACACACAACTGCCTTATACTATGTAAGAAGCCACATCATCTCACAGAAGGATGCTCAACTGTCGTTATGAAGTGAGTTTGGAGTAAAAACATGTTATTAAATGTCTTTTGTTGGACAAGATGTTAACAAATGCTTCTCATGTCTGGAAAGATGTTTGACGCATGTTGCTTTTTCAAATGTACATTATAAGCGACTCAAACTCGCAGTGCTTTCATTTGGAGCCATACTTCATTGACAAGCTGCGCATAAAAAAAACAATCGCAGCCTTTGTGATTTCATAGATGCACTAAGAATCACGTATAAGCGATAATCGCATTTAAGTTCAATTTTATTTTTCATATCGTGCGATAAATCTTGCAGCCCTAATTTTGAGTTCATTGAAATTAAAAATTTGAGTTTATACAATGAAGGCGATTGGTTTAATCAACAGAAACACAAAAGATCATGTTATCTGAACTACATTAATTATCTAAGTTGATTTGACAAAAGAAAAAATATTATGATTACAAATCATGAAAACATTTTTTTTTACAGCGCAGAAGCCATTTGCAACAAACCCCAGCAGCTGCAAAACAATAAGAGAGCTCTCAGTAGTGTCCTTACAATTGAAGATTTTCTTGAAGGCTTTCAGGAAGTGACATCATTTTTGGTGAAAAAAAGACAGCAGAAACATCAGTAAACATATGAATCATCAGTGGTTTAGTTTTTGTCAGTATACATTCCATTGAGTTATAAAGGTTTCCAAAGTTTCCACTGATAGCCTGTCAGAGATTATAATTACGTGATTATTATTGTTAGTTATTTTGTTGTACTGCACTGCACTGATCCCAAGAGAAAACCCCAGGTAATAACTAGAGAAGTTATCGTATTATTCCTATATTTCACAGAAATTCCTTCATCATTTCACCATTTGAATAGAATGTCATTTATGGAGAACAAAGCTAGATGTCACAGGGGCACAAATGCTTGTTTTCTCAGCAGTGGATGTTAATTACAAAAACCTATTAAAAATGGCTTTCATGAATTATATCCTCCAAACTAAAATTACAATATCATTATATTTCTGTAGCTCTTAGGTAACAAGTGAAAACAATATAACCACACTGAAATACATTCAGGCCAGTTTCAGGTATAATAACTTAAACACTGAATTAAATTCAACTGTTAATAAGCGTTTTATTAAAAACCTTTAAGTAGCATAGGTATAATACAATTTTCCAATGCAGATGTATTGTGTAAAATGTTTTTTTTTTTATTACTTTTTAATTTCACATTTCCTAAAAAGCTAGATCCCTATTATACTCAAATCAGTAGTCCAATAGGTTTTCACCATGATAAGAGTGACAACATACGGTTAAATGCACTACATTTTTTTCTTGGGCAATAACAGTAGAAATGTTCGGCCTCACCAGCTGGTTGACCATCTGATCCATAAATGAGCACTTTGGTCCAGAAAACATCAGAAGAGTCACATAGCCTATATGTAACCTCATGTTTGGGCTTTATCTACAATAGGCTATTTATAGCCTAATATTGTGTTAATCCCCCTTTTGCTGCCAAAACAGGCAGAGGCATGGACTCCACTAGACCCCTGAAGGTGTGCTGTGGTGTCTGGTACCAAGATGTTAGCAGCAGATCCTTTAAGTCCTGTAAGTTGCGAGGTGGGGCCTCCATGGATCGGACTTGTTTGTTTAGCACATCCAACAGATGCTCAATCGGATTGAGATCTGGGGAATTTGGAAGCCAAATCAACACCTCAAACTCATTGTTGTGCTTCTCAAGCCATTCCTGAACCATTTTTGCTTTGTGGCAGGGCGCATTGTCCTGCTGAAAGAGGCCACAGCCACCAGGGAATACCGTTTCCATGAAAGGGTGTACATGGTCTGCAAAAATGCTTAGGTAGGTGGTACGTGTCAAAGTAACATCCACATGGATGGCAGGACCCAAGGTTTCCCAGCAGAACATTGCCCAAAGCATCACACTGCCTCCGCCGGCTTGCCTTCTTCCCATAG
Source organism: Ctenopharyngodon idella (assembly GCF_019924925.1). Classification (NCBI taxonomy): domain Eukaryota; kingdom Metazoa; phylum Chordata; class Actinopteri; order Cypriniformes; family Xenocyprididae; genus Ctenopharyngodon; species Ctenopharyngodon idella. The sequence goes on from NC_067228.1 coordinate 27,957,811, forward strand.
TGCATCCTGGTGTCATGTGTTCCCCAGGTAAGCGACGCACACGCACCCGGTCATCCATGTGATGTAAAAGGGAACATGATTCATCAGACCAGGCCACCTTCTTCCATTGCTTCGTGGTCCAGTTCTGATGCTCACGTGCCCACTGTTGGTGCTTTTGGTGGTGGACAGGAGTCAGCATGGGCACCCTGACCACGTGAATCAATGAGCCATGACCCTGTCGCCAGTTCACCACTGTTCCTTCCTTGGAGCACTTTTGATAGATACTCACCACTGCAGACCGGGAACACCCCACAAGAGCTTTTATAGATGTTCTGATCCAATCATCTACCCATCACAATTTGGCCCTTGTCAAACTTGCTCAAATCCTTACGCTTGCCCATTTTTCCTGCTTCTAACACATCGACTTTGAGGACAAAATGTTCACTTGCTGCCTAATATATCCCACCCACTAACAGACGCCTTGATAAAGAGATAATCAGTGTTATTCACTTCACCTGTCAGTGCTCATAATGTTATGTCTGATCGGTGTATATTCTCTAGGCTTAAGAAGGGCTTTCATTTATTAGTTGATTTTCCATGTATTTTCTTAGATCAGTTTGATGTTGACATTTGATCAAATCCACCATGCTGATGCCATGCAAATGAAAACATTTTCAGAATGACAATTAATAATCCTTACATTTGATTTTCTCCTGATAGGGCCTATAAAAAGGCCAATCAGTCAGGAAACTTTTTTTTTGCTCTACCTTACATAATGATTCAATCACTTCCTCATAGTTTTATGACGTGTTATAGTAAGTGACGAGTTGATCATTTGATAGGCCAACTAAAACATTTAGCAGCAGATACCGAGTGTGTCCAGTGGCCAACAGAGGGAGTACAATTACCAGATGATTTTGCGTTTACCGTGATCAGCAATGGTACTCTGACTCTGATCTGAAATACATGCAATAACCTCTCTGTTAAAAATCACTCACACTGTATCTCTCATCTTGAGCTTTTGAATTTCATTTAAAATTAATACACAAGCAATAAACAGATCACAGCAAACTTCTACCCGCATCACATACATTTTAAGTCACAAGACTAAATCCTGAAAAGTTTCTGAATGCATCCAAAGAATCTTTTTTCATCAAGCACTCATAAAAAAATAGATAAATAAAAAACCACAACACCAAATTATTCTGTTAATAATTTCAGTATGTAGTGAATATTGTCATGCGTCTTAATACATTAGTATAGTCTGACGCACACTATAGTACTAGTGATGGCGGTGTTGTATAAAAAATATATTAAAAAAAAAAATTCTGGTGTAAGAACTTTATAATATTTTCCCTGACCCCAGACCGGAGACATAACACATCAGGCAACTGACTCAGTCGTTACTTTAGATTATTTGCCAGTTTTTAGACATTAAAAAATAGGCATATATATCGTTTTTTATTAAAATGCACACGAACTGTCCTCGTTCATTGGAGGCAGTTCGCTGTGGACTCGTGCACGCTGATCCGTGTCGCGCGCGCCTCAGTCTCTCGTTCTCAGCGCGTGGAAACAGCAGCTGTGCCGTCAGATGCAGCAGCACTGAAGAGCAACGACGGGCAACATTTCGCCATTCAGCTTCATTCACGTTTATTTTGCAGGATTATTACGCCGAATCACACCGAGGCTCGGAGCAGGCTTGATTCAGACCGGTAAGAGTCGTTCTTCATTTCTTCAGTGTTGCTGTTGTCTGTATTCGCTCCTTGTGTACGTCCCAGTCCTGATAGCGTCTGCTAGTTCCCATTCTTCTCATTTCATCAGACTGAGCTGAGCTCCATCACAATGTTTCCCCCTATCGAAGCATCAATAACATTTACGAGTGGTGTGTTTACTACATTTTGTTTACATTCTCTATATATTTTCTAAATTGCGCGCGTTTCACTTGAGACATATTATACTTGTTGAAATACTTGTTGAGACAGAATTATTATTATAAGCTGTTGTATGTTAAATATTTTGTCAGTTTTGAAAGTTCAACGGGCAAATGTTTTGCTTTGGATACAGAGTTCACTGGGAAGAAAGCTACACGGACTCAGTGAAGGACCTTATTTCGTGCACGTGATAAAAAACGAAAGACGGTCACAAACAATAAGTTTCTCGGCTTTGCGATGTTTTGAAACAGGCTGAAGACAACATACGTTGGTTAAATTCTGTTGAGAAGTGTTGAATGTCGTGTAATTTTTGTATTTTACTTATTAATCACGGTGGTTTCGTGAGCGTCAGATGGTTCAGCGGCTCTGCGCTGCTCTGTAGAAACGCCGATGCCCTTGATATCATGTCACCTGGGCAACCGCTTCAGCACCATGGAGAGAGTTCGCTGGCTGAACGCGACGAGGTCCACATTCTGAGGAACCAAAGTTATTTACTCTCATCTGTTCGACTTCACAGGTCGTTGATTATCAACTTTTGTATTGACGCTATTCTTGGTTTCTAAGTACGTTTGCTATGACACTAATCTTATACAAACAAAACGAAACAAAACAAAAATTTAAAGTCAACATAAAATCAAAATGGACAATTCTTAATTTTTCATGGAATATTGCAGTATTTATTATAAATGATTTATCCGTGCACATCATTATTTAAAAAAAATAAATAAATAATAATAATAATATGCCCTCATAATCTAATCAAATAGCTTCCCCTCCCTTTTGCAGCCTCTTCTCTTCTCTTCTCTTCTCTTCTCTTCTCTTCTCTTCTCTAATGACGTTTACTGGTGCAAGGATGGGACAACCTGTCACTCACATGACATCACAGCAATCAATTCCTGATGGACAAAATCAAGTCCCGCCCTACATTTTTTCTTGTTCAAGTAGACGTTTCACTCACATATATGTCCCAACAGAGGAGAAAAGAATATACACTCTAAAAAATGCTGGGTTAAAAACAACCCAAGTTGGGTTGAAAATGGACAAACCCAGCGATTGGGTTCTTTTAACCCAGCGGTTGGGTTAAATGTTTGACCCAACGTTATTTAACCCAACTATTGTTTAAAAATGACTATATGGCTGGCTTAAAATGAACCCAAAATAGGTTGGAAATTAAAGGTGCAGTATGTAAGATTTCTGTCCGCTAGAGGTCGCTAGAGGCCTATTAAAAAAAAAGGCATAGCTTGATGACAGCAAGTTTGAGCGCAGAATCTTGGGACATGTGGAATAGGACTCAGGAAGAAATCATTTTCATGGATGCGATTATTAACGTTATTGTAGTATGAAGCAGAGCAGGACCGAGTGTTGTGGGAGCTGAACGAGGCCGCTGGAGCGATTGCGCAACACACGCCTCACGAGCAGCGTAACTTTTATTATGCCACAGTCGCCGGCGCCGCTTCCGCTTTTCCGGTCATGAGTATGAAGTAACGCAGATCTGTTTATCATATTAGATACATTTGAGTGTGTTGAAAATGTTATAACGTTACTCTGTGCGTTCGCTCGGCGGCTGTTGTGAGACACTTGTTGCACACTGCAGTAAGCTAGATCGATTTTAGAATATCAAATTAAATGCTGGATGGCTTGTGTTGATAAATGGCATGGAATTAATTTTAAAACGTATTGTATGATGGAGAAAATTCTGTATTATTTTTACTATAAATAAAGCTGCATCTGATTATGCTATGTTAGCTACTTCACAAAATAGTGTTTTTCTCTGAGGCATGGGAAAGCATGGTACTCGCAAAAAATCAAGAAAATTAGATTTAAACAATAAGACTAAACGTGTTGAGCTATATAACAATAATTAGTTTTCTGTCTATAAATATATCAAAACAGTTGTTCCCTTGTCTATTAAAACATGTAATATATTAAAGCGTCTTTGGTGTTTCCATGGTTCTACAAAATAAAACTGGAAACCGAGGCAGACCGAGGGTTAACGCGGGTATGACGCAATTGACAGGCGACTCCTCACACGTTCCGGAGCCTTGGTTAAAATTGCAATTTTCTCAAGAATTAGAAATAGTTACAAATAGTTTTAAATTAGAATTACAAATAGTTGGAAACATTTGGGATATTTTAAGTACTCAAGTGAACAAAATATATAACACTGGCCCAGTGGTTTTTGGATATTTTACTGCAAAATTCTTACATATTGCACCTTTAATAATCAGACACATAATTACTAGTGGCAACAATAATAATCAATAGGTAAACAATTATTAATAAGCAATTTAATACATGCTTATTGTTTAATTATTATTCATTAAACATATTAATAAATGTTCATTTATTAAACATATTAATAAATGTTAATTTCCAACATACTTTGGGTACATTTTAAGGAAGCAATACAGTCATTTTTAAACAATAATTGGGTTAAATCAAACTATCCAGCAGGTTGGCCAAACATTTAACCCAACCACTGGGTTAAAACAACCCAGTTAATGGGTTTGTCCATTTTCAACCCAGCTTGGGTTGTTTTTAACCCAGCGTTTTTTAGAGTGTAGCAACTACTGTTTCATGCTGACTTTAAATTCATGTAACGTTCTAAATATAAAGTATTTATTTTAAATGACAGTTTGTTCTGGTCCTCAAATTTGGTTAGCTTAATGAATATTTAGTTGTATTTTTAATGAAGCCCTGCCCTCATAGAGGTCACTGTCCAATTAAATAAATTCTATTGGTCAATGATGTGAATTTGTGTGTCAAAGTTCCCCAAACTTGAAACAGACATGAAATTCATGGAGGGAAATTTCTCCGCCATTTGATCATAAGGAACAGGCATGTTAAAAGTTGTTGTGTCTCTGTTTTCTCTCGTGAACTGAAGCAGAGTTGTGTGGGTTTTGCTTATAGCAGCAAGTATCATTCTAAGTGCGTTTATTATTATGTATGCATGTTATATTTGGCGTGTTTATATCGCTCCACGATCGCCACGCTTTCTCTCACTATTGTGCGCTGAGTGAAAACCTGGAATGGAGTTTGAGCCGAGTGATTACAAAGCACTTTCAGCGGGGGAGGCCAAATATCTGTCGCTTCGCTACACTCATATATGCTGTTCCAGCCCGGATTTCAGCCTGTGCACTGCTTAGTTACGTGCAAAGCTTGATGCTTTGGCTTCTTTTGGAAGCATTTTTGTTGACAGATAAGAAATATACAAACCAACTGGTAAATTTCTGTCCAAAATGTAAATTACTTGATTTTAATTACTTGCATGTTGAACGTTTGTGTAAAAGCATTATCAGACTTGCAATAGGTTGTTTGCAATCACGTGGTTCTGGTGATGCGCAAAATTAATGTGGAGGTTGACTTGACTGCCATCGAGGAGGTAGATATAGAGAATGTGAAGCTGCCGTCACGCCGTGTTCAGTTCTAGTCTGGTTTGTTTATATCGCGCTGCCTTTCTGCTAGTGACTGTTAGGGCAGTATTTTTGATTTTCTATCGTGATTGTGAAATATGTCGCCATTGTAGGTCATTTATGCTGAATCGAGAATTGCAACAGGAGCTCACATCATCGTTCAGGGAAAAAACTGGACGGTGTAATACAATTTTCGCATTTCTACGTGTAAAAACACACTAAGGGAAGCAGGTTGAGGAGGTGATGGGAAGACGCCGTATAGCAAACCTAATAATGTCACTGATTGAACCCACTGAACCCATTTTATCACTCAATAAAATAATCACATAGCTGAGTGTTTTTGAAAGTGTTGTATTTTAATAATTAACATTACATTTGTGAGTATGACCCTCACTCGGCTTGTGAATGAGCATAACTTGCACGCAGCCACAACTGTTCACAAGCTTCTATGGGTTTGATTTTGGTTGTCATTTGTTGAAATAAAAAACAAAAAAAATACAGTGTGTCGGTGTCTGCCATAGACTGTAAAAAACGGTGTCTGTCCGCTGAATGCCCCTCTGATTCTCCTCCGTGGTCATATGGGAAAGTGAATATTTACAAAGAAAACATTAAAACTACAGTTACATTTACACCCTTCCAACAAAGAAATGGATCGACTTCTGTCAGCTTGTTGAACACATTTTTATTTGGACATTTTCTACCACATGATGGCTGAAGCAGCAGCGTGTGACACTGCTTTCATGATAACCAGATCAACATTGTAAACGGGATTCTACAAAACTGAAGTGAAAACAACAAATGATCATGCAATGGGATAAAATAGCTTCTCTTCCCTGCAAACGATACCATGAAGAATGGGAATATTTAACCAAATCAAAAACAAAAAAGGGTAAACAGGTATCCATATTCATTTCAGTATCAGTATCAGCAGACGCAAAACGCTATAAAAGGTGACAACTTTTAAAGTTAAAAAAACGATATAAGTTACGTAAACGATAAAAGCTCATTGTGGTTTCTCGGTTTGATAGATTTGAGCAACCATAAACGATGCAAAACATAAGAATTTTGAGTTTGTGATAGGATTCCTATATAGAAAAAACACTCCTTGCCCTCCAGCCACATTTCGCGTGCAGCAATGACGTCATGTGCAAACAACCTATTGTGCAACTACATTACAATTTTTTATTATATATTCTAAAAACCACATCGCTTTGAATGCAATTGTTTTCTCTGAACTGTAGTATTACAGCATGTAATATATTACAAAGAAGCCAGTCTTCTGCTGAAAAAGAGGATTAGAAATGGTTCGATATGATTCAGATTAGAATATAAACAAAAGTCCATTGTACAACCTGCAAATTTCTGTCGACCTATTAGTTACAATGGGAGAAAGTGCTCTAGAAATCTTCAGGGGCTGTCATTGTTATGAGGCACTGAACTTACAACATGTTTGTTATAACATTATTTTCCATTCTGGGTCAGTGAAGTACCTCAACAAGAACTGTTTTTGAAACGATAGCAAATGAGTTCTTTATGGATGGCCAAGCAAAATCAGTACAAAATAACCAAATCCACACTTTAATCAGAGCTGGCAGTTGGACCTACAGGAGAAGAGCTGTGAAGACAAAAGAAATAATGATATTTAATACTGACTTTATGAATGCTTGGCCAGCTATTTTTTATGATACATGAGTAATAAATAATCTTGTAGTTAGGGGTGCAACAAGCAGATATTTGACTCTGAATTTTATTTTGAAGTCCATATATTTTAGAAATGTGTTGCTTTTAGTCTTACCAGGACCTAAAATCCATGTATGAAGGAGATCTATATGTATGAATAGGTATAAATATAAACATGCAGTCAGATTAATGCAAACAAAACCAAAATTGACTGGTGCATAAGGTGAAGAAAATACATCTCAGATGGATCTCTAGAAGGAGATCCTTAAGTGAGATTCTTAAGTGTCCCATAAGGATGATGCAGTAAGTAACTCTCTTCATAAAAGCCTCTGATGATAGTCACAGCATTTTTACTGCTGCTGCTTTTCTTTCAAAGGCTCTGTATACAGAGAAAGACACGCACTGATTGAAATGCGCTGGTTGTGGAATTAGAGTATGATATCAGGCAAACACTTAGTGGTCATGGGTCCATATTAGAGCTGCACGATTAGTTGTTAAAAGATCTCAATTCAAACACCCACGCGACATATTCCTAAATGACAATGATTCTCCTGTGTCTAATAAACCTGACAAAATGACACCTGAACATTCAGATCTGCACTGGCGCTGTCGCTGACCAAGCAGTTGTCATGTAGGTATGAAACAGCTTCTTTTCAACCACTCAGTATCATTATTTCTGTGATAAAAATATTCAAATTATCACAGAAGTACTGGGATAAAAGTTTATAGTTCAGATATGGACACTGATGTCAATGGTAGCGATCAAAATCATCTTTTGAAAGTAACTTGGTACTTCAAATAACGATTGTATCTGCATACCCCGTATTTGTGGCTCTGTTTGTAGTTGCATGTTTCTCTGAACTTAATATATGGTAATTATTCCCATCTGTATTGACTTCATTGCAGATTCATGAAAATGAAGCAAAGCATCACTTTGTGATGACTTAATAGCATTATGCCAATACTACAATTAAGATTTGAAAGCTATAACAAAGCGTTAGAAAATCCTGGAAACATTCCCTCTCGAATTCATATTGTTTACAAATGTAGTCATACTACAAAAGAATGCCATACTAATGTCTTCCCTCTCAAATTAAATTACCCTCAGTGATTGAACTGGCATTGCAGTGTGCTCCAATACTTTCCACAGGCTCTGTTTTTCAAATAGTTGAATCATCTGTGAGAGTGAACTGTTTCACTGCTGGCCAGCATTTTTGCAAAAAACAGTTGTTTTTTTCCATCTATCAAAAGTGAGTCCAATTAGACTCATGTGCAGATAATTCTTCTACCAGTGCTTTTCTCATTCACCATTACGTGTAGCACAGCACGAACCCTTAAACAATACAGAGATTGTAAAGATCAACTGAGGAAAATTATAGTCACCAAGTGTGCACATGGCTGATATATTCTTAATAGTTCGGCTATTGATGCAAAGATATTCTGAACGCAGACACGCTGGGCTGTCACAAGTTAGAGGATCCGGGGCACCCCTTGATTGGGTCATGGGGTGGGGGGGACTTCACCATGCGGGCCCTTAAAGCACAGTTATTTAATATGATTGAAATAAACCATGCGGGCCCTTGAAGCACAGTTATTTAATATGATTGAAATAAACAGTGTTTTAAGATTTTCAGGTAGCCTATTCAGGTACAGAATCTGTAATCAAAAAATAACTCTGCACTTTATAAATAAAATATACATTTTATTTTAACTACATTACAAATATAGTTACAAAAGTTATACAGTCAAGAACAGCGAGTGAATTTTCTCTTTGTCTTTTGTCGTTTGATTAACATTATTATAGAGACGGCAGCAGGAATAATAGGCTGCTGTTACTTTAAGAGCTGCACGGATCCATTTTACTGTTACATGCGTTTTCTTTCTCAATTGTTTACGTTCACTTAAGACTGGACCGACTGTGTTTACGAGGATATTTTGACATATTTTTGTGTGTATTTGTCCATTCAAGTACAAAAAGACTAGGGCGAGAAATACACTGTATGAGAGGTGGCTTTCTGTGCGCACGTTTTGGATGTGTGTGCAGCACAGAAAACAGTGTGCGAGTCTTTTGCCGCTTGAATTGTTTAAAATCACATTAAAATCACTTTTTCTGTGAGCAGGCTTTGACAGAAACGGCGCACGGGTCTTCTTGCGCTTAAATGGTTTAAAGTCATATTAAAATGTGCACAAAGGAATCGATAAGAGGAATCAAAATTTTATTTTTTAAGTTTATAACGAGTATCCAATTCCTGACCTTAAGTTTCAATCCCAAACCCTAATTTTGTGTTTAAAGTATAACTGCTAAATCTTTTCTCCTCTCATATCTTATGTCACACTTTCACTAACAGATTTAGGACACTGTGACGTTGATGCTATTCTGCATGGCATGCTTTTCCTCAGCTGGCCCCCATACCAGCTGTCTCCTCGGTTTAGCAATACTAGCCATTATTAGAATTCTCTCATCTAGACCCCCTGTACTTTAACACATGATCATGACCGCCGTTGACGAGACAGTAATTGGCCCAATGTGCCGTGTCCGAATGGCTTTGGTCACACTTGCCATCTGAAGCCACTGTATCTCACTGCATCTCAAAGCAGCAATTATGAAAGCCTCCTTTGATGTTTGGATGTTTTTCTGGGACGGCTTTTCTGCCACAATAAGCTGCGTTATCCTTTGGAAGGGGGCTGTGAGCCCCGAAGTAAGGCTTGGCAATAAATCAAGTTATAATTTAATTTATATGGAGATCCATGGAATAAAGCGAGCAGGAAATGCAATTTGCTGCCTCTTAGATCTCTGAATAAACATGGCTGGGTTAGTACAGGACACGAGGAGACGCTTCAGTAAGAGTCAAACTGGTGGGTCACAAACCAAAAATGGGTTGCAGACAAGTTGTTTATTGGTCGCAAACTGAAAAAAATTGTTACAATAAGGTCTCATTTGTAAACATTACATATTGGACTAGCTAACATGAACTAACAATGAACAAAATGTTTATTATGTTTTATTATTTATTATCTTTCTCAATATTAGTAAAAATATAATTGTTCATTGTGTTCATATTAGTTCACAGTGTGTTAACTATGTTAATAAATACAGCTTTTGATTTAAAAAATGTATTAGTAAATGTTGAAATTAACATTGATTGACTAAGATTAATAAATTATGTAGAAGTGTTGGTAATTTTTAGTTCATGTTAACTAACATAGTTAACTAATGTTAACAAATGAAACCTTATTGTAAAGTGTTACCAAAAAATGTGGTGTATGATTAGCCTTTTATTCAGAAACTGCTAGTAAATTTCACTAATAATTACAAAGAAATGGCAAGTAACACACTGAATTAAAAGTGAAATTTTGTAGTAGAAACAATAAAATAGTATTTTCATGTAAAATTTACTCTAATAATCTTTTTTTATTTACAATTTCGAAAAGTCATTTTTTACAGTGCAGACATCAAGGGGAAATGCTGAATGCAAATAATTAAATGTAAATAAAGAACTAACTAGTTATGAAAGCAAGATAAATAGGCTTATTGTATGGCTCTCTGGAATACTCAATTCTATTGCACAATTCAGGATTTTTTTTAAATTATTGCAATTATGTGATGTGAATTATTGACTGCTAAGAGCATGAAAATATTGGAAGTAAAATACATTAGGAACCAATCGATCAATCTTCTTTTTTTTTTTTTGCACAATAAAACAATTTTAATGTTGGGTTGCCAGTTGTCACTTGACATCCTTGTAAAATCTTGTTTCTGAATTAAATCCAGTAAAGAACCACAGCTATACTAATTAAATAGCAATGAAGAGAAATGGGAAAATATTTTTCTTTTTAAAGAGAGCTGTTTACAATAATTAACTGTGAATGACTGTATTTGCCTTCTATTCAACTAGCTTTTGTTGTAATTACACATTTTAAGTGCTAAAGTTAATTGTCCATGGGTGGCTTTTACAGTGTTATTTCATTCTCGTTGATTGCTGAACGGCAGGGTCTGGCTGTTAAAATGGACGATTCTTTCCTCCATCTCTCTTGGGTTTTCATGTCAGTTAGAAAGTCAAGATTTTGGCGACTGCACTGGAATCTTTTTTTATTATTTCAGGAGAGAGTGCTGCGTGACTTCAGCTATGTTACTTTGCCTTGAGAGGTGCATTTGCTTAGTCTCTCACTGACAAGGGTGCTATGGAAAAGGAACAGACCGTCTGTCTCCCCATTACCAGCCTGTGGCCAGAGAGAGATTATCATCCGTGCACACACAAACCTCTGCCTGCGAACAGTGCAGCAGGCAGTGATGCAGAAGCCTTCAGGAATGGGGGTTAATGGTTTTTGCTGTGCGTGTCTCTCTCATTTGGTTATTCAATCCTTCCATTCTGCATGCTTTACTGCAAGAGGGCTGTGAAAGGGGAAAAAACTGTCAGCAGGCCTGCTGCTTCTACATTGGTAAAATGATTTTTAGACTTTTTTTGACATCATTATTTTCACTGTAAAATTTGCTAGAGTTTTCTTTCTTTTTTAATTCAGCATGCTGTATGTAATGCTGTATTTTTACTGTGGGAGAATTGTACTGTGAAATTAATGCAGGCTAGGTCCTTTCTGTCATTACATTCTTGTTAGGGGCAGAACACCGATGGTTCCTGCTGTATCAGTAGCCAATGATCTCGCTGCTCAACCTTCAAATACTTGGTCAGCACTTTCTGTAGCAGTGCAGTGCGCTTTCAGAAACCCTACACCCCAACTCCACCTGTATAGAACTGCTATGGGTAATTCATGTACACTATATTGTACAGCAGCAGCATGTCTTACTTGCTCACAGTAGTGTGCTGTGTAGGCATTGGCAGTAGCAATTCTTATACTTGCCCTGCAGTAGCAGCAATAGCCAACAGCAGCAGCAATAACCAACAACAGCAGCAGCAGCAGCAGCAGCAATAACCAACAGCAGAAGCAATAACAGCAACAGCAGCAGCAGCAGCAATAAAAGCAGCAGTAGCAGCAACAGAAGCAGCAGCAATAACCAACAGCAGCAGCAACAGAAGCAGCAGCAATAACCAACAGCAGCAGCAACAGAAGCAGCAGCATAACCAACAGCAGCAGCAGCAGCAGCAGCAATAACCAACATCATCATCAGCAGCAATAACAGCAGCAGCAGCAGCACCAATAACCAACAGCAGCAGCAATAACCGCAGCAGCAGCAATAACCAACAGCAGCAGCAATAACCAACAGCAGCAGCAGAAGCAGCAATAACCAACAGCAGCAACAGCATAATCAACAACAGCAGCAGCAATAACCAACAGCAGCAGCATAATCAACAACAGCAGCAATAACCAACAGCAGCAACAGCAGAAATAACCAACAACAGCAGCAGCAACAGCAGCAGAAGTAGCAACATAACCAACAACAGCAGCAGCAGCAGCAGCAAAACCAACAGCAGCAATAACAGCAGCAGCAGCATAATCAACAACAGCAGCAATAACCAACAGCAGCAGCAGCAGCAATAACCAACAGCAGCAGCATAATCAACAACAGCAGCAATAACCAACAGCAGCAACAGCAGAAATAACCAACAGCAGCAGCATAACCAACAGCAGCAGCAGCAACAGCAGCAGAAGTAGCAACATAACCAACAACAGCAGCAGCAGCAGCAGCAGCAGCAAAACCAACAGCAAAACCAACAGCAGCAATAACAGCAGCAGCAGCAGCAGCAGCAATAAGAGCAGCAGCAGCAGCAGCAGCAGCAGCAATGACCCACAGCAGCAGCAGCAGCAAAACCAGCAGCAAAACCAACAGCAGAAGCAATGACCCACAGCAGCAGCAGCAGCAATAACCAACAGCAGCAGCAAAACCAACAGCAGCAGCAGCAATAACAGCAGCAGCAATAACCAACAGCAGGACCAGATTTTAAGACCAAACATACCAACATTGTCAGATCCATCACCATTCCAAACACTCAGAGAGTCATGACAAAATTATATTTAATCTTCTTTTGGTTAAGGAACGTATTTGGTTTCTCTGTGTTATATGGAGAAAATAAGCTCAGCTTAATGACTCTTAAGCCAAAAGTATTAGAAATTAGGGGTTTTTTTGCGCGTACACTAGCGTATGCATAAAGTCGAACGTGTATCTCATAAACCCCTCATACACCCGCTTGTCAGTGCAGGCATCTGTTGTTGTTGCAGTCTCCGGTATTTTGTTGTTGTTGTTTTTCCGTCTCTTTAGTTTCGTTTTCTACTGTGAAACAATGGCTTGGACCAGTGTTGCCACCTTAGCTATGTCCCAGTTCAGAGGCTACATCCTTTGAAGGCCGTGAAGGTTGGACCAAGCGTTGTTAAATGGGACGGCCTAGCCTATGGAGGATTGTTCTTGTCGCTTAGCAACTGTGACAGCTGCCGTTGATGAGCAGCAGTAACGTTTGTACTGGACTTTTTTGAAATTTATATTAAACTGTCTGAAAACAAAACAGGGTTCACAAACTGTCTAAATATGTTCACCATGGTCCATTTCTGTATATAATAAAGAGTCTAAACTATAATCACATCTTAGTAAGATATGTCAACATTTGAACCGCTTTAAAGTTTTTATTTTTATTTTTACATTTGTATTATTAGATATTCGAGTAAGCTGATACTTAATACTTATGTTTAAAAGTATAATTCGACAATTTCTCTCAAAAAAATCCTGTCGTCACTGGCACGCAATGAATTGTGGGGTAGGCAAGGCTGCGAAGGATCCATCTGTTGGATCCTTCATTGCACTTCATTGCAAAACAAATTCAATGCACATGTGCGACGCGTGTACTCTTCTGGTGACGAAATTTGCATCACGCACACTGTACACAGATCCTCGTGTAAGCATAAAAAGTATACTTTAAAGGGATAGTTCAACCAAAAATTAAAATTCTGTCATTTACTCACCCTCATGTTGTTCCAATCCCTTATTACATTCTTTACAGACAATACATAATGGTGCATTAAATGAAAATTGTACCCTTAAGGGGACATGGTGGTGGAAAAAATATGAGATGGGAGGAAAAATTATGTCAATGCTTTTGCGTTCTCTCACAAAAGTTTCGCATTCCTTTTGCAATCGCTTGCAAAACCTTTTAATTTTTATGAAAACGAATGCAAAGTTTGCGAGGGAATGCAAAGCTTTTGCAAGTGAACATAAAGTTTCTCAAGGAATGCAAAATTTTTGCGAGAGAACGCAAAAGAATTGACATATCCCATCCAAAAATTTTTCCACCACCATGTCCCTTTAGGGGCTCTGTACAATTTAAAACCTCCCACACAAAAATATGAATATGATATAATATAAAACCAGTTATCCATACCCTAAATTCAAGGGGAAGGAAAAAAATACTGTATGACTTTCATCTTATGTGGGACACACAAAAAGACATTTTGAAAAATGTGTTAGTGCTTTTTTTTTCATTCAGTGAAAGTTGTTTTGGACCCCATTGCCTTTCATTGTGTAGATAGAAACAGTTCTTCACAATATCTTTTTTTTTTTTTTGGACAGGTTTGGACAGAATTCACACTAAATTGTATTTAATGTGTATTTAGTTTGTTGTTACAGTACATGTTCCTTTTCTTCAGCTTCATTTGCAATACAAAGTCCTCCACGCTTATGTTGTGGCAGCTATTGTCCTGACCTTGCACTGCATCATTGGACATGCATAGATTGAATGAGATAGTATCTCTTCAGGCGGAGAGTATCAGATTGTGCCATTGCCTTGTTTTACATTAGGTCTTGGTTTTACTCCAGGTTTTAGAGCTTGAAACACAACTCAAATTATCTGGTTTGAGCTGATCTGGAAGATCAGCACAAAGTGAAAAAGTGAGTTCATTCTAAGTGCACAGGACGTAGTGCTGGTTGATATATATTTACAATATATTTGCTATGGTGCAGAAAATTACTACATAATTAAGCAGCAGGATTTTAATATGCTATTTATTAGGAAATCACCATTCGGTGATACTGCATGGTGTGGGAAACACACTCAGTTGTGAACAATTCAATTACTATGGGGGCCACAAACAGTGTTTCAGTCCAACACACCTGGACTCATTGTGTCCAAAGCCAAGAGTCTCTTTGAAATTACATGGATTGCTCTCCAGATTTTAGTGTTTTTTTATTCTTTAAATGAACTAACAGAAGAACAGGTTTGCTGTATCCTGCATTACCCTTAGAAAATGCAATTTTTACAGAGTAAGACAATGATCAAATGATGTCTGTAAGTCTCTCACTTCCTGAAATGAATTAGATTTTTGCCTTGTATGATGGATCAATGGACAGACACTGCATGACTGCACAGATGTCCTAAGATATGAAACCCTTTCAAAGATGGCTTTCATCTCCTCTGTCTCTGTCCTGTTCAAGGACAAAGGCTTGTAAAGATGGGGGAGGGGAGACAATGGAGATATAAGAAGCGCTTGACCACTGACACATGCACACCGGCTCGAAACATACTCATACGTGAATGCAAATGCTTCTAGTTAAGCAAGCTGCATCATTTTTTTTCCCATTTCATACACTTTATCAACATTTAGCAAGTGTACACTGCAGTTCAAAAATTTGGGGTCAGTAAGATTTTTATAGAAATTAATATTTTATTCAGCAAGGATGCATTAAAATGATCAAAAGTGACAGTAAAGACATTTATAATGTTACAAAATAAATGCTGTTCGTCTTGATCAGAGAATCCTGAAATAATGAATCACAGTTTCCACAAAAATATTAAGCAGCACAACTGTTTTCAACATTGATAATAATGAGAAATGTTTCTTGAGCACTAAGTCAGCATATTAGAGGATCATGTGACACTGAAGACTGGAGTAATGGCTGCTGAAAATTCAGCTTTGAATGAATTACATTTTAACCCTTAAACGCATACCTTTATCAACCCATGATGTCATTCACTACCCTCCCCCTTATTCATTTTTTAAAGTAAGACATCAACCTTTTTAGTATTCCTCAATCTATTCATTATAAACAATATAACAAGAAAAAATATAAAAGGATGTGTGTTTTCTAATTATTTTTTTTTTATAAAAAGTCTATAGGGTCGCTAGTGACCCGAGGTATATAATAGTGCAATTATATATATTTTTTTGTGCTACAATAATTGAATCTTTGATGACTCAATAAGTTCAGTTCACCTTTATTCCTCAAGGTGGCGAAGTCTGATACATAAAAACGTGATGTTTCACTCATTACCGCAGGCATAAAACAAAAGGGTTAAGGCCTTTGCACACTGAGTCCGAAATTTGCGTCCGAAATTTTCGCACGTTAAAAAATAAATACGACCTCACGTTATGTCAATCACGTTTACACACTGCCACCGAAACCTTCGTCCGTCATAAAAAAATTCGGATCAGGTTCGATTTTCTGTGTTTTTCGCATCCATGGCATGCATTTTGAGAGACATTTTGACAATTCAGAGCTACCGTACAAGCGAACGCCAAAATCCCGAATGCCATCTGACTAGTTCATCCACGTCGTCTACAGCACAAAGCAGTAGCACTGTATGACAAACAAAGTACGTTATACAAAGAGACAGAATATAAAGACAGATTGTGCCAGTAGCAAAGCATCAAAACTGAGCCAATGACATCCTGAAGTACACTTTGAAACGCTGGGGATAATCCCGCAGCTCCTTGATGAGGTGGAACTCTCCTTCCTCTGTATGCAATCTCGGGATTGGATGGACCCAATATTTCCTCTTTCTTTTTCTCTTTTTAAGAAGAGAGAGGACAACTAAATCATGCTCACTGCTTGAAGACTTCATTTTGTATTGTTTTGCGAATTTTTTCGCAATGGATTCATTAATATGCATCGCACTCAGTGTGCAAGGTCTCTGTGCATGACGAATTTTTAGGATCACGAATATGAAAAAACGCATACGAAAATTTTGGACTCAGTGTGCAAAGGCCTTTACACTTTAGTTTAAGGTGTCAGTATTACAGTGTAATTATACATTTAAGTACTGAGTAATAACAATTAACTACATGTACTTACTATAGGGTTAGGGTTAGAATTAGGATTAGGGTTTGGTTTAGGGTTAGTCACATGTGCGCTCTGATGATGACAGTGATGATGGTAAAAAGCTCAAACTAAATTCTTATAAGTTCCAAAAGGTATCAAAATATGGTTTATTTTATTCTTTTGTCATTTTTATTAATATATCAATAGAGTTTTATACTATTGCGGCAGTTAGAGATTTATTACGTTAGATATACGCTAAAGACACGAATATGTAATAATGAATGGCAAAGCATTCATGCATTTAAAGGTTAAAAAATATTAAAATAGAAAACAGTTATTTTAAATTGTAATAATATTTAATATATTTTTGATCGAATAAAAGCAGCCTTGGTGAGCATAAGGCACTTTCAAAAACATTAAAAAGATCTTACCAACCCTAAACTTTTGAACGATAATGTACTTGCTCAATAAAAACTTTAAAATTCATTATAATAAGTTTTATACTTCCTTTGAGTCAGTGCTGCTGCTGGTTATGTCATATATCAGCCAGATAACTAGATTTTAGTGCTCTTCCTGATTTAACCCCTCACATCAACCATCCTCCTCTCTGCAGCAGGTGTTGGGAGATGATGAAGACGGGTCTTTGAATAGCCCACAGCTCCACAGCACTGAGCTCCATGTTGGATGATGAGATTTCTCTAGACATTAATGGCCAGTGAGCAGAAAGGCTGTACAGGCCGTGCTTTCTCTTCCAGCTGAACTGCTGACTGATCAGAGGAGATTCTCTGGCTACGGCCTCAGTAAACACAGACAGCCTTTTGCATTGAACTCTCTAATGAAACAACGTCAGCACTGATAGTGTTGGAGCTGGGTACACCTCACAGTCCAAATCTCATCTCAGTTCCATTTCTCTTGCCTAGATTGCTTCTGGGATAGATCTAACCCGAAAGGGCCAGACGAATACATAAAACAGGGAACAAAGTGAGTCATCTGTAAATCTCTAGTGTTTCTCTCTCTATCACCGAGAGGGACTATTGTTCGGGCCTAAAGACTGGCACAGAGGTTTGGCACGCACACTGAATGTTGCATCAGGAACAAAGCTTTATACTTGACATTTTAACACTTCACCACTTCAGTCAATCCATGTCCCTAAACCTGATGACATGCACACTAGTCAGGGATGGCCAATGAGTCCTTCATTATTATTACTAACATTATAAAACAGATAGTTACAACATTAAATGAGGGTATATTCAATACAACAAAATCACACATCCCTAGTGTCTTTTAATATCAAATTAAGAATTTATTCTCTTCTGGACAAAAGGTTGAGCAAAAAACTTAGTAAACCACTTGAGCCCAAAAAATAACTTGTGATTGATCAGAAGTAAAAGTTTCATTATTTTATATAATTCCTCATGAATCAGTTCTCCCTGTTATCACAAATAATAAAAGTAAAGACACATTGAAGTCTGCAAAACAATTGGACCTTATTTACTTTTCCAATGCATTTTCTACATTGTCATATTCTGAATGATTCATCACTCCACGTTATTCCACGGGAAAATAAAAATGTTTGTCATCTTTATCTTCAATCAGAATGTAATAGCTTTTCACCTGAATCAACTTTCTTTTTTTTTCGCAACACTTTTGTTAAAAAGGCTATTATATATAAATGTAGTCATTAGGTCAGTCTCAGTTCACATACTATTCTGCACTATTCTGTGTAATATAAGTAGTGTGAGTAGTGTGTTCACACTGAAAACCCCAAAAAGAAAAAGTGCACTTTAAATACCCAGACGATGCACTTAATTAATCCAAAAACTGAAGTGTGGAATGTTGGACACTTAAAGGGGCCATCCCAGGTGAAAAAAAAGTAATGTAATGTACTTAAAGTGCTCTATTTTCATGCACTAATTTTGTACCTAATATACTAACAATTCTTCTTTAGTACTTCTTAAGATAATCTTCTAAGTGTACTCAACTGTGCTATTTTGAGACACCATGAAATATGAACTAAAATGTGCTTTTAATATACTATCTCTATTTAAAAAAAATAGCACAGTTGAGTACACTTAGATGTTCTTAAGATTATCTTAAGAACTACTAAAGAAGAATTTTTAGTATATTAAGTACAAAATTAGTGCGTGAAAATAGAGCAATTAAGTACATTATAGAAGTGTACTTTTTTTTTTTTCCTGGGATGACATGAGAAATCAAATTTGCCTTGATCTTTTGATATATAAGAGGTCTTTGTACCATTAAAACATCCTGCAAGTTTAATAGCTTACAACATCCTCCTCATTACAAACAAAGCATTTATTTAATCAAGCTCCAAAAGTAGCTTGTTTTTATATTGCGCAATCTGTGATGTCACACTGGCAAATACATTTGCATATGACTGCCTCCTGAGCAAGACATCAACAAATAGCTATACATCATTGCACCATTGGTCCCACCCACTGGGATTAACGACTGACATTTGGCTACACTGGATACGAGCATCACATCGCATCAAAAGCATATAGAGCCCATTATAATCACTGACACTGTCTACACTGGATATAGTATACAGATGCACTTTCAGTTTTTGGCATACTCCACTTGAGCACTTTGAGACTGTTCTTCAAGAAGAGGATAACTGGAAGAGAGAAAGTATGTTCGCTTTGACGCGTCCAGTTTAAACAGCTTGTTTGCGTCTCTTTACAGACTTCAGAAGGATTCCAGCATCTGAAACAAGTGGATGGTTTCTTGGCAGCGGCTGTTTGCACTTAGTGCAAATAGCGATAGATGCTATTTACACTAAGTGTAAATAACAATTAGATGCTATTTGCACTAAGTGAAAATAGCATATTTTCTTAGCGATAGATGCTATATACACTAAGTGAAAATAGCAATATTCTATTTACACTAAGTGACAATAGCAGCATTTTCTTAGCGATATGCTATTTACACTAAGTGAAAATAGCGATAGATTCTATTTACACCATGTAAAAGTATCAGTTCTTTGCAATAAGAGTAAACAGTAATTAGATGGTATCTATACTTTATATTGGCAGATACTATTTGTACCTCAGTATTTTTGTACATTAACAGGATGCAATAATATCAGAGTGTAAATGATTATATTTATTTAAATTATTAAATGGATGCTGCCTTATTGGAAGAATAAAAACCCTCCCTACACCTTTCCCTAACCCTACCCAATAAACACTTTTAATATTGTTAAACACTGGTTCACAGTTTATTTCCACTTTTAGAACATTATTTTCAATTTTATTGAAAATAAATGCAAGCTCGGCAAAAGGCGGATTCGAACCTGCGCCGATCGTGTTAAAAGCCAGGTCTGCAAGCCTTAATCGCCACTGCTCTGCCAGTGAAGACGCTGTTTTCTGCGTGTCCTTTTTAAAACTTAAGTGGCTCAACCAGACATTGGTGGGCGGAGCTAGTGTAAATAGCGTTTGCCAACAAGGGACACTATTTGCACTTAGTGTAAAGAGACATGCCGTTATTTTAATGTCGCCCCAGATTGTGTCTGAGGATTATATGTTTGTTCGGAGCATTTTGTTTTGTAAATGAGGCACAGTGTAATGTAGAGTTCACAAAGAAACTTTTGTTAAAAGATGAAGCATCCAACTGTATTGGAACTGATAGCAGCTGTCTGTAAATGGATAATGTTTTCAAAACACTTTCTCATATTCAATAGCAACTGGGAATGCAATGACATTAGCCAGTCATATGTAACATTATAAGTGAACCTCCAGGAACATATTACAATTATAAAAATCCATGTCATGACCATTTTAATGAACTTATGTGCAGCTTTCCTTAGTCACTAGTGATGGATGACAAAATAACCTTATAAAATTCATATGTATGTCATTCAGAACACAACTATTGTTTTAGCAAACTCACATATTGTCTGGCTCGGTTCTGGATTGTAATGGACTTTTCACCATCCGCTTAATCCCCATCCTACTTTTTTTCTTGTTGAAATTCTAATTTCACATGAAAATATGCCACATTGCTGCAGTAAAATGGATTGAGAATACCAATTCACATTGACTTTACCGTCACATAGCAATGTGATTAATTAATAGTAAGTGTGGTATTTTCATGATGGATGAATTAAATCGCATTTGATTTTGTCAGATCAGTGCTAGGAGAGTATCAATGAATGGAAGAGATCAGCACGTAAAGGCTGATGTACACATGTACCTGCCATGGATCTGACACCTTCTCGACTGGGAATTGAACAGGTTGCTAAGCAACAAGCACAAGCCTCCTTGGAAGGCTTGAATCTTAATTGGTCTGACTGGTCAGTCCTTTTTTATTTATTTATTTATTTATTTATTTTTGATGACAAGGTCACAGGTAGGAACACCAACAAAGAAAAAACATGTTGGAGCTTCATAAATTAAACATGAGCAAACCTCCCTTGCTGTCCAATCTTCTTCCAACTATTTATGTGGACACACTCACTCAGTTTTCCCTCAAGCATGAAAGAGCAGCAGCTGCAGCACCTGAGGACTACAGAGTGTGTTTTCCAATGCAATGAAGATCTCAGGCGTTCAGAGGGTTTAGGCTTGAGGTGCAGACCTCACTGCCTTTGTAATTTCACTCCTGAAGCATGCCTCATCCAGAATAAAAACTCATTGTCGAAGTGACACTCACTTTTTTCACATTATGATCAGACAGATGGGAACTTTATCTAGTTTTTATTAAAATGTACTCAGATTGGGAATAAAGGAAATACTGGAACAGAATGATTTTCATTTGAAAATGATTTTCATTTGGTTTCTTTAAGAATTCTTGAACATCTTTATTCGTCTCTGCAAGTAACAGTGTTTACTGGTGCCGCTACTGAATCTACAGCAGCACTGCAAAAGAAACTGTCAGCCAAGTAGTGCCTGAATTGAATGTGATGAGAGAGAAAGAATGGGTTCTCTGAAAAAATAAAGGACCATAAATAGACAACACAGCTCTCTGTTGTAGTGTCTTCGCTGGTTGCACACAGCAAATGCAGAGAGCGGCCATAGTGCTCACGACTAAATAGCTCTTATGAGCCTTAAAAAAAAAATAATAATAATATTTTTATATATATATATATATATATATATATATATATATATATATATTTATATATTTGTCAAAAATACAAACTCTAAGGGCCCTAATGATCTAAGCACATTGCCTGAAGTGGATGGCGATGGTGCACTTAGGGTGAGTCCAAATCCACTTTTGCTAGTTTAACGACGGAAAAAATGGTTGGCGCACCAGACGTATGGTCCAAAAGGGATATACCTAGTGTCTCAATGAGTCATGGGTATGTTTTGGGCGTAACGTGCAATAAACCAACCAGTCAGTCTCATCTCCCATTCCCTTTAAAAGACAGTTGTGTTTGCACCATGGCGGATTTGCTATTTACATGGCGGAATTTGCAAGCGGAAAGACTGATCGTTTCTCCAGAGAGAAATCCTTTTATTTTTAATATTTAAAAATGTCTGGGTGCTGCTGCGCGTCCCTGTGTGTGTAACAATCAGAGTGTGCACACGTTGTACACACGCCTATAGGCGCATATTACTAATGTGGCCTTTAAATAACAACAACAACAACAACAACAAAATACTGTGCCATTGACTTGACCAGGTTTTTGTTGGTCAATGGCGCAGTCTTTTTCAGTTGCCTCAAAACAGCAACACGCCAACAAAGCGCCTGAACACACCTCATTTTCAGACTAGCATGCCCATCGGTGAATAGATGGCCACAAATGCATTTGCTATTTAAACAACGTGGCGCTGGACATGTAAATGATAACTGTGTCGGGCTGAAACCAGCAAAAAACACTTGCGTCACGTCGCATTGCACCGGGTGTATGATAAGGTCCTTAATGTTACCAAAAAGTAATATTGTTTTTGTTTAGTGTGTTATTGTATATTTCTACACAGACAAACTTTTGGATTGTGTTCCTGTCACAAAGATGCATGATGCAGAATGACAAATGAACCGAGAGATTTTAATAAACACAAGAGAGCAAAAAAACACTACACATTTACCATAAAACGAAAAACACAGAACTGAGGAAACTGAGGGCTTAAGGGGCCATTTACACAACACCATTTTTCAAAACAGAAAACTTTTAATGCGTTTTGGCCATTCATTTAAACGACAACAGTGTTTTGGGGGCCTGAAAACACAAAGTTTTGAAAGCGGGTTTTAAAGTGCATGTTTTTGAAAATGATACGATTACCATCTCCATGTACCACAAAAACGCAAATTTGTGAAAACGGTGACATCATGCGCATGCGTATTATGTGTTCAGTCTATAGTGTTTCTTTACAAAGTGACATCGCCAACTACTGGCCTGACATGAACAATACAGCGGTTTAGTTGTTTTCGAGTCATGGCAGTTCCGTCAACACCATTAAAAAGTTTGGGGTCTTATGATCTCCAAGACTGCATTTTATTTGATTAAAAATACAAAAAAGTAACATTATAAAATATTTTTACAATTTAAAATAAGTGTTTTTTATTATTATTTTAGTTTTTAGTATTTTATTATTTATTTATTTCTGTGATGCAAAGCTGAATTTTCAGCATCATTACTCCAGTCTTCAGTGTCACAAGATCCTTCAGAAATCATTCTAATATTCTGATTTGATGCTCAAGAATAATTTCTTATTATTATCAATGTTGAAAACAGTTGTGCTGCTAAATATTTTTGTGGAAACATTTTTCAGGTTTCTTTGATGAATATAAAGCTCAAAAGAACAGAACTGATTTGAAATAGAAATCTTTTGGAACATTATAAATGTTTTTACTGTCACTTTTGATCACTTTAATGCATTCTTGCTGAATAAAAGTATTAATTTCTTTTAAAAAAATCTACTGACCCCAAACTTTTGAATGGTAGTGTAGATTTGCAAAAAATATTCAAGAACCAAGTGTCATGAAAATAATTTAGGTACTGTGCAAGAAATGGTTCTAGGTTCCCAATGCTACTACTGTGATTTTCAGGGAAACAGTAGTCCTTCATTTACACAAGACTGGCATCATATATAATGGCCCAAAGGGCTTAAACAAAGATTTTCTCTCATTGGCCAATGGTGTTTCCCCATGAATGTTTCATCAACCATTGAATATCAGCCAAAAATAGAGCCTACAAAAATATGTGTAACATTATCCCACTCCCTCTCACGGCAGCTTACAGTCACCATTTGAAATGTGTACCCAGCAATGTGTACCCAGAAATCCCTCTCTCTCTCTCCACAGTAAACACACATTCATACTCTTACGCTACTGACCCACACACACAATCTTCCGGCGTAACGCACACTTTTTACTCCAGTGTGAGCCTAATGCACTTCAAGGTGGAGATTGTTTTTCACTCATTCGGCGGGCAATATGTGCTGTATGGTGATATCCCTAAGAAAGGATGGTTTAAATTTTAATGACTTTTGCAGGAGGTGGTTATTTCATTGGAAACACTTGGGTGCACAGGCTGGAATCTATAATCCTCTTTATTGGATGGCGTCTCGTTGTATTCTCACGGGACGTCCACCTCCATAATGCTGCTGCGTGCTCGGGATAGTGATGGGGGTTGTCTGTGGAATTTCTTTGTTTGGTGTATACATATTGTTTTTATCTCATCTATCATAAAAATAGGTTTGTTACAATCAATTTAATGAGTTATTCTGAAGAATAATATGGGAATTAGTCACATGAAATCACTCTGAATGGATGTATTTGATTTCGTACTAACAAAATGTGTTGAACAGAAATATCCACAATAGCATTTCCACATAGGAAAGCAGGTTAGATTGACCTCTACAGTGATATTTCTATATGCAGTGGTGATCTAAGATATAAATACTTTAAGCACATATAGGTCAGAAGCATTTCGTAAATCTCTAATGACACAAAAATGAAGCATGAAGTGGTGCTTCAAAAAGGAACTTCTCGACATGAGGAGATAACAAAGAAGTGAGATGTAAATGTGCTTTGATGTATTCTGCTCTACTTAGACTGGTTTAGGACTCTGGAGAAGCACAAATCAATAGCATCTCCAGAGCCTGTGGGAGAAATTAGACCAGATTTCCTGGATTGGAGACATTCAAAGAATAGGCTTGTGCACAGTTGCGTTGATGTTTCGACCTGGTGTTTACAGTAAACAATGCATAATTTGTATTCTCTCTTTGGAAATTCTGCATGGACTTTGACAAGCACGCAAAACCACTCCATCTGTTTTTTGTTTTGAAATTAATGTTGCATAGAAAAGCTGGAACTCTCAAATAATGCAGTAAATTTCTCTGTGCTTACCTTATTTTTTAATGTTTATACACCCCTGGAACAAACGCTGTACTTAGCAGGCCTTCCAGATCTCTGAGCTCACTCAAGTAAGGACAGGTGAAGGTATTGGCAATTTACTCACAATATACTGTGACAAAGAAAGAGAGGGTTTTGAGTTAACCTCCATTGATTAGAACAGGTAATTTGAATTAATTGGACTTCTGTATATTGATCAACAAACAGAAACTGAAGCTTCTGAAACTTTTAACTGTTTGAATCTGGGTTGCTTCTATGCTGAGGTCACTTACACAGCTTAAGTATAATGTCTCTGAAAGGACTGAAAAGAATTCAAGTATGATTGCGTGACCTGAAAATGATTATAGCATGTCCATAAACATAATCAGAAAATGTATATACACTTAATGTGTATCTTGGCATAAGTACACTTGTTAACTAGCTAGGGGGTTGGGTTGGGGTAGACAGACTGATTAGCTATATAGATTGGAAGCAGCCAATCTCCATGCTAAATATGTTATCTGCAATTGGCTGATGTTCCTTCCATTTGGCCGATATCTGAGGCGATCTATGATACCAAATATTCAAGCCAACATTTTGCTGTGTGCCTTGGAATGAAAACATGCCCATCTGGCATTTTTTTTCTCCTTTAAATTGGATCAGGCTAATGCTATTTTCAGTGTTTGTAAAACATGTTTTGTGTGTAGAGCAACACAAAGGCTTTCAATATAGCTAAGGCGAGTATGAGGAAGTACTATATCATTAGCCATATAGTTATATCAAAATGATCACAGCTGGCAGTGTAAATGGTTTTAGCTTCTTCTTAGGCTGGATAGCAATAAACATTGTCCTTACAAAATGCTGATGTGCCTGTTTCAAGTTTATGCTTTCTAAATCTGTAAAGATAAGTGCATTTTGCTTTTAAATGTTCATACATGTGACCATTGATCATTGAACGTGATGCAGGTTCTGTTAATTGTATAGAAATTGTAATATGGTACACAGCTTTTTTTTTTTTTAATTAAAAATGTAAAAAATGTAGATGATTGAGTACATCATAAATCCATCTTCCAAACCATGTTTTTGTTATATCATAAATCACTACGGTACACCTATAATAAGTGTATGGGTCAGTGACGTGACACATAATTTTTTTGGTTCAAAGGCCTTAATAATAATAAAAAACAAAGATATGACATCCAAAGTATGTAAGGTAGTACAACTAGATCTCTTTTACTGAATCCAAAAGGTTTTAATTATATTTTGCCACATATAAAGGTATTTTAAAGATTTTGAATTGTCAAAAGGTCATTCGGTTTAACCGTCCTAAAGGCCAATACAGCCATTTCATTTGTGATTAAAATATCTTAAAATGTAATAAATGTATATATATTTTTTATTCTGGCATGATTTTAAAACATCATATATCAACATAGTGCAAAATGGTATTAAAATTATTTGTAGAAGTCGTGGCTTTGTTATGAGAAAGAATGTCTGGTAAAATTAATTTCATTGATGTCATTCAGAGTAACCAATATAAAGGGACCATTTTGGATCAAGACGCGGTCATTATCATGTGACAGGATGTGACATCATTCAGACACCTGCAAAGGACCACATGGTCATGAAGCAAAGTAACTAACTCTCTCTTAACTATTTGAAAAATTCATGTTTTCACTTTCTCATACGCATGTCCCGAAACATCAGGTCATTTGGTACAGCTGCTATAAAACATGGAAAATGTTGTAATATTTTAAAAGCTTGTACTAAATACAAAATGGTTGATTGTCCTTTTGCTAGATAGCAGCATGTTAGCATTGTTTGAAAATATTGTCATTCGGTATAACCAAAAGTGTCATTCGGTAAAACCGAAATTTTGGTTAAACCGAATGACTTTTTTGGTGACAAACTTTGTCCATCTTGTAAAAAATGACAAAAGCAGTGTTGATTGATTATAAAAAACACATAATCTCTTAACACTTAATACAACTTCAAAATTAATTATATCTCCATTATGTTTTTTTACACTTTTAAAAACCTTATTCGTCAATGACCCATTTACATTCAGACTATTTTAGACCGAGCAGGACGACAACCGCTGCGGAATAGCCCAGTGCCTGCGTGAAGCCCAAAGTATACTTCATTTTTTTACGTGCACAGTTGAAAGCACAGCCTTGCAAAGTATACTTAATTTTAATCGTACGCGTAAACAGCCGTTCGACGCATGTGCATCGTTGTATTCTCTAATGCTAGAGTTGTACAAATGATGGTACTTTCTGTTTATGCAGTTTTTCTTGAACTACCTTGTAAATCGACTGCCCCAGGGCACGGTTGCCACCTTGTGGATAAACTAATTACTGCAGAAAAATTTAATGCGCATGTGCAACCTGCGCATACAAAGCACAAAAAGTCGCCGGTTACAAAAATCTGGCGGTGCGTGTACAGTATGTGCGTACTCTTCTGATGAAGAAACTCGCGTCACGCACACTGTACGCTGACCCTCACGTAAGCGTAAAAAGTGAAGTATACTTTGGGCTTAACTTGTCATAGACATAAACAGAGAGAAGTAGCTCCGGCTACAATGTTCTTCCACAAGACGCATGCAGTTTTGTTTATTACCCGCTAGAACGCCAAAAGTTACATAGTGTACCTTTAGTTGCACTGTCTGTTTCCAAACAGGTTTCCTAAACACTCCTCCCATTTGCCATTGGTCAGGCAAATAGATAGTCCCGTCCCAAAGGTTGAGCCAGTGTTGCTGTTGTCGGACTGGAGTGTGTTTCCCATACAATGATGTAACTCGCTGCTTAACTACCATAGTATGATGGATCGTTGGAGAAAATCGCTATTTTACGTTACTTCTTACACCTTTCGTGACACATTCAAAGTGAAATGTCCAGTGAGTGGCGCTAAATGCATGTTTTGATTTATCTGAAACAGATGAATGTGAATCTGGCAACGTTTTATTAGGTTGACTGTGGCAGTTCAGAAATGAAATGTCTGGTGAATGGTGCTAAAGGGTTAATGCTCATGTTACTTGGCTACTTTTACTCTGTTGCCACCAGTTGTTATAACATGATATTTAGCCCATGGAATGTGAATTTTACCAGGGGAACCCCACCAAAAATGTGGATTTTACCCCCTGGAACGGGGGGCAAAAATGCGATTGGGCTAGTTTTGAGCAGCAATTGGGCAGGTTTTGTTGTGAAAACCTGGCAACACTGTTCCAGCTGGAAATTGCAGTGAATTGTACTGTATACTGTATATAGGTACGTTTTTTACATTTTGCAAACATGTAGGTAGAGGCACCTTTTTTCAATGCGCCTGGGTTGAGATTGTACTACATGTTATCTTGCTTATTGTGTTCAAGAGCATGATTTATTTCAGTCTACATGTCATGTAACAAGAAACTATGCTTCTAACCACAGGTTGAGAGATGTAGTTTCAACCACACAAGTTTGCAAAGCTGTTTGCGAATGTTCTTTGAAACTTCTGTTTCAGGAAACATGGAATCATTTAATTAGGTTGGTAATGATGAAACTTGAGAACACAGATGCTTTTTGGTAAGCAATTAGAAATATGTTTTGACAGCACCACAGGTTTTACACTTTTTAAGGGAATGAAACAAATAGCTTATTGTAGTCTCTCCTTATTATGCTAGTAATTTAACATTGCAAAAAAAATGAAGCAGTTCACCTGGGTGACTGGTCTTTGTATTTGGTGAAAGATTGGTAGAGCCTTGTTGGCCAATGGTGTTAACCAGAATAAAGGTAGTGAGCCGCAGATTCCTGTTAGCTGAAGGTGATTGATCGTGACAAAAGCTTCATCCCTACATCACATCTCTTAGATACACTCCATCCAGCAGCCTGTGAGAGGAAGTCAGCCCTGCCACAAGAGGTGCTCATTAGAGGAGGCGTCTCTGTTCATGGACATCATGATGAATGGAGGACACAGCACCTCAGGCTGACGGCTGTTTATCTGTGAACACTTCCTCTGCCCTGAGCCTGACATCACAAGGCTCTTCTGCTATTTCACAAGTCTATTCAATTCACATACTGAACTTAGTGAATCAGCTTGTCTGCACTGCCATTTGAAAAATGCCCAGGCTATTTATCATCACACTGCTAAAGTGATTTACTAATTTATAATCAGTGTTGTTGTTCAATCCCTGAGAAGATACCCAAAACAATTAAATTTAGTCAATTTAGAAGTCATATACACCTGAGGGTGACTAAATCATGGGATAATTTTCATTTTTGTGTGAACTATCCCTTTAATCTTGCTAGATCCCTGTGCTTAAATAATTTTTTTAGAAAGATTTTTGCTATTAAACATTGTTTATTTCTATGACTTTTAGCTCTCATTCATTAGTGTTTATGAATTTCCATGCAGTCACGACTAAAGAATGTACCTCTCACCCAAAAGTCCTCCAGCTAATGAGATGTTCCCTTCGGAGTCAGAGAGCACCCACTGCTCTCCACCATATGTACAGCCATGCTACGCAGTTTTCGCTCATCTAGCAGTGGGTTATCTGACCACGACCGCTCCACCATATGTGCATTTTTGGCAAACAAATCCCCAACACTTGTTTCTGCTTTAACAGCAGTATTTTCTGATTTTCTTTCCATGACATGCAGAACTTGCTGTCCTACATTTTGCCACTCATCACATTCGTTTCAGTTCTTCCCTGTGCTGCACTTGCAAATTCAGCCAAGACGTGCTATTTTCCACTCCTTAGCAGGGGTGCAGGAACCAGGTGGGATGTTTTTGGCCTGCATAAACTGAACCTAATGGGTTGATATTTAATATGTCCTTAGGTTATATTGTATTCAATGTGCATTTCTGTTATAAACTATAATTTGCTTTTAACTAAAATTAATAAAATATTGTATGCTGTGCTAAACTTGTATCTAACAATGAAGCTAATGTTACTTTTAAGTTAACATCCCTTGTGAAAAAGAAGTATGCTTTATTGTGTTGAATGTGCACTTGTAGTGTACTTAAGTGTATTTTTTTTTTTTTTTTAACTGTGCTTAGATAATATAATATTAATGAAAGAGGCTATTTAAGTGTATTTAAAGAGAGCATACTTTCATTAATATGCTTCTAACACACTTAAAAAAATCCACATTGCAATAATGTTAAGTTAAAGGTTTTAATTTAAAGTACATTTTAAACCATTGTTTAGTAAACTTTTGAAATGCACTTGTTTTGATGTGTTTGCCTCAACACACTAAAGCACATGTAAAGTAGGCCTACTTGATTATAATTTTTATCTAGTGTTATTCAATATTACATTTAAAATTAATATACTTTAAATTAACTAAATTGAAACTTTATCATTACAAATGTGTAATTATAAATAGATTTAAATACATGACATACAAATTTCAATAGAAATGACATTAAAGTAAATTTTAGTTTACCATAAATGTTTGTCAGTATGTTCGTGCGGTTCCGACTCATGACCGGGATCATTATCGCTGTGACCGCTCCATCTTTCAGTTTCAAACGATCTGTAAATCCAGCGTAGAACTGGACCTTGTTTATGAAACCATAAGCGCCGATCCTGAGGGCTCGAGCAGCCACAGAAAACACGAGATATTCTTCATTCATTTTAACCAATAAAAAAGTGATTGCAACTATCAGTTTCTATAGTTATTTTAATAACAAATATCGAAAGCACATCAGTGTATTGCGTGAGCACAAAACTCTCAGCTCTATTTAACGCTGGGTTCTTTGGGAAGCAAGGTTATCTTTCCCTCACAATCAAAAACACACTTCTTTGGTGACATTGTTGATTTCGTTAAGTCCTGTGACCTGTGCAGCGCTGCCGACGACTTCCGTAAACCCGAACGCACGTTGATGTGCGTGCTCTTGCTAAGGATTTGGAAGAGAATTTTTGGCACAGAAATACTCCGTCATTCATTCAACTCGTGTTTTGAAACTTTGGCCATGTTTAGCATGAGAATCCAACTCTTTAACAGTGTAAATAAGTCAGAATACATGAAATAGCATTATACCCCCACTTTAAGTCAGACTTAAGTGCATCAAAAAAAGCACTCTAAAGTTCAGCTAATGTTATTTAATACAAATTTAAACTATAATTACCATTGCATTACATGTAATTTTGCATAAACATTTCATTCAGTTTGCACTTAAGTATACTACTTCTGTAAGAAGTACTCTTTTTAAAAGTATGCTAAAGTGTACTTCCTTTTCACAAGGGATATTCTGGCTAGAATAACGGTGAAGTAATCATAACTTGATGTTAAACTGTTGACATTGTTTTGATATATGAGACATAAGCAAAGCATAAGCATCTGTTCTCCAGATCTTAATTACGATACATTATGTTACATCTTAAGTATTAGGACACCAAGAACCCCTTTCTTTACTCCAAAATGCTCACAAACCCCCACACTTCCATTGTAACCACAAGAAAATATAACAAAACATAGGACCTTTAGTCTGGTGCAGTAACAGCAAAAACACTAACAAAATAACAGTCAATCTACATACAGGAGACAGAAATAGACCGAAGCGAATGCTGCATAGATTGGATATGACAGATTACATTCTGGTCATATGCACACAAAAATGAGCAAAAATAAATCATGCAGAAAAGTAACTGCACGCAAAAAGGAAAAGGCTATATTTTTCGGTCACACATTCAGGATGCTTGTTTAGCCAGTGGTAGTAATCCATTTATTTTTTGCAATAATATATTTTCATTGTTGGTAAACTCTAAGCCTCTAATTTGGACTGCTGAAGGACTATTTCTCATTTGGTCTGACAGTTAAAGCCAATAATACAGCGGACAGTGGATCTCCTCTCTTAATTTACTGTCTTCAAATGGAAAACACTCTGCTTAAAATGTGGCCTGTACAAATAAACATGAAATAACAATTCCAAGTCAAATAAATTTAAATAATGTAACCATTAAATCTGTTAATATTTACCAGGCATACAAAGGAATAATATGCTCTGCAACACGTCAAATCATAATTATTGCAATATCATCATCTAATTTAAAGGGTTAGGTCACCCAAAAATGAAAATAATGTCATTTATTACTCACCCTCATGTCGTTCTACACCCCTAAGACCTTTATTCACCTTCGGAACACAAATTAAGATATTTTGATGAAATTCGATGGCTCAGTGAGGCCTGCATTCACAGCAATGGTACTTCCTCTCTCAAGATCCATAAAGCTACTAAAAACATATTTAAATCAGTTCATGTGAGTACAGTGGTTCAACTTTAATATTATAAAGCGACGAGAATATTTTTTGTGCACCAAAAAAAAAAAAAAAAAAAGACTTTTTAACAATATCTATTTCAAAACATTGCTTCATGAAGCTTCAGAGCTTTACGAATTGAATTAGTGATTAGGATCGCGTATCAAACCGCCAAACTGCTGAAATCATGTGACTTTGGCGCTCCGAATCACTGATTTGATTCGTAAAGCTCTGAAGCTTCATAAAAAAAAATCGTTATTTTGTTTTTTTGGCGCACAAAAAATATTCTCATTGCTTTATAATATTAATATTGAACCACTGTACTCACAAGAACTGATTTAAATATGTTTTTAGTACCTTAATGGATCTTGAGAGAGGAAATACCATTGCTGTGAATGCAGGCCTCACTGAGCCATCGGATTTCATCAAAATATCTTAATTTGTGTTCTGAAGATTAACAAAGGTCTTACGGGTGTGGAACAACATGAGGGTGAGTAATAAATGACATTATTTTCATTTTTGGGTGAACTAACCCTTTAACTTTGTGAAAGCTTGGCATATTGACACCCGATTGTAAGCTTGTACAGGTCTGTTAAGCCGCATTTCCACTGCAGGAACTAGGGATTTAGGGGGGGGTGCTCGGTGTGTTTCGACCGCAGGTACAAGGGTCTAAATGAAGTTCTGGGTAAAAATTTCTCCCTCAGAAAGTCCCTGCTCACAGGGTAGTACTTAATCAAAGCTCAGGAACTTTCGGGGGTGAGACTTGGGCGCTCAACATGATGATTGGTTGACTCCACGCAGCATTTTATTTCAACCACCATTTTTAAAAGTCTATTACGGTGCGTTTAGCAAGAGTTGTTTGCTGTTCGAATCAACAATGGAATTTGAAAAATACGACAGACGGATCGACGATGAGGTTCAGGCTTTATTAAGCTTACATGCGGAGGATGAAATCCAGCGGGAATTGGAAAGTTGTGCACAGTCCTACATCACTGGACTTAATCTTTACGGTACTTTAGACCGCGATGGAAACGCAGACAGCAACAGGTCTGGGAGGAAAAAAAGTTCTTGGGACAAATTGTTACGGGTAATTACGGTGGAAAAGCGGCTAAATTGTCTCAAATGAAAAGTCTGAAAACCCTTGCTCTCTGTGGGCCATGGAGGATGTAAATTTGATGTCATGCAGTGATGTCTGGATCCCACCCTGCAATGACAGATTACTTGACTGCACCCAAAATCTTTTGTGGGTTTTGCAGGCCTGTTTTTTGTCAGGAAGGGTGTGCACTGTTTACAGCTGACCCAGATATCAGAACACATCTGTGAGAACACAGGCCAGACATGACCAAACTACAGCCACCTGTCCCTGCAGCATTACGGCTTGCTGAGCTCCAGGAACTCTTCCTTTACAAAGATCAATATTATTCAAGGAAGCTGGAGAAATATTGATCATTTCTATTTGGAAGCTTTTCCCTTATGCTTATCAGCATGGCTGGAGTTAACTTAATGTTCCCTTCTGTATTTTATATAGTTCATCATGGTTCCTAAATATAATGGTTTGCTTTTTAAATTAATTTTCAAATCATACTTATCAAAAGACTTTTGATTTTTGGACAGTATGGAATGCTGGTGTCTTCATCGCAGAACCTGATTTCACCAAGTGCAACAAGTTCCTGGATCAACATCTTTGTTGATCCTGGAACAACATTCCAATCAACCAATCAGATTTGAGGGGCAAGTTTACAGTTTATGTCAAGTTTAGCCTCACTCGGCAAAATCAGGACATGCGTCTCCATCAGGCTTTTTAATTGGCTTAACCAGCAAGACTTCATTGGTTAACCAGCTTTAGAAAGACATATTCTGATTTCTTTCTCAAGAGCTGTAACTGACTACGTTTACATTTATAGCTGCAACTGTTATAGGGAATGCTAGACAGCCATTTAAATGTTGAGCAGGAAGCTCATTGGCTGCAGATGTGGCATTAACCAATCAGCTTGTGCCAAGTAGTTAACACTGTAAATATCATCAGTTTGCATTAAGGACCAATCAGCTTGCGCCATCTAGAGTTTCATGACAGAACTAGACATTATTCACATACCCCAATGCACAGCATGAATGATGAATTGACATACAGTAGGTGTGTTACTGGCCACTGTTTTAATCTACTTAAATCAAAGAACGTATTGGATTTTTTTTTCGGTGATGTGCCTAAAATGTCATCATTTTGTTATTTTTTTACCATCAATATACTGTATTATATTCATGTCAAACAACATTGTCAAAATGAATTCTTCAGCACCCCAAAAATGTGGTAACACTTTAGTTTGGACACAACTAGAAACAACTAGTTGCTTATTAACTTGCATATTACTAGCATATTGGCTATTTACTACTACTTATAAAGCACATATTAATGCCTTACTCTGCATGACCATATTCTACATCCCTTAATCCTACCTAATACCTAAATAGTGTTTACCTTATAGTGTTTACATGCATGTTTATTGAGATTTAAATAGGCATACATCACATATTTTACTGCATCTTATGCAATTATGAGCTTAATCACATCAATTTGATCAAAGTATCATGTTTACATGAGGTAGATTTTAATTGCAATATTGCCTAAATCTCATTATAATCACATGTAAACAAATGTGCATGTAAATGCACTGTATCAATTGGTACTTTAAAGAAAAAAAAACTTCCAGGCAGACTTGTGCACCCTAACTGCAGGAAACTGCATATACAAGTCAGCCAATCAGATTAGAGCTGCTAAATTTCATATAGTGCTTGCGAGTTTTCATGCAATATGCACTAGAGAGTCTGCCATCTGAGGCTGATATGAAGGTCTAGCTGAGGCAGCTGATCATAGAGATGAAATGAAGTAATGAAGAGAGAGAGAGAGAGAGAGAGAGAGAGAGAGAGAGCATCAGGTGTGTGACACCCCCAACCTCTGATGGCCACCGGAGAGGAGAAGCAATAAAAGTGGATTAGAGCTGGATTAGCTGATTGTCACTTCACTCTGCATTTTCACCCTCTCCACACACTTTCCTGTAGGGAAAACACACAAGCATGCCATTTTCCATGAACAGGGTAGACTTTACTTTTTAATGGCATTAAATTATTATCAAACATACAATTAGGATTAAAAGTAGCTAGATACACAAAATAACCATCACCTTAGAGGTTTAAACCTTCTTGGCTGTTGTAACCATTAAAATCATACAACAATTGTGACATAATCTGTTGAATTAATATTCAATTTATTGTAGTAAAACTATTTTTTTAATTAGAAAGTAATTTAATGACCAAAACATGATTAGTTGCGCCCCGACTCCGATGATTTTACAAAAAAGTGAATGTATATTTAAATTTTGATTCTTTCTATGGGATGATGGAAAGATAATGAAATTATCCCATTCCATTTTGTATTACTTTTGTTAAGATCTGCGTTATTTTACTATTGTAGTATTTACTATTTCGAATTAGCTTTTATTTTTTGTACTTTGTTTTCATTTTAATTTTAGTTTGAGCAATTTTATGTGATATTGTCATTTGTATTAGTTTTGTTATTTTTATTTTTAATATTTCAGTTTACCTTTAATTTTTATTTATTTTTATTTTTTATTTTTATTTCAGTTTTAGTTAAGGTAATTTTAGTACTTTAACATTAAGTTAATTTACCAAGGCAAAATTTCTTAAAGGGGACATATCACGAAAATCTGACTTTTTCCATGTTTAAGTGCTATAATCGGGTCCCCGGTGCATCTACCAACCCAGAAAATGTGAAAAAGGACAACCCCGTAACTTTGTTTGGCAAGCCTTTGTCGGCAAGCATGTAAAAAAATGAGCCGCTCAGATTTCACTCCCCTGGTGGCGTAGGAAGGAGATCTTATTATAATATCACCACCCCTTTAATCTGTACGTTTCCACCCACAGCGCCTCCATTTTGTTTTTGCAAGCGAGGCAAGGCTGCAGATGAAAAAAATTTAAGTATTTTTAAGTAATGCAATGTGTTTCTTTGGTTCAGGCAGCTCCACTTTCCGTGTGCTTTCCCTTGGCCTCCATACGCTCTATTACTTTATGCTAGCACAAACAGAGGTTGTGTTTGACAGAAATGTATTGGTGTTACTTATGACTCACCCACAAAACAGCTTAGACTACTGTGATGTCATTTTACGACTGCTTCACAAATGAGGGTCAATTCAATGCTGGATTTGCACAAAAGATTAACATGACGACACATGCTAGTCGATGAGTTGAATCAACTCCACAGCAACTACATTAATTTATCCACTAACCATTCAGAAACGTCCAGTTGCATTCTAAAAGTTGTAACTTCTTCCTGAATCTCTCCATCAGTATCCGACTCCAGTTTGATCAATGTAAGGCTGAACACCGTTACTGACAATCGTCATTTTGGCTGCGTGAGATTCTCCAGCTTTGTTGTTGTTGAGCAACCGAAGCACGAGCTGTTAAAGCTCCACCCTCTTCTGGAAAGCAGCAGCTCATTTGCATTTAAAGGGACACACAGAAATGGCGTGTTTTTGCTCACACCCAAATAGGGACAAATTTGACAAGCTAAAATAAATGATCTGTGGGGTATTTCTAGCTGAAGCTTCACAGACACATTCTGGGGACAACAGAGACTTCTTGTCTCGTAAAAGGGGCATAATAGGTCCCTTAAGTTTTTGTCTTTCATCTAATATTTATATTTTATTTCAGCTTTATTTCAGTTCAGCTGTTAAGCTCTTGTACCTACGTTATTATAATACAGAAAAATGATTTACATAATTTAGCTATAAATTAGCTATTGCCAAATTTGCACCCTGCTACCAATTCTATAACATTTTTTTATTTTTATTTTATGTATTTAAAATTTGGTTTAGTTTGATGTTTATTTAAAGTTTATTGCAAGAAACAAAAATCGCACAAAATTACATTGTCTAGATATTTACAATAGATTCACTATTAAGGTTAATATTTTCTGAAGGCTCTAAAAGTTCATTTTAATTAAAAAATACTTTTTAATTAAAATGGTGTAGTAATGGTGTTGGAATTAACATGTTGATTTGTCAGAGGACTCTTGTAGTGTGGAGGTGATGAATGGGTCACGGCTGCTATTGTGCTGTGCTAAACCTGTGGTGATTTACGGAGGCTATTAAAGGCTGAGATGGTCACTATAAGGCCACTTCATCTTGTTGATATATAAGAGGACAGCCATAGATAGGGACACCAAAAGTAGAAAAACCGAGACCAGTGAAAGCATGTGGCGGCAGACGATGAGAAAGGATCAGGAACACAGAGGTAAGGATACCTTGTGCCCAAGCTAAGGGCTGCTGTTGTCGAGGTTGGCACTGCTTGGATCGTATCTCACAAGAGATGGTGCTGATCTGGAGCGACGGGCCGTGTGGCTCATGCGTCTTTGCCAGGGCGCTGCATCTCATTCAGCTGGCTTAAAGGCCTGGGCATGAATATGATTTCCATGATTCAACTGTCCCGACAAGACCTATGAGTGCTATAAAGCCCTGTAGGACCGCACACAACTGTGACCGCATCCAAACCAGAATAAAAAAACGAGAGAGAGGGTGAAGCAGGGAAAAAAGTGAGAGATGTTTTGAGAGGATTTCATATAACAACACAAAGCCCAAGGCTGTTCTATGTGTCTGTGTAAGTGAGATAGGATGTTTGGATGGATGCTCTGTTCCCTGTCTTGTTGTGTTTGTGTAAATGCGTGTGTGTGTGTGTGTGTGTGTGTGCATGACAGAAAGAGAGGGTTTTTGTTGTGGATTGCAGTTTGTCACAACATTAGCTCAAAAAGTTGCATTTCTCCCTGAGACAGTTACCAGAAACTGTTTATCTTTCTTAAAGCGGCAGTGTGTAATTTTTGTGCTTGCATCACCAAAAGAAAACATTACTGTTTTCAAACTGGTTTCCTGAAAATTTGCAGTTAGTCAGACTGACAGGTAGTCCAGCCCAAACTAGCACCATCGGGGAAATGTTACTTACGAATGGTTGTCACATTAAGGACACGTTTACACTAGTTTTCGTTTTAAAATGCATAACTTTTGCTACTGTTATGCCTGTCGTTTACTCTACTTCAGCGTTATCGACTCTCGAAAACGGAGACTTTACGCTGTAGAGCCTGTTTTAGTTTGAAAACGCTGGGGTTTGCGTTTCAGTGTAAACGGACCAAAACGGAGACTGGCGTGGCTGCCCACGTTCACTCTCACTTTTGCCATTTTTAGCAGAAATTGTGCAGTTAAACTATGCATTTTTTTAAAGCAGCTGCCTACATGCGCAAGAGGCAACTGTTTTACATTTGAAGAATTCATTTGCAAAAACCGATAAACGCCACTTTTAAAAAAAATGAACTAACTGCTGTGCGTTATTCTCCACATATAGCACGTTCTGAACGCTAAATATGTTTTGTCAAAAAAGCCGGTATTGTCCACTGTCGAGGCATCGCGGGTTCATGTTTACAGCAAAAACCGACAAAGGCCCTTGTTGTTTGTGTACAGAAACCGGTAAGTCCATTTTAGCGAATCAGCGCGGAGTATTTAGTTCAGATGACAAGGCTGCTAGTCGATTCAAAAAGACACGCTAGCTGAGGAGAGTTTCGTCAAAGCTGACTAAAAGTGATCGAGGATTCATAATTTCGACTCCTGCAAATACTTGTACACCATACATGTCTTACATGCTGAACCCTTGCTTGTCCTTTTGGGTTTGTGTGTGTGTGTGTGTGCGTTTGTGTGCACCCGTGTGTTTGAGTATGTGTAAATGCAATTACAAAGAAATTTACTTGGTTAGGTTTAACATGAAATGTGGAGTTATCTGCTTTTGCTAAAAAACAAACTTTTAATATATATAAAAAACATACTTTCAATGAACTTTAATTTTGTAAGTTACCTGTAGTTTTTGGAGTTATTATTAATTAAATTCAATTAAATTCACATTTATTTGTATAGCGCTTTTCACGATACATATCGTTTCAAAGTAGCTTTACAGAGAATGCATGTCAACATTACAATTTAGAGAATGCAGTTAGCTAATAATGTAATAATTTAGGCAATTCAATTTACAATCACTGTTAGCAGTTTAATTGAAGGTCGAAGCAATGAGCTCCTGGAAATAATGAATTACATATTAACAATAATTAGGATATATAGAAATTTGGGAATATTACTTAATCAAAACAACCCAACTGCAGTTTGATTGATATTACTTGGAATGCACAATAAAAAAAAAAAACAAACAAAAAAAAAAAAAAACATGATTTGTGAGAATTAATAAAAACAGAGTTATCTGTTTTTGCAAATGAACTCTTCATTTGTATGCACATGCCCAGTGTGCATGAATGGTCATGTGAGATTGTTTCTGAAACGCTGTGGAAACGCCAGTTTCGTGGAAACGAGTATAGTTTTTATTTTAAAATGCCGTTTTAAAACAAAAACGCACTAGTGTAAACGAGGCCTAAGCCAAGATAGGAGAAAGCATTTTAACATAGAATAAATGAGCTTCCAGCATTCCATGGAACAAGCATATTATTGGAGTTCCGTATGTCTGGATGCTCCCATCCTAATCATTTATTTCAGTATGTGGGTGTAATTGCAAGAGTTCATGAGTCCTGGAGAATGTCAGACTCTCAGTCCTTAGGGATCTATTTTGGTTTTCTGTGTTGAACTGGAGTGTCTCATGATCTCACGTCTAGTCCAGCTGTCAGCTGCCAGCACTTTCGACTCAACTTCCTTCAATGGCATCAATCTCAGCTTTGAGTCAAGGGAAAATATGACACTCCTGCCTTCGTTTAAAAGGTGCTCATTTTAAGCAGTTTAACCAATGGTCATGTTAACTGATGTCTTTGAATATGCCTGTGGACTGGGATGCAATATGCAATCTTTTATAGATGACCCATATATATGGGTCAATGACGTGACTGGTCTTTTTTTTTTTTTTTTTTTGTCCAAAGGCCTTAATAATAATAAAAAAACAAAGATATGACATCCAAAGTATGTAAGGTAGTACAACTAGATCTCTTTTATTGAATCCAAAAGGTTTTAATTATATTTTGCTACATATAAATGTATTTTAAAGATTTTGAAGTTTCAAAAGGTCATTCAGTTTAACCGTCCAAAGGCCAATACAGCCATTTCATTTGTGATTAAAATATCTTAAAATGTAATAAATATATATATTTTTTATTCTGGCATGATTTTATAACATTATATATCAACATAGTGCAAAATGGTATTAAAGTTATGTGTAGAGGTCGTGGCTTTGTTATGAGA
This sequence comes from Ctenopharyngodon idella, assembly GCF_019924925.1. NCBI lineage: Eukaryota > Metazoa > Chordata > Actinopteri > Cypriniformes > Xenocyprididae > Ctenopharyngodon > Ctenopharyngodon idella. The sequence continues at coordinate 27,998,623 of NC_067228.1, forward strand.
AAGTTAATTTCATTAATGTCATTCGGAGTAACCAATATAAAGGGACCATTTTAGATCAAATCATGTGGTCAATATCATGTGACAGGATGTGACATCATTCAGACACCTGCAAAGGACCGCATGGTCATGAAGCAAAGTAACTAACTCTCTCTTAACTATTTGAAAAATTCATGTTTTCACTTGCTCATACGCATGTCCCGAAACATCAGGTCATTCGGTACAACCGCTATAAAACATGGAAAATGTTGTAATATTTTAAAAGCTTGTACTAAATATAAAATGTTTGTTTGTCCTTTTGCTAGATAGCAGCATGTTAGCATTGTTTGAAAATATCATCATTCGGTATAACCAAAAATGTCATCCGATAAAACCAAAATTTTTTTGGTGACAAACTTTGTCCATCTTGTAAAAAAAAATGACAAAAGCAGTGTTAATTAAATATAAAAAACACATAATCTCATTGTTAATACTGAATAAAAAAAATAATTAATTATATCTCCATTATGTTTTTTTTTACATTTTTAAGAAACTTATTCGTCAATGACCCTCATACGGTATCTGGCAGTATTATTTTCACTTTGCAATTTCATATTTTTCATTAGTTTTTGTTGTCACTGACATTTTTATCAGTAATTTTATTAATACGATGAAGACATGAGGGAGATTCATGCTATTACATTCTATGTTTACCTCACAATTTTTATTTTATCAATAGTCAGATTCTGATCTCAAAGGCAGACAGGCTTAAGTTTTTTCCCTGTCAAAAAAGATAAACTATGAGCTGAAAAATGGGTGAAGTCAGAGGTCGCTTACAAGTCACATTCTGATTAGTTTTGCGTATGGGCCTTCAGTGAATGAAATCCATGACTTCAGCAAAATCTGTGTATATCTGAACTCTAGAGACATGCATGATGTCATCAGACTGTGAGAGTGTTGAATGTCAAAGTCTTCTTTCCATGACAAAGACTAACTACAAGTGCACATTAAATCTATTGCATATATCTTAGCATCCTGTGATCTGTAATGTCACTCTTTAATAGTGAAGTTCTGTGCCAGTAGTGACAGAATCATCTTCCATTGTTCAGCCAAACCCATGCTACTGTTGAAGCCAATGTTCCAGCTAGTCAGGCCAGTTAGAAAAAAAAAAAAAAACAGAAAAAACAAAAAACAAAACAGACTGCAATTCTGTCTGGTGGCACAAAAATTACACACTTCACCTTTAATTTATTTTGCTCTCAAATCGAAGCTCATGCCTGAGCTGAACTCCAGCTATGAGACAAGATTTGTGGTGGCAATGAATCATCTCTCCCTTTTAATTAAAACTCTCTGCGCTTAAATGACACAACATCCATCTGATGAACATTGTCACATATATGGTTATAACAGACTGCACTGGAGTGCAGCATGCAGTTTCCCTCCCTTCTTTATGAGACAAAACAATATAAATCCCTTCAATAGACAAAATAACGGCGTCTCATTCACTCTTCTTGACAGAAGAAAACATATGTGACAAATGATAAAGAACTAATGGGAAACTAGGAACATAAAGGTTCCTTTGGGGCCTCACATGACCTTCTGCTGATGTGGATATATAGATCATCTTGGTCTGGCTTTGTTTCATGGAAAAAAACCACAAACATCCACTGACAAATATGCCTTTTGTCCCACTGTATGTTCAACACAGGCATTTCTGTGAAAGCATCATCTATTATTTTTTGCTTTCCAAAACCAAAATTATTTACCAGAACAAAATTGTGTTTATATATGTAGTCAGAGTCCTCATGAAGTGATGGTTAGTTGTCCTGGAGACAAGTGAGGCCACTGAGGTCCTCTGTGGTAAAGCCTGCTCATTGATTTTCTTTTTTGGCCCTGCGAATTAGAGGGTCCCTGAATCTAATTAAAGTTTATTAGCAGTTATGCAGGTCAATGACATCTAAGAGCAAAGAAAAGGATATTTTAAAGTGTCAAAATTTTAGAAATACTATTTGTAATCATGTTGGTTTCATATGGTTTTGAAAAACTACATTTTAGGTAACACTTTACAATAATATCCCATTAGTTAACTTAGTTCATGCATTGACTAACATGAAGTAACAATGAGCAATATATTTATTACAGTATTTATTAATCTTTGTTAATGGTAGTTAAAGGTACACTATGTAACCCTAACCCACTAGCAGTTAAAAACAAAACTGTATGCATTTTGCGGAAGAGCATTGAGCATTGTTGTGCTTCTGCTCTCGTGACTGCGCATATGGTTATCCTACTGCTCATAAAACATTCACTACTAGGCTTAAGAGATATCACCAGTTCAGATGGAAAGGATCTCAAGCTGACTAGCTGAAGACGTTACTGTAGCTTTACCCATTAATAGACACGGTACTTCCTTGAAAATAAATTCCAGCACAGTGCTACAACAACCCATAATCAAAGGATTAGTTCACTTTAAAAATAAAAATTATCCCAAGCTTTACTCACCCTTAAGCCATCCTAGGTGTATATGACTTTCTTCTTTCTGATGAACACAATCGGAGTTATATTAATAAATATCCTGAAGCTTTATAATGGCAGTGAACGGGAAACAACGTTTTTTTTTTTTTTTTTTTTACACTTTCTTCGTAAGTTAAATACGGAAGGCGATCTGGCGGAAGCTAGATATTTTACTTTATAACTTGTTAAATATGGATATTTTTCTTACACAAACGCACCGCTTAATTTCAGAAGGCCTTTATTAACCCCCCGGAGCCGTGTGGAGTACATGTTTATAATGAACGATTGCACTTTCTTGAGCTTCATACTCATTGGTCCCATTCACTGCCATTATATCCAATGGCAACTTATCTGTTCAATAAAATACCTTACTTACCTGTTAAGTAAAAGTTCCATTTCAGTGCTGCTTTTACAACATTTCAAATCCCTCAGTTCTCGCCATCTCTGAAAAGCCAATCCAATGTTGATTCTTGTTTTATTACGAGCTCTGTCGCATTCTCTTTCTGCCAGCAGACTGACAGTTTGACATTTTTTAAAACTGGTGATTCTCCGGAGGTTGGAGATTTAGCTGCTCCATCATATCAACCTTTCTCGCTCGTTGTGACAACTAACCTATGCCACTCCCACACCAGACACGCGCCAAAGTAGCCGGAGCAACTTTTCTCTATTTACAGATATGACGAGACACACACGGGCGAGTGACGTATGTACGCAATTTCCTGTAAAAACCATCCGTCAGGTCTAAGATATAAGAATTTTTCTCTTTTTTTTTAAGCTTATGCTAACTAATGTATTTAAAGGGATAGTTCACCCAAAAATTAAAAAAATTGGCATAAATATGCATGGAAGTATGCTGTTTCCTGTGAAATATGCTATAAAATAATATAAATCATTATTAAAGTCTTCCCGTAGTGATTCATAAGCCAAAAACACAGAGTTAACACTGTAAATTTTCACCTACTTCAACTTAAAGAATTCAATTGCTTCCTTAAATTAAAAAAAAAAAAAAAAGTCTCCCAGTTCATTTGAGTTTAATGTGAGACCAATATTCAATATACGGTTCAAATCTGAGCCTGATGGACTCTCAAGCTACTTCTTGGTTGTCTTTGCAATTTGGGCAGGAAAATAACATCTGATCATTTCTATTTTAGATAGCAACTTTTCATTTGTGGGAAGCAAGCCATTCTGCACTATTCTCCTGTAGTAGCTCACCAATACCAGCAGCTAAAAAGTCTCCCCACACAATGACACCTTTTCCTCCACGCTTCACTGTGGTAGAGATGCATTTATATTTCTCAGCAGATTTTCCGAGATACTGCTCTGGAGCATCTCCATGCAACTCGTGTTTCATTGTGATTCATCAGTCCACGCACAACTTCCCATTTTCTGCCAAAAACTTTTTTCTGTCTTTGATGTTTTTCTGAGACAGCAATGGCTTTTTAAGTAGTGCATTTGCTTAAATTGAGCTAATTTCCTGACCAATAATTTGTGGTTAAGACAATTAAAAGCTTAGTGTTATGGGCTTGATTAATTATTGCCCAGGAGTGTAGTGTAGCTTTAATGTATTTTTGAATACATTTAAAAGATCTGGACTGAAAAGAGCACTATATCATTGACCAATGTAGTGCAAAAATACCCCAAACTCTTTGTTATTTACCCCATTTTAGAGTGAATACAATAAAAAGAAATCCATTAAAAGTATATTTTTTCTTTTGAATACCAGTTAAATGTCTTCTTTATGTCTTAATACCAGCTAAATGGCCGCTTTGTCATTTTCATTTCAAAAATGTTAGTTCAGATGGAACAACGTGGGTTGAAATAATAATTCAGTGCATAGCCTGAGTTAAACTTTTCTTCTCCCACACATTAAAATAACCATGTCAGAAAGGTCAGTCAGAAAGGAGAATTAGTTCAGGGCAGGATAATCTCGTGTGCTTAGACTTTTGAGGGTTTGACGGGTAAACCTGAGGTAGTCTGACAGAAGCATAAGAGAGAAACACCGTCATGTACATCACAGGTTGTTTAGTGCAGGTGGATTATGGAGATACTCAAAGCTTGCCTGTGACCTCCCGCTGGTGGTATTACACACTTAATCGAATGAGATTTAAGCAGGAGGCATTTTGAAGCTCAGTTTTTGCATCATACATTTTGAACCACTGTCAGATCTTGTGGCCAGGGCAACGCTAATACCTCCTAACAGCAGCAAAGAAGAGAAGGGCATGTCATATTCAAGTGTTTCTTTTTTCACTGTGTTAAATGTGCTGGGCCGCCACCTACATTTAAGGCACACTTTCCCTCTCGGAAAACAGGCTTTTTAAAATTCAGCACATTATTCTGTACCCTTCAGCTATGCATTTGTTCCTTCTATTATTTTCCCTCTTTGTCTCTCTCATCAGCCATCTTTAGAGCTTAAAAAACATCAAAGATTTCCGTATTCAAAATTTAGAATTTGAGAATGTTGTTATCTTCACAGCTGCAGCCGCAGAGCATAACTCAAGGCTCAAAAATCACAGTATGGGCTAAAATATCTAAGGCTGAGAGCTTATGTTGCTATTTCAATCCTGTTTGTTAACAGCCCTAAGGATCCAGCGCACTCCATGCAAGAGAGCACATTAGTAAATTGATGAATGTATTGTCTCATGCTATGATTTGCTTGTTTTTAGTTGATAATTTGCTTATTTGTTCATCCAGGCATCCCTGACAAGATGTCTTAAAGGGGTTGGCATTGGTCAAATGAAGGTAAACAGAGAAAATAGGAGAAAATAAATTTGGATTCATCATCAGCCTTGTAGCATGTAACTGATTATGTTGTGAAATCAGTGTTTGTCGCATGCGTTGAAGCAATTATCTCTTAGGTAATAGAACATGTTGTTCAAGTTTTTTATGGTGGATTACTGATGAATAATGTCAAGTGAATTCTTGACTAAAAGCTGGATAGCACCTGATCTATTATGATCTAGCATGCATCTGCTTTTTCAACCCTAGGGGTGAATACGACCGTGTCTATAGTGTCTGCATCTCTGGGGAGAAAAAATGAAGTCTCTTCTCTCCTTTGCTGGTTTTCTCTATTTTTAATTGGCTGCATATCAGATGTTTTTTCTCCTGATTCTATACATAATCTTCATGCAACAGCAGTTCTATTAAAGCCTGCGTAGAGTGAATCTCTCTAAAAGGAGAAAAGTGCTGCTGTATTTCAGCTGTTGAGAAGTATGTTTTCTTACTGGTCTATCAAGCATTTATTCAAAGGAACTTTATGAATTGCCTCATAAGATGTTTATTTATTGAATGTGCTTGACTTGAAAATGAGTCTTTCCTCTAAGCAAGAAAGTGCCACAATTTGACTGTGAGCTGATTTGTTTGATACTATTCATTAGATGCAGAAGAATACATGAACCTGAATCACTGAAGGCTTTCAGTTCAAATAATCACACAAAGAGCTCTAGTTCATGCCCAGTTTCTTCCACCTAAATATATAATCTCTTAAACAAGTTAGTAGATGTAGTAGTAGTAGTAGGATGTTGTGATGCAATACAAAAGGTTCAAAATATCTTTTTAAATGCTCCTCATTTTTAGGCCACATCATTGTTTCATGCTGTTTTTTCAGTGTCTCATGCCATGAGCGCTGCTTGTGATTAAAATTTTAAAACAGTTCAACTATTAAAAACATTTTATATTTCATTCTGTCTCACTCTGTCCAGCTGTTTTTTAACCTAAGAATGAATTCCAAGAATCTGATTTAAGTGTGGTAGACACTACATCATTCTTGCTGTAGGGTTGCCTTAAGATTTCCTTTTGGATGTTTGCAGGTTAGTAGAGTGAGGGGTTAAAAAATTAGAGGGCTTTGATTATGTTAGACAAAAAGAGTCATTTTAGAGGCAGAGCAAGTTCGACCATGACAACTCTCTGAAGATTTTAACATGGTAATGGATATGACATTTGGTGGAACACATCTGCTATGCTGCTGCTGTTGATTATTGCTATAGTTGTTGATTATTGCTGCTGCTGCAGAGCAATAATCTGCTACAGCAACTTGCTACTGAAAATACATATGCTGCTGTGCGTTTGCAAGACATAACAGCTCACTTTCAGCAGTTATTTTATCTATGGTTCGTAACATTTCTTACAGATTTCTGCTTGTTGTAAATCAGATAAAGATAAATTAGCTTGCGTGTGTGAATTAGTCATACCGTTTCTCTATTAATTGTGAAGCTGTGGGTTGTAAATAGTTACTTCAAAAGTAGAAAAACATATGCTATAATAACTTTTGAGTTTCTAAGCTACTTTAGTGATAATCACAAGACAGCACTGACAACTAGTTTCTGCATTCCTCTCTGTGCGCGCGATCTTCAAGTTTTGTGCAGCTACTGTTTGTATGAGTGTTCGTGCCACAATGCAGCTGCGCGAGCACGGTAGCTCGATATAATACACATAAGATCGTCTAAATCGCTTGAATGTCCATACTGGCAAACCTTAAAACAAATGCATCTGACAAAGTTTAGTGAAGACGCAAGGCTCACCGCTCGTGCACCGTCTCTGTGTGTTGACTCGGCGTTCACCTGTGTGCTGACTGGAGGGGGGGGAGTCACGTGACTATACTCCACTGCTATAGTGAATGCTAAACAGCCATTTAAATGTTGTGAGCAGCAAGCTCATTGGCTGCAAATGGGACATGAACCAATCAGCTTGTGCCAAGTAGTTAATGCTGAGAATATCATCAGCTTTCATTAATGACCAATCAGCCTGTGCCATCTAGAGTTTCATGACAGAACTAGGCATTTATTACATTTTTTCATGGAAGAATTATTGTTCACAACAAGACCAAAAAACTTGTATTAAGAAAGTAAATGCAGTATACACTACCATTTAAAAGTGAGGGGTTATTAATACTTTCATTCAGGAAGGATGCATTAAATGGATCAAAAGTGACATTAAAGACATTTATAATGATATAAAAGATTTCTAGTTCAGATAAATACTGTTCTTTTGAACTTTCTATTCAACAAAGAATCCTGAACAAAAAAATGTTTCCAAAGAAAAAAAAACTGTTTTCAACATTGATAATATAAGAAATGTTTCTTAAGCATCAAATCAGCATATTAGAATGATTTCTGAAGGATCATGTGACACTGAAGACTGGAGTAATGATGCTGAAAATTCAGCTTCGCATCACAGGAATAAATTACATTTCATTTTCTAATACAGCAAACAGTTATTTTAAAGCATTATATTTCATAATATTTTTTTTTTTTTACTGTATTTTGAACAAATAATTAGTGTATTAGTAATGTATTTAGATTTCATGTTGATTTGAGTTAGAGAGAATATAGACATGAGACAAAATCATTGAACATATTCAAGATATCCCTCTTTGTTTGACATAATGATTTATTGAACAATGGAAAGTTGAAATATGTTTACCAGACATATTTACCCGAGAATGACAATGGCTTGCTTTGATGGTGAACTGAAGTAGATCTTGGTCCAGATTGTCGACTATGTGGACGGAAAACAAATGTAAAAATTAAATAAAAAAAATGTAAGTAACAATATTCATTTTATTTGGTGATTTCTATGAAACAAGTTTAGGCTCAGTGGTGTCTTCACTGCAAGATAAAGACTTTGAATGTGTCCATTTCTAACAGGGATGTTGCCAGGGTCATAGCCAGACTATGGAAAATGTTGAGCTCTTTTGCTCACAACAAAAGCCAAGTGCTGTTAAGTTTCACAGAGAATAATAACAGACAACCTGCGTTTAATTTGCTGCTTTCACTCTTCTGACTTGTTGAAGAAACTAGACCTGCAGGCAGCTCAGCCCGGGATGCCCTGAAGTAAGAGCCAAAACATCTGGGTCTCTCATCAACCCAGTGAAACTGAAACCCTGCAGACACGCCTGGATCGCACTGGGTCCCGACTGCTTCTAAATCAGGTCCGCCTTGGAGTCGCGCTTGCCTGTCATTAGCCAAGGGTGGGCCTGTCTCAGGATATTATTCATAGATTTGATGGTAAACATGTGTTGTTTACTCTAGTGTGCACACCTCTGAGGCTCACCAATTAATGCTTACGTCTGAAATTAATTGGAAGGGAAGGGAACATACGGTGTTGCTATAGCTCAGTGACTCCGTCAATCATGCTGTTTAGTGCAGATATGCAGGCCTGTGACAAACAGGCATGAATGTGTAGAACAGGTTGACTTCCTGTTTGGCTTACGGACACAGATTTTTTTTCTCGCTACAGCGTAGTGGTTGTGCCATTACGGTGTATTAGGGCTGCACAGTATATCGAAATAAAATCGATATTGCAATATGGCTTAGTGCGATTGACAGACTGCGATCTAATAAAATAAATATATGAGGTACCGATGTAGTAATGTAGTAGTTTCATAGTGAAGCACAGCACTGTGTTTATTTACATGAATGCAGCTCATGATTGAATGTTTATGCTTCTCAGAGCCGCTGTGAACCATGAGCTGTATGCGTGTAAATGAACAACACAGTGTTGGCAACACATATTCATTTTATATTTGTACTATAAAATATAAAATATGATTTTTCTGAAATACTAAATTTCTTATGTTGTTTAATATTTTAGTTATAGTCACATTAAAATCACGATAATTATTATTTTATAGATTATAGACTAATGAATTACACACACACACACACACACACAATATAAATATAAAAAGTATTTACAATATTTCAGTTTTTTATGTATTTGTAATAAAAGAAATGTTGTCTATAAAAGCTCAAGTGGAAATACAAATATTAAACAACATAAGAAATTGAGTATGTAATAATAGTCACAATAAAATCACAATAATTATTACCTATAGATTTATAGACTAATAAATTATATATTTATATATATATATATATATATATATATATATATAATATATATATATATATATATATATATATATATATATATATATATATTTATATATATAAAGTATTTATTTATTTATTTATTTTTCAATATTTCAGTTTTTAATTAACCAAAATATTGTTGTCTATAAAAGCTCAAGTGGAAATCAATTTTGTAAAGAATAAACCCAACTGCGAAGACCCATATTTTTCAGGTTTTCCCAAATTGTTCGGCCATAAAAGGATGGATTGCACTCAAAAAAGAAGTCTTCAAAGTAAAAAGTAATTTATTTTTTCATATTGCAATATCTATTGCAGAAAAACAAAATATCACAATGTCAGTATTTTCCAATATCGTGCAGCCCTATGGTGAATTGTCCTCTGTAGTGGCTGTCATGCTTTCTGCTGGTGTTTGTCAGCTAATTTATCTCTCTCATGGTCTTGGGTATAATGTCCTTGCAGAGGACCTGATATACAGCAACAAATGCTGTAGTAATATTTCACTGCTCCTGGTGACACTTGGCATGAAGATTTTCCATCACAGGGGTAAAGGCCCACAGTGCATTGCTGTATGCAAATGGCAGGACAGGTTTGTCACGTACCATGTGGTAGGAATGCAATAGTAGCCTCTTTCATTGGTTCATTAAGATAACAGAGACGATTTATTTGGAGATGTTTACTTTTGGACCAGACAGTGTTTCTCACCTCCTCTTATTGGATTCCTCCCCCTCCTTCTGTTTCGTTGGGCTTTGGCGGTGCCTTTCTGCATGGTGTAAGGCCATTGGCCCTGTTCCAGGAACAGCAGCGCTGCTTTAGGGTTGGGAGCTTCGTACTCCATCAACAGTAAACAGCCATATGGATCCAAGGTCAAGGATACAGAGCCATTCTACCAATACTGTGAGATACTGGGTTTCTGTGAGAGGTCTTAAACTTCAGAGAGATAAAAGCTTGTTCTCACTCTGTTCCACTGCCTTATGAAAGTGAACATTCACCATCCATTTATAATGTTTACGGGTGGACTGACTGACTGACAGAAGAGGGAATCAATTTCAGTCAGCCTTGGCCTTCCTCACATCCTAACATAATGGCCTGTAATAAAGCCTGATGGTTGAGTGGATTTAGACGAGATGGGTGTGGATGGAGAAACCTGGAGCATGAAGAGCAATCTTAGTCTGGATACTTACTCTTATGCAAGTATGTAAGCGAATGGCGGAGCTGAAAAAGGTAGATATTATAAACGTTTATAGATAGCTATCTGAATAGGGGCTTTCACACCGGAGGAATGTTTTCATAGTTTCTCTAACAATTGGTGGCCGCGGAAGTACCCGCTTTTTGGCAAGTTCGCTCCGCAAGAACGAAATTACAGTAGCTCACTAGCTCCTACTTCAGAGTAGGGTCTAACCCAGCACAATAGGAACTACCAGTGATGTAAGTGTATGATGATTGGTCAAACGCATGCCATACGAAACACCGGCACCCGCCATTTTTAAAAAGCTGTGTAAGCACAGAGTTTACATATACTTAATCCATGAACTAACTCTATGAACATGGAAAACAGGTATAGATATACTGACAGCGAAGTCCACGGCCCCCCTCATTTGTCACTTGACTTCAATTGACATTGGTCTTACAATATCAGTGTTAAAGTGCCCCTATTATGGATTTTTGAAAATTACCTTTCATGCAGTGTGTATTGTAGCTGTATGTGAATGTAAACTGTCTGCAAAGTTGTAAAACTGAAAGTACATCATAAAGAAAGTTATTGTCTCTCAAAAGAAAGAGTCGACTCTGAACTGCTTAAATGAGTCGTTTGTAATTCGAATCCCATTTCCACAAAGTTTGTCACAAGTTAATACATTTGCATTATAGCCCGCCTACATTCTGCATGGACATCCCGCTAAAACTTTAACCCCTCTCAAACGCTGTATTAGTGTGGATAACATGTCGACAAGACACTGTGCTCTGTACTGTGAAAGGAAATTCGGTTTATTTTCACTTCCAAAGGATGAGGCTGTGAAGAATCAGAGGTTAAAGATTGGACAGTACCTGCTTTATTTGGGCCAACTTGCTCCTCAGAATCACAAACTGTAAGTGTGATTAATTATTGATGTATTTTATATCGAGTGTTCAAAATACATAGTTTTGTGTTTTAGCTATATTGTGTATGTCTCCGGCTAACCGGCTAACTCGCGTTACTGAAATACTTCTGCTAATCAGCTCTGGGCCCACTATTAGGCCTACCAAAAATTGTGTCCATTAATGCAGAATGTCTTTTGTTCTTACTACTCAGAGTAATGATAAAGGATGGAGCAAGATTTGTTTTACAAACTTTAGTGTTACATTAGTCATTCACGTTAGTGCTCCGCTAACATTAGCACTGTTGATACTGTTAATAATATAGTTCCCACATGTTCACTGCAAAAAATTAGAAATATACACATCGGTTTGTTGATGGATATACATTTGTTAATGCTAATGTAGAGGAATTACAGTTGCAACATCTCATGATGAACGTCAAACTTAGTTGCGTATCACTGAGAAACGTCCTGCTCAAGTTGTCCTTGCGATAAAGGCTTGGGTTGAATAACTAGTTCTTCCAATATTTCATCATCGGACTCGTGCTTGGATTGATATGGTAAAATTGATGCAATTGCTGAGATTTAGGAATCCTCCGGAGCTGTAAGCAGTAGACCAATTGCAACAGACTGGGTAATCTGGCCAGTCAGAGCAGAGCAGGCTCTTGGAAAGGAGGGATTTAGAGAGACTGATTCATCCGACGAGTCATTTGAGAATCATTGAAAAATGTGGTGATGTGCAATGTATAATATCAGAAAATGAAAGTGTTTTTTTGACCTTTGATACATGTAAACCTGTTGTAGGAGACCTCCTAAACAGAATTAGGAACCTTTCAAATAGCATAATAGGGACATTTTAAAATATTTCAAAAGTGCATATGGTGATTTTCCTATTATGTTGAAAAAGTTTTTAAGTTTATTTATTTTTTCATATGGTTCATGTCTAATTTTGTTAATGTTTGTTGCAAGCGTTAGATTGAGAAGGAATAATAAGATAAAGAGCAGTTAGAAAAACTAACAAACTAAAAAAAAAAAACTTTTCGGTACATTGGAAAATCAGCCTTTTATGAGAATGTACTGTATATTTGTACCATATGTACCATACTTGCATCATATGTACCTACAACAGGACCACACACTTGCAATATGTTGGCGAAGCATTTGCGTCTGCGTTTGTATACTATTTTTCTGGCCCTAAGGAACGTCCCACTGTGGAGCATCTGTGCATGGGACAGTAGGGCACTGCAGTACCCAATGCCTCCAGGAATTGGGTTCAGCTCTTTTTAACAAACAGCGTCTGGCAGGAATCGGGCATTGTGGATGTAAGCCAGTGTGGGGTTTGTGTTGCATCTGACGTGTGCATATATTCTCTAACTGCATGGTGAGGAGAGACATACTTTATCATCAGGCTGGCCTGTGTGAGTGTTAAGTCAGCACAGCTGTGAGATTCATTAGCAGGCCTGGGGAAGATTCCACTCAAATATGATATGCATCCAAGAGTTCAATGCTCCTCTTTATGGGGATTATATCGTGGTCATTTGCAAGTCTTTGACCTCCCTTGTGTATATTATGGGATTAGATTGCGATCTTGGGATTTTTTTTTTTGTCATGGTTTGGCACATTGATGACATTTAATCTGTAATAACACAGTGCAAAGAAAGCCATAACAGTTTATGTGATGTATCTTAGCCAGCTGTGCCCTAATTAACCCATTTCAGCACCACTAGTGGCACCAAATAGAATTGCAAAAATAATCAAAATCGGCCAATAATAAAATTCAAATAATAATAATAATAATAATAATAATAATAATAATAAATTATCCTATTCAAATCAATGTGATAAATGAGTTTAGTCAAAAGTAATCTAAAAGTAATTAAAAAGTAGTCAGATTACATTACCTTAAATGTGTAATGTAATGGATTACGTTACTAACTACAATTTTTGTCATGCAATTTGGAATCAGTAACTGATTAAAATTTTTAAGTAATCTACCCAGCTCTGAATATGAACACATGCAAAAACAAGAGAGAACCAACAAATTTATTGATAACTGTTATTACTGTTATTAATAACTGATTATGTTGTAGTCTATGCATGCTTTTTTCTGAGTTTTTGTTTTTCTATGCATTTTTTGCATAGTAAAATAAAACCTGTAGCTGTAGTTTGCCCTTTTTTGCCAAATAATTTTGTCAGATAAATACCTTAACCAAATTTAGTGTTTTGTTCTTCCATCATATTTAAAATACTTTCCTCAAATTTTGATGGTTTTACGAACTTGTAGGGTCATTAAAAACAAATATCCCCTCCGTACATCACTTTTGGCCACTACTGTACTGCATTTTGTATACTATATAGTAAGAAAGTAGGCTTATTTGGACAAGGGGACTGTCTTTATACAATCCCCCCATCATTCATTGGTCAGGGAAATGCCTCATGCCATTGGTTGCTGTGTTGGGCTGGTCAGCATTGAAGACAGAACCACATTGTTACATTTTTCAGGGAAATCAATCTACCTAATTATACAGTAGTTGACTCTGCACATTAAACTGTGATAAGATAATGTATTTAAGCATTGTAAATGACACACTTCACCTTTAACAACACTTTACTTCTGAACACATACACTTGTGCTTTGCAGGTGGTTAGATGAACACAATGGCCATGGAGGCTCTTTTCAGGCAGTAATAACATCCTGTGCTATTTCACCCTGTCTCTGTGGACCACTGTCTCTAAATATTCATGGCTCAGGTTTATAGGCAATGTGTGAATTGCAGTACGATGCTAATTGGCTCTGCCTGCCTGCGTGTTTGGGTGTGTGTATGTGTGTGTGCGCGTGATGTGGGATCATGGTGAGGCAGGCTGTTTAAAATGCAGATCAGTCGAGGCTAGAGGAATGCTTCAGTTCGCTTTCGCCATCTGGTCACTTTCACTGTGACTTAGAATCATCACCCTACCACACGTTTCTAACTGCCACATCACACACACACACACACACACACACACACACACACACACACACACACACACACACACACACAGTGAAGTACAATTTAGCATTTTTTTTTTAAAAAGGTGCTTGTTATGGAAACAATATATGTTTTCAGGCACTTAATTTCATATCGTTTGCAATTAAATGAAAATGTATTATATTAAGTTAAGTTTTATTAAATGCAACGTAACAGTATTTTTTTGACTCACTTAAGTAGGACTTACTGTAAGTACATCTTTAATTTCGTAATTACTTCTATTGTCTTTGAAAGAGTGTACTGCCAAATGTACTGACAAGCATTCATGGTAGACTAAAATATACTTTAATGTCATTTCTATTAAAACTTATATGTCATGTATTTAAATGTATTGGTAATTGCACATTTTTAATAATGAAGTTGCCATTTTGTACATTTAAAACATTAACTTTAAATGTAATATTGAATTACACACTACAGTTAAAATTAGAATTGATTATACATGTGCTTCATATGTGCTTTTGTATGTTAGTAACACATCAAAATAAGTGCACTTCTTTAAAGTATAACTTTTAATTTCTTATACTTATACTTCTTATTTCTTATACTTCTTTAAAGTATAACTTTTAATTTGACATTATCACAAAGTGGACTTTTTAAAAGTGAAATTCATGAAAGTAAACTATCTTTAAGTACACTTAAGTGGTCTTTTATTTCATTAATATTATATTATCTGCAAGTACCTTTTTAAAAATATATATTTATTTGAAGTACAAGTGCACATTTAACACAGTTAAGCACACACACTTACAGTAGGCTCTGTTGCAAAACCTAGTCAGCATCATTCTAACCTCAAGTAATTCTTTTTCATAGGCAGCAGATTTGGGCATCACAAATAGTGCTTCTCACATGAAAATACATTTTCTAGTTCATTTCAATAGAGAATTAGCATGTTGCTAAGCTAACAGCGTGGTACTCTTATGAGCACAAAAAAATAGACAAAAAACAAATACTGGGTACATGTTTTAAATAAACTAAACAATTTTTTTTTTATCTATATGTAACCCCTCACCCAGGTCCTACTTGCTCCGTTCTGTGCGGGCCTCAAACCTGGGTCTCCGGCGTGGGAGTCGGACACTCTAACAAGGAGGCTAAAGGCTATAACCTCTAGTGTCATTCGCTAGAGCAGGGGTTCTCAACCTTTTGCAAGCTGGGCCCCCCCCCAAAACTGGTTCATTGCAGTTGGGGCCCCAGTGCGGACTCAGTCAGGGTGCAAGGACCTTAAACTTTTGAGGCTTGCGCAGCTTCTCGAGGAGAAATCAAACAAATGAGCGCTGTTTTCTAAAGTCTATGAGCGCAGCACACACAAATAAACTAAATTGACATACTGCAGTTAAATTTCAAAATGTGGTGTTTTTATATTTATAACATTTGAATACAGTTCAGCAACATACATCACACGACCTGACGACCAAAAAAGCAGACAATTGACCATCACTTAATTTACCATCACCTCGCGATTGAAAATGTGACACTGATATGACAGTCCAACAAACAAGTTAATAACATTAAGTCACTTACATTTTAGACGAAATAATGACTGTTTTGGTCTATTTTAGCAGCGAAAATAGATCCAATGAATCCAAACAAAGATCACAACATAGCGCATCTCACAGCAACACTCAATCGTGTTTTGAATGATTCAGTGTTTTGAACAAATCGTCAAAGATTCAATCACCCATTCACAAACATCTGTCTCATTCTTGATGAATCGGCCGTTTGAACGAATCGTGAATGAACGACTCAATGACTCACTTAATAAAACCGCTTATCACCTGCATTTGCGCTCACTATCGACAAACCAATCAAATTTGTTCAAAACTTTTTTTTTTAAATCAGTCCAAACACATTTTAATTTTATTCAGGAGTTATGTATATACAAAACTATAACTTTTTATGACAGTAGTTTAGTGATAAAAAAAGTGAAAAAAAATTTTTTCAGGTTTTTTTTTTCCCCCTCTCATCCTGTAGCCTACTAGCGCCCCCCCCGGGAGAGTGTCTGCGCCCCACCAGTTGAGAACCACTGCGCCAGAGCATCTCTTGAGATCAGAGGAGTGAGGTTTACTCGCACAGCAATTACTAGCTGGCCTCCGTTACACTCACCCCCCTAAACCTCACTTCCATCCGGGTCACGGCACCAATGTAATCCCTCCACCCAAGTCCTACTTGCCCCACTCTGCGTGGGCCTCGAACCTGGGTCTCTGGTGTGGGAGTCGGACGCTCTAACGAGGAGGCTAAAGGCTGCAACCCCTAGCGTCAGTTGCGTCAGTGAGGTTTACTTGCACAGCAACTACTAGCTGGCCTCAGTTACATATAGGCCTACTGATAATTAATCAGTATTATACTGAATTCTATTTATACCAGAAATTTCTCTTGTCCGCCATCTTGGATGAATTCTTTTCGCTGAGTTTGTTGCAGTGCATATTCTGAGTTTTCCTTCAAGGATACATGCAATGATGCCAACAGAAGGTGACTTAGGTGCTCACTATTTTTTTGGAAAAGAGCTTAAAACCCTCTATACAGGCCCAGACAGGCACTGTCTCAACCGTTTACTAACTTCATTTTCCTCTTTAGGCTTTATATAATACACTCACACTTCTTGTCACAGAGATGTGATTACAACACCAAAAATGGGTTGTGCAGCCAGCGGTGGATAAAATTGGTGACTGGTGCTCAGACTGCCATGATGGAAGGACACACAGGGTGAGAGGAGGTGATTAGTTTGTTCAGAGATAGATTAGTTAGATTGAGATGCAAGTCTTCATCCATATGGCTTCCTCCAAAAAATAAATAAAGAGAGGAACAGAAATAAGAAACAGAAAGTGAAGATGATGGGGTACAGAGCACATTTTTAGAACATTTATCATACTCTAACATGTTGAGATGTGACACTCGTGTGAGTGTTTGCCAGGGTCGTTCACCACTATTTTTACTCACTAGAAAAGGGCTTGGGTCCCACCTTCAGTGTTAAGATTAGGTCACTTTTACTGTTGTATGGCATATATTTATAGGCAAAATCCTGTCATTTTGCCTATAAATTCCATTTAAAATGGAATCCATGCAACTGAGAATGAGGGTGAAAGATTTCCTCACGCCGATTTCACAAGTTGGTCACGCAAATTTATTGTGTTGACCAAAAGAAAGCTGCTTGGTTTGAAAGTGACTACATACATTGCTACACTACTGACAATAGACAATGGACCTTTTTTGCCCATGAAATTTCACTAATGTGAATTGATTTGACTAATGTGAATTCATTTTGACCCTGCACTCTTAAAAATAATGGTTATTTTTTGGTGTCTTTGGTGAAGAATCTTTAACATCCATTTTAACATTTCCATTACACAAAATGTTTGTGTAAAATGAAAATGTTTCTCCAAATTAATAAAATGTCCTTCAGACTAGGAAAAAAAAAACGAGCTGTTTTAAGAGTTTAGCATTGTAGGTAGCTCTGCATGGGCGAGCACAATATTTTCCTCAGAAAGTATAAATATCTAGTTTTTGTATACTGTCTCTATCAATAAGAGGGGTGAAAAGGTCTGCAGTATGCATAAAAATATTTATTTATTCTCATTGCAGATGCTATACAAAAAAACAACATATTGCGTTTTGACATCTCATAAAGGGAAATGTGAAAATAATATTAAAAAGGGAAGGGGGGAAAATGAGTGGTGATAATCTTTTTCAAAATAGAAAACATCTAATCTGCAGTGTGTGTTAATGCATACTGAATCTGTTGACCCATTAATATGGATTTATCACGCATTAAATTTATGTGCACATAGATTAACATGCTCTTATACTCAGAGTATTAAAGCTTATGTATGCAGGGCCAAATCTCGCAGGGTGACTGGAGGTTTGCTCTCCTCATGTGTGCATGAGTGCACAGGTGCTGGGCTGCAAAGATCTGTCATGTGATAGTTTACTGTACCTTCAGCCAAGAGTTGACCCTCTCGGCAGTGGGTGTCAACGGACAGGAGCAACAGATGGTGCGAACAGACAGATGAGAAGAGAGTTGGGAAAGGGGGAGGGAAAAGCAGTGTCATCATTTTGAGGAGCTGTAGAGTTGGTGACCTGCAGTGCAATGTGCCTTAATCAAGTGGGGTCTTTGTCACATTAGACTACATGCAAAGAAAACACTAAGAGAGCATTCCAGTAATGACTTGAAACAATTTTGGAGATTACGAAGGGTATGTCACACCTACCAACATTTTTTTTGAAACCTCACCCTCTTCTATGGAGTCCTGCACATGACACAATGGAAGAAAAAATAGGTATTGTGGCCATGAATTAAGAATTTGTTTCCACAACTTAATTTCTGGCCACGATGTATTAATTTGTTCCATTGTTTTGCTTAAATAATAGCCATAATTTAAAACAAGGGTATATTAAGGGTATATTAAAACAAGGGTATGAGCTAGTACAACATTGCCATAATTTAAAGGGGCCATAAGTAAGAATTTTCATGTATTTGTCGTTTTTTTTAAATCCATTGTGTGAACAGCTTGTGATGAAACTTAAAAAACGAGACATTTCCTGACTTCCTAGGTAGACTGATTTTTATGTGAAGGACTCGGCACGTTTTTGCCAGGAAAATCCAAAGGATGTGACATTTACACGCTCTCGAAAAAGCGTCAGGATGTTCGTTAGCAGTATATCTAAGCAAAGAACAGAAAAGAACTTCCCCGTGAGTATATCGGGGCACTGAATTAAATTCAGTTTCTTGTATGTTATGATCACAAGCAATAAGTCGCTGCCTGCAGTTCACTTAATGGACACTGGTGTCGCTAATAACAAGGATTTCTGAATTCTACATATACTGTAGCCCTTTTAACTAAAATTAGGAAACACATTAATACAACATGGCCACAAATTAATAAGTTGTGGGAACAAATTCTTAATTCATGGCCACAATATCTATTTTTTTTCTTCCGTATATCATGTGCAGGATGTAATTTTTCTCTCCCACGATAGGCAAAATATAAGAATTGGCTCATGAGTTTGAATTTGAAATAAATCAGACACACCTAACAGGATATTGAATTGGAGTGACAGGATGAGGAATTTAGTGAATTACATTTTTAAGAAATACAGTCAGACAACAGAACATTTCAATTTTAGCTAATGAAATATCATTAATATTCCTAGAATATATTTTAACCTGTTAAGACATGATTAGACATATTTTCCTAAATTTTGTCAAATTACCAACACCTTTAAAACAAACTTTAATTTTGCCAGTATGATAATCAGTATCATAACATTTTTATTGGTAACTCATATTTAAACAGTACTTTTATGAATTCTGCATTCAAATTACAATTTAAATTACAAATTACAACGTTTGCCCCTCCTTAATTCAAGTGAGAGTGATAGCGACCCTGCTCCTGTCGACTGCCTGTGACATTTCTATATGACTACCTATCACATATTGCAACATCAGTCCCAATCGTTCTCACACAAACTTATTGTGTCAAGTTCATTCTTGACACAATGTCAACAGGCCTTGTGCTCAATTTTGCACATAATTTGAAAAAGAGTAAAAAATGTAGTTCTGAGAGTTGGAGGGACGTGGGCAGCAGTTTGATGTTTTTTTTTTTTGGGGGGGGGGGGGGGGGGGGTTATGCCTATGCCTACTTCCCACTGCCTTTCTATCCTCCTGCAGTCTCTCTCTCAATTTCATTGGCCATTGCTCATTACCACAGTCTCTTATACACTCTAAAAAAATCTGGGTTGGTTCAACCCATGTTTGGGTCAAATATAGACAAACCAAACTGTTGGTTATTTTTTAAATACATTGTTTTAAACCTAGCGTTTGGGTTAGTTCATATTTGACAAAAACATGAGTTGAAACAACTCAGCATTTTTAGAGTGTACAGTCAGTGATTAAATGCAGTGTGACTCACAGGAAGAGGGTCAGTGACGTCACATGCTGCAAATGAGTTATTATGTGGGGCTTTTCTTGTAGTCTACTCACAGACTGGTGATGAGTGTTGTATTGAATGTGCACTTGTACTGTACTTCAAATCTTAAAAGTATATTTAAATAAAAAAAATGTACTTCCATATATTCAAATAAAAGGCCATTTAAGTGTACTTAAATAGAACACACTTTCATGACTGTTTCTTAACACACTTAATTACACGTTTAAAAAGTCCACTTTGTAATAATGTCAAATTAAAAGTTTTACTTTGAAGTACATTTAAATCATTATGTTTTAATAAACTTTTGCCATGCTTTAAAGAAGTACACTTATTTGTGATGTGTTGACTAACATACTAAAGCTCATAAAGTACTTGATTACGAACTGTAGTGTGTTGTTCAATATTTCATTTAAAGTAAATATATTTTAAATGTACGAAATTGCAACTTCATCATTACAAATGTGTAATTACAAATATTTTTAAATTCATGCCACACAAATCTCAATAGATATGACTAAAAAGTATATTTTAGTTTATCATAAATGTCAAAGACAACAGAAGTAATTATGAAAGTACATAAAGACTTCAGCTAATTGCATTTAATATTTTTAACACTATAACAGATTTTCATTTAATTACAATTAACATGCAATTAAGTGTCCGAAAACATTACATTCAGTTTGCACTTAAATTGTTAGTTCACCCAAAAAGCTTTACGAATCAGTGGTTTGTATTGGCAGTAGCAAGTCTCGGTACTTCTGCAGCAGCAGCGTAGCAGATCTGTTCTGCTAAGACCAAATACATTAACATCATTGCCAAATCCATTACCATGCCAATCTCTATTACCATAAATCTCCTGAGAGTTTTCATGATAGAACGTCTGTAATACTGTAAGTACTTTTATTTATGCTAAAGTGTACTTCTTTGTCACAAAGAAAAAGAAAGTGTGCTTGGCATAAGAAAAAAGTCAGAGTGAGTGGTCAGAGAAAGAAAAAGAGTGTGCGGCGGAAAGGATGGCTGCAGGAAGTGAGGGATCGTGGCTGAAAGGCTGGAGGAAGGGAGCGAGCAGATATGAGAAGTTGACTTCCGTTGCATGCTCCTTTGTGTTGGGTGTCTGCAAACACAATCGCTCACATTTGTCTTCATTAACAGTTGAGATGCGTTCTGGTCTGACAGTAGCAGGCCTGGTCAGCCTACAGGCGCTCTGAATCCTCCCGGACGCTTCCACAGGCCTGTACAGACACTCTAATTAGTTTTGCGATGTAATGGCCAACTAATGACTTTGTCCTCATGTAAGGGTATTATGACAGAAATGCACAGACCTGGTTTCCTGTTTGTCGTATACTGCAGAGTAATCAGTGACATGCCCGGTGCTGCCCAGAGACAGAACAAAGAGAAATAATCCTCAGACGAATGTCTGTTCTGCTTTGACACACAGATACAGATTGTACCTTGGTGCGACAGAGTGGATAGAGGGCAGCTGAAAGACATGGATATGCTTCATAGTGAATGCCAATTAGGTGGAAGTTGTAGGGCAGGGAGATGAAATGGCCAGTCAGGGAGGATCAGACATAGCTCTTGGCTTTTGTTCTGGCGTCAACTGCCAGTCACGGTACGCTTTTTCATTTTTACACTCAGGAAAATAAAAGCTAAGATATCTCTACAGTGAATTTCAGCACTACCCCATTTGTCCTCACTGGTGACATCTGCTCATTTTTCTTGCCTGTTTAGCTACAAATGTGCTGAACAAAGTGAGAGAAACATCTCGCAAGACAATTGTTTTTCGTCTTTTCTGTGTGGGCTGCAGCTTCACTATGTATTTTGGCTGGATTCATCATTCATTTTTTGACTTTTGTGGCTACATTATCTGTTCATTTACTTGCAGTTAAAAGATGCATATTTCCACAACCAAACGTCTTTAGCCTCTATATTTATGTAATGTACACTAAAAAATACTGGGTTAAACAACTCAAGTTAGGTTGAAAATGGACCCAGCGGTTGGGTTAAATGTTTGCTCAACGTGCTGGGCAGTTTTATTTAACTGAACTATTGTTTAAAAATTACTATATGGCTGGCTTAAAATGAGCCCAAAAATGGTTAGAAATTTAAAAATCCGACACATAATTACTACAGGCAACAATAATAATCAAAAGGTGAACATTTATTTATAAGCAATTTAATAAAGGTTTATTGTTTAATTATTATTAATTAAACTTAATAAATGTTCATTTATTAAACATATTAATAAATGTTAATTTCCAACATACTTTAGGATCATTTTAAGCAAGCAGTACAGTAATTTTTAAACAATAGTTGAGTTAAATAAAACTACCCAGCAGGTTGAGCAAACATTTAACCCAACCACTGGGTTAAAACAACTCATTCGCTGGGTTTTTCCATTTTCAACCCAACTTGGGTTGTTTTTAGCCCAATTTTTTTAGAGTGTACATTCACTTGATCATTGTCTCAAAATAAACCCCAATAGGTTAATCAGGACGGGGTGTCTTGAATCACTTTGATGGGGTTTATTTTGTAGTAATGAGTGACTGAATTATTGATTTGAGTTGAAATTGTTTTATTATCACTGCACTATAAAAAATGCTGGGTTGTTTCAACCCAAATTTAGGTCACATATGGACAATTTAATTTATAAATGTAACCCAATAGTTGAGTTTGTCCATTTTTGACCAAAAATAATTTGCTCTTATATAACCAAGCATTTTTTAGAGTGTGTAAAAAATATCCTGTTAAATTTACTGTAAAAAAAATGTCAGTTGTGGTTTCTAGAAATTCACAGTAAAACATACAGTGACAACGTATCAGGAATTAAGGCATATTGGCATCTGTATATTTTACTACTAATAAACGTAATGTTAATTTACCAATCTATCAAAATCTGCTTACCATAAAATGTACTGATAACCACAAAACAGCTGCAACAGGTAACCTATAGAAAGCCACATGATGAATCCATTGCTAGTGGCCTGTCAATAAAACATGCCAGTACTCGTATATATACTGTAGACCGTGCAAATGGAAGGTCAATTTACTGTTCATAGTTTATAGTTTATGAAGGTAAAATTACATATACAGTAAAATTACATATAACACAATGTTAGAACATTCACAGTTTTTCACCGTTTATGGTAAGGTAACTCTCAGTTAACCAGTTAACAGGTTTGTACTGTAGAACTGATTTTTTTTTTTTTTTTTTTCTGTAAAAGTTACAAACAATTTTTACAGTGTATGAGAAGATTGCAAATAGCTCTTTAATAAAGTTAATTCATCCAGATCAACAGGTGTCAGCATAAAGTCCAGGACCACTCAGACAAAGAAGAGCCAGCGACACATAAAAAATGACAGAGGGTGCTTCTCATTACTCTAACTGATGCTTCCTGTTTTCCTTGCTGTCCTGGAAATCATCAAAAATTGCACTGTGAGGAGGCTAGGAACAGGTGCATGGTTTTTTGCAACACAGTTTTTTAAAAATATATTACACATTACAGTTTTTTTTTTATTTTATTTTTTTATTGCTTACACACAAAAAGTGGTACTTGAGGCCCACTCAGTGAAATCGTTCACTCATGTACCTAATCTTGAGGCCAAGTCTGCAAAACTGCAAGCACATTATCTGTTTTACACTCAGTCTGCAACTGTAAAACAATTTTTTTGCAAAACGCTAAACACAATCCTCTACATTAGACACATCATTCAAAACTAACAGCTCTTGTATTTCATTTGGGAAACACTGCCACTTAAATGGCACACTCATTTACTGATTACCTACACCCAACGATCATGTATGAAAACACTCACATAATTCGCTCACTTAGAAATCAAAACTTCTTGTTTTGAGAAATAAATAATTTATTTTTACCCCTTTGCAGTTGTCACCTCTATGTCTATAGAGCTTTATACAATACAGATAGTAACAATTCAAATTCTCCTGTAAATCAGCACTGACAAGCCAATAGTGTCATTTTTCAGCTCAATTCAGTTCAGTATTGATTCAGTTCAGTTCAATAACTGTAAAGTTCATGTATTTGTGTACATACATGTACTGTACACTCCACTTCACACTGAACAAGCAAAAGACACAAGATAGTAGTGTTTTACATTTTCACATGTGTGTAGTTTGACGTGTATATGGCTAATCATTTGATGGTTTGTGTGTAGAGTTACTATGCAAAAATACCATTTTTCATAAAATAGTTTTGAATGAAGTGTTTGCTTGTGCAAGAGTTTTAGAGTTTTGAGAAATGGAGCTATAGTTTCAAAAATTGTATGTAAGCAATTTTAAAAAACTGTAAGCACACTTCTTTTTCACAAGGGTAATTAATGAATGTCAAAGTATTTGCAAACAAAAGTGTACAGTACAACACTTCATTTATTAAGATTTATTAAAAATGTCTTGCTTAACCAGGCTCTAGCAACATCACTTAAGCACAGTGAGGTAATGCAGTTGTGTCATCAGTAATAGATACTCGAAAGCCAAAAACATGGCTCCAACATAATTACACCTTTCAGGAAGGAATTTATTGGTCAGCACCATTAGCAATCTCATATGTCCTATAAATGTAATATGGTCTGGTTTCCCATTTGCCCTCATTCCCATCTCAATGACCACTGACCACCACAAGAGTTACAGAAACTCTTCAAATTAGCATAGCAAAACATTAATCACTAATAAATCTCCCACTTAACATTAATCTTGCACAAAAAAAACAAAAAAAAAAACATTATATAACACTTAATTTTAGCATTTACTATCACTTTGAGTGTCATGCTGGGAAATAGAAATCCCAGCCCAGTTTCAGTTAAATTTAAGTTTGTCTAAATTAAAAGAAACAAGTTCATAAAACTCAAAACAATGAAACAATTCAGATTACTTAAAATGTGTCGGTTTTGTGAACTCAAAAGAAAAAGAAAGTTCTAAATACTCATAAAAGTTCATTTGATTGAACTAATTTGTTAAATTTAAGTTTATCCTGAGCATTACGGATTACAGTGTTGATTGAATTACACCTTTCAGGAAGGAATTTATTGGTCAGCACCATTAACAATCTCATATGTCCTATAAATGTAATATGGTCTGGTTTCCCATTGGCCCTCATTCCCATCTCAATGACCACTCATCCCCAACAGCACTAAAAAGATTAGAGAGAGCCATCAGAGCTGTGCTTCACCGGATCTTAACCAACGCTCCAGCAGGAATTACATTTCTGTAATACATACTGAGGGATTCTCCAGCTTTTTCATCTCACTAATGGGATTAGGATAATGCAAAGGTGTGCATGCTTCAGAGGAAGAGTGTGGGAGGGAGAGACAGGCTTTACAAACCACAATCAAAAGGACCATTCTGCAGCGTAAACATCTGTGTCTTTCCTCAGATGCTTCTGTTGTTGCTTAGTTTTAGCTCACATGCTTCCTCTTGGAGTTACTGTCAGTGTCTTTGCTCTGTGTGTTGCCAGTGCTTAAGCGCGAGCACTTCGCGTTCTCCTCTGTCAGTTGGCGGAGGTCTAGTCGTACAGCGAGTGATCTTAAGAGCTCCTCTCCTATACAGCCATTTGTGCTCCTCTGACTCTGTTCAGGACGAGCAGATGGAGAATTGCCTCCCTTTGTTCGGATGCAGTGTCACATTCAGCATTTAATTCAGTGAATACGCTAAGTAGTGTATTCACCAGGAGCTGCAGATATGAGTGCTGATTCTGAGCTACTTGAGCTTGGCTTGAGGCCAAAGAATTGCATTATGGATGTTAATTTCTGGTAGTAAAACTTGCACGCAGTTGCCTTCAGTGTAAACCCAAATAAGTTGGCAAAACTCCAAAAATTTGAGGTAATCAGTTAGTTGAGAAATTCAAAGTTTAAGTAAGTAGAACTGACAGTTTTTTATTTTGTACTAATACATTTTAATTTGTCTTAACGTGCAATATTTGAGTAAGCTAATTCATACATTTAACTTAAAATTGTCATGTAATCTCAACTTAAATATTTTAAGTAGTGGAAACTTGGCTAGTTCAAGGTAGCTAATTCAGTAAAGGCTAACTTACTAATCGCTAACAATGCTTTGATAGCATTAGCATAGCATAACAATTGCTGAATAAATACAGCAATATAGAACATTTATCAAACTAAGCTCATGCTTCACTCGTCTCCATGATGATAACCCCCCAAAACACCCAACATTACAGAAACTCTTCTAAATTAGCATAGCAAAACATTAAACACTAATAAATCTCCCACTTAACATTAATCTTGCACAAAAAACATTATATAACACTTAATTTTAGCATTTACTCTCCCTTTGAGTGTCATGGCAAAGTATGCTGGGAAATAGAAATGCCAGCCTAGTTTCAGTTAAATTTAAGTTTGTCTAAATTAAAAGAAACAGGTTCATAAAACTCAAAATAATGAAACAATTAAGATTACTTAAAATGTGTCGGTTTTGTGAACTCAAAAGTAAAAGAAAGTTCTAAATACTCATAAAAGTTAATTTGATTGAACTAATTTGTTTAATTTAAGTTTACCCTACTCAAACCAATTAATTATTTTGAGCATTAGGAATTACATTGTTCAGTTTAGAGTGTCAGTTGACTAATTGCATCTGAAGTGGTCTTTTTGAGCCGATCAGTGTGGTGTTGGACTAATTTCACAATTTTTCCTCTCTCAAACATGTTTTTTTCTCCATGTACAGACCTGGGTTTAATGGTGCCTTTCTAATGGTATTATTAAGAACAATTTGCACTAAGCTATGAATGATATTGTGACCTCTTTTCCATCAAAGGGAAGTGCTGGTGTTAGTGCCAGTCATTTCATACTGTAGCTCTGTTCTGCTCATTTAGATCTGAGTGCTAGGATATATGCGCCTAATGTTAGTCCACCAGCAAAACAGGAAGGAAAACCAGGACACAGCGAGAAGTCAGACAAGAGAGGCTTAACCTAAAGATGATGTGTGTAATTTTTTCGATGTTAAAATATTTTCCTCTGCTCTCCAGGCTTAATATGCAGAGACAACTGTAAGTAAGCCGTTTTTTGTAGGTTGATTCACCCAAAAGCATAAACACTGTGGCTATATGTGCTGCTATCAAAGCCAACCAATGGCAAACAGTCTGGGAAACTTATTTAAAAAACAGTCATTATTTTTCAGTTCTGTTCTGATCAGTGTAAAAATTACATAATTTTTACAAAGAGAATCCAAAAACAATGTAGAATGAAAATTAAATTAGCACCTCCATATATAAACTGACATTCATTTTGAATATGCATAAGACAAAATACTATGTAAGCCTGTTTCCAGCACTGAATTAAAAAAGTAACTTTATATCTCACAATTCTGACCTCTTGCAATTCTTATATCTCACAATTTAGAGTTAACATAAAACGATTCAGATTTTTTTTTTCTCACGGTTATAAGTTTATGTCGCTTTTTTATATTTGCAATGTGATATATACACCGATCAGGCATAACATTATGACCACCTTCCTAATATTGTGTCGGTCCCCCTTTTGCTGCCAAAACAGCCCTGACCCGTCGAGGCATATAATATATAATATATCCCAGCCACTAACAGGTGCCGTGATGAAGAGATAATCGGTGTTATTCACTTCACCTGTCAGTGGTCATAATGTTATGCCTGATCGGTGTATATATAATGTTGTCTACTTTTTAAGCTGTCTTGGTTATGAAAATATTTCCCATTTTAAATTTTAATTTAAAGCTAAATAAATAATTAAAATTAAATTAAGTAAAAAGACAAACGTACTACACTGTGTACTTAACATCATTAATAATGAGTGAATGAGGAGTGATAATGAGTTAATAGTTAATAATGAGTGAACAGTTCCATAAAGCATTATAAATTATTTAATTGAATTTAAAACAATAGAAAAAAACAAACAAAAAAAACTGTTGATTATAAATGCAAAAGTATAAAAAAGCATGCATATCACCTAAAAAGCTTCACTGTGGGTGCTTGTCCAAAAAAAACTATAGGACATCAAGAAAAAGTAGGCACACTTCGACTGCAAACAACTGTAGAATTGTGGGATGTGAACTCACAACTCTGAGAAATAAAGTCAGAATTGTGAAGTATAAAGTTGAAATTGTCTGCGGTGGAAACAAGCTTCCATAGAATAGCGCTTAGTGAATTCCTCCATTGGAGTTTATACCTGGAAAGTCTGCAGGTGTCATTGAGCTTGCACATTAGATTGTGCCATAAATCTGATGTTATGCGCAGGCTGCAGCTTGAGCGTATGATGTATTTGCACCAAAACATTAGATACACCATGGGTGGGTTATTATAAAGCATTGATATAGTTACAGTCTTTCACAAGTTCTGCGTAGGTGAGACTATTTGCTGACGTACAGCATGCTGCGCTGAGCTTTTTAAACCAGTGTGTTCATAGAATGCATTTGGTCTTACCATGAGAAGCATGTGGGACGCGTATCATCTGTTCCATGGCCTCAGGCGAATAAATAGATCACCCTTATACTGGATGGCTGAAAGCACATACTTATGATGTTCTGAGGGGTGGAATGTTCGGCATTTTGGATCCATCAGATGGATGTAGACAGAAGAACACAACAATGGATAAGACATTTAAAACTGAGTTAGAAATAGAGCAACGGAGGCCGCCCACGTTTTAAGCTATCTTGGTTCTGGAAGTATTTTCTCCATTTATTTCCCATTTCAAGTTCACATAGACAAAGTAGTTTTGCTTTGAGTTCAAGCAAAAAAAAGACAAAAATTATTATTATTTTTTTTTTTTTAAATTAAGCAAAACAACAAAGATACAACACACTGTGTACTTAAAGGGTTAGTTCAGCCAAATTGACTGCAAGATAATTAACACTTACATTGCCCAGAAAGCTACTAAAAACATATTTAAAACAGTTCATGTGGTTTAACCTTAATACCTTAATATTGTAAAGTGACGAGAATACTTTTTGTGCGCTAAAAAAACAAAACGACTTTATTCAACAATATCTAGTGATGGGCGACTTCAAAACACTGCTTCATGAAGCTTCGAAGCTTTACGAACCTTTTGTTTCGAATCAGTGGTTCGGAGCGTGAATCAAACTGCCAAAATCACGCGAACCATTGAAATTTCGAAACACTTATGATGTAACGAAGCCTTTTTTACTGAAATCACCTGATTTTGGCACTCCGAACCACTGATTCAGAAACAAAAGATTCGTAAAGCTTCGAAGCTTCATGAAGCAGAGTTTTGAAATCGCCCATCACTAGATATTGTTGAATAAAGTCATTATTTTGTTTTTTTGGTGCACAAAAAGTATTCTCATCGCTTCATAACATTAAGGTTGAACCACTGTAGTCACATGAACTGTTTTAAATATGTTTTTAGTAGCTTTCTGGGCAATGTAAGTGTTAATTATCTTGCTGGCGATGCAGGCCTCACTGAGCCATCGGATTTTATGAAAAAATATTTATGCAAAAGAATAAAAAAGCATGTATATCACCTAAAAAGCTTCACTGAAGGTAAGGAAAAACAACAACAACAACAAAATTGAGAAAAAAAATGAAAAGACCCTGAGCACTGGCCCCATCCTTGATGTTTACCCTGACATTGAGAATTGATCTTTTCATTTACCAAAGAACACATCACATAGCCAAGTCCAGCTAATCAGATCAATCTTGACATACTGCTGAGAGAAAAACAACAATTTGGATCTTGAAGTGGAATCTTCTGGAATTGAAAGCTAATAAAACCAATTCACGTCAAATTGATTTATCAATTTTACTTCCGAAGGAGCATTTGGAAACCATCAAGAGTCTTGCACATGGATAACACATTTAAGATCCCTACACTTTTCATTTTTTTTTTTTTTTTTTTTAAACATTTTGATTATAATATACTCTAATTTTGAAATGGCCTGCTTGCTTGGGAATGGATGCCACCTAAATGATTTAGAAATGTCAAGTGAGCCCATGAATTATAAAAGCAACATGGATTGCGGTGTAAATATTTCATGGTATGTGAAAGTGAGCCGGATGCTTCATGGGGTTTGTTGATAATGACCAGTGTGAGAGAAGCACAGACTGATAGGAGGAGAGATGAGAAGGGGTGTTCAGGCAGTTCTGGTGTGTTTTAGCTGGCCATGCTTTACCCCACACTGTCTTCTGGACCTTATGAGGGAGGAGATGATGCTATATTAAGCCATGTTTGTGATGCTACATTGCCTTCACACTAAGGACACATTAACCACAGTGAGATTGAGATGAGGGAGGGATACTCTTGCTTAGTATGCATGTTTTGGATTTTTCACCCACAGGAAAGAAAAATCACAAATGAGATCTTGGCTGAGATCTTCGAAAGAGAAAATATCCTGCCTCCGCAGGGAGCATATGGAGGTAGGAAGGGAACGAGGCACGTCCGACTCTAATGGTAGTGTCACATCCTGTCTACTGAAATACCCTCATCTGACTGATTTTTGAAGGCAGCATAGATGTATCCTTCACACAATCCTGTGATTCCATGAAAATTAAAATAAAAAATAAAAATGGCATCTGAAAGTTGGATTTGATGGTCAGTTTGTGTGGAAATGTAAAAAACTTTTTTTCAGTTTTGACTTTTTGTAGCCAGAAATAAGTATTGTAGTAATTACATATTTGCTTAGTTATCACCACTATATTGCTTTAAGCCCAGGACACACTAAGCCTTCGTCAAAGAACTAGCAGCGACGAAAGCTGGCAGGGTTGTCGCCTCTCATTGGCTGCATCTTGGCCAAAAAGCTGTGCTTAAACACAACAAAAGGACTAATGGTGACTGTCAACTAGCATGTGCGTTCTGCGCCTGCGTGTAAGTAAATGTCTGTCTATATCAGCAGGTATTGTTAGTCTATCTTCGTCTTTCAAAAAGGGAAACCAAAACCAGTACTGCAAATATACAAACCGTAAACAAAGCAGCACTTGCTTTTTGAATATCAATGACGCTGATCACTTTCTTCATTCCAGTCGGCCACTGTTGTTATGAAAATATTTGTGGATTCGTATGCTCAGGTAAGATGACGTAAAATTATAACACCCTTCTGTTTGTACCTTCTGGACTTTGCTCGCTTTCATTACTTTCGCTTTTATTCTCATGCACTGACTTGTTCACTAAGCTGAACAGCCAATCAGAGTTCTCTCTCTCACCGATTCAACACGCTGAATCGGCCCAAAAAACCCAGATGGCGTCCAACTAGATCCAACGGGGCAAAACACGCCGAAAAAACTAAGCCAACAGACGCTCAAAAATGGCCACCATTGCCCGATGGCCGACCGTCGTCTTGGTGTGTGGGCCCTTAAGTCATTAGACTGTTATGCTTCCTCAGAAGCCTGTCCAAAAATCAATTTCGGGTGGTGCCTTCATGCGCAAATGCTGCCTGCAAAGTCATTGCCTGATAGGGCAGTGAAGCAACAAGTCAGCTGCCTAATCTTTCGGATACAGCAGTTGTTTGGATCTCTCAGTTGTTTCCTCTAAATCATGGGTGTCCAATCCTGCTCTTGGAGGGCCACATCCCAGCAGAGTTTAACCGCCATCACTGTAAAAACACCTTAACCAGCTAATCAAGGTCATCTGGATCACTAGAAACTTCTAGGCAGGTGTGTTGGTGCTAAACTGGGATGGTGGACCTCCAGGATTGGACAGACTTTATTGAGATTAAATGGAGAGTCAAAAGAGACAAGTCTCCTTCTCCTCAGATTTTTTTTTTTTTTTTCCTGAGAAAAAGACCCAAGTAGTCTCATGTTTCTCCTTTTGAGCAGTGGTTCTCAACTCTGTTCCTGGAGATTTAGGTTATCAGCTTATTAGTAAAGAC
Organism: Ctenopharyngodon idella; assembly: GCF_019924925.1. Lineage (NCBI taxonomy): Eukaryota > Metazoa > Chordata > Actinopteri > Cypriniformes > Xenocyprididae > Ctenopharyngodon > Ctenopharyngodon idella. The sequence continues at coordinate 28,030,828 of NC_067228.1, forward strand.
ACCAAGAACCAGGATTGAGAGCCACTAGTTTCAGAAAAGATCTCAACAACATCTCAAAATGTGCTCTAATTTGCAAACATGCCAAAATCTGTAATCAAACATAAAAGATTTCAAACTGAACTCAAATATTTCTTATCATATAAGACCAAGACCAAATTAGCAACATTTTATAGTGGTAGTCTTTTAGGTCTCATTTAGGTCTAAACCTAGACATAAATGAGAACTCCAAGAATTCTTGGAGGCCATTCACACAGATTGCGTTTTTGGTTTAATTATCCCCATATACTGGTTGGCTTCATAACTCTGTCTCCTCTCCACCAATAAGCTGGTGTGAAGTGGGCGTTCTGGCGCAATATGGCTGCCGACGCATCATCCAGGTGGATACTGCACATTGCTGGTGGTTGAGGAGATTCCCCCTTCCATATGTAAAGCGCTTTGAGTGCTGAGAAAAGCAGTATATAAAAGTAAAAAAGCACTATATAAACTATATAAATGTAACAAATTATTATTATTAAAGATGCAAAATTGCTAGGTCTAGAGACACTTTTTAAAAAAAAAAAAATATTGAACTACTTTTAACTTAAGCTCTGCATTTTTAGAATGCCATGTCATGCAAGAGACGCTGCAAAAGATATGAGACACAAGCACAATGGTCTAGCACGCTTACACGGAAAAAGAATGCATAATGAAAAATTGCGTTCTGTGTTACTTATGACTTCTGAGCAATACACGTGCACACGTCAAGCAATATTTGTCTCATGTATTTATGTATGCATTGAAGTAAAATCTGTATGTTTTATATTCTAATGTGGCACATTTCAGAGTTAAACAGGATATTCAAAACGACAAAATGTAGGGCAGGACTTGATTGTATGCATCAGGAATTGATTGAATCTCCCTTTTTTATGATTGGATCATGTAAAATGGCGTTACCAGAATAGGAAAGTCATTTCACAGACAGAGCAAGTTTTTAAAATTTGATGAAATATTATGAAGATGTGCATGCAATGTCACACACAATAGCATGCACCCATAAATCATGCACAATAAGACCAGGGAAATGCATTTAAAAAAGTACTTAAGGTCAATTTTGATGTCATGCTGACAGGCATTAACCCTGTAAAGCCTGTAAAGCATATTATTATGAAATAATAGTAAGGAAAATCTTTTTTTTTTTTTTTTTTTAAATGGAACAGTTTTTTAACATTTAGACAAAATAATAGCAGACTACCTACATACGATGCATACAAAATATCAGTTATCACTCTATATTTCGCAGTAATATGTCTTATAAGATCATATTTAAATGATTTGATCAGTGCTCTGTAGTTTTATTGTGGGAGGCAAAACATAATGCAATGGAGAGCAATGATGACTGAGAGATGTACAAATAAACGCTCCTTAAAAGCCATTTAATATGTACATTTTAACATAACTTTTCTAACAAAATATGTATGGATGTTCCAGTAAACATACAGTAGGTTGTTTTAGTTCAGTAAGTGTTCATCTATAAATATTAATGATAATTAATCAATAGTCATTCTTACATTTTCCATATAAAAATTGGTAAACATTTCACAGCAAAAAAACGTGTACCACGACCTGAAGGTAGACGTTTTTACAATTATACTAAAAGGCTGACAGATGACAGAAGGCATGTAGTAAATTGTGTACAACATTTTTTGATCTTTTTAAACAATTAGAGGCCTTAGAAATGTGCATATCAAATGTGATACATTAGGATTTAGGGTTAAGTGTGTTGAGTGCTATTGCACATTGTGAAAGAGTTAAAATCCACACACTTTTTCACCAGATATCCATTTCCTACAAATAAAACGCAAACACATTAACACTGTGCCTAATCAAAGTTGTGATATGATTGTTTCTCAATTAAAGGGAATCTCATTGTGCTCCTAAGTTGATATCCGCGTGTCAGATTTGAATAATGTGCTATGGTTTAGAGTGGCAGAGAGGAACGCGTTTGGCATACTGATGATACTTCACTCTCACAGACCCGCTGGGGATGGAGCACTGAGCTTTCGCCGCATATGGGATCCATTATTCCAACCCGTATTAAACAGCTTAATGGCCCCATCTCCCAGACTTTGATTTTCAGGATGATATAATGCGTGAGGATAGAGAGTGCTGGAGGAGGGGATGTGATCTGTCAGGAGGGAGGGGGTCAGATCTCTCACACACACTGTAACCCATCAGCTGATGACATGTGTCATGTTGATGGAAGACTGATGGGTCAGCTGTAAGTCATTCCGAGCGGATGCACTGACAGAATGACTCAAAGTGGCTTTAAGGAGCTACACGTCCTTGAAGGCATTTCCTGCAGTCTTGTTACCGCAGCTGTAGAAACTATTGGACCCGGTATGATTGTGAAGAGTTTGCACATTAGGATCCGATAATGAAAGTTACTGTGATATTTCTCCTCTAGTGATTATCATTACTATTTACAGCTTCGCTCCATCTGAGGAGACATTTGTAGCTGTGCGTTTGGCTGGAGCGATGGGAACCGAGCGGCCTTCCTCAGCCGCATTAAATAGTCCTAATAAAAGTGTGGCTGTGCTTTGAATGCTGGGGCTGGCATCAACTCCGATTCCTGGTTTTTGTTGTTTTCGATTCTGTTTCAATTCTTTGTTTTTTGAAAGATTAGAGGAACATGTTCACTTAATCTCGCTGTGACTGCATGATATGATACGAAGGCTTATCTCCTTTGTATACATTGATTATTATCAGCATCTATTATTTCTTCACATTAGTCAAGAACAGAACAAACCAGTTTCACCCTTTAAAGGGGACCTATTATGCAAAATTTACTTTTACATTGTATTTAAACATATGTGTGTCGGCAATGTGTACACAACCACCATATAATTGTAAAAATCCACCCACTCCTCTTTTTTTAATCCCCATAAATCATAAGCAGTGTCTCAAAACAAGCCATTTGCAGATTATAGCTTTTGTGACCTCACAAATGCTTTAAGCCCCACCCACGACTGCTGATGGACTCTGCCCTATTAGCATAAACCCCGCCTTCAGTGAGCCGTATACAGTCCGCCATGTTTATCTCCTCACTAGAGCATTTAACAGCAGCATTTAAGTAAGAAATGTATTCTTATTAAAGGGTTAGTTCACCCAAAAATGAAAATAATGTCATTTATTACTCACCCTCATGCCGTTCTACACCCGTAAGACCTTCGTTAATCTTCGGAACACAAATTAAGATATTTTTGTTGAAATCCGATGGCTCAGTGAGGCCTGCATAGGCAGCAATGACATTTCCACTCTCAAGATCCATTAATGTACTAAAAACTATTAAGATCCATTAATGTACTAATATTTAAATCAGTTCATGTGAGTACAGTGGTTCAATATTAATATTATAAAGCGACGAGAATATTTTTGGTGCGCCAAAAAAACAAAATAATGACTTATATAGTGATGGCCAATTTAAAAAAACTGCTTCATGAAGCTTCGCAGCGTTATGAATCAGCGTATCGAATCATGATTCACGTGACTTTGGAGCTCTGAACTGCTGATTCGACACGCTGATTCATAACGCTCCGAAGCTTCATGAAGCAGTGTTTTGAAATTGGCCATCACTATAGAAGTCGTCATTTTGTTTTTTGGCGCACCAAAAATATTCTCGTCACTTTATAATATATATTATTACTGAGCCATCGGATTTCAACAAAAATATCTTAATTTGCGTTCCGAAGATTAACGAAGGTCTTACAGGTGTGGAACGGCATGAGGGTGAGTAATAAATGACATTATTTTTATTTTTGGGTGAACTAACCCTTTAAAGCTACTAAGTTATTCAGTCAAGAGGAGTGAGTGATTTTCTGTTTTTCTTTTGTTGTTTGATTCATATTAACTGCATATACAGCAGTAGGTACTGTATATTATGCTGCTTTCATTCTAATACACAGATTTAATATACACACTCTTTACTTGCTGTTTACGTTCACAGACATAACTGACTGTTTTTATGTAAACTTTGTGTGTTTTTGACAGTTTAAGCACAATAACATGTGAAAGAGAACTTAGTTTAATACTCACAGGACGCGCCGTCTGACAGCCAGCTTTCTGTGCGCGTGCTTTGGATGTGTGCACTCAGAAAATACCATATATCAGTAGTTTAGACTGATATGGCTTTATAACGCATGCAGATAATAAACTTTCTTGATGATGAGGAACTGCAATGTCACATTCTGGGACACCAGAGACTTAAAAAGGGGCATAATCTGTCCTCTTTAAACTAAATTATGGACTTTATAAGATTAGTTTATACTTTTTATATACTTAGAACATAGAACAAATCCGTGTTTGTGCATAAATGTCTGTATTGTGTGTTTTAGGTACAAAACTTTAATGTAACAAACTTGTCCAAGATAGGCTAATCTATATTTGTCAATCATATGCTATTCTACATGCAGGATCACGGAATGAAACGGTGACAAACCTTATTAATTTAAGTGAACAAAAGGTAAATCAGCAATGTGTTTATAGCTTTATTTGAATGTTTCAGCGTGACATAACAATGACACCGAGTTATTACATAATAGTGATATCATTACGCACTGACATAAAAGAATGGCTGCAATCTTTTATTATTATTATTATTATTATTATTATTATTATTGTTTTTAACCCTCTGAAAGAACCGACTCGAGAAAATGAATCAGACATCACATCACTATAGTGAGCGATTGAGAGGCAAAAAAATGATAGCTCTATTAAATAACAAAAAAAAAGCAATTAAAGAGGAGTCGATTCTCTTTGATGGAATCAATTTTTGACTCCCATCACCTCGGAATCAATACTTTTTGGAAACGAATCCCAGCACTACTGAATGGCATCTCAGTTCTCACATGGTTGTGTGGTTTGTGTGTCTGCAGGTTCCTGTTATGAGTTCCTGAGTGCCCCATTCTCCCCAGCCAGCTGTCTTGGAAGAGCAAGGGCTCAGGTGACAGCAGTGGCACCCAGAGAAACAAACACTGACGACCGGCCATGGCGAGCGGTAACTAACCTCCAGTACTTGCCCTGTTTAGCAGACCAGTCAAACCACACATGCTTCCAAAACCTAGTGAGCTGCCTACGTGGGCAGCATTTTAAGCGTGTTAATGATGTGAAAACTGTTCCAAACGTAGGCAGGATGATTACGCTGTCCTCTGAGATACCTCGTTACAGCAAATTTTAGGGCATCCTCGCATGTGGCCATTGTGGAAAATGCAATCCCATTATGCATTGCATTGAGCTCAGTGAAAAAATAAGTCAGTACATTTAAAAAAAAAAAAAAGAAATTTATAGTTTTATGCAAGGATGCATTAAATTGATCAAAAGTGACAATAAAGACATTTCTATTGTTACAAAAGTTTCTATTTCAAATACTGTTCTTTTAAACTTTCTATTCATCAAAGAATCCTGAAAAAAATGCATTACAATATCCACATAAATATTAAGCTGTTTTTAGCTGTTTTTAACATTAATAAATTAAGTACTGCAACATAAACAGTTTGAAACAAAAATAGTTAAATCTAATAAAAATTAAAGCTGCAAGCAGCATTTATGGGGCCAAGCACAAACAAGGCACAACAAGCCAGCCAACATGGCTGTGAGCATCTGCAGCAGTGAGCAATTAAAGACCTATTAAGATAATTTTAGGCAAAATAGCTGAAAAATACAGTTAATAATAAGGATTTACTGGTTTATCACTTTTGAACAATAGGTGGCGCTGTGACCAAATCAATGCAGTATGGTCAGAGTGAGGTGACAATGACACTTGCAAAGTTTGGTGTCAATATATCAAAGCATTGCAGAGATACAGCCCCGAGAGTCCTTTTGGCATCAAGCCTCTACTTCGTTGCTGTGGTATATGAATATGGTTTCGTCTATCAACACGAAATCCATAACATTTTACCGTATCGTTGTATCGTTACGAAACTCGGTATGGGTCATCAGCACAATGCCCTGAAGGAGCCTGAGAAGTTTCGGACCAGCGCCACCTAGTAGAGATTTTTTTTTCATATGCTTATAACTTTTGATCTGGTTGACATATTTTCACGGTTTGTGCGGCATGGTGATTTAGCGCTTAAAAAACGATTGCGAATATCTTCGAAACCGTTAGTCCGATCGAGACGAAACCAGCATAGGAAACACGGAACCTAAGCTGGTTAACTAGATGTTAAAGCCCAAATGTCAAAATTTTGATAGGAAGTGGCAAAAAAATCTAAACAAAGTCGTCCATGGGTCATTTTTTATGATCTCATACATATAAATGTCTATAACTCCAAAACGAAATGAGATATTTGCACCAAATTTGACACACACATGTATGGGGTCACCCTGAGGACACATTAAAAAAATTGGTGGGATTGTGCCTCTTAGTGGCGCTATAATTGAAAAAAACATGAAATTGCCATTAACTACAATACAGTATTATGATATAAAATGCTGTATTATATGAATGTATTGATGTACCATTACAAAAATCGGAGTAACAGCCTAGGAGGAGTTCGAAAAAGTAGGTTTTTAGGACAAATCAGGAAATGGCAGGAAAATTTTTATGATGGAAAATGACGTCGAATTGGCTTGAGCCAGGGAATCAGAAGAAAACAGAATTTTGTTTCTAGCCCTTATGGTTCAAAAGTTATTAGCATAAACATGAGTTAAATTTGGACAGCTGATGGCGCTATAGGGATTGAGTTAGAGACTCCAAATTTGCTACACACACATTTCAGAATGCCCTCTATCAGTGTGCCAAATTTCACAACTTTCATACGGTTCTATGGGCTGCCATAGACTTCCAGAGCGGAAGAAGAAGAAGAAGAAGAAAAAAAAGAACGCCAACGATTACAATAGGTGCCTACACACCTTCAGTGCTTGACCCCTAATTATGTACATGCTAGCATATTCAGAGTAATGTGCTATTAGCTTAGCAAACACCAATCTCTATTGAAATCTGTGCGGTGTGGGCATTGTCCATTTTCTCTATTGATTAAGTTATGACATAAAATTATTTACGAATAGAGTATTTGTTTTTGTTACACATTTAAATGACAAAGCCAGCTTGGACATTGTGGACTTTGGCCTACTTATTTACATAATCTTTTGTTTCTGTCTATATAAGCTTAGGCTATACACTGTTGTGGCAATACTAACATTATTTATTATATAATGTTGTTGTTTTTATTGTAAAATAGCAAAGGAAATGTTCATACCAATGGATTTTATCGATGGAGAATAAAGCATATACAGTAATACACTGAAACAGTGTAAGTTGTGATTGTCTGGGCAGATAGGTAACATTTAGACTGGGCCTTTCTCAACTTTAATTGAACTAAAGTAAGATCTAATGTGTGTACAACTAGTGCAAGCAGCCCCTGATGTCAAGCATAGCAGTCCGGTTATGCTCAGATGAACACATATAGTAAATGCAGCTGTTGAACCAGTGTGTGATTGGAAGGTACTTGTCATTTTGACTAATGGTGTGTGCACAGCAAAAGCAAATTTTTATTATTTGCCTGAGTAGATTACATTTAGCAATGCGAATGACACGATTTGGGCAACACAATTGCAGTGAACACACAATATTCGCCTCAATCGCGTCTTCCGCACAATTTTAAAAAGAGCGGGAAATTTGCATGACGCGTTGTCACACAAGCCAATCAGCGAAGAGCTTACTGACATGTCTGGTTATATCAGAAAATGGAGGAGAGCACTATTGTAGCCTTCTGCGGGCACCCCGAAATTTATGACACAACTTCTCATTCATACAGAGACCAGACAAAAAAGGAGATAGCTTGGAGAAAAGTAAGCGAGGACGAAATGTTTTTGTTGTTGTTGATGATGTGCGTGAAGACACTCCTCATCGCGCATGTTTTTATTTGTGCGAGTGACACAAAAAACAAGTAATCCCTCAAGTAACCTAGAGCGAGTATATTACTATGGTAACTGACACTATGGTTTCTGTTAAGAGAATATGGGCTTGACTCTCGTTGAACTTTCATACAGACAGTATTCGAGACTCTACTCTATGTTGTTGTGTGAACAGGACATTTCGAGACTCGTACTTGTAAGCAGGGCTTGACATTAACTTTTTTGCTCACCAGCCACTTTGGCTAGTGGTTTTCCAAAGTGAGCCATTTTCACTGGCCACAATTTTGACATTGATACCATAGGGAAAAAAAACTGTAATTTAGATATTTTTAATATTGTCTCATAATTTGGCAGCAGGTATATTAGGCTGCTGTCACTTTAAGAACTGACGCACAGATCTACAAACCCGATTCCAAAAAAGTTGGGACACTGTACAAATTGTGAATAAAAAAGGAATGCAATGATGTGGAAGTTTCAAATTTCAATATTTTATTCAGAATACAACATAGATGACATATCAAATGTATAAACTGAGAAAATTTATAATTTTAAGGGAAAAATAAGTTGATTTTAAATCTCATGGCATCAACACATCTCAAAAAAGTTGGGACAAGGCCATGTTTACCACTGTGTGGCATCCCCTCTTCTTTATATAACAGTCTGCAAACGTCTGGGGACTGAGGAGACAAGTTGCTCAAGTTTAGGAATAGGAATGTTGTCCCATTCTTGTCTAATACAGGCTTCTAGTTGCTCAACTGTCTTAGGTCTTCTTTGTCGCATCTTCCTCTTTATGATGCGGCAAATGTTTTTTGGCTTCTGAACTGAGCGCTGATAACAACTTGGGTTGTCCTTGTCCTCTTTAGTCCGGATGACATGGCGTCCCAGTTTTCCAAAAAGAACTTCAAATTTTGATTCGTCTGACCACAGAACAGTTTTTCACTTTGCCACAGTCCATTTTAAATGAGCCTTGGCCCAGAAAAACCGCCTGCGCTTCTGGATCATGTTTAGATATGGCTTCTTTTTTGACCTATAGAGTTTTAGCCGGCAACGGCGAATGGCACGGTGGATTGTGTTCACCGACAATGTTTTCTGGAAGTATTCCTGAGCCCATGTTGTGATTTCCATTACAGTAGCATTCCTGTATGTGATGCAGTGCCGTCTAAGGGCCCGAAGATCACGGGCATCCAGTAAGGTTTTCCAGCCTTGACCCTTACGCACAGAGATTGTTCCAGATTCTCTGAATCTTTGGATGATATTATGCACTGTAGATGATGATAACTTCAGACTCTTTGCAATTTTTCTCTGAGAAACTCCTTTCTGATATTGCTCCACTATTTTTTGCCGCAGCATTGGGGGAATTGGTGATTCTCTGCCCATCTTGACTTCTGAGAGACACTGCCACTCTGAGAGGCTCTTTTTATACCCAATCATGTTGCCAATTGACCTAATAAGTTGCAAATTGGTCCTCCAGCTGTTCCTTATATGTACATTTAACTTTTCTGGCCTCTTATTGCTACCTGTCCCAACTTTATTGGAATGTGTAGCTCTCATGAAATCCAAAATGAACCAATATTTGGCATGACATTTCAAAATGTCTCACTTTCAACATTTGATATGTTATCTATATTCTATTGTGAATAAAATATAAGTTTATGAGATTTGTAAATTATTGCATTCCTTTTTTATTCACAATTTGTACAGTGTCCCAACTTTTTTGGAATCGGGTTTGTATTATAATGCTACACATTTGTTTCTTTCTCAACTGTTTATGTTCACTTAAAACATAACTGACTGTGTTTATGTGAAAACTCACCAAGACCAGCATTATGACATTTTTTCTGTATTTTACTGTTTAAGCACAATAATCAGCAAAAAAAAAAAAAAACTCAACTGAGTACTGTGAGGTGGCTTTATGTGTGCGCACTTTGGGTGTGAGCACAAAATCTGCTGGAATTAGTAAAATTATGTGCAATATGCGCAATCCCACGCCAAAATTCAAGCCCTGTCAACAATATTCACCCGAATATTCACCAAATGAAATGAGTGAGTGAGGGGAGGCGTGTTTGTGTGTCAACTCGCTGTCAGAGAGATGAGAGAGAGAAAGCGCAGCTGGTATCGTGTATCTATTCTGTGGAAAATGAGTATTGGAAGTGCTTCAGATATGTCAGTATTGATATGTATCGAAACATCGATATTTTTGTATATGCATATATTATAAATAAAATTCAACCTGCCAAAGTGGCTAGTAGGAGTGACTGTGTTACACGACACTGCTGAAATCCACCCGCATTTAGTTGGTTGGCCAGTTGTCAATCTCTAAAACTGACAGTGTGAACGTAGCCTAATAAACTGTATTGTCTTTTGCAGCAGCAGACGGCATCGGCAGTTTGGGAACCGAGCAGAGCCACATCAACGTTCCCGTGGCCGATCCCAGTGCCTGGGCCACCGCCATGAACAACCTGGGCATTGTGCCGATGGGCTTAGCCGGGCAGCAGCTGGTATCAGGTAAAGCCTTGCGCTCTCCCTCCAGTGTGCTAATCCTTGTGTTTCATCCACAGCTCTCTCTGCTCTTCCCTTTCACGGCAGGGGGAATAAAAGACAGATATTAAACCGGGGTTCCCATATTCCCCCTCTGGCAAGCTGCACAGGCACTAGCCTCCCCTGCCAAATATGTGACCTTTAGAAGCAACACTACATATTGGATTTTACATTGAAGCATGTTACAGTTTGTTGAGCTTTATTCTTCGGCTGAGATGCTGGATTGTTGTGGATCTGAAAAGCTCACGGCCTGGCGTGACGGTGGTACCTACCGCTTTCTTGCCTTAAGCTCTGAGTGCTGGTCTCCACTGAAGCTTTGTAGAGATTGTCCGAGAGCTGGACAGCTCTCTTCATTGCTGATCATCAGCAGCCATCTGCAATCAGTCTTCATAACAGGCCTGCTGCTTTTGTAAATGCCAGTTACACACACACACATACAAACAATGTCTCTTATAATCAGAAGCGTTTATGGATTTTATCACAAACATGCTGTGGATGCAGTGAGTAAACTAATGAAGTGCTTGAAAGTTTGTTTTCTCCATACACTGGCAATTCACCTCTCTTGCTTTGACAGCACTCATGAGTGGGAGTGGAAGTAGTTCAACTACAGTCAAGCTACAGTACTCTTTTAAAGAAGTTGTTAGTATCACCAAAAGCTGCTAGCCAAATACAATGAAACTATTAAAGTGGTCAATATTTTTATATCTAAATATTATGCAGTGATATGACTTATTATTTGATCTCTGTTAGGATGACAGTGTTTATTCTATTTAAATAAAAAAAAATAAAAAACTACAATACTAAAAGATACATAATACTACATACTGTATACAAATAGTAATGAACATCAGCAAATAACTGAAAAGGGGGATACTCGGATATGTTTGGTACATTTACGATCTTAAACTGTCTGAATGAACCGATTCTCTAGAATAAACTGAACATGTTTTTGATTATTCCTCTCCTCATTTGCTCACAATACAAATGTGAAATTAAAAACAGCAAAAAAACAAACAAACAAAAAGTACACTACCATTCAAAAGTTTAGTAAGATTATTTAATGTTTTTGAAAGAAGCCTCTTATGCTCACCAAGGCTGCATTTATTTGATCAAAAACACAAAAAACAAAAAAAAACAGTAATATTGTGAAATAATATTACAATTTAAAATGAATGTTTTCTATTTTAATATATTTTAAAATGTAATTTATTTCTGTGATGCAAAACTGAATTTTCAGCATTCATTGCTCCAGTCTTCAGTGCCACATGATCCTTCAGAAATCATTCTAAAGTCCAGAACACACCAAGACAGTTTTTGTTCGTCGTTGGTCCACGTCGGCTTTTTTCCGGCCGATTCGACATGTTGAATCGGCGTCGGAGCTTGTCGGTCAGTCGGGCCATCTGATCATTCTGATTGGCTGTTCAGCTACTGCCACCTGCTGGTACGGAGAGGCATTTCTTCTTACGCAGGCGCAGAGCGGACGTGCTACTTGGCCGTCGGGTGTCAAGCGTCGGTTTGGTGTGTCAGGGCGACTTTGGACCCAGACGCTGCCGACATGAGCCAAATCCGCAGTCTGCTTTTGTCGCCACTAGTTCGTCGGCGTCGGCTTGGTGTTTAATAATAATCTTTTGTAACATTATAAATGTCTTTACTGTCACTTTTGATAACTTTAATTGCCCTTGTTATAAATGTAAATATAGCTTATTACTGGAAAAACTACATTTTCAACCATATAAAACTTAAGTTCGTAGCGTTGCTACTTTTTTTGTTAACGATTCCCCACTCAAGACACTTTTTGAGACAAATAAATTCTCTCCTTGGTTTGGATCCTATTATAATTATTATCACGCTAGGGAAGCTGTGGATTGAGGCAAATTAGGCTCAGATTAAAATGCATGAGCTGATATTTCAAATCATGATTATTTATGAGAATATGGGAAGGCACAAGTCATTTAAATTGCATATAGGTTTTTTTTCTTTTTTTCTTGGGTGATTTCAGAAATCATCTAAGAATGAATATTAAAACTATTATCCTCAGCTTCCGAGCTAAAGCCTTTGGTAATACGTTACAGCTGAAAGAAACACTTTCAGCAATTCACATGAGGATTTTATATACGGTATCCACTTTCTTTCTGTGTTTCTTTCATATACACACATGTAGTACATTTAGGCTTCCAGCGATTTGCCTCTAGATACCTGAAAGAGGATTTTGTCACATAGCACATATGCTGGCCTTTGAGAACAAACAGGCTAGAAAGTCTCTGGATTCAGAAGAACTATTATGATGCTGACAGAAATTCCAGCTTCAAAGGAATGATTGGAAAAGATTTGCCTGGTTTCTGTTGAATATAACAGATTATGCTGAAATAACCTCTGAGTCTTTGTTTTAATTTCCCTCAGCATGTTTCCAGGCACACTTCAACATCACACATACTGCTTATGACACACACATACACACAGCTTCTATTTTGTCCCATATCTGCTCATAAATTTGCTGCTCACAGAGCAGATGCCCACTTGCACATTTTTCGCAGGCAGTTTCATTCTCAGCATTTCAGCACATTTTCTATTGATTATAAATGTTTATTTGCACCAGCTCATTAGAAGACATGCTTTGTCAGAACATTTTTTTTCAGATGGTTTTATCCCGCTAGATTGGTGAGGCACAACAATGAATACAACTCTAAATATAGACGATTTTCCCGCAGTTAGGAGTTGCTTTTGTTGCGGCTCCATTGTGAGAGTTTTATACTGAGCATGCTGGGAGATTTGGGTTCAGAATGTAAGCCCTGAATGTATGAATGCATAGATTTACACAAGATTCACCAAGGCTGCTTTAAGTGGCTTAGAAGAAGAAGAAAGAAAGGAAGAATAAAACCCAAATCAGGCTCCACCAGAAACAGTCGCGTGCAGTCACGATGACCTATTTAACTACTGCACTGTATTGACAAAGAAACATCTTCCTGAATGCTGTTTATGGAAACACTAGAACCTAGAAAGATGTATGAGAATACAACCAACAAGGGTAAAGCTTGTGTTCAAATCTCAGAAAAAATTACGTTATACAGTACATGACAATGTTTATGCATTTATTGTAAATTGATTGTCATTTGGCCAGAAAAGTAATATTATATTATATTATATTATATTAATTATATTATTATACACACTGGCCAAAATTAAAAAGCCACTGTTTTTGGTTAAATGGCAAATCCTCAAGAGTCTATGACTGGATCATTATTGCAGTGATTATTATGTTTCTAGCATGTTATATGTTTGGCAACAGTTCTTCTAACCCTTATTGAGTGTAGCCTTTTATTTCTTAACCATGTAGGAAGACACGTCATGGCCATATTCCATGACAAAGCCAAGATTCATCAGGCTCAAACTATGAAAGAATGGTTGGGAGGGAGCATGAAGAATCATTTTCACACATGAATTGGCACCTCTGAGTCCAGACTTTAATTTCATTGAAAGTCTTTGGGATGTGCTGGAGTAGACTTTACAGAGTGCTCACCTCTTGCATTGTCAATACAAGATCTTGACCAAAAACTGATGCACCTATTCACATATTCTTCTCATAACTTCACATAACATCACATATTGTGATGTTATATCCACCAAGAGGTGCATCGGTTTTTGGTCAAGATCTTATATTGACATTTTGGTTGACATTTTGCAGCATCAGAAGTCAGGCTGGGTGATTTTTCTGATTAATTCGAATTTAATGTTTTGCCTCGATTTTAAATCGAGAAATCGTGATTTTGAATAAAAATATTAGCAAACGTCACAATTAGACATGTTGACAATACAGCAATGATAACCGTTAAGAGAAGAAAATGATCCAACCTCATGATGGCATGCCTGATTAACTGCTCTCATGTGACGCTCTATGAACGTAGAACACATCACTAGTCTTAAGGCCTCTTTACACTGCTCTGTGCCTGCTCAAAATTCTGTGTAAAGACATAATGCTGCATAAAAGCCAGACCAAACTATGCCTGCTCTGACCCACCTCAGTGCCTAGTGTCAAAGTATACAGTTGAAATTGCTGTGTAAAGCATTTATGCCACCTCTGAGCAGCATTAAAAAGTCTGTGTAAAGACACCTAAATGCCACTTCAGAAGCGCTTCTGTGCCACATTTAGCATTAGGGGCTGTTCATACAGAACGCGTCTTTGCGTCTAAAAACGCAGGAATGGTTTTAAAAAATCGCAGCACAGAACGCGAGGGTCTCGAGATGGCTTTTGAGACATGATGCAATAACAGCAATAACAGAAATAATAGAAATAGGCAAACAGCAGAATAGATAGATACGATTTTTGACATAGAAAAAAAGAAAATAATCCACTGGCTATGGCCTCCTCCACCATATTGCCATCAAATAAAACAGTTGCCATGCCAACTTGCTACTGTAAACAGAAGCTTGCAACGCTTACCCCGCCTCCGAGTTCCTCTGATTGGTGCACTGACATTGATGAGCGGCACTGTGTGTAAAAGTTGAAATTCTTTTAACTTGACACAGCGTCTTAAAAACGCGGCACTCATGTGCGAGGCGCTGCAAAAGACGTGATCGTAACGGTCATAGGGGCCATTCAAACAGAACGCGTCTTTGCGTCTAAAAACGCAGCGCTCAGGAATGGTTTTTAAAAAAGCACAGCGTAAAACACGAGGGTCTCGAGAAGCGCTTTTGAGACATGATGCAATAACGACAATAACAGAAATAATAGAAATAGGCAAACAACAGAATTGATAGATACGAGTTTTGACATGGAAAAAAAATAAGATAATAATGAGCGCCTCCTCCGCCATGTTGCCGTCAAATAAAACAGTTGTCATGCCAACTTGCTACTGTAAATAGAAGCTCGCAACGCTTGCCCCGCCTCCGAGTTCTTCTGATTGGTCCACTGTTTTGGAGCTGACATTGATGAGCGGCGCTGCGTGTAAAAGTTGAAATTCTTTTAACTTGACACGGCGTCTTAAAAATGCGACACTCATGTGCGAGGCACTGCAAAAGATGCGAGACGCGAGTGTAACGGTCATGCATGTCCGTCAAGAGCATGTTTACATAGAAAAACAATGGGAAAGTAGCGCATTGGAATAGAAAAACGCGTTCTGTGTGAATGGCCCCTTAAGTGGCTGTTCAGTCAGAAATGCGTTATTGCGTTGAAAAAAATGAGACACGTGCAGTGGAATGGGGAAAAAGTTATTAAACGCAAGACGCTGCAAAAGACGCGAGACACGGGTGCAACATCCAAACACGTCAAACATAAAAACAATAGGAAAAATAGCGCAATGGAATGCAAAAATCTATAATATGCAAAACTGTTACCCAATCATAGAAGTGGGTGTTTACTTCCATGTCTTGAATGAGGCAGGCCTATCAAAACTGAGTGTTTCAAAGAGAGGCTCAAAAACAGGATAAAAAATTGCCTAAATTATGATGTTTTTGATGTAAAAATCTTGATAACATTATAAGTGGATAAGAGTCGTAATCTCAATTATTATCAAAAAATAAAAATAAAAAATAAAAATCGTTCAGCCCTGAAGTACACAACAAATAGCTTCAGTTCTAATAGAACCTAAGCAGTAAATGTTAAATGTAGGTTTGTTGTGTGACTCAGTGCTGCTAGAGTTATTCACTGTCATTTTGGCTGCTCTGGATAATTATGCATATTAGCTGTGGTGAGCAATGACTGGAAATCTTTCAAGCCCAAAAAAGGCGAGACTGTAAAAAACAGCTGAGACAAATTTCCTTGAGGATTATATATTTGGACTGCAGGGCCTGGGGCTGCAGGGGTTGGCGCTTTGCATTTAGTAATGGTGTTTGTGATGGGCTCTGATTAATGCCGTCTCACCTCTGAAATGATGAGCAGCTGCGTCCTGTAGGAACTAAATGTTTTGGAAGCTGCTGACTTCGTAGTGAATCCAATTTTTATGGAAAACAGATAATAACGACAAATAAAACCTGAAGCAGGTTTTTGGAAAAGAAATAAGAGCTGTGAGCCAAAGGATTGAGTAGCTCTTGAATCATTCTGACTGAAGAAAAACAACATTAAAGAACGATAAATGTGAAGGCGTGTGTGTAATTTACCTGTTTACATTTTGATTTGAGTTTTGCATGGATCTCCTGATGCGTTTCACATGATTGCAGCCGCTATGAGATTTATGGATCGTAATTTTCATCATCTCTTTCCCCAGCAAGGGATTTAAGATTTTCTTCCAGTTCAAGCTTCTCTTGTGTGAGATTTAGTGTTCTCTGTTGTATTGTGTCACTACAGGACAAAGTAAGCAGGATTGTCCTGATTAAGGTTGAAATATTACAACACTTTAAAAAATACTGAGCCCTCAGGAACTGAATAATGGGTGCACTTTACAATAAGGTTTCATTAGTTAACATTAGTTAACTACTTTAGTTAACATGAACTAATTATGAACTGCACTTCTACAGCTTTTATTAATCTTAGTTAATGTTAATTTTAACATATACTAATACATTATTAAAATCAAGATTTGTATTTGTTAACATTAGTTAATGCACTGTGAACTAACATGAACAACTATATTTTTTATTAACTAACATTAACAAAGATTAATAACAAATGTACTGCTCATTGTTAGTTCATGTTAGTTAATACATTAACTAATGTTAATGAATGAGACCAATTCTCATTTACTGGGCTTTGCTGAAGTATGAATCTGAAAAGAGCTTTGTGATGATTCTTTCCTCTTGTGCATCTTCATTAGATTCAACGTGTTTTCTGTATTGAACTTGAAGTATTTTTTCTGTTTATGCTGTGTTGGCCGATATGGCAGTCGTCTAGCAGCTTAGATACAAAGTTTCAGCAATTTATATACTGTTTTAAAAGTGCAGTGAGTTGTCATTAATTTAGTTCAAAACAATTGTCCAGTAGTAGTCTGTTTATCAAGCTAAAATTAGTTCGCATTGGGCTGGCCATGTGATCTCAACATGTCAACATGAGCTGCTCCATGTAAAAAAACAAAAGCTTTTATAGGTCACTAAACTGGAGTCTTCAACTCATGTGAGTAAAGATTTTATTGTAAATAGTACTATTCATTTATCTGTATATCAAACTGTTTTAATGAGAACAAATTACTGAGTGCTTGTTTAAGTGGTTGACTCAGCACAGTAATTATAATGACTGAATACGACCTTATTAGTTAAGAGGCCAAAATTACATAACCACTGATACAGTTATAAAAATGTAGTAGTAGGAACACTCAAATCTTCTAGATACACACAGTGAGAAAACAGCTTGCAACCTCAAGATTGTTTCTGTTTTAACTTAAGCTCTCAGTACTCTCACTTTTGAGTGTTAAAGGATTAGTTCACTTCAGAATGAAAATTTCCTGATAATTTACTCACCCCCGTGTCATCCAAGATGTTTATGTCTTTCTTTCTTCAGTCGAAAATAAATTAAGGTTTTTGAGGAAAACAGTCAAGGATTTTTCTCCATATAGTGGACTTCAACGGGGTACAAAGGGCTTTACACGATCCCAGCCGAGGAATAAGGGGCTTATCTAGTGAAACGATTTGTCATTTTCTAAAAAAAAATGAAAATTGATATACTGTTTAACCATAAATGCTCTTCTTGCACTTGCTCTGCAATGCGGCACGCATTACGTAATCACGTTGGAAAAGTCATGCATGATGTGGGCGGAAGTACAGAGCAAGTGTCTACAAAGCGAACGTGTAAAGACTAAGTCAAGTGGCCAAAAAAAAGATAAAACAACGATGTTGGACGATTTTGATGTTGGAGGAGAAAATGAGATGGAGTTTTTCGCCCTACCGCGGTACTTCCGCCTGTCACGTGTGACCTTTCCAACGTAATTACGTAATGCGTGATGCATCGCAGAGACGAGCATTTGTGGTTAAAATGTATATCATTTTTATTTTTTTTAAGAAAATGACAGATCGTTTCGGTAGATAAGACATTTATTCCTCGGCTGGGATCGTGTAGAGCCCTTTGTACCCTGTTGAAGTCCACAATATGGAGAAAAATCCTGGAATGTGACTATTTTAATTCTTAGTTTATAAAGACAACATTAAAGGGATAGTTCACCTAAAAATTATAATTATCTCATCATCTCCCTTAAGATGTTCCAAACCTGTATAAATTTCTTTCTTCTGTTGAACACAACAGAAGATATTTTGAAGACTGTCTGTAACCAAACAGTTGATGGGCCAGTTGACTTCCATAGTATTTGTTTTTCCACACTATGGAAGTCAATGGAGCCCATCAACTGTTTGGTTACTGACAATCTTCAAAATATCTTCTTTTGTGTTCAACAGAAGAAAGAAATTCATACAGGTTTGGAACATCTTAAAGGTGAGTAAAGGATGACAGAATTTTCATTTTCTGGGTGAACTATCCCTTTAATAACAGTAAGCAGACATTAGGGGTATATGGTACTTGAGCACTTGAGTATTATCATACTATCTTTGATCATTTATACTTTACTGAAGTACTGCTGAAGCTAAATACCTTTACATTTTATTTATTCAAGCCAATGGAATCATTTTACTCAACTGAATTCATCAGTCAAAACAAAGTCTTTGATCTGAAGCAGATGTCTTAATGAATGCATTTCATTTTAACCATCATTGATGACTGGTGAACTTGACCAGAGTGAGAGATCACTCAACTGCTGCTGTTGCGTTTCAACTTTAACAGTTTTATAATTAGCTTCATGTGTGTCCTGGAACCTTCAACATGGTCAGGACAAGGAGAAAATTGTTATTAAACAGGCTGCTTTATAAAACCTTCTCATCAAAAATCATTTAATAGGAAAACATTTTCTGCTTCTTCTTGGTTTCATCATTCAAGTTTCCTTTGAAAATGCAAGTACAATTAAATGTGGAAACTTTTAAACTTTCACTCAAGCATGTTTTGTTCTAGATACTTCAGATATATTCTAATGCATCTTTTCTCTCTTTTTAAATAAAATGCAACAAATCAATTGGTGTAATTATATGATTGTATTATTCATAATCAGTATCCAATGAAATGTAAAATAGGAATAATGGAATATAATCAATTAAAAGAAAAAAAAATCATTCTTGATTGGTTATCATTCATAGTAATCATTCAGAGCAGCAAATTTTGACACTAAACAGGCTGTCATCAAACATATACAGTATAAAGTGTGCATGCAGGTATAGGACTTCCATCATGGTTTACAGTGTACACAGTTTACTGCATAAATCCAATGCGTTCCAGTCCCAGATCCTATGCAGCTTAGTGTGATGAAAGCTCATTGAAGGAGAAACTAATCTTTAGTAGATTTTCTGGGTTTTGTCGTCTGTGGAGAGAGCAGTGACCAGGTCTTTTCTCATCTCTGTGAAGTCTTTCACCAGCTTTTCTCTTATTTCTTTGGCTTTTTTTTGTGTGTGATAGTGCTCAGATCCAAATCAATGACTGCATTTAGAACTCTTTCTGTTTCCCTCTCCAGACTCAATCTGTATACAGGGTTTTGACCCCAACCTAGGCATCATCACCCCAATAAACCCCATGATGGCTGGCATCAGTCTGGTCCCGCCTCATCCTGTGGCAGCAGAACTTCCCGTTATTAAGGAAATCATCCACTGCAAGAGCTGCACGCTGTTCCCGCAGAACCCCAGTAAGAGCCACTGCGTTTTACAGCAGCTTTCCACAGCACAATTATTAGAGGTTTCACCATAAAAGCAGGCGCACAGATGAATGTAGCCAACCGTTATTTACTTCTACTGATGTCATGGTAAATATATAAAGTACAGTCTGTGCCATTTCGAATGACCTGTAAAATGTTCCATTGAAAGGCCTGTAACTTTATGCCAAACGTTTTACGGTTATTGAAATCACAGCAACCACAGGACAGTGTTCATTAAATCCTCCAATGTGGAAAATCAGAGAAAGACGAAATGTTAAATCTGTAGAGCTTACTGCAAATCGAAATGAACCCTAAAGCATAATTAACTTTACCCACACAGACTCCAGTTACTCCAATTAAATTCATATTCTTTATAAAACTACTTGCTTTGTTAAAGGGTTAGTTCACCCAAAAATGAAAATAATGTCATTTATTACTCGCCCTCATGCCGTCCCACACCCATAAGACTTTCGTTCATCTTCAGAACACAAATTAAGATATTTCTGATTAAATCCGATAGCTCAGTGAGGCCTGCATAGCGAGCAATGACATGTCCTCTCTCAAGATCCATTAATGTTTTAAAAACATATTTAAATCAGTTTGTGTGAGTACAGTGGTTTAATATTAATATTATAAAGCGACAAGAATATTTTTGGTGCGCCAAAAAAAACAAAATAATATATTACAATATAGTGATGGCCGATTTCAAAACACTGCTTCATTAAGCTTCGGAACGTTATGAATCAGCGTGTCGAATCATGATTCGGATCGCGTGTCAAACCGGCAAACTGCTGAAATCACATGACTTTGGCGCTCCGAACCGCTGATTCGACACGCTGATTCATAACACTCCAAAGCTTCATGAAGCAGTGTTTTGAAATCTATATAAGTCGTTATTTGTTTTTTTTGGCGCACCAAAAATATTCTCGTCGCTTTATAATATTAATATTAAACCACTGTACTCACATGAACTGATTTAAATATGTTTTTAGTACATTAATGGATCTTGAGAGAGGAGATGTCATTGCTGGCTATGCAGGCCTCACTAAGCCATCGGATTTCAACAAAAATATCTTAATTTGTGTTCCAAAGATTAACGAAGGTCTTACGGGTGTGGAACGGCATGAGGGTGAGTAATAAATGACATTATTTTCATTTTTGGGTGAACTAACCTTTTAATTGAAGTAAACTACTGATAATTCGTCAATGTAATTTGTATAATATCAGATATGTTACTCCACACCATAATGGACCATCTCCATGTTTGGTGATTTGCAGATGCAATTTCACAAAAGTTATGGTAATATATTAGTAATAAAATAATTTTTGCTCTAAAAAATATTCCATTTCCATGTATTTATGTACTTGGAAAAAAGTATATTTCAATTGTTAAAATGTTTTAATTTTTTCAAAGCCCTAAAATCTATTTCCATGTTACTGCATTTCCATGTTTAAATTCCATTTTGACCTTTTCAGTGTGGCTTCAGACTTCTGAACCCTGTTATATGTAAACTAGACTCCATTTTCTATTAAAAATAGCTAGTTAATGTGAAATTAGTTCACTTGATTAAACTCATTTAGTCAAGCAATCTGAGTGCAGTAAGACGCTTTGTGGATTCTGCAGATCTTCCTCCTCCCTCCACGAGAGAGAGGCCTCCAGGGTGCAAGACGGTGTTTGTTGGTGGGCTTCCAGAGAATGCAACAGAGGAGATCATCAAAGAAGTGTTTGACCAGTGTGGAGAGATTGTTGCCATCCGCAAGAGCAAGAAAAACTTCTGTCACATTCGTTTTAGTGAGGAGTTCATGGTGGACAAGGCCCTCTACCTCTCTGGTGTGTCTTTGCTTTCTATTTATACATGTAAATGCTTTGTTTTGTTTCTCTACCTCTCTGTATGTCTTTGTTTTATTCATAGATGTAAATGCATACATCTTAAATGCATAGCGCTGAAACCCTGTTGTAGTTGTTAGAATTTCCAAGGATCAGCATTCTCCTGTAAAAGTGATCGGGCAGACCAAACCGTAAGTCATTGAGACTTGAAACTTTGACGTCACCAAGGCGTGCCCCAATCGACCTGATGGTGGTGCTACAGCTGTCAAAAGTACAAGATGGCTCATAACTCCTAAACCTTTCATCGCAGGCTCAAGTGTCTTATATCGTTGGAATCTTTGGCTCAAGACGAACAACATTTTTTGTGTATTTTGTATTTTCCGAAAAACGAACTAGTCCTATGTTTTTTACCCGATCAGAACCAAACCAGTGCAGAAAGATTCTCTGGAGTCTAATTGTCAATAATTATATAAAAAAAAGTCAAACACTCTTGAACAGAATGAGATCATTTCACCAAACTCAGCACACCTATGTACGAGCTCGGTCTGTGGTCACGTGAAAAAGGACGCAGTGACTGGCCACTTGGTGGCGCTATAAAATAAAAAACAAAACACAAAAACAGCTATAGCTACGCAATGGTTGACTTGAAAACTGGCATGTGGTGTCTTTGTCCAAGGTGCCGAGATTGTCTATGAGGACATTCGCGTATCTCGAATAACATGGCCGCCGTCTTTCAATGAAATTCGAGCGGTTGTCGGACAAGGTTAACGGAGGCCGATCAGAACAAAACTCCCTGAGCCTGTTTGACTCACTGCCCTAGAGGCCTGTGAAAAATTCAAAAGCAGCCGGGGGTGCCTTCATGTTTTTCACATGCGTAAAGGATTGTATATCACGCCATTTTTCGCACATGCCCACGACATTCATGCTATATGGTAGAACTCCACATTCTGAGCAACTTTGCCTCTAGGACCACTGCTGTCAATCTAATTGTTCATTAAATATTGAAGATTATCTAAAAAACCAACTTTCGCAAACTAGTCCTAGGTTTTTCGCTCTACCTTGATAACTGTTAGAAAGCTTTAAAACATGTATTTCCTTAGTAAATTCCCTGTTTTGGCTGTAAATGGTCTTTTCCATCTATGATCTAGATAGTTACAGGCTTGCTAAATAAAACTTGCGTTTCACGGCTGACCTGCTCCACAGCAGGTTTTATTCTGGGTTAGAGATCGCAAACCCAATCTGGACCAATCAGCTGTGAGCAAAGTGATATATATCTGATGCAATAAAGCCATGCCTCCTATATCTCTCGCTCCAAATACAGCGGTTTATAGTGATAAGAGTTTAGAGACAAATTGCCTGTCTTTTGTTGCTAATTATTTATTATATTTATATTTTATGGATTATGTATAATTCATATAATATATTCTTATAATTATTATATGTATTGACGTTTATTATTAATCGTTGCATATAAATGCGCTCCATGTGCCGTGTGATTGGCTGTTCACAGCACATGTCACACTTTCAGGTCCTGAGCTGGAGCTAGTTGCTTAGGACCTGCTTAGGACCAGCACTTGACCAGCTTAAACCAGCTGCCATGCTTCAAAACATATGGGTTTCAAAGTGCACATTTTTGAAAACGATACCGTTATAGTCTTCTTGTAAACTACAAAAGCTCGAATTTGTGAAAATGTTGACCAGCCTATCTGATGCAAATGCTGCAACATACATGCGACATAGTTTAATGACCGGCTGTATTGTTTTGTTCAACAGGGGCTTTTATGTTGCAAGAAGGAACATCTTAGAATGAGCAAATTCTATTTTGCATAGTGTATTGATATTTTATTTATGCAAGTAGCCTGTACGATAGCTGTGTTTGCTGAACAATGTTTGTTATCCTAGGTTATCGGATGCGCATTGGCTCCAGCACTGATAAAAAGGATTCGGGTCGCATACATGTAGATTTTGCTCAGGCGAGAGATGACTTATATGAGTGGGAGTGCAAACAAAGATTGCTGGCACGAGAGGAGCGGCACCGACGAAAAATCCAGGAGGACCGGCTGAGACCTCCATCACCTCCTCCCATAATGCACTACTCTGAGCACGAGGCAGCTCTTTTGGCTGAGAAACTGAAAGGTAAGCTTTCCCACAGACTGTGGTGCCATGATCTCATCTACCCTTTAAAGCACAGATTTGTCATCATTAATGTAGTGCCGAGAGAAATTTGGGTTCTTTGGAAAAGCTTCAAGGCAGAACTTTTATGCTTCTAATAAAGGCAAAATGTGGTAAGATGACCTATACAAGCCAGGTCTGCTTTCCTTCAGACATTTCGCAGATGTCCACGACTGCTCTCTGATGATGTGACAGACCTTAATGAGTGACTACATAGTTTTGAGGCTCTTACGCTTCAGTCCTCATTCCCGTCTGCAGCTGCCAGCCGAACAGCCCCAGCTGTTGTTTATTCTGTGCGACTCTTGTGTTTATATGATCAGCTAGTTCCATTCATCAGCTTCAATCAGAAAGACCAATGATTGCCAATGAAGTGAACACTCAGTACCAGGCTCCTGTAAAGTCAAAGGGTTTCCAAGGTTGACTAAATAGTTTTCATTTGAATTTAGGTTGCTTAATTGTGCTTAAAATTGATTTGATATTTGGTTGATTCTAATCTGGAAATAGGATACTGTGCAAGAGTGTATCATACTGTGCTTTATCATAGCACTAGAGACCTAGTGCAGTTTCACTGGAGTCTCATTTTAGTATCAACTTTGTCTCTCCGAAAATTGTTGACATGCCGTAAAAGTATAGAGCTATGGAGAGCAGCTCAGATAATTTAATCTTTCTTGCAAAACTCTAGAGGAGATGTGTGCGATTTATTGGGACATTTTCTCAGGAGAAAACTCTGAGAAGTAGAGGTATACCATTTGCTCATTGTGGCACAAATAATATGTTGTGTAGAAGAACCAAATGAGATATTAAAGAGATTCCACGGCTTTGCATGGACATAAAAGTATTTAGTTGCATCAGCAACAGATAGTTAGTGTGAGGTTTAAAATATTTAACCATGTTTACTTTTTCTGTTTCTTCTGAGAATCAAATGAGATATAAAAAGATATAATTTGTGATATCATTTTTTTTCTCTTCTATGGCTTGTTTAGTTTAGTTTAGTTTATTTCTCTACCATATGCCCTCTACCTTTCTGCATAAACTTTAATGGCTCATCTGGAAACAAAGCTGTTGTGATGCCAAACCCCCTCATGGAAAAAAAAAAAGCTGCTGTGTTTACAACTGTGACAATGAGCGTTTATCATGATCAACTAAACGCTGGATTTTCAAAAGTATTTGAAATGTGTGATGTTCACGGCATAGGCTCTTAAAAATAGGGACATCGACGTTACATTTTCACACCCCTAAATATGATGCTGAAGAAAACAAACTGTGATTGGTTGCTTTTCATGTCAGTCAGCGGTTTGGGTGGTCCTTGGCCAATGAAAGCTGCTATAGAGTCTAGACCTGCTGCTGTCAGTATAAAGGTCTGGCTGTGCAAGACTATTTAGGGACTGATTGTTTTGTTTCTCTATATGCCCTCTACCTCTCTAGTGTGTCTTTGTTTTTAATTTATACATATAAATGTTTGTTTTGTTTCTCTTATGTTATAACAATAGATGGTAACATGAACAGTGAACACTCAGTATCAGGGCTCTATAAAGCCAAAGGGTTCCAAGGTTGACTAAATAGTTTTCATTTGCTTTTAGGGTGCTTAAAATCTGAGGTTAAAAAAACTCAGATCCTGTAATCTATCTTGTGAAACTCTAGAGGATACGTGCATGAAATCTATTGGTACATTATCTCAGTAAACTCTGAGAAGCTGGAGGCTTAGGCAGAAGTATCCATTTGCTGTCCTTTTAATTCCATTGTTGTCTAGAAGTACCATATGAGAAATCAAAGAGATATATTTTGTTTTAATGGACATAAGTGGCCAGTTGTGTCAACAACGTAGGCTTTAAATGTTTTTGCAGATCGATTTCAGACAGACAGGGACAGTTATTGTAAGGTTTAATATAATTTATCCACATTTATTTCTGAATCTAGAGAGGTTTGAACACTCATACAATATGCCAAATTTTCAATATACAGAATCACTTTCAAGGTGCCACATACTGTGTTTCCATCTCAGAGTTATGCCAATCCATCACACCCTTTGGCATTCACACACATTTGTAACGTCACCTTTCACGTTTTAATTTCAGAGCCGGTTCCTGGCTGACAGCTATTTTCCCATGCTGTGATTTGATTACAGCTAGCGGCTCCAGGAAGGTAGTGATGGTTGAGTTATGCTGGCGGCTACAGTGGTTTCCATGCCTCTCTGAGCTCTTGTCTCTCTGGAGAGACTGCTTTCATTTCGATGATGGGGACTTGACTGCAGCCTCCACCTCATCAGCAATCACAGCACTTCCCATGTCAAGCACTTCCCATTCTCCCTGCGTGGCGCATCCCGAGCTCTGTCTGTATGTTCTCATGTTTATTGAGCCCAGGAGGCAACAGACAAAACATCTCAGACGGGGTTTGGATATTCTGGTGTCTGGCACAGATTTGCTCATGCCTGACATCTAATTGCCTCTCACACAAAACCTTTGTTTAAACTCAAGCCATTCTGCTAATTAGTTCTACACAAATATTTATTGAATACAGCTATCAGTGCCTTTTTGAAATATCAACAACATAGAAATGGTAATGATCTTATGGTAATAATGGTAATAATCTTAAGTAATGAAAGTCCATCATAAAAATGATTACATTTTATGAAAAAAACTATAACTAATCAATAAGTGAAATAAAGTTTGTGTGAAATTGCTTTATATATATTACAAATGATGATTGTCCTTCAATTATAGCATTCCACAACAAACAACAATTCTACCATTCATTACATTGTAAATAAAAATAAATAAACTGTTACCAAAAGTTAGTGTACTTGTTTATCAAGGAGATAACAGTGTCAGTGAAGAGCAAGGTGAAATGTGAAACATGCGAAGAAATCGAAATATCATTTGTGAACAGAAACATTGTTTATTGTCATTTCCAATCAAATTATGTAAAAGCTGTGAAAACATTAATTCATTGTGTGTATTTAGGATACATAAAATATAGCTTTAGCGAGACAAAAAATTAGTATTTTATTCAACAAATTTTACAAATGTCATTTAAACAGAGTACAATGTGTTGATATGGAAATGACAATGTGAAAATGTTCATGATGTTTCAGAAAAAAAGAAAAAAATGGAAGAGTTTGAAAAAGATGGAAGTGGAAAAGTTTTGAGTTTATTTTCTTGAAGGTCAAAAAATGTCCAATAGGTAAAAAATCAGTAAAAGGTAATTGGTGCATTAAAACCCTTTTTAATGTAAATACCTTGTCTCGCTCATCCTCAAATCTGGCCGTTCTTCAGCTCTTTTTTAAAATATCGACTCTTATTCTGTCTTTTGCAGCTTTCTGTCTCTTGCATTTGGAAACATTTTAATGCTATTCATTCAAACAGCCCCTGGTTAATGCTTTCTGGCAAGTAAATGCTTATTGCCACATTATGCTTTCATGGAAAAATTAATATGAGCGATGTTTAAAACAAAGCTAATTTCCCCACCATAACTGAAACCGACTGAATTGGCAGTAACGTAGTGGCTTACATAGTGTCTGCGTTACAAAGAGGTCGGATGACTGAATGCTGGGTATTTTAAAGGAGAGTATGGAGATTTCACATTTGCATTTCTTGTGGAGGCTCTCATTAGGCGTGAGATTGGCAGAGCAGGCTCATTTGACTGTGGAAATTATTTTTATTCTCGTCAGATGGCATTTTTTGCCAGAGGGTTGGGAGAATTCAATTTCCTTTAATTAGCTGGGAAGTATGAGTGCCACCTTAATAACATACCTGCCCTTGATCTCAAACGCCCAGTGTCCCTTGGGTCTCTTACCAACTGCACATGAGAATAACATTTATTTAATTGAAAAAAGGACTAAAACAGATATCACATAAAAATTTCAAATTAAACGAGGACATATTTTAAGGACCTGGAATAGAGGTTCGGTATAATTGATACATCTCTCATGACGCCAGTCTCCTCATTGGCTTGAAATGGGTAATTCTGTGGTGAGATGAAACAATAACAGTCTGGTGAAAAGCGCACAGATGCAAGGAATGATGTTGTTGCTGTGTACAGCATCTCATTAAGGGAGGGATTGAATTTACTGCCAGCCCCACTGCACTGACTTTGAGGCAAAATTCAATTATTCTTCCAATTTCAGTAATGTATTTCACACGGGTCCACAGGGAGCAGATTACTGAAGCTTGGGAAAGGCCACACTGAACGCCTCATGTCTCAGCTGCTCAGGCTGGAATTACACTTCATGTTTAGACAGGAAAAATGCAGGGTTAGTTACTGATTCATGAGCCGTGACTGAACACACTGATGAGATGATGTTCTTGTCCAATAGGAAAAGACAATGCAGGGAAAGAGTTTTTAAATGAGGCTCTAAAGTTAGAGCCATAGCTTAGCGATTAGCTTAGCTGTCGCATGCAGCATGTGGACACGAGTTCCAATCCCGTTCTCCTTATCCTTTCTTTTCCTCTCAATACAGCGCCTATTAATAGATGTGGCAAAAAAGTAAAGTCTTGTCTGAATCTGTAGTAAAGTTTTGAATTCTGAAGGTTATAAGTCTTATGTACTGTTGTTTGAATACTTGAGCAGTTTAAAAAGAGTTTCAAAGTTTGAAGGTTATGAGTCTTGTGTAATGTGAAAACTTGGGAAGGGAAATTTTGAAGTGTGAAGGGTATGTAGGCCTTATGTAGTTTGAGGAAAGATTTGAATATTAAAAACTATGTTGCTTGGGTTTTCTGGTGATTGCCATGGAAGGCTGCTAGTGTATTCTGTATTGTTACTTGATAGGTGGACAGACAGAATGATTGGACATGGATAGATGGATGAGGGCAGCAGCTTAAAGCAGGCTATTGAATTTTTATCTGTTCAAAGTTGTTCAAAGAATTTTCAAACTTGAACATTCCATCAATACATGGATTTTTTTTTAACCGCTCACTACAGGAAAACCTCAGGACCATAACTGTAAGTCAGAACAGCCTGAAAGGTATCTTAAAAATGTCTCAGGATATGACTGTAACTCGGTTCCCTGAGAAAGGAACACGTCATTTGGTCAGCATGGGTATTACGCTCCCATAGCATCAACACCAAGACACAGTGACGAAGTTCCCTCAAAAGCGAACATCTCAGGTTACGAATGTAACCCGGTTCCCTAAGAAGGGAACTTCGACATTGTGTTGTTGTACTTAGGACGTCTGCGCATCTTCCTTCAGACAATTAGAATCTGGGGATTCTGTGACATAGGTGCCCTTTTATGGTCTTGTTGACATGCTACACTACATTACCGTCAGCCAATAGAATTGGGATGTTTTCACACGTGCTTCAGACACTGGTTTCGCAGGAAGTGTTCCCATATTGGGGCAGTTGTGGCCTAACCAACAGGAAATGTAGGTTGGGGGAATGAATGAACGCCGCTCTCTTCCATTCTCATTACTCACAACTGAGGTGCCCTTGAGCAAGACACCTAACCCCCAATCGCTCCCCGGGCGCCGCAGCAAAAATGGTCACTTTCACTGTCACTTTCATATCGTCAACACCATGACACAGCGTTGATGTTTCTTTGAAAGTCTCATTAAGCAGCCTCATGTTTTTCCAAACCCATAAAAGCACTATGAGTAGTCCATATAACTTGTGTACTATATTTAAGTCTTCTAAAGTTCTACAATAGCTTTGTATGAGAAACAGTTTAAAAAATTAATTTCAAATCAGTGACATTTAAAGTAGCCAAGTAATGAAAGAGGTGACAGATTTTTTCTTCCGTATTGTGATGTACATCCGAGTGAAATGGATTATCGAAAAAGAAAAAATGTAGGACAAGGATTTGGTTCTATTTATCAGATGTTTATTGGATAATGCAAGCTTGCAGTCAATTGTAAGAAAGAGGCAGGTTTTAATTGGATGAAATGATTGAAGTCCAGCAAATGTCACCAGAGAGAAGTTTGTTGTTTGTTGTAGCTTTGATATATTTGAGAGCATATTTGATTTTAAGCTGAAGGTCTGTACCAAGTTTAGTAGATGTGACTTGAAAGTTTTAGGGGGAAGTTACAGTTAAAAATGTGCTCTCAGGTAAGGTTTTTGAGAAACTGTATGCTGGCTTTGTCAAGCCAACAAAGTAAGTGTAACAGCAGTCTATGTCATAAGTAGTTGAAGTAAAAATGACAGTTCTCCCCTCTGACAGATTTCCTCATTCATTCCTTCAGATGACAACAAGTTCAGCGAGGCAACGGCAGTGCTATTCACATGGGTTGAAAGAGGCGAGGTGAACCGACGCACAGCAAATCATTTCTACTCCATGATCCAGTCAGCAAACAGCCACGTGCGGCGCCTAATGAACGAGAAAGCTCAGCACGAGGAGGAGATGGAGCTGGCCAAAGAACACTTTAAGAATTCCCTGCTTGCCATCCTCACACAATGTAAGATACCTCCTGGCTTCACTGTTTCTATCCCAACTGGTTACTATGAGATTTTTATCTAGTGTTGCTATGACAACGGCACATCCTTTGTACCGAGCAAGATGATATAGCTGTCCTTAAGTGGGCTCAGTCTCTGATCTGATTGTTGGTCGTTTCTCACTCATATTGATATGACTGTACTGCCAGTAGGAGTGTATTTGTATATGTCCAGAACTGCAACATACACTACACTGCCCCTAATTTTAATAGACAAGACACAGGCTCTATTCCAAAACCTAGAGGGCTGCCTACATATGCATCATAGGTGAGCTTCCTACACAGAGCTGTTTCGAAAGGTAGGCACCATAAAGCCACCACATTTATCCTTCATGGATAATAAAATCGCACGATGCACTGCAACAAAATCCATCTTAAATTGCATCACATTTACCATTGCTTTGTAAAATTTTGAGTTCAAAATCAAGTAGTTTCAATAGTAATCTGTGCAGTTGGGAGTTTCAAGTGGTTCAGGTTGGTCATACAAATGTGCCACGTTGGCTGCTTTGTTTTAAAGTGACCTTTATGTGAGCTGTGCTTCATGCATCACTACTATTGACAATGGACATTTTTTGTCAGCAAAATTTCACAGAAGTTTTGCTAATGTGACCACACCTTAAGTGATTAGAAATGTAGATTATAAATATACAGTGCTCAGCGTAAATGAGTACGCCCCCTTTGAAAAGTAACATTTTAAACAATATCTCAATGAACACAAAAACAATTTCCAAAATGTAGACAAGACTAAGTTTTATATAACATCTGAAAGTAAGGTTAATAATATAACTTAGATTACACATTTTTCAGTTTTACTCAAATTAGGGTGATGCAAAAATGAGTACACCCCACTGAAAGTCTCTGGAGCAAAGCTAAATTTTAGACTACAAATGTTTAATTTAACAAGAATTCAACCACAGGTGAGTCTAATTATTCATTACACAGGTGTCCAGCAGACAGCTGACTATAAAAGGGTGTTAAAACCCCTTCCCATTTCATGCTGTCAGCAATGGCACCACATGGAAGAGAAATGTCACAAGACCTAAGAAAGAAAATAATTTCTTTACACCAGAAAGGTGAAGCCTACAAGAAGATCAGCCTAAAACTTCACTTATCAGTCAGACTACTGTAGCAAAAGTGGTACAAAAATTTTAAAAAGATGGAACTGCAACCATCTCACAGAGGCGTCCAGGTCGTCCACGGAAGTTAACACCACGACAGGAGCGTCTTCTGATGAGAAGGTTGAAGAAAATCAGCATGCAAGTTCACTGCAGTTATTTAAAGAAGTAGAAAGCCAAACTGGGGTGACTATTTCCCGTGACACAATGCGGCGTACACTGCAGAGGAATGGCATATTGACCAATTTTTGGGGGAAACGTTTTGCTAAATGTTTTGCGAGCAAACTAAGTTTCTTGGGGAAAGTAATAATTTTGCAAGAAAACAAATGTTTTCCTCCCCCCTGCATATTATTTCTATTTCTATTCTATTATTTCTTTTATTATTTGCAAGAAAGCGCCAACAGGGTCATCAGGACCCAACATTGAGTTGAGGGGTTTTTGTACAGTATCCTGCGTATTACTTTGCTAAACAGCAAAAAAAAAAAAAAAACTACTAGGGCATGAACTATTGATTTGCCTACAAAATTATTTTACAATTTTACCTGTATATTATTTTAAAGCTTCAGCTATAAAAAACAATAGTCCATTGTACAAAACAGCCAACTAGCAACAAGATGAACATGGCAATAATATTGCAGTACTATTAATACTGAAGTCCTCTGAGGTCATTTCACTACAACTGATAACTAAGACGCAAGATGACAGCAGTTGCATTTGTATGAATCAAGAAAGTGAATATGAGATACGTGATATGAGAGACATGAAAGTAGCAGCGATTTCGGTCAGATATACAGCATTGCCATAGACAAGTGGGAATATTAGGAAATATTTGACCACTGAATGCAGCAACTGACCAATCAGAATCTACTATTCTAAAATGCAGTGTAATGAGAATTATATTTATGTTTCTGTTAGCTTAGCAAAGGGCTTGATATGTCACTCACTTACTGTATGAGGTTCGGATACTGTTTAGAAGGTAGTAGCCCACAGTATGTATAGAAAGCAAGGCAGCTCACTAGTTGTGGAACAGAGCCTCACAGTCTTTCCTTTACACAGTTCACAACCCTTCGCTGCAGATATACAATATATAAATGTACACTAGGAGATACTATGTATGCTCAAACAGCATTGAGACCTAGCTGTCCATGTCAGTGTGACTGTAGCCAAAGCCCATAGAAGGGCCCTGGGTAAGTACAGTCTCAGTGGAAGCACTCTGACCTTATAGCAGATGTGGAGATGTTCAACTTAACTTAAAGGTAGGCCAACATCAGATTCACTCATCTTTTTTTTGCGGCCTGGACAGGTGAGAAGACAATGTCCCAACTAGAGCTGGGACAATAAATCAATGCATCGCGATTCGTGGATAGATTCTGAGATTTTCCGAATGCATTGTGATTCTCTCTCGAATCGATTCTGAGCTTAGTTTTTAATAGCAGATGGTGCTCTAGGCTAGTTTTTTACCGCACGCTTAAATGCTCACGAAGAAGAGCGCTCGTGTGTTCGGCTGAATCTGAGAATGTACTTGCACCTCAGAATGCTTATCTTTTTAAACAGCCCACTGCAAACACCCTTGTAATTCGCTTCAACCTTTTTGAACTTCATGAATGAATATATTATAGAAGGTTCAAGTGGTGTGTGTAAGGAATTGGAAGCAAGCAGAGTAAGGCTGTGTATAAAGCACGCAGTGCCATCTGCTGTTAAAAACTAAGCTCAGAATCAATTCGAGAGAGAATCGCGATGCATACGGAAAATCTCAGAACTGATCCAGAATCATTTCTCGATTCGCAATGCATCGATTTATTGTCCCAGCCGTAGTCCCAACTCATCCAAAGAGTCAAGAAAAGTAATTTGCTTGAATGAATATGTGTAATAGAGATTTGCAATTGGCAGCTTGACAGAATTTAGACATTTTCAACACCATATGTGCATGAAATACTAAGAGAAAATGTATTTTAGAGTTATGCCAGTTGAAGTGAAGAAGATAATCGTATAATTGTTTAGTAAAGAGTAGACTTGGTCAAATTAATAAATAGCAGGCAACAGTTTACAATTGGTCCAAATCTCAATCCTACAATCCTAATGCAAATCCAGCAATCTAATGCAAAAGAAAAGAATGCACACGTACACAGTTTGAGCTAAATCCTCAATCAATGTTTGCCATCAAACACTCAGTACTTTATTAATACTTCTCCAGCAAATCCATCATTGTAGACTGTTGCCTTCCTCAGTCCTAAGGAATTGAAACAGCAGCTAATGAGATGTAAGTACAACAGACACTATCAGGGGCCTCTCAGAGAAGTGTTTGCGAGGGTCCTGATGTGTCTGACTCTAGCTGGCGCAGATGCTGAGCTCTACATAAATGGCTTGTCTTGTCTGACTTCCTTACCCACCAAAGTTGAGCAGATTACGGCTGTGTTCACCGCTGCCACCAGGCAAAAGGCATGGGACCATTTCTCAAAAGCGCAGCGCAAGAACATAGACATTTGGCGAAAGCAGTGCGAGGTTGGTATTTTTCCTCCCCTTTTGTCATGCTGACTCTACATCAGGGGTCTCAAACTCTGGGCCAAGATTTTTCATTACAAATAAATTTTCAGTTTGGCGCCAAAGTATTGCCCTAATGTTTAATAAAATTCAAGGTTGTAAAAATACGTTTTGTTGTGAATGTTCAACTTCCCCCGAAGGAGAACATCACCTGGCTAGTAGTAGTTTGAGACCCCTGCTCTACATGGTACACTGACACGGCAGCTGTTTATATGACAGTGTATCTTGTGGCTTTTCATTGTACAGACTTGTGGGCCCTCACACAGCAAACATCCCAGTTTTCTAGCCTCTGCTCTTTCGTGCACCAGAGCTCTCCTTGAAACTGCCACCTAGAAAGAACCTCCATTGCTGCCATGGCAACAGATACTGGCAGGATTATAATGATGCTCATCAGTGATTAGCCTGAATTAATTGTTAATAACTCATCCAATTTGAATTAGGTCTCTATGAGGAAAGAAAATGGAGGTGCATGTTAACCTACGATATGCCTGTATGAATCTATCCATATAAACCCCTGAATTCTCTGGAATGCACAATATGGAATTTCCATATTCATAATATGGAACATCACCAGTATGCAAAATTCATGTTAGTGCAAACAGAATACTCAATGAACCTTGAAATATAAAAATCCCTCACTGGTGATAGACTCCAGCTGCAGTCTTTCCTCCAGCCATCTGACTTTTTCCGTGACTGTATATCATGAGCAGTGATGTGAGGACCGAAACCTAATCCTAGAAATACACTGACTGTATTGATTAATTGCTTTAAGTCAAGTCTATGAAAGGATTCCATTTCAGTTCACAGTCGCCAAGAGGTAAGACATCAGTGATGCGGCAGAGTCTTTGGTGCTGTGAGAGGTGAAAGCCAGTCGAGATGCCACCCCTGTGAAGAGTTCTGTTGTTGTTGTTTTTTTATAAAAATAATGTAGCCCTGTTCACACCAAGGAAGTAATAACGATAAAGATATCGTTCTAAAAATCATTCTAAATATAAAAGAATAACAGAGTCCACACCACAACTATAATGATAACGATATAGTTGGAATCACTTTCAGAATGATTTTATCCAGCTGATGAATGATAAGAATCAGAATCCATCCTGCTTTAAAGAGCTCAAGCAATTAAAGTGGCAGACGACAAAACTACAGAATGATATTGTGCACTGGTGTGGACGCAAATATAGTTATCATTATAGTTTTTCTTATAGTTATCGCTCTTGGTGTGAACAAGACTTTAGACAGACAAGTTTGCACTTTTTTAATAAACAAAGTTAAGTACAGATTTCCCAGGTTTTACTGTCTGAATGTTGCAAAAAGTCTTTAAAAAATCATAGAAATAAAGAAGTCATGGAAAAATACTATATATTTTAAAGCTTTAAAATAGGGGGGAAGAGGCAAGTTGCACACTTTTGCACAATTTTATTTTATTTTTTTACTTTTCTTAAAGTTTTTTCCGCTGTTATTACCCATGCCAAAGATACCATTAAAATTACCATTTATATATTGTCAAAGTGGGAATTTACCATTAAATACAGAATCAGAAACCATTTAATAGCTTTCAGCAAAATTTAAACAGAAACACGTGAAATATGCAACATGAAAAACATACAAAAGCAAGTTACATACAAAAATATACTAAATATGCTTAAACAGCCTAACAGAAATCGTAATTTGAAAAAAAAAAGTTGTGTAATTCATAAAAATAAATTTTATGTTTGGTTTTATTGTGTTTACGGACCTTACGGGTGCTTTTACAAGATATATATTGGAATTAGTTTTTACAAAATTACAAAAATGCCTAGTTCTGTCATGAAACTCTAGATGGCACAGGCTGATGGGTTCTTAACGCAAACTGATGATATTCACAGCGTTAACTACTTGGCACAAGCTGATTGGTTAATGTCGCATCTGCAGCCAATGAGCTTGCTGCTCGACATTTAAATGGCTGTTTAGCATTCACTATAGCAGTTTCTGCACACTTTCAGAGTTTCAACAACAGCAATAATCAATAGCAGCAGCAATTCAGCAGCAAAAGCATAGCAGATCTATTCCGCCAAGACCAAATACATTAACACTGTCATATCCATTACCATGCTAAAAATCTTCTGAGAGTATATTATTTCCATTTAATTAGGTTTTGAAGTAGGTATTTTAAACCAACATACACAATCACTGCTAGAAAAAAGAAAAAGTATTTTGGACTTTTGACTCAAAACCTTATTTTTACTGAGATATAGGCCTTGTGACAGTGTCCCAGTGTGACAGCTAGCCTCAGTCTAACCCGTTTTGTTGGCTAGTAATTGCTTTTTGTGAATGCAGTCTTTGTAAAAGGAATTTTAAAAACCTTACTGCATTTTCCCAAAAGACTATAAAATGCTATTGGAAAAGTCTTGGAAATTCATTGGTCAAAAGGTGTGGGAACCCTGTAAAATAATATTGCGAGAATTGGAGAGAAATATGATATCAGAAACAATCCAGAATACACTTGTATTCCTCTGATACTACTGCTTTCAAGAAACAGATGAAAGTTCAGGCGACACAGTGCTAGAATAAGATGTATTCAATCACAGATAAAGTAAAGCTCAAATGCACTCCCTTTTATAGAGTCAGATCTGCAAGATTTCACAGTGGTGGCATTAAACGTCCTTTGTGCTGATCCCTATAATGGCTATCAGAGGATCAGTGGGCTTGGAAGTTTGTGTAATGTGATTTTTACGCTCCATTTTCAGACCTAGACAAATGAACTTTCACTATTGCGCGGCACTGAGACGGCAGAGCCTCCGTTTTCCCTCTGGGTTGTATTTTTAAGTTAAGGAATCAATCACCAGAGCCCGTGCTTGCCAAATCATTGCCTGGTTTTTCATCAGAAGTTTCCAGGTTAAATTAGAGTAAAATTGCAGAAAAAAACATTTGATTGATATGTGTGATTTTCATATGTTACTGCTCCATTTATACAGCAAATGAAACTATAAAGTGTGTCCTTGTAGAATTACTCAGAGCAAGAGGAAATGTTAATGTGTGCAAAATGTAATCTTTAATCATTCAAGGTCTCGGACAGAAGCCAGTAATGGGATGTGTGTGTGTTTGTTTGATTTCTGTATTGTGCTCCATTAGGAGCTGAGAAATGCTCACAGTGAAGAGATAATGGGAATACGAAGAGAAGAGGAAATGGAGATGTCAGATGAAGACTTGGAGGAAAACCCC
Organism: Ctenopharyngodon idella; assembly: GCF_019924925.1. NCBI lineage: Eukaryota > Metazoa > Chordata > Actinopteri > Cypriniformes > Xenocyprididae > Ctenopharyngodon > Ctenopharyngodon idella. Next base: position 28,068,188 of record NC_067228.1, read on the forward strand.
TGCAAAAAGATCAGAATGGAGGACTCGGGTAGGCCTGTGATCAGCCACTGATTATCATAATCATGATTCACTAGGATACTGGAGACAGGGACTGATTGTGCCTAAAACAACCCTAGACATCTAGTTTATATACGCCGATTTCAACTGTAGTTTTATGTTTAACAGAGCTGTTTTACACACATGCAGTGCAATTAAATTGATCAATAAATCATTAATAAAGGCAAATGGTGAATAAGAGGAATATGTAATGCAGTGCCATAGAGAGCTTTGTTCAGTGCCCACATAATTACATTTCATTTTAGGGCTCAACAATATGGATTTTTTTCTGCTAAGCCAATAGATTTTTACTTGACCTGCAAGCATTTTCACTTGCCCAACAAAAAATAAATATTACCATTCAAAGGTTTTGGATCGGGTCGGCACCGATAGCCTCATGGGCAGCAAATCGACATATAGCTCCGTTGCGCTTCGTGCAACCTGAGTTCGAGTCACGGCTCACGGATCTTTCCCGAACAGCATTTAAAAACAAGAACAGCATTTACTTGAAATAGAAATCTCATAAAACAGATAGTTCCGGCCTTTGATTCTGATTGGTTGAGCCGCGTTCAAAGCCGATGTAAAATTCCCAAAAACATACAGTACAAACATATGTTGCTGCGTGTGTCTTAGCAATGTAAACATATATTTTGTTCATTGAAGCTTACTGCATTATGTAGAAGAGTATTGTGAGAGATATCGAGTGACCGAGTATTACCTGCATTCAGATTTAGCATTTTCCTTCAGGTCAGTCCTGTTCATAATAAAAATCCGTTTGAATGTCCGCTGTGATCTTGTCCTTTTAATAGTTAATGGGTTTTCCCGTGCCCTGCTGACACTGACAGCACTAGTCAAAGCACTTGTCATTTGCGTCTGGTTCCGTGTTCACAACAAGTTTCAATATAAAAGTCTGAATGACTCGTTCATAAAGACAGTCTTTGCTGCCATCTAATGGAAATAAATGTAACTTCTGTTGCTGTTCATGGTCAGGGACTATTTTCTTCAGTGGAAGGAAGGCTTTTAATGATTTTAATTCATGAAAGTTGCATTGATACATATTTTTTGGCTTTAATATTTGAATTGTGTAGTAACCGTTTTATAAAAGCAATAAGCCCTGTGAAGCCGTGGTTTACAGTGAATTTACAACAGGTAAGGGGGTTTTAGGCACTCTGCTCCATGTCATGCCTAACAACAACCCTTAGCTGTTATACATTCACTGTAAATGACAGCTTCTTGGGGCTTATTGCTTTATTATAACATCATGAATGTTTTTTATTGTTATTTTTGATCAATTTAATGCATTCTTGCTGAATAGAAGTATCATATCTTTCAATCAATCAATCAATCTATACAAAACTTACTGAACCCACATTTTTGAATGGTAATGAATATTATATATATATATATATATATATATATATATATATATATATATATATATATATAAGATTTTTTTTGTATTGTTCTCACCATGTATGCATGCTGAAAAAAGATGGCATATGGTGCAAAAATTATTTGTGTATAATTTTTCTAACTCAATTTGTAACTGACGCTTTCAACGCTATATCACAAATCACTGAGTTTCACACAATTTCAACAATACCTTATCAATATCTACTGAACTAAACAAGTTTTTTTTTTTTTTTCATTAAATCAAGGAATGATTGAGAATTATTATTAGCCTTATAGTCACTCTCCAGAGATGGACTTTTCCTGGTGGAGCAGTCGACTTCAGTATATAAAAAAAAAAATGATAACAATACACTTTGCAATACACTTTAACTATTTGTTAACATTATGGCTAAAATGTCCTATAGGATCAGTGCTGCACTCTCACTACATCTGATCATGTACATGTGTTTTAATGCCTTGAAAATGACAACATCTGGTTTGCTACAATTATTCCTTGATTTACTGAAAAAAATAAACTTGGTTTAATGTCAACCACAATCACCCTGTTAGTCTCTAATCAAATCAGCTCCGCCGTAACCACTTATATATTTATTAGGTTTATTTAAACAGAGCAATCACTCCTTCAGATAACCTTGAGTACAACAGCATTTGTGCTGAGATATCAACATGAGTGATTACACTCTCCTTCCTGCATGTATCCCACAGCAAATCTGATTATGAATGATATTGCTTCAGCAGAGAACGGCAGCACAACGTGTCAGGGGATTCTGAGCTCAGCGATATTTCATGACCTGTCACAGCACACTAGCTCTGGCTCAATAAAAGAAGTATTTTCAGTGGCAGGAAGGAATATCTAATAGTTGAGATTCTCTGTTGACACAGCAGAGACTCAGCACATTGACCAAGTTGTTATGCAAACTTCACCATCAATTTCAGCTATGAATCATAACACTTCCTCTAAAGCCTGCCACCGTGACTGCCATGTAGGTATATGCTGATTCAACCAGAAGGATTGATGTTAGAACTTGTCTTATATGCTGCATGTTAGGTTAAGCAACAGATCATATGTTGCAACATGCTAGAAGAGAAAGCTCGTTGAAGACCACTACAGGCAAAATCATAGATTTTTTTTCTGGACAAATTGGAGATTTGGGCTATTTGGCTTTCCATGTTGTTTCAGACTAGTGGAAAGAACACATCCAAAATACACTTTTAAGTGTTTATAACAATTTTATCTATTTTCATCTGTAGATTTAAAAGACAATACATATCTTTAGAGGCGGTTTTCTCAAAATGAGTTTTTTCCTCCTACACTGAGTCAGAAATCTCCATTTCAGTAGCACTTACACACACCAATTTTAAAGTTTTGTTAATTTCGAAATTTCTAGGTTTCTAGATTTTTACAGAGTGGTTTGTTCATATATAATTTGCCAGATTTTCTACAACGTTATCCCTAAAAACTTTTTTATGGAGTTATATCCAAAATCCCCTCCATAAAAACTCTAATATGTCAACAAAATGAAACGAGAATGCTCAACCCGGCTTAATTCAATGTTCGGATTTCTGTTTTGGCAATGTATGTAAATTAGCGCATACTTAATCAGCCTTATTTGCATCTTTAAATGTAGCTTTTAAGAACTCTTGTAATACAAAAAAAGTTTTAAATTTCTATTGTAATCAATCAGCTTTAGAAGTATAATATCTAGTTATTTTTTTTATTAACCTGAAGTATTTTTACCCTATTCACCATGAAATCAAAATTGACAATTCTTGTTGCAGTATGTTATAAATAATTTATCTGTGCACATATATATATATATATATATATATATATATATATATATATATATATAAATTAATGTGTTCTCGTAATCTTAATCAAAATAACTTCCCCTCCCTCTTGCAGCGACATCTCTTCTTCACTGATGATGTGTTTACTGGCGTGAGGGCAGGACAACCTGTCACTCACATGAGATCGACCAATAGCAAACCACAACGATCCAATCAATTCCCGATAGACAAAATCAAGTCCCATCCTGCAGTTTTTTCCTGTTCGAGAAGCCGTTTCATTTGGATATACCACAATAGGGAACAAAAGACTATCACAACATCCAATTCATGCTGACTTACAGGTGGTAAAGATGGTCGACTAGTTTAAGCTAGATTATGGAACACAGTTAACTGGCTCAATCGGGTCTCACCAGCTGAGTCAAGGTGATCTACTAGATATACCGAACACAAAAGTGTGAATTTACCCTATCTATGCCACAGGTTAGGGAAGTTGTAAATTGAAAACATTCTTCCAAGCTCACTTCCTGTCTCTCTTTCTTCCTGTCTGAGAGCAGTGCTGTCTGCGCAGACATGTGCTCTGCGAGAGGAAAATGACAGTCTGCGCTGGCAGCTGGACGCTTACAGGAACGAGGTAGAGCTGCTGAAGAAGGAGCAGGGCAAGGCGTACCGTACCGAGGAGGACCACACACAAGAACAGCAGCTGCACTTCCTGCAGCAGACCATGCAGAACATGCAGCAGGTAATATACACACATCAGCAGCAGTTTTAGGGTTCAGTCTCAGGCTGGTGTCCTGCTTGCTGTTACTATATTATGCTATAATCCTATTCAAAAGTTTAGGGGTTGAAAAGTTTTTTTAATGTTTTTCATGTTTTTAATTTCTATCAAAACAAAAAACATCTTACTGACCCTAAACATTTGAACAGTAGTATATGTTTTTATAGTTGTGGGTGAATTAGAGGTACATGCTGATGCGTCTCTCAGCGGGTGGGCGTTAACAGCCTCAACGACTCAACTTCCTGCTGACACTGCATGTTTGATATTATTGTCCAGTCATTAGAGTCATGAATCATGGAGTGACCAATTAGATCACACGAAAGAAGAGGCAAGCTATTATCCTGCTCTAAACCTTTTCTTTATGCTGTTATGTAACCCTGTAAAGCCTAACATATTAAAATAACAGTCAGAAATATATATATATATATATATATATATATATATGAAGAGTTCAGATGCAAAAGTTGCTAAACACCACCTCCGTCAAAAATTAGATAATTAGATGTCAGCAAAAGCCTCTAAGTCCACAGAAGAAACCAAACGGAAGACGTGAATCAAATCATATGATTTCAAGATATAACAAAGCACTCTCTTTTCTTCAGTGATTCTGCTTGTTAACAGCAGGTGTTCATCACTAATGCTTAATCATCGCTTGATTAATTGCTTAATTATCTCATTAACTTTAACTCTGCTTCAATGTTATTTTAACACTGTTTAGAGAGGGACCAAATGTACTCTGAGCAGAGTTGATTTAACTCTGGGGATTTTACTGTGTGTGCTTATAAGCCGGCTTTCAATTGCCGAGCTGCAAGTTTTTATCATGTTTTGTCCATCGTTACAGTGGCAATGACAGGATTTCGCGAGTAGCAAGTAAACACAACAGTGTTCCTTTTGCTGCTGTAAAACTGACAGAAACAGACGTTTTACTATGTCTTGTTGTCCAAAGAGGTGGACTTAGAAGTTTTTGCAAAAAAAGCACACATGGACTTCAAAAAGACAGTCAAGTTTGTTCAATACCATTGAATTGACTAATTGACTATAGTGACATTTTTAAAAATAAGGCATTTCAATAACTGACCTTTTCATTGCTACTAAAGTGAAATTACCGAACCTAAACATAGTAGCCTGGTTAAAATAATGCTCATTTAAAAGAAAACATGTCAGATGGTCTACATGATACAGTAGGCTTTATAGGCTTAAAAATCACTGGTAAAGTTGTGGAACATGTTTGTCCCGTGTCCGAAGAATCAGAAAAGTAGCATCTTACACAGTCCACTCAATCTCAGTTGATGTTGGCGAAAGATCACATCGTCACAGCTGAGATTAAAGATCCTCCTAAATAGTAAAACACATTCCACACATTCAAACATACTCAAAGCATCAGTTATGCGTGAGTGTTCAGCATGCTCGCACGTCAGCGCTCCATCTGGAACACAAACACTCACACCTCCGTTAATTAGCTGTCAAATCAGCTTAAATGATGATTGGACACAGTGTTCTTCATGACGCAGGCTGTCATAGTGCAGCCATTAAACCAGGCCCCGGTGAGCTCTTGTTCTCATTCTGTCTCTCTCGCTCACTATCATTTTACATTGTGCAGTTGCATTAAAGGCTTTTATGTACAAGATCAATACTAATGTAAGAAATGAGTATCCTTTTGCTGAAAGAGAAAGATGATATTTAGATTTATATAGAGTGCAGTGGACTGTCCTTATTTAATTGAAAACTTACCAACCCCAAACTATTTTTGCGTTAGTACATATATATCTTTATCATATGTTACGTCGCCATTTGTGGACTAGAGGTACAACGGAACATTAACATTTTAATATTCAATTTTTTTTTCTTTTCAATACATGCTACAAAAAGCTGACCACATGAACTTTTGAACAGGCATAAAGAGCTGACTCAGTCAACCTCCCTAACCCACCGCACCCCTCTTTATTATCTTTGTTGTATGCTGTTCAATAATGTTTATGTGGTGTTTGTTTTTTGAGGGCACCATGCAGCCCCACACGCTGCTCATTGTTCCAGCCATCTGCTTTCTGTTGCTCACGATGCTGTTTGTCTCCACAGCAACTGCTTCGGCTACAGGAAGAGCTGAAAGGGAAGGAACTGGAGCTGGAGCAGGCCAGAGATGAGCAGCGCTACCTAGAGGGAGAGGTCCTCAGCCTCCGGGAAAAGGTTGGACAGACTTCTTGGCCATTTTGCTGAATAATCTGAATTTACATACACATAATAGTATTATACGAGGGCACAAACAATGGTTATGAGGAGCACTGTTGGGGGAGCTACTTTGAAGCTGCAACTACTCAATTTAAATTTACCCTTAGCTACACTACAAGCTTATTATTTTGTAAGACTATTATTTTGCAATCAGAACAGTTATATGGCAGAAAACAATTCCAATTATGGTGGCATCATTAAACCGCATTTATTTCCACTAAATACCACCAAGAAAATTTGAAAAAAGCCATAAATTACTGTATATAACTGAGCAGAAAGTTTGTCGAGACAAACTTATAGTAACAAATACAGTCTAAAAACCAATGTTTTGGCTCAAAAACACATCTTTAAAACGTTTACATCAGTCTTTAATAAGGAAATAATGTTTAACCAACAAACTTCACTAAATCAGATTAAATTAATAATTTGTAGCATAAACAATTTTTTTTTAAGATGATTATTCAAAAAAATTAAGCTGTTCCAACTAATTTCAGCATAATTGAGCAGTGGCACTGGAACCAATTAATCGTATCTATTTAAGTTCAAATTAACAGCTAGCATACAGCACGGTTTTAGATTGTATTACAATATTATTTAGTTTAGCTTTACAAAAAAGAAGACTTGAAATGTCACACAGACATTTGAACTTTTACTTTGCCTTTGACTTTTACATGACCCATCTAAACTCACTTAATCGGACTTCTCACTACAGAAGCTTGTTTCTGCCACTGAATAAACATACAAAAGTTAATTGTGAATTTTTATCTCACAATTCAGATTTTTTTTCTTGCAATTGCAAGTTTATATCGACTTTTTTCCTCAGAATTGCAGGAACTCGCAATTGCAAGTTATAAAGTCAGAACTGTGATGTATAAAGTCAGAATTATGAGATTATATCAGAATTGCAAGTTTATATCTCACAATTCTGAGAAAAAAAGTAAGAATTGTAGGATATAAACTTGGAATTCTGACTTTTTTCTTCCAATTGCAAGTTTATATCTCACAATTCTGACTTTTTTCCTCAGAATTGCAGAATATAAATACAGTTGTGAGTTATAAAGTCAGAATTGTGAGATATAAACTCTGAATTGTGAGATTATATCAGAATTGTGAGTTTATATCTCACAATTCTGACTTTTTTCCTCAGAATTGCAAGATATAAATTTGCAATTGCAATTTATAAACTCAGAATTGTGAGATTATATCAGAATTGCAATTTTATATCTCACAATTCTGAGGAAAAAAGTAAAAATTGTAGGATATAAACTCTAATTCTGACTTATTCTTGCAATTGCAAGTCTATCCCCCAGTTTCACAGACAGGGCTTAAGCTAGTCCTAGACTAAAATGCATGTTTGAGCCATTTTAACTGTAAGCAAATTGCACTGACATATCTTAAAATAAGTCAGTGCCATTGTTTTGTCTCAAGATACACACCAGTAATGTTTTTTTTCTGGTGTACTTTTATAAAAGCTACTTAAATGGCCTAATTGAACTAAGGTCTAATCCTGGCTTAGGCTAAGCCCTGTCTGTAAAACCGGGCCTATATCTCACACATTTATTTCTCAGAATTGCAAGTTTATAGAAAAAAATTGTCAGAATTGTGAGATAAAAAGATCACAATTACCTTTTTTATTTTTTTATACTTTGGTGGAAACAAGCTTCTATATCTCACTGCTTCATTTGAAATAAATAGTGAAAATTTTAAGCAAGCTTGTTTGATTAGTTCACTTGGCTGTAAAACTTCACATGCAATACATGTTGTGTCACTATATTTTACTGTCATATAGTTTAGTGTGTAACATTCAGTTACTTCCCAGCACTGGCAGGGAGTTAGTTTGTAGAGGGGCACAAAGCCTTATGTAAGCCATTAAGAGCACTGTTCGCTTCAGATATACTGCATTTTGGCAGTGTCTGCCTCTTCATGTGTGACAGCGGGAAGCTCTGCAGCCTGGGGTCACTTACTGTCCTCACTCCCTCTGTGCATGCAGCAAGAAACAACTCAACATGGCAGCAGGAGCACAGGGTGCACACACACACACCTGAAAACAGAGACATGTAAACAGCAACACACGAAAAAGAGCAGGACAGTTTTTCGTCTCAAGATGAATATGTTTTGTTGTGGCTGGGGAAGGGGAACAAGGCTACGCTGGAGAGCCGGGTTGTTCTTCATTTCTACACTAGGCACGCATAGTCATATATGCCCAGTCTATGAAAATGATATAGATACAACACAACAGCTGCATGTGGAGAAAACATACACAATGGCCTCAAAAAAGAGACAGCCACACACAAATGTTGGCCCTAGACACCTTGTGAAATTTTACGCTAATGTAACCAGGGTTCACTTGTGAAAAAGAAGTACACTGTAAAAAACTTTATAGTTCTTTATAGCTTTTTAAAGTGTAAACTTTACACTTTATAGTACTTTTAAAAAGACTAATTATTATGGAAATAATATACTTAAAAACATATTCTTGAGCGTTAATTGCAATTAACTGAAGATGTATTATAGTTTACATTTATATTAAATGCAGTTAGCTGAATGTTTTTGACCCATTTAAGTAGTACATCTTTATATGTAATTCCACAATTACTTCTATTGTCTTTGAAATATTGTTAAAGTATACTGCTGAATGTACTGACATGCATTTAAAGGATTAGTTCACTTTCAAATGAAAATTACCCCAAGCTTTACTCACCCTCAAGCCATCCTAGGTGTATATTACTTTCTTCTTTCTGATGAACACAATCTGAGAAATATTAATAAATATCCTGACGCATCCGAGCTTTATAATGGCATTAATGCGTTACCAAATGAGTATGAGCTGAAGAAAGTGCCTCCATCCACATCCACCCATCATAAACATATCCCACACTGCTCCGGGGGGTTAATAAAGGCCTTTTGAAGCGAAGTGATGCGTTTGTGTAAGAAAAATATCCATGTTTAACAAGTTATGAAGTAAAATATCTAGCTTCTGCCAGACCGCCTTCCATTTTCGATTACGAGAAAAAGCGGAATTGCCGTCGCTTCAGTTAATTTTTTTCCGTAAGTTGAATAGGGAAGGCATAGGACGTAGCGTAAGCTTTTTGAACTGCGTTTCAAAAGTTTTACACTTTCTTCGTAAGTTGAATACGGAAGGCGGTCTGGCAGAAGCTACATATTTTACTTCATAACTTGTTAAACATGGATATTTTTCTTATACAAACGCATTACTTCGCTTCAGAAGGCCTTTATTAACCCCCCGGAGCCGTGTGGAGTACATTTATGATGGATGGATGCACTTTCTTCAGCTCATACTCATTGATCCCGCTCACTGCCGTTATAAAGCTCGGATGCGTCAGGATATTTATTAATATTTCTCAGATTGTGGTCATCAGAAAGAAGAAAGTCATATACACCTAGGATGGCTTGAGGGTGAGTAAAGCTTGGGGTAATTTTCATTTGAAAGTGAACTAATCCTTTAAGGTAAACTAAAAACTTTACTTTAAAGTAAAATGTTAAATTTGACATTATTAAAAAAAGTGCACTTTTTGTGTTAAGAAACAGTCATGAAAATGTTTTATATAATTTCATTAATATATTATCTCCAAGCACAGTTTTTCCAAATATACATTTAAGAATTGAAGTACACTAAGGGCACATTCAATAGTTAATTGTACATCTAATTCTAAAAACACTCTAAAGTTAAGCTACTTAGACTTAACATTCTGTCTCTGTGGGTGCCTCAATACAGGTACCTCAATACAGAACAACTGAAAACAGATCTTTACAAAAAATAGAGACAGAGTTGTGACATGACTTCATCCATGTCAATTGAAATGTGGTGTCTGCCTTGATTAAGGTCTATAGAGCGGTTGTCAGTGAGGACAGATGATATGTTCTTTCTGTTGCTGAACAGCACAACATGATACCTTATTATTTGTGCCAGTATAGTGGTTTGCCCAGACGCAGGGAATAATGACCAGCCTTGTTTACTCTATTTTCCTAACAGCAGACATTGGTTTGCATGAATGTTATTTGACTGAGATAATAGGAACATCAATAGTCGTGGAGGTCCTGTGGAGCCCATACTATATATGCACTCCTTACCGAACCCGTGAGCAGATGTGAGACGTGTGTACAGTATTTTTAGACCCAGAGGGTGCTTGCTTCCATATTTCATAAATAAGAAACTGCTGTGACCTTCTAGAGACACCCTGGCTGTAATGTATGGAATCACAAATGTGTTTCATTACCCCATTTCTCACAAGCATCCATTAAAAATGTAGTATCAACTTGGCACACTCAAGGCCAGTCTGAGGTTTCCCAGACGTCACACATTAGGCTATATTTCCACCCACCTATATTTATGCGCATTTTGGAATATCGCATTAAAAAAAACACTAGATGGAAACACCAAGATGTGCATAAATTCTAAAAATGCAAATAAAAAAACGTATGCACTCAACTGAGTCGGAGAAATTTTTTATTCAATAAGAAGATGTGCATAAACTACGATGGTAACGTATAAATTCCTCAATGCGCATCAAAAAAATCATGAGACTTTGCGCAATGGGACGGCATAACTGGACTAACCAGTGGACTGATCTCGTTGCACAACATCTGAAATGCTGTTTTGGTCATTCTGAAATGCCTCAGTCTGTCGTCCAAGTGGTTCGGTTTAATTACCTCCAGAACTGTCTTGTTTTGTTTTGCGGAAGTAATTTATTATAGGCTGTACGGAAATTATTATATAAAGTGGTTTCTCCTATTGCAGCAACTTCCATTTTTCTTGATATTTAGCACCAGTTTATCAGGAAGTGACAATTTTGTTCTCTTCGACTCACTGGATGGAAATGGTGCTTTATTCGCAAATGTTTTATGCGATATTTCAATTTTGCACGCAAGTTAAATTCGCAACTTTGGATGGAAACATAGCTACTGTCTGCAAAGCTCCTTCACAGCTGCACTGCAAAATGGGATTGGGTCTGGAAATGAGTATTTCTGTTCTTTCTTGACAGCTGTTGAACGCCATGGAATCGGTTGATTTGACGAACCACAACTCTGAAGGGCATGAAAAGGTAAGTCACTTGGTGTCCATCACGTCACTGATGTTCACCAGTGAGATTAGTCTGCACACTTCAAAAGAGGCATGTGAACATTGCATCATCCCTTCATTACTCTTCACACCATGAGTTCTCTGGCAGGAGTTAATTTTAGCCTACTGATCTGTATGTTTAGTGAGTGTATGGCCTCCCTCTGCTTTTCTGCATAGTATAAACACTCCCAAACTGAACCAGTTCTGACAAGAGTGTCAGCTGCAGTGTCAGAAATTAACTTTTTATTAAGGTGCAATATTTGCATTCAGGAACTGAATTTCACAAATTTGTAAATTTTTTCTAACCAAAGAAAAACAGTGTCAAACACTGAATCAAAAGAAATTCACAATTGATGTAATTCATAATGGTGACTGTTAGCCCTCTGGTCCTTTTCGGTCAAAACTGACAGAAACATTTTACGTTTTGAAATTGTTTAATTTTTTGCTTCATCAGAATGGGATGACACTTGATGAGTTTTGTCGCATTAGCTATGTGAACACACAAACAAATCATGGACATGATTCGGATATGTTAAAGGGTTGAAAAAAAATAGTCACACTTGGCTCCTTCGCGGTCAAAAATGACTGACATAGGAAATGAGTAGCAAATACGAAAAAATACGAAAACTCAGAGAATCTTTTGGTGGTACAAACTACAATTCAGCCACTGTGCCGAAAAATAGTGCACAGCAATGAAGGGGTGACACTAAAATGTCAAGAGTGCAAAAGAGACATCCACCCCCCACCCCCCTCCCCACACACACACACACACACACATATATATATGAAGTAGCCTGACTATAACACAGAACAAAAGTGTGAAATAAAAACAATAATTCAGCCACAAAGCAGTAAAAAAACAAACAGCCAGGAAGAGGTTACACTCTAAAATATTGAGAGTACAAAACAGACACACCCACTCAAACACACTCATAGACACACACACATCACACTGTTATACGCACACAAATGAACCAGTGTGGCTGTAACAATATGGTAAAATTGAGCCAAAAGACTCAAATAAGAGGTTGAAATCAGATCAGACCCAGATTTATTAAGCTGTAACAAAACAGTCTGTTCATTTTTGTTATATTTGTATTAAATTTTGATGATATATGTAACAAAATGTCCTCAGGTATAAAATTCATGCAAAAACTGACACTTCAAATCAACATTTCAAAAAAAAAAAAAAAAAAAGTAGTCTTTGAGAATGGTTAAGTATAAATCCAAATCCACAACTTAATAAAAATAAATATTTATGTCTAAAAACCACTACAGAATTTATAAGCCACTTTAGAACTATATAGGAATCTGGTAGCTACACCATGGTATTACATAAGTTTTTTTTTTGTTTTTTTTTAATCCTACCAGATGGCACTAATCTACCTTCAAAAAATTGGATTTTAAATGCCTTGTCTCTATTTTTACATGGAATACTGTTTTAACTGAAAAACAATTTAAAAATATATTAGAAACAAATTGTGTATTTTTTTCAATGGGGAAAAATAACTAATAAAAATTATATAAATATTGCATAGTAACATAAAATACCCTCAAAATTTCAAATAATAATCAAATATTATTGAACAAAAATATATTACATTGGTTTTCCTGAAATACAAAAAGGTTACATTTCAAGGCTTCTGTCATTTTTGACCGTGAAGGAGCCAAGTATGACCCCTAAACGAAGAAGACCAGAGGGTTAAATCTGTTAAATATTCCTATCTATTAAATCTATAAAACTATGAAATCAAATACTAATGTAGCTGATAGGATAACCCCTAGGTAATAAAGTGCTCTATTTTCTGTCACAGTTGATTGGAGATTTGGAGTCTTTTCTTAACATCCAGTTAGTTCAGATTACTTTTTTCTTTTTCTTAAAACAACACTTCATATTAGATACACTAATTATTCAGCTGCATTTCTGTTACTTCAAGGGCATTTTCAAACCACGTTCATTCGGAGAATTTGATTCAGAACCTGGTATGTTTTCTTCCTCCCTTAGTTCAAGTCATGTTAATATACAGTATATGAATAAAGCAATCACATTCACACCAAAAAGTAATCTTGTCAGCAGTCAACAGACTGCTTATAATGAGAATGCAATCTGACTGAGCAGACCAAAGAACCAACCGATATCCCAATCGATTCCTAACAATGAGAAAAAGACAGATATTATATAAAAACAGATAATAACCATGAGCGCATTTCGCCTCCTGATCTTTGGAGGCGAAATATCGAAACATGCATAATAAATATTTAATAAACAAAAATAAAAAAATATTTATTTCTATCATGTATTTATACATGGTATCATGCCTGAATGTGAAGTAAACTATAAAGTAAAGTTCAGTGATTAACATTACACCATTCGCTACAGACTTGCTTTCTGCTTACTGATCACAATATACAGATTACAGATATATGATATTTGTTATCTATATCATCAGTTTTGTTTCAAATCTACATGCCCCTTCCAAGGTCATAACTCGTGTGTCATCTAGAATTCTGATTATCCACTCATAAATATGACTTAATTCGGTCACTCGTGCTGTGAATTTGTAATTATGATATTTCTGATTCCGCTTTAAAGGAACACTCCACTTTTTTTGAAAATAGGCTCATTTTCCAGCTCCCCTAGAGTTAAACAGTTGAGTTTTACCGTTTTCGAATCCATTCAGCCGATCTCCGGATCTGGCGGTACCACTTTTAGCATAGCTTAGCATAGTTCATTGAATCTGATTAGACCGTTAGCATCTCGTTAAAAAATGACCAAGGAGTTTCAATATTTTTCCTATTTAAAACTTGACTAGTTACTAGTCAGTTTTACTAGTAAAACTGTAGTTACATCGTGTACTAAGACCGAAGGAAAATTAAAAGTTGCGATTTTCTAGGCCGATATGGCTAGGAACTATACTGTCATTCCGGCGTAATAATCAAGGAACTTTGCTGCCGTACCATGGCTGCAGCAGGCGCAATGATATTACGCTTGCACAGGGAGCATGCCTTGCAACCATGGAGACATTTGTGAGAGACGCTGCGTAATATCATTGCTCTTTGGTCATTTTTTAACGAGGTGCTAACGGTCTAATCAGATTCAATGAACTATGCTAAGCTATGCTAAAAGTGGTACCGCCAGACCCGGAGATCGGCTGAATGGATTCGAAAACGGTAAAACTCAACTGTTTAACTCTAGGGGAGTTGGAAAATGAGCCTATTTTCAAAAAAAGTGGAGTGTTCCTTTAAAGGCAGATAAACCCTGGAATAAAAACATTCTGACCAATGATGGGAACTTTTATAAACAAATTTCATTCCATTTTGAATTATTTACTTGTGAAAACAAACTGAACCCACATTTTAAAAATTTAGTTTGATAACAAAGAAACTGTAGTTCTGCTTGGTTAACTTCTGACTCTGGTCAGCAACCCCCATGCACTGAAAAAGGCACGGAAGTGCTCTATAATCCCCCGGAGTGATGCACTTTCTGGAAATAAAGCAATGTTCTCTCTGAGGATATACATGCACATATTGTGAAGTTTTCTTTCAAAAGTTACTGAACTGGAATTTTCCATAGGTCATAGATGGTTTTAGACACATGCTATATGCACCACTGCCTCCATTTAGAGTTTGTCCCCGAGGGTGTCCAAAAATGCACTAAGCAAGGACGTTTGCTATAATTTAGCTTCAACCTCTATGTGACTTATAGCCTGCCATCTTGGCCAGTATCTTGGAAGAAGAGCCTCTTATATGTCAATAGGCATTGATTTCTCTGAACACAGCAGAATGCAGTGCATTTTCAGTAAAGATTAGCACACCCGACCAACTCAACAGTTTGCATGATCCCATCACTCTTTTATCTGCTTTGTGGAGGTCACACTGCATCCTGATGTGTTTTTTTCTTTTTTCCTTGCGTTTGTACAGGGAGTCAATGGCACCGCTGCACTCTACCACCATCGAGAGAAGAATAACGAGGCGGTCATTTGGGGTCCTTTGAGATCAGAGAAAGAGGCTCTCTTGCTCGGTAATTATTCCAACTCCGCTTCATGCCGTTTTGATCTATAAAACATCTTGAGCCGTGTGCTGAGGGGCTTGAATACCAGATGGGCTTGGAGGATTGAGTCCTAGCTTAAAAGCAAAGGAGGGCGAGCAGGTGTAGGAGCAGTCAAGCAGTTGAGCGCAAGGCTGTTGGGCCCATGTCTGAAGCGCTATGATAACAATGACTAGTAAAGGTGAGGGAAGAGAGGTCGGACACTGCAGCAACACCTCAGCCTCTCTGTCATGTTTTTGGATGACGATCCTAAAGAGGAGCTCAGGGGAGCTGTTCTTCTTTTTGCCAGGCGCTTCGTTGGCTCCAGCCCAGAGAAGACCACACATCCTTCGCTCTATCTAATGGCTGCACAACACCCGCTGCTCACAAAGAGGACACATATACTGCATTGATGGAGTAGGGAACGTCAGCCAGGCTCTGAGGCCCTGAGCCAGAACGGCAGAAAAGCCAAACTCATTTGAGCAGAACAAAGTGATGGGACGGACTGAAGAACACAAATTGTTTAAGTCTCCAGGCGCTCCTGTACTAGACTGTTAGCTCTGAAGAGGACATCTAATGCAGTTATTGAATTAGCTATCTCTGTAAACATAATTTTGTATAAGCTTCCACTGCTAGGCCTTTCCAATGAGTTTGTTTGGTTAGATTTCTCATACGAGTATGTGAAAACAGATATGTTTATCTCGGTAAGCACGATGCACTGTAGCAGAACAGAGACGTATGGTGCCGGCTCAGCTGTTCTGCATTTTATAAAATCGGAACGGACATCTTGAGACTCCTCTTCCCTCCCCAAGTGTAGCTCTGTGAAAGTAGGTCTTGCAGAGGGAATTGAATGAGGTTCATTCGTAATTGGCGGCGTTACGGCATATAAATCAAGGAAATAAATATTGGCTCAGGCCCTTCAGGCAAGGCACTATATCCTGTGCCTCTGCATCAGTGCTTTACCTTTGCAGGACCTCTCTAAAGTAATCAGCTTAAGTGGGGGTGGGATGGGGCTTCTGCTTCAGGCGGTATATTTATGACCACGCGGCTGCGGCTCTTGTCTTGCCACAAGTCAGAGACAGCATATGTTCATTCACAAGCCTGTTCTGTTGTCTGTCTCTCTACACAGGAATCATTTCAACCTTCCTCCATGTCCACCCATTTGGAGCCAACATTGAATATCTGTGGTCTTACATCCAGAGACTTGATACAAAGGTGATTATTTGTGTTAATTAGTTACTGTCATCAGTTACCCTCATGCCATTGCAAACCCATAAGACTTTGGTTAATCTTCGAAACACAATTGAAGATATTTTTAATGAAACCTGAGAGGTTTCTGTCCCTCCATTGAAATTCCAGGTAACCAAAAATTAGATTCATAAAGGTTATAATGTTGTCGTAAAACGTATCCATGTGAATCGAGCGATGTAACACAAGCAGGGCCTAAAACTAACTTTTTTGCCACACCTGTTAATGGCCAGTTACTTAAGAAAATGTACCGGCCATAAATATGTTTTTCCCGGCCATTAAACTGTTTTTGCACAAACAGGCAGTAATGACACCAAAATTTTAGATTCCAGTGAAAATTCACAATTATCTATTCCAATTTTGACTAAAACTACCAGCCTAACTAATATGAATTTAACACATTATTAAAGAGACAAGTAAAAGGTCAGTAATAAAATAAGAACAAATAATCAAATTATAAGCAAAAGCACAAATAAATACAATATAACAAAGAAATAAGCAGTGCTTTTCCGGTTTTTCAGCTGATTTTCAGGTACAGAAATTTAATAAAGTAAGCAAATGTAAAATAACACTGCATAGTCTTCACTGTAAATCAAACATCCTTATTAACTAATCCTTATTAAAGTTAGAAAAGTTATTCAGTCAAGAGCAGCGAGCGATTTTTTTTTTTTTTTTTTTTTTTCCTTTGTTGTTTGATTAACACTAACAACTCAGACTGCAGCAGGAATATTAGGCTGCTGTCACTTTAAGACATAACCGACTATGCTTATTAGGATACTCGCTATTTTTTGACATGATTTTGTATGAATTTGTCCACTCAAGTGCAAGAGGACGTGAAAGAGAGCTCAGTTTAGTATTTGCACGCTGTCTGAGACGCGGTTCTCTGGGCGCGCGCTTCAGATCTTTGCGCACAAAACTTTCCACACAGCGCTCGATGGAATGGAATGAGCTCCCTTTCACGTCTTCTTGCACTTGAATATTTAAATTGTCAAGGCTTAAACTTTCGTGATGATGCAGCACTGGCCCGTCAACTGTCCTGAGCGTCGCTCACGTTTGTTCACGTTTATGCATTGTTAGAATTCGCAAAAATGTTACCAGCCAACTGGCGAGTGACACAGTTTCATATACTCGCCAACACCGATTTTTTACTTGCATTTGGCGCTTGGCGAGTATTTTAGGCCCTGAACACAAGTATTGTGAAGCGATATTGCTTTAAATGAATGAACAGATTTAATGTAGGCTTTTATTCACATATAAACACACATAGGCTACATAGAACGCATAACATACGGTAAACACAGAAGCTCATGTATGTGTCACATGCTAGAACAAACCTCATTGGTTCTCATGCATCAAACACAGCTGAGCTTCCATTTACCATATGTGATGTGCTTCATGTATGTGTGGTTATAATTATTTAGATGTAAATAAAAGCCTAAATTAAATCTGTTCATCATATAAAGCGATTGTGTCCCTTTAGGTTTCATAAAAAAAAAAAAATTAAAAAAAAAAATCTTAATTTGTGTTTCGTAGAGTAACCAAAATCTTGTATGTTTGGAACAACTTGAGGGTGTATAAATGCTGACAGTTTTCATTTTTAGGTGAATTATAATTTTAATTCATTTACACATTATGGCAATGAATGTGCATGCAGGATTAACAAAAGATTAGAAACAATCTCATTTGAGTCAATATGTTAAATAAGCCATGTGTTCGTTATCACTTTGACCCTTAAATACCTTGAATTCAGATATTTGGACTCGGGTAGCCTGGTGGAGCTGGACCAGTCTACAACATAATGCAGATTTCATGTGTCAGATGTGGTCTTGAGGGCACTGGATGTGTTCTGACATTTTGCACAGTGGCACTTACCTGCAGAAAAACCTGAATTTGAATCCCGTTTGTGACATTTTTTGATCCCCATTCCTTCCTGTCAGCACTCTCACTGTCTTTATAAATAAAAGCCCCAAAATAATAAAAAGTTACTATTATAATATACTACTATAGCATTACTGTATATGTTATTATTATATTGTATAATATATTTAGGCAGTAAATTGTCCTGTGAATCATATTGAGTAACAGATTTCAGACAAAAAAAAATGTATCAATTCGTCTGTTTAATATAATTATATTATATTATATTATTAATATTTTATTTTTTATGTTTTTGAAAGAAGTCATTAATGCTATATTATTTTAATATGCTCCTTTGCTGTTAAAGAAACATGTCTTATTATTATCATTGTTGGAAACAGTTGTGCTGCTTAATATTTGAGGGAAAAAAATGGATGAATATAAAGTTAAAAAGAACAACATTTATTTGAAATAGAAATGAAATAGAAACTTTTTTTTTTTTTTTTACCATAAATTGGTTGTGAAGGAAGTGGCTGGAATTTGTTTTTGAAAATGTCTTTATTGCTTGTTATTTATTGCTATCGACCATAAAAATAAATAAATAAATAAATAAATAAATAAAAAAAATTAAGGAAAAGAAACCTGCACTCAGCAAGCCATTTTATGGAGTTTTTAATATAAGATCAGCTGATTAGTTTACATTTTATCTTATCTCAATCTAAATAGTCATTAACTTTAACTAATAGTAGAGAAAACAAGCAGTATTATAAACTGAAGAAAAATGTTTATATAACCTAAAAAATGAATTAAAAAATGAGCAGTACAGTACGACAGTAATTGTTTGCAGGAAGCAAATGACAAATATACTGACAAACACATTAGTGCCTTTGATTAATTTCTAAGCAAGCATAGGCGAGGACACAATAGGCAATTCTATGTCAGTTTATGCACTAAATGTTCAACATGGATTTTCGCTCATGTCTCATTCTTCAGATCTCGGCCAGTGAACTTGAAAGATTAATGGTCCGGCTGCCCAACATGTTCAAGCAAGAGTTCAGTGGGGTTGGAGCGACGTTGGAGAAACGCTGGAAGTTCTGCGGGTTTGAGGCTCTGAAGTCGGCGTGACTCGCAGAGCCACATACATTGACGCTGAGGTTGCTGGACCTCTGGAGGACTGATCCAGGTTCAGCGAGAAGTGCCAGAGCCTCATAGACAAACAACAGGCTCTACACCCCCGTATACCACCTCAGATCAGATGGCTGTCGCTCTTTCTTGCAGACTCTTGAGAGGAAGTAAGACTCTACATGTGGCGCAGCATCAGATGTATTTACTTGAAAAAGCTCTATCCAGACTTCTGTGCCGATTGCGTAACTTATCTGTCAGTGGTGTCGTCCCTGAAGGCTGGGAGATATCCAGGAATATCGCGCCTCTCGGTTAAAAATACGGAATGTTGAATGTGGGACACAGATGTGTGATTGCGGCCCTCTGCGCCTATCAAAGCCAGAGTGTGTGTGTGAAGATGATTTCTGCTCTGAAAAATGATTTAATACATGGCCAAAGTGCTGGAGCTAATAGACAACAGTTGCACAGCTGACGCTCTTTGGACAGTTTGCTGTGTTTCAGGCCATCCATGTTGTGTAGATGATGTACGTAACATGCTCTTCATGTCTTGATGCACTGTTGTTAATGGTCTGCTTATGTAAATTATGATTTTTAAAAAAAAAAAAAATCAATTAAAAAACTTTTTATCCAAAATCTAATGCAGTAGTACTTAGAGAAATCAAAGTCTTTACTAGCCAGCTTTGGGTGCCATTTACCATAGTACTGAATGCAGAATTGAAAACAGAACAATTTTGAAAACAAACAAGAATTGCGTTGTTTTCAACTACTGAAATTCCATAAATGTCATTCCAGTTTAAAGGGGACCTATAATGCCCCTTTTACAAGATGTAATATACATCTCTGGTGTCCCCAGAATGTGTCTGTGAAGTTTCAGCTCAAAATACCCCACAGATCATTTATTATAGCTTGTCAAATTTGCCCCTGTTTGGGTGTGAGCAAAAACACACCATTTTTGTATGTGTCCCTTTAAATACAAATTAACTGCTGCTCCCGGCCCGCTTTCCAGAAGGAGGGCAGAGCTTTAACAAGCTTAGGTTGCTCAACAACAACAAAGCTGGAGAATCTCACACAGCCAAAATGACGATTGTCAGTAATTTGTTCAGCCTCACATTGTTCAAACCAGAGTCTGACACTGATGGAGAGACTCAGGAAGAAGTTACAACTATTAGAATGCAGCTGGAAGTTTCTGAATGGTTAGCGGATAAATTAATGTACTTGCTGTGGAGTTGATTCAACTCATTGACTAGCATGTGCTGTCATGTTAATCTTTTGTGTAAATCCAGCGTTGAATTGACCCTCGTTTCTAAAGCAGTCTGGTGTAAAATGACGGCATGGTACCAACACTCTACTACAACAACTCTTCCTCTTCTCTAAAGCAGACCAACATGTTCTCGGGGGCAGGGTTTATGTAAATTTTAGGGTTAGTGATGTCACTAACCTGGGAAGAAACTTGTTGTAATCCCTACCAGCAAAATCATCAGAGTTAAATCAACTCTGCTCGGAGTACATATGGTCCCTCTCTAAATAGTGTTAAAGCAACACTGAAGCAGAGTTAAAGTTAATGAGATAATTAAGCGATTAATTAAGTGATGAATGAGCATTAGTGATGAACACCTGCTGTTAACAAACAGAATCACTGAAGAAAAGATAATCCTCCTCTACTGAGATCTTGAGAGATATAATGTCTTTTATCTTCAGTTGATTTCATATAAGACTGTGGCTGAAGTCAGTTGTAGTTCTTGTGTTTCTCTTTTCTTCAGTAATTCTGCTTGTTAACAGCAGGTGTTCATCACTAACGCTCAATCATCACTTAATTATCTCATTAACTTTAACTCTGGTTAAGTGTTACTTTAACACTATTTAGAGAGGGACCATATGTACTCCAAGCAGAGCTGATTTAACTCTGGTGATTTTGCTGTGTAGTCCTTAAAAAGTGTTTTCTGTAAAAGAAAATGCATTGAACTTTGCATTGAACTTTGAGCATTGTAACTTTGCAGACATTGTTTACGCTCAAACAGCAACATTACACACTAACTAAAGTTAAAAAAGTGAAATCACAATCAACCACCCCTTTAACATCTTTTGGGATGTGGCCAATTTAAATTCGCCCTCGTGAACTGAAGGGGAGCCAGTTCTTAAATTCTGGATTTTGCCCAACCCCGTTCCCGGCAATGTCTCTGAATATGTCAAAGCTGCCTGGTAGTGTTGTGTCTGACATGTTTTTTGATTCATGTCTGGGATAAACAACTGAACTATCTGCCATGAATGCGGAGCAGAACTTCCCTAATCACCCAGAATATAACAAGCTGTGAATAATGAATGAGAGGGGAGGAGAATGCTGCTCTGTGTGTGTTTAATGTGATCTATTTGCTATTTACATCAGCCACTGAGATGCTGTTAGCAACACAGTAGTGCATTTGAGACCATCTAAGCCATTTGCATTGTTGCTTGTCCCAGCACTGGCATTACTTGAGGTTGTTAGAGTGATGAATAATTAATGCACAAGGATCAAGGATTATGGTGATGCAAGACCTAAAGCACCCAGATCTGTAGAGAACCCCTTTAGTTGCTTTTGCAATGTGTAATTCAAACAAACAATAGATATGTTGTAAAATTCTGAGATATAAAAACACAAAGTTGGATTTACAAGAATGAACACTTCATTTACACTGTAGAAATGTTCTATATAGAGCGCTGCAGGGATGACATCAAAACCTGGAAGACGCCACCAGTTCCCTCGAGATTATCCTATGTTTTTTTGTAAAGGAATTTTTCAATTTATGATTAAAATAAGGTTGTGGTAAACATATCTTGAAGATACTTGGATGTTTTGTTCTACAACATAAACTGCACATATTCACACAGTCTTATCTAGTTACATACCAGATCCAGATGGTATAAACAAACATAACTTGTGGAGTGCTCTCAGAGAATGCATTTATTTGTCATTTTAACTGATGGAAATGGAGTGTAAATGTAAATGTATGGGATTTTTTTTTTTGGAGTTTTCAATAGGTGGCCATGTTGTTAGTGTCAATATCACATGATCAACGTCACGTTAAAGTCAACAAGTCGACTCGTCTGTGCAACCCCTAGTGGAACCCAAATTGGCATTGCTGCAAAAAGCGGCAATGTCTGAAAGTTATTTGGGAATTCTGGGCTGCTCCCATGTCCAATAGCATTTTAACATGACTGACAAAATGATAAAGAAAAGCTTTGGCAAAAATGGATTTGGCAGATGGATTAACGAAAGCAATTGGCCAGTGATTGTTTTTAAAATGCAATTCAAAATGTTATAGTTCCATTAATATTTTAAAAGTAAACTAAGCCATTTTAAATATATATTGTTGATTTGAAAAGTTATTTACATTTTTTATTATTTTTATTCATTTTATTTTTAAATGGCACTTCTAGACTTGCGTTTCCATGTTCGTAATACAGTACAAAAAACATGTGCAATGTATCATAACTAGTGTACATAAAAGCAGCAATGGGGAACTGTGAGACAAAAGATATAAATTAACACCTCAACCCATCAATATCATGAATTGAACAATTAAGTGCTATAATTAGTTCTAAGAACAGGCTTTCTTCAGCTAATGCTATTACTGTTCTGAACTTAACTCAGTGAGCAGAACATCTGCATTTTCTCAGTAGAGAGAATGAAACAGACTAACTGCAATGAAATGTTAATAAACTCAGTGAAAGAATCAGAGGTCAATTTTCAATTTCTAAGATGAGGCTTTTTAATCCCACTCAGAGATGACGGCTCGATATTCAGCGGAGTTGTTTTCAAGTGCGCACGCGGAAATCGGAACCACACAGACAACAAATAAACGAGAAGAGACAGTAATACCTCCTGGAGTATATTTAGACTTCCTGTATCAGATCAAACTGACATTTCCTTGGAAAACGAATTAGGCGTAGTTGAGCTCTCAAGCGGTTTTCAAAGTTTGCTCTGAATGTAAACCTCTTATTATCAAGCAGTGTGTCATTCATATGATGATGAGTACTGCTTCAGAAGAGTGAATATACTGCACTGCAGAGCTCTCAGTCTATCTATCTATCTATCTATCTATCTATCTATCTATCCTTCCACCCATCCATCCTTCCACCCTTCTATCTATCTATCTATCTATCTATCTATCCTTCCACCCATCCATCCATCCTTCCACCCTTCCACCCATCTATCTATCTATCTATCTATCTATCTATGGTCTGAGTACAGATGCATATCTTCTGAAAATATAACTTTGGATGATTCCATGCATTTCAGCTCAATTATATATACTATAATTAACTATTCATAGCAAGTGTAAAATGTTTTTTAATTATGATTATAATCACTGGACTTTACTGATAAAACTAATATTTTGCAATCAATAAAACACAACCAAACACTGAAAGCTTCATTAATGCCCAAAAGTGAATGTATGAACATTTTGACATTCTGAATAGCAAGCAAGACTTCTGGACTGGTTACAAAACTCATTCTCCAGAGATTATATATTTTGTTCTTGCACAAAAATAATAAAAAGAGTTGTAGTTGATGTCGACAGCTGCATAGGACAGACATGCATTGTCTGGCTAAGCTATTTTTATTGACTGAGGCAACAAACAAAAATAGTGCTGCTGCAATAATGCCGGCCAATGAAATGAGGCCTGCCAAACAGCCCATATTACAGCTTCACTTCCCTATCTGACGGATTGCTTTGTTTTCACTGCTCCGCCAGCAACTGAAAATGAACGAGACCCTCTTGTTGCGGTTTCACACGGCGGCTGCATTAGGCACATGCATATTTTCCAGCTTTCCTTCCCGGGCCATTTTGATTTTCATCCATGAAGTCTGTAATGCAATGAACGTCCTTAAAGTGATGGATGACCAGCGAGGCACCAACACACACGACAGCCTGTTTACACGCTCAGACTGAACGCTTGTCTTTCCCTCCTATTTTGGATCCCTCCCAAACAGTTAGCCAGAGCTTGCTCTATTGTTCCCATCTGTCTGCTACTCACATCAGCGTTGAAGAGACGGAGATGTCGTATTTGTCCTGTGGGTGCCATCAGCATGTCTATTGTCTCCGTATTAATGAAAACCAGGTGATATGACATAAGCTCTTCACCCTGATTGGTCAAGCCTGAGGCACAGAGATATTGCACTGCATTGCAGGAGCCCAAAGTCAGACTAAATGGCCTGCACAGCTAGTCATTTTCTCGAAAGAGTTTTCCTCATTTCACAGAAGAAAGTGCAAAAAAGAAACATGCTTCCATCACCAATGAGCTGCATATTTTTGCATTAAGATGAGCGATTTAGCAGGGAAATGTTTTTAGCCTAAGAAAATGAAGCACTGGGGCTCTCCAAGGGAGCCTGGGAGACAAAGCTGGGTTTGTAAATGAGGTTTATTGACATCGTCTATAAATAAACCTGGTGGGAGGGGGAATACGGCAACATTAGATGTGTGGATTTCTGCTAATGAAGCTGCTCGACAGCTCTAATTAGCGTCAGCCTTTATGTGCTTTGTTTATAACGATTAGAAATTCAACACTAAAGTCATTTACATCCCTCCAAATGTCATGCGTTTCACTGCATCGGTGGCGGTGTGAATGATTTGTGACATTACATTCGGTATGAAAATCATTTTCATGCTCTAAAACGATCAAATGAAAACATTTGTGCTGGTGTTGGTACATGGCATCCATCATCATTCTGAAGGTGATCTTATTAAAGCTCCCCACTGGAGAGCATTTCAGCTTCTCTACATGAAGCTAATGAGGCTTGTCTAGAACTGAGAGCATTGCACATTATAATACTGTACTGCTGTTTTGTATATAACTGTACATTACACTCAGGTAGACAGCAGTTGGCACTAGTTCTCAATAGATCTTTCCTCCAGATGTCAATCATATCTACATTGCATCTTTCCTGAAATTCAAACAATCTGTGCAAAGCGTCCCACCGAGCGCACTAAAATAAAGTCTGTTATCCTCTACGGTGTGATGGAACATGCCATGCTAAACTTTACAGGTGTATAACGAAAACTAGCAAAGGAAAGTGTGTCAACAAAATTAATACTGCCTCAAAAAAGGTTTGAAGTTTGAAGGTAGATTGAACATTTGTAGACTGAACACTTAGACAAGATCATTGCTTAGCATATGATGGGCTATTCAGGGTGGTTGCCAACCAGTTGATACTATGCAGATAATAAGGCAGCTTAAAAGTGCATTCAGTAGTTGTCTTCGGCCGTACTGATTCCCTCGTTGTCTTTACTGGTAAAAGCATAATAAAAATGTTGTTTCATTCTCTAATTTCCACCCACCACATCAGCAAACGAAACTACGCTACTAGTGTATCACAGTGGTGTGCGGTCAATATAAGCTGTGAATGCTGGCATACCCAAGCCATTCGTGGACTCGCTAATTAATATTAACACTATAAATTACTATAAATTCCTTTTTTGAGTAGTACCATAAAGCTTGCATGATAAAATGTTGGTAATGACTTTAATGATGTTGGTGTATAACTGTCCGTCATATATTTATTTGCAAAACCACAGTAATTTTCTTGAAATCTGCCAGTGACAGAGGGTTCCAGGTATGCTGATCTTACAGCAGCTTTGACGCATACACTACGTTATGTATCGTCAACACTAACGCGCATTCTCATTGGTTCGCTGGCCTACGAAGGATTTAGGGAGCAGGGTAAGCTGTCCGCGAATCACTTGCCCAAAAGGAAAATTGTGTTGCTGCTGCCAGATCTCGATCTCCGAAAATCACATTGTATTGGATACAAAACTAACTAGACTAAATAAATCAAATTGAAAAGTCATAACTGAAACTATTTTTATAGTAGGCTATTTTATTTTCTCCACAGGGAAATTTATTTTTACAAAAACATATAGGCTAAAATGTTAAAGACAGATTGTAAGCAGACCTGTGTTAACTATCTGAGTTTGGAATCGATGGTCTTCGTTTGTTAATGCCACCAATTTGCATTATTTCAACGTATTTTTAAAACAATACTTATATTTTTATTTTTTTATATTGGGTTTAATTAATTATTATTTGTAATAAGCCTAATTATTAATTCTTAATTAAAAAAATATACTTCTTGCATACATTTAAACTGATGCCTGTCTTAGTGTTTATTTGTTGGTAAGCCGACGTGCTGTACCGTTTAAAGGATTCAACATGTTGAATCGGCAGCGGAGCTCGACGGTCAGTCGGGCCATCTGATTACTCTGATTGGCTGTTCAGCTACTGCCACCTGCTGGTACTGAAAAGGTATTTCTTCTTACACAGGCGCAGAACGGACATGCTACTTGGCCGTTGGGTGTCGAGCATCGGTTTGGTGTGTCAGGACGTGAGCCAACCCCGCAGTCTGCTTTTGTCGGCACTAGTTCGTCAGCGTTGGCTTGGTGTGTTCTGGGCTTAACACACTGAGAAAACTTATTCGGCCGATGAACAAAAAGAGAGTGAGCAAATACAAAGTTCTGGCATGAAACTCTAATGGGCAGGCTAATAGGTCCTTTAACTCAACCTGCTAATTATCACATCATTATCTATAGGTCACAGATGATTGGTTCCTGCTGTATTAGTAGCCAATGAGCTTGCGTGCTCAATCTTTAAATACATGAGTTAGCATTTGCTTAGCAGTGCAGCGCGCTTCAGAAACCCTCCACCTTCCCCAGCTCCACCTGTATAGATCTGCTACAGGTTATTCATGTACGCTATATTGTACAGCAGCAGCATGTCACGGCAGCGTGTCGTGTATGTATTGGCAGTAGCAAGTCCCGTACTTGCTCTGCAGCAGCAGCAGCAATAATCAACAACAGCAGCAGCAGCAGCGTAGCAGATCTATTCCGCCAAGACCAAACATATCTACATTGTCATACCCATTACCATGCCAAACACTCTGAGAGTTGTCATGACAGAACTGAGTATCTAACACTGTGTAGAGTGAACGCAAGAGTTTAGCTCATAATAAACAAATCCAACATTCATATCTGCACCAGGCACAGTTTTGACATGACAGCATACCTGTGGCCTGTTGCATGAAGCAAGTTTAACAAAATCTGAGTTTCAAAGTAGGTTTAGAGTTGACAAATCCAGATAAATCCAACCTGGTTTAGATCAGGATCAGCTGTTGCATAACGCTCGGTATAAACTTTCTCTGTCAACTCAGGTTTAATCCAGAGTTTGCGATTAACTCTGAAGCACGTGCACCTGAAAGTATGACACGTGTGGCAAACAGCCAATCACACGAAACATGGAAAGCGCCTGTTTGATTCACTTCACACGAGAGAGCCGAGCAAATTCACTTCTCTTCTGAAGATTAAGAGATCGTGATGAAAAATGTCATGAAATTAAATGCATTTACTAGGCAGGAATAAACACTGCTGCAGTGAAAGTTTGAGAAGGCAGCTGAAAGAAAATATCTGACTATATCAATGCATGTGAATCAAAGAAATATGCCCAAAGACTATAGAATAACACAAGACGCGTCACTCGTATTATTATGAATGGGAGAAAGTGCAACGGGCAATATGGCGGAATAAGTCCCGCCTTCTAAATAAGAGCCAATCGCCGATTGGTAAAGTTATCGCGTCACTGCAGCAGCCATCAGAAGCTCCAGTTCCTATAGAAACAATCAGACGCGCGCCTCCGAAATGAGACACAAGAGACGCGCATTTAGGACTGCTCATGCGCATTAGCTTGATCCAGCCTGGAAAATACCATTTTTTGTCATGAATCGAGCATTTAGTAACAAAAAGTATGAGACAGTTGTTGTCAGATTTCATTGGTGATTTCAAATATGAAATTTAGTCGTAAGATTGGCGAACAGTTTTGGAGAATTTGATGTTTCACCATTCAAAGAGATAGGAGCTGCACTTGGATACCCGAGAGGCGTTTCAAAGATGGCCGCCGAGTGAAATTACTTGTCTTAAAGGGACTTTGATATGCCTAATAATTTATTTATACTTAATTTGTTTAAAAGCTTAATATATCGATGCTTGTTTTATATTTATATCAATTTAAAAGCAAAGTTTAATATTAATTGTCAATTAATATAATAATTATAGGAATATATATTTTTATATGAATTATACATAATTCATATAATATAAATATAATAAATAATTGGCAGCAAAATATGAGCAATTTTGTCTCTAAAAGGTTTTCAATATAAACTGATTTAATTTGGAGCGAGATACAGGGGGAATGGCTTTATTGCATCAGATACAGGTCACTTTACTCACAGCTGATTGGTCCAGTTTGGGTTTCCGATCTCTTTAAGGGAGTTTGTCTCTAACCCAGAACAAAACCTGCCCTGCTCCGGAGCAGGTTAGCCATGTAGCATAAGTTACCATAGCAGTGAAACCCTCTAAAAACCAATCCACCTTCATAAGCCCGAAAAAACAGAGTTTACTCAAACTAATCTTGAACTTACCTGGGTAGAAACCGAAACCGGCTTTGTGCAACAGGCCACCCGTTAAAAAAAGTCTGCGCTCGCGACTGGTGTATCATACACATACAAATCAAAACATAAGATTCATCCGCGCTGAGGAGCCGTGCCGATGCACAACCCACGTAGCCTAAAGAAGATAACTCCGCAAATAACTGCAATTTCAGATTTCAAACAGAGATGGCGACAAAGTGGCAAAACAACAGCTTTAATCTTTCTATTTCTATTTTAGGCTATTATAAAGGTGCGGTCAGGTGCGATATCAGAAGTAAATGGTTGCGCCAAGAGAAAGACATTCATTTTGTCTGTCTCTTTTATTGTTTCACAGGTACACAGTGCTTCTGTGTGTCTTTTGCTGCCAGTGCCAGCAAAGATGTCCCCTAGGTCTTCTGGTAACACATGCTTAAAACTGTTTGAGAATGATTGTATAGGCCTACTTCAAGTTATTGGGTGTGACTTATGGAAAAATTATTTCCCAATACTCATTTAAATGATTTCCAACTTCTTGAATCATATAGCCTAACTGAAAACATAAGGCAGCTGAAATTACATCCTTTTCTACAGATGAATGAAAAAAAGTTCTGATAACAGGATCAGAACCAAAGCATCAAAGAGCCTTCAAAGAATATAGCTGGCAGCTGGTTGGCTGTCATAAAAGTTATATGAAACATCTCATGAAGTCTCATTCAAGCAGGCGGATAATGCCAGGAAAAAAAAACAAACACTTTTGACATTTTATAACACTTGATCATAATACTAAGATCAAGTGTATCAAGTTAAGTGTGAAAGTTGGCACACTTTTTAAACTATAGGCCTTCGCATATTTCAAATGTACAAGCTGTTAATATCAGTTTTATGAGGTATTTTGTTTTCGCTTACATCATATACTCCTCTGGACAGTGCATTACACATATCTGTAATGAAACCCTGTGGATTAGTTTGGCGGCTTTTTTTTTTTTTTACACTGTTTAATGGAAATTTACTCTGACAGAAAGAAACCTGTGGAGAACAGGCTTGCTCAGGAACTCCATGCTGGTTTCACGGCAAGCAGGGGCCGAAAATAGATGCAGTCACAAGGGTGTTCGAGCAAAACCATCTTACGACAGAGTAGCCTGACCGCAATGCAACTTCAGCCAGAATCGGGGCTTTTACCTCTGTTATACATGTAGTCAGGACAGGTTTAGTGTCACACAGTCTGGGACAGCCTTCCCAGCTGTCTGCCTCTGCATACAGCATAATAGCTTTTAATCAATTTTAACAGCTACTAAGAAGGGTCAGGCAAAAAGACGCAGACTATGGCAGTAAATAAAGCTAGCGAGGCCAGAGCAGGGCAACACTCAAAGTGGCAAGTATTTCATAAGCGTGCCAAACACCTCACTGGGTTTTATTTGTAGACTCAAGCTTTCACCTACAGAGATCTCATGGCTGCAATAATCAAACGGAACATTTGGGAAATGAACTGGGTCAATCGAGTCTTTCCATGACATACGACTCGCATTCATTCTGCAACGGTCTGGATTAATTTTCATGTTGGTCCATCTGGAACAATGAACGATCCAAGATAACGTCCTGTTTTGAAGCACAGACTCAGTTAGTGGCTCTCGTAAAAGCAAGAGGAAAACTTACACACATATTAGGCATGCACCGATACCACTTTTTCCAGAACGAGTCTGATACAATACTTTTATTTTTAGTACTTGTTGATACCGATACCTGAATTTTCATAGCATTTTTAAATTGTAAAAATATTAGCCAGAAAAACCAAAAGAGTAAAAATCAAATTAGTTGGCTTAGCAAATAGATATTTCCTTCAGTAATTTTCATGCCTAATTATGCCTGTTACAATGTATTGAATAGCTACTGTTATTTTCACTCACTGTAAACCCTAAAGCTCAAAATAATTATTTGGTTTGAATAGGGCAAAGTCAAATTAAACAAATTAGTTCAATCAAATTAACTTTTATGAGTATTTAAAACTTTCTTTTTCTTTTGAGTTCACGAAACTGACAAATTTTAAGTAATCTGAATTGTTTCATTGTTTTGAGTTTTATGAACTTGTCTTTTAATTTAGACAAACTTAAATTTACCTGAAACTGGGCTGGGATTTCTATTTCCCAGCATGCTTTGCCATGACACTCGAAAGGGAGAATAAATGCTAAAATTATGTTATATAATGTTTTTTTGTGCAAGATTAATGTTAAGTGTGGTTTAGTATTGTTTAATGCTTTGCTATCCCAGTAGTTTTACCAACTTATTCGGTGCTGTTCATATTATTGCTCTATCATATTTTATCTTTAATTTAATTAAAGATTTTAATTTAATTAATTATTTAATTTTATTGAATATTTAGAGCTGTTCCAGCAGGGCTCAGTCAAGAGCAGTGAGCAATCACAGGAGCAGTGATTTTCTCTTTGTCATTTGTTGTTAGGACAAAAACAGCAGGTTTATTAGGCTGCTGTCAATTTAAGAGCTGCACGTATTCAACATACTGTTACATGCGCGTTTTCTTTCTCATCTGTTTACGTTCACTTCACTAAGAACTGTTTCACAGTTTGCCTATACAGGCATTTTGACATAATTTTGTGTGAATTTGTCCGCCCAAGCACAAGAAGACATGAAAGAGAACTTGATTTAATAGGCTATTCGCGCGCTGTCTGAGAGGCAGCTTTCTGAGCGCGCGCTTCAGATGTTTGTGCACAGAAAACTTCTTGAAAACATAATGTGATTACTGTACCGCCTATTTAATTTGTTTAACATTCTATTAATTCGATACATTTACTTCATAGACATCAGTCTTTGATATATCCATTCTGCTCCGTTTGCTCTGTTGTCTGTGTTTCTTTGTCACAAGTACTGTTCTGTACACACTGTGTGGTATCAGTTGTTGGTATTGGAGCTTTTTAACGAGTACAAGTACGAGTGCACAAGCGCAGTATCGGGTCCAATACTGATACTGGTATTGGAGAATCCCTAACACATATTATAAAGGCTGTGTTCAGAATAGCATACTACTCATACTATTTCTGCACTTCTATTTTCTGTACGCAGATGGCCTACATTTGTCTAAATGAGCAGTACCATGGAGCTTCTAAAGGAACATGGTGAGGGAGAAACAGGGAGGACAATGGGAGCTTTTGCGTTCTCTCATAAATGTGTTGTGTTCCCCTGAGAAACCTTTTGAGCTATTTGTGAACCCAAAAGTTTTGTAAGCGAACGCAAAGTTTCTCAGGGGAATGCAGATGTTTTGCGAGCAAACAAAGTTTCTCGATGGAACGCAAAAGTTTTGCGAGCGAACGCAGTTTCTTGGGGGAAAGCAAGAGTTTTGCAAGCGATTAAGTTTTGAAATATATTTTCTCATTTTTCTTTCACCACCATGTATCTTTAGGGGCTCCGTAGTATGCACATAATACAGTATCCCACAATGCATTGTGCAATGACCTTCAATTTCTAGTGTGATGATCTGGAAGTAATAACAGCTGTGATTTTTAACATTCCTTTTAAGATATTTTTTATTTCATTCAGCTGCCAAAAGTTAACATATTTTGGTCACATTTTATTTTAATGTGTCCTAGTTTAATTAAACAAGAACCGAAGAATATTATTTAACAACATGTAGGCTACATATAGGTTTGGTTTAGTGTCAGTTGTTTGCAATTACATGCAACTTACTGTTATTATTACAATGTAATAATAAAAATGATATAAATGTAATGTAAATGTTATAAAAAATGATGTGATCAAGAAGTCATGGCACCATGTTTTTTCCATCACTTTAACTCATCAAAATAGTTTAACCAATATCAACATTCAACATTTTTCAAGTTTCAACTTAAGTCAGTTTAATATAATTTGATATAAATGAACTCAATAAACATTAGTTGAAATTACTTGTACAACCAATATATTTATACTTAAGTTTTTAAAAGCTTTTGACAGTGTATAGGACTGTAAATACATGTAACGTGTAACAAGGACACATTAAAATAAAAGTTAATTAAAAATACAAATTATTTTCCCAAGATTATTACTGGATGTCTCTCACATCTGAAGTAATGAGGTAATAAGACAATAACAAAGCATAATTTTGTTTGAAACATTTACTATCACTAGCCGTTTTTAAAATACAGTAGGCAGTATGCGGTACAAGCTAATACTGAACAGTTCTAAACATAGCCTCTCTCTCAAAGAAATAAAATATAAAATGCACCCAAGAAGCAATTTTTTTCACTGTTGCTTGCCTTTTATTTCTTATGCAGTAATGTGTTACTGGATTGTGCAGTTTGTGGTGTGGTATCTTGGCCTTGGCATTAATCTCCAGGCCTGACAAACAGCAAATCAGCAGTTCGAAACATGGTGTACAGAACATCCCTCTGTCCAATCCCAAACGCTCCGTTCCTGTGTGGATAACTCAGACGTGCAGACCAGACAGGCATCTGTACCGCATGCATCAGCACGAGCACAGCAGGAGGAAAATGTTAGCTTACAAACAAACACAAAAATACTCACAATGAGTCATTCCAGATTTGTAAAACTGTTTATTCAGCAAGCTAAAATAACTTAACACCTACATGGTCTGGTCCCTGCGGATTAGGGGAAATACTTTGGGCTTTTCAGCCACTGGAAATGATACATCCACCAGATTTTTCAGCAGACGTTATACATTACAGTCACCTCAATAAATAATAAAGATTGCTGTGAGGTATTTCACACAGACACTCTGAAGATCCTTTAACATGAAGGATCAACCTTTGTCACCTTGCATTAAAGTGGTGGTAAGGAACACTGACAGATAGAACGGAGTACAATATGCTGAGAGTCGGCTGATTTATGGCAGAAAAACATGGAGAAGAACAATGACTTGTGGAGGCTCATGGATGAGTTGGCGGCACTGAAGTAGATGTAACTCCCTGTTGGGGTAGCACGGGCAGCTGGGTCAGCGCCGAGGGCCGGAGTCAAGAAGATCTTTTGCTTCATTGATCTTGGCTGCCAAATACGGGGATCCACCTGCAGGAGAAGCAGCAGTTATATTTCAGCATGTCCATGATTTGTCTCCCCTTCCTACTCTTATTCTTTTAAACTGTAAAATGCACATTTCCCCCTGTAACCTCTCTTTCCAATAACTTCCTGTACCATTTCTACACTCTCACGAAAAAAGGTACAAAATCTGTCACTGGTGTGGTACCCCTTCAAAAGGTACACATTTGTACCTTATTTACCCCTAAAAGTGTACATATTAGTACCTAAATTGTAGTACTTTTTGAAAGGGTACCACCCCCCACCCCCCCAGTGACTGCATTTATTTGAACAAAAATACAGTAAAAACAGCAATATTTAGACAACAATAACTGTTTCCTATTTTAATATATTCTAAAATGTTATTCCTATGATGCAAAGCTGAATTTTCAGCGTGATCCTTCAGAAATCATTCCAATATGCTAATTTGCTGCTCAATAAACATTTCTTATTATTATCAGTTGAAAACAGTTGTTCTAATATTTTTTTCAGGATTGCTGAATGAATAGAAAGTTAAAAAGAACAGCATTTATTCTTCACTGTCACTTTTGATCAATTTAACATGCCCTTGCTGAATATAAGTATTAAATTCCTTAAAAAAAAAAAAAAAATCTTACTGGCAAATCTTATTGACCACACTTCTGAACAGTAGTGTATATAACACCCACTTTTGCAATCCAATCAATTTGGGATGAATACAATTTTGTACCACCTTACATTTTCTTTCTCATTTAATATCCCGTTTCATTACAGAAATCAAATGGGTCGCAAACAGTGTTTTACACTGACTTTAAAGTCACTTTGAAACTAAATGGAGCAACATAATTAATTTGCTACTGCGAGTCCACAGGCATAATCTTGATTTCTGCAGCCCGCCTTTCAGCTCTACATCCGCAAGCTTTGTAGAAAATAAATCTCTTTGCCTCCAATCACTTTCAGCCCACGTCCATGGCGTCTGATGGGAGCGTGTGGCTGAGAGGGGGGAAAATGTGCTATTGCTGGCAGCGTGTGATGAGGCACACCTGGTGCCTGCTGCGCCCCACCATGCTGCTATAAATTTCCATTGCATCTTTCCTTCAGTAAACCACGTTCCACGAGTGCGTGTGTGAGGTGCCCTGCAGGTCCAGAACACAGTCACAAAGTCATGGCAGATTTTACCTGATGACAGCTAGATCCTCGCATCTGTACCAATAATTTCTCCCTCACTGTGCAATGAGCACATTCACAACCCCTTATGCATGTTAATTCACCTCCTGCTTACTTTGTAATGTTTTGTGAAATAAAATTCGCAACCCCTGTTATATATATAAATGCATACATGCATACATACATACATACATACACCGATCAGGCATAACATTATGACCACCTTCCTAATATTGTGTTGGTCCCCTTTTGCTGCCAAAATAGCCCTGAACCGTCGAGGCATGGACTCCACTAGACCCCTGAAGGTGTGCTGTGGTATCTGGCACCAAGATTTTAGCAGCAGATCCTTGAAGTCCTGTAAGTTGCGAGGTGGGGCCTCCATGGATCGGACTTGTTTGTTCAGCACATCCACAGATGCTCAATTGGATTGAGATCTAGGGAATTTGGAGGCCAAGTCAACACCTCAAACCTTGTTGTGCTCCTCAAACCATTCCTGAACCATTTTTGCTTTGTGGCAGGGCGCATTGTCCTGCTGAAAGAGGCCACAGCCACCAGGGAATACCGTTTCCATGAAAGGGTGTACATGGTCTGCAACAATGCTTAGGTAGGCGGTACGTGTCAAAGTAACATCCACATGGATGGCAGGACCCAAGGTTTCCCAGCAGAACACTGCCTAAAGCATCACACTGCCTCTGCCGGCTTGCCTTCTTCCCATAGTGCATCCTGGTGTCATGTGTTCTCCAGGTAAGCGACGCACATGCACCCGGCCATCCACATGATGTAAAAGAAAACATGATTCATCAGACCAGGACTTCTTCCGTTGCTCCGTGGTCCAGCTCTGATGCTCACGTGCCCACTGTTGGCGCTTTCGGCGGTGGACAGGGGTCAGCATGGGCACCCTGGTCTATGGCTATGCAGCCCCATAAGCAACAAATTGTGATGCACTGTGTATTCTGACACCTTTCTATCAGAACCAGCATTAACTTCTTGAGCAATTTGAGCTACAGTAGCTCGACTGTTGGATCGGACCACACGGGCCAGCCTTCACTCACCACGTGCATCAATGAGCCTTGGCCGCCCATGACCCTGCCACCCATGATCCTTACACTTGCTCATTTTTCCTGCTTCTAAGAGGAAGCTTCTATCAACTTTGAGGACATGTTCTCTTGCTGCCTAATATATCCCACCCACTAACAGGTG
Organism: Ctenopharyngodon idella; assembly: GCF_019924925.1. NCBI lineage: Eukaryota > Metazoa > Chordata > Actinopteri > Cypriniformes > Xenocyprididae > Ctenopharyngodon > Ctenopharyngodon idella. Next base: position 28,104,585 of record NC_067228.1, read on the forward strand.
CCGTGATGAAGAGATGATCAGTGTTATTCACTTCACCTCTCTGTTGTCATAATGTTATGCCAGATCAGTGTACATATATATATATATATTTATATATATATATATGCTGTATACATGCTGTATGTAAACAATTATTTAAATTGTATTAAAATATTAAATTATTTAAAATTGAAATAATTAATAGTTGCTAAAACATTTAGTACTATTGCTTGGGTATAATCTAAATGCTACCACATTTTGGCTTATTAATTTTGGCTATAAATGATCTACTATTAAAAATAATTGATTAAATAACAATTGAGATGTTTGATCAACCTTGATGTGGGTTTTGTTTAAATGTTGTGTTCGTTCACCATCTTCACTTTATTTTTTCTTCAGCTATGATAAAGAGACATCCAGAGACATAAAAATATGTATAAAAAGACATGTATTGCATGCCTGTGTATTTTGTGGCCAGAGCAATGAAGGGAGGGGTGTATTTGATTGTGTTGATTTCATATATCAACAGTGTTTCTCAGATATCACTTGCTGCAACTTTAAGTGAATTAATATTCTTACTGTCATTTGGTCAATTTTGACAGATTAAAAATACTGTATGCAATTTAGCAAAATGCTACAGCCAGTTATTTACATTGAAATGTGTATTCCATGTCAGACTGTCTGTTTTTGTTTTCGTCTGTGTGATCCCGCCTACTGCCAATGTAACCAATAGTATTTTGACACCCCAGGTTGCCAGTTGGCGGAAAACACAGCGTATTGTAGCCACGGAAGCCAGCAAACAATCTAGGTTAGAGATCGCAGATTCTACCCGACCTAAAGCCTCAGCATCCATCTAAAAATCTCAATGTCCAGAGGCTTATTAAAACGTGGATAAATCAACTCATCAACTTAAAGTGTAAGGTCCGTTGCCTTCCATTGACAATTGTGCTCATTCCTGTTGCGCATACTCAAACTGACAACCAGCATGAGCGTAGAGTCTGAAGAGGAGGGGCAGGAGAAACAACCCTATCCAATATTTTGAATTTGGACTGCAGTACCCATTTCAACCACTAGCTGTGCCTGTCAATATTACATATGGCACCTTTAAATTGCTAATTGATTGTTATACAGTTATTCATGGATCCAAGGTCACTGGAAGGGTCACCCATGAACTAGAGAATTAATGCTGAATGACTGACTGGCAAAATAATAATAATGATCATCTCGTCATGGGGTGACAGACACTGGCCTAACAAGACAGATTGATGTTCTTAACCCTTTACACCCTAGGCATTTTTAATGATTTCATGTCTAAGCGACATACTTAAAAGTAAGGGCTTATAACTCGACACAAAAAAGGTAGCATGAAGTACATGGTCTCATTTGATAGAAGACCTTTAAAAATTTGAAGAAAATGTTTGGAGGCTCTTATGTTACAACACTACTGAGGAAACACAAGAAAAGGTGATGCAATTTATTGATTTATTTTGTTATTATTCATGTTTGACATGATGACTATTAGAAAGCACATGTGACCGGTCATAAAATCAAGTTTGAGCTCGTTTACAATCATGTCAACTGCATCTGGGCCGAATTTTGTGTTGATATCTCAAAGCAATCAAAAGTTATGGCATTTGGAACCAAGGTAGCCTTTGTATCAAAAGTCCAAAAAACCTCTCCAAATAAGTGACACAATCTACACATTCAAAAACACTGATTCATTCAAAGAGAGATGTAATGAAACAAGCTGTTGAAATAATTTTAACTTTGAGCGCCACTTTAGAAGGCTCAGCTGACCAGCAATGTATCGATGACAGAGATTTCACTTTCCTTGGACATGACAACCTTTTTTCACGAATATATATATGTTTCGGCCTGAAGGACAGATGCAGTTAATCACCAAAGTACACATTATGTTATCATTACTATTTAAAATTCAGTACACATGCACGAAGTGTAAAACGCAAATATCACGGTTGCTGCAGTTCTTGCATTCCTTTGCATTTGGCTCCTCAATAGCGCGGTATTACAATATTGCGGTTATCGCGACAGCCCTAATAATATGGTTTACTAATGTTTTGCAAATTTATAAACCATAACACTGTGCAAAACCCTCAGGTGTGTATACTGTTTACAAGTGTGTCAGCAGTGATTTTTCATACAAAATTTGGTATATTTTGGTCTCTAACTAAAACAAATATGCTTTTTGTTTTCTGCTAGTTGAGACCTTTTCAACGATATGACACAAGACTACCTGTTTTGTATGATGCAGTTTACATTTTCAAGTAGTCATTTTTTACGCTATGAAAATGGAGCTCCTGCAATATTTCAGAAAATTTAAAAGCATCTTTTCAGAGTTGGTCCTCTGTATTCACTGTAAAGCCAAGATTCTAAGCTTTAAACACCTATTTTGTGTTGGTCAAGCAAGAGTATATGAAGTAAAGTGATGATAACATGATGATAACTTTGCAGCGCCCCCTGTCGGCGAAGTACTGGTGCTTCAGGTTTAAGGGATTAAATAAGAAAATAACAACAATACATTAGTTTAAACATTTGTAAAGCTCACTAGTTAATCTGTGTAAGAAAAAATAGCGAGGAGAGAACAAAATAGGATAAAGAAATGACATCACATGGACCCCAATGTCCCCAAAGTAGAAAAAAATAAAGTATATATATATATTTCTAAATGTAAAGTAAAAAAAAAATAATAAAATGTACTAAATAATATGAAGACATTGTAGGACCCTGCTGAAAATAGAAATAAAAATATATAAAATACAAAAAAAAATATCTTATATATATATATATATTTATTTTAAGAATGTCTTAAAATAAAATAAAAACCTTGATCCTACAAAAGTCTTCTTTTAATTAATGAATTCATTATTTATTTATATTTCATTGGGGTCGATGTGACCAGATTTTGTGAGATTCAGGGAACAGCACTGACAACAACAATGACCTTGCTCTGGCTGAAGGACTCACAAGGATTTACATAAAGCCGCCCTTCTCCAAGATCCTGAAAGCATTCATTGTGTGCTTGCTCTCTCTCTCTCTCTCACACACACACACACACACACACACACACACACACACACACACACACACACACACACACACAGTCTCTGCCTGCCCACTTGCACAATACTATCATGATAAGCAACAATAACAAATGGGAAAACACACAGGAGAGTGAACAGGTAGCAGGGAGCAGGGCCTGAGGAGGCTGCTAATCTGTCTGTGTGTCAGAGAGGAAGTGGAGCTGCAGCCTGCAGTGATGCACTTAATTACACTTTTTTTTCTGGCAATATCATTTTGCCCCGTACATTTTCTATAGACATTGTCAATAGACATATTTCACAAGAGAAAAATTTTGCAATAATTTTTAGTGACTTGTAGTGACAGTGTTACACTAGAAAAGTTTGATTCATTTCTATGGATCAAAATCCAAGTGTCCATTTCAATCAATCAATTAAATTAAATCATCAAAACTATGATTCAACAATTAGTTTGCATCATCACCTGGCAGAGAATTTTTCACATTAAAATGTTTCATTAAAAATAGGTTTGTCAAAAGAAAGGAATAGTTCACCCAAAAATGAAAATTATCCCATAATTTACTCACCCTCAGGCCATCCTAGGTGTATATGACATTCTTCCTTCAGCTGAACACAATTAGAGTTATATTAAATAATATCTTGCATTTTCCAAGCTTTATAATGGCACTGAATAGAGTTTTTGAAGCTCCAAAAAGCGAATCCATCCATCATAAAACTCCAGTGGGTTAATAAATGCCTTCTGAAGCGAAGCGATGTGTTTTTCTAAGAAAAAGATTCATATTTAAAATTGTATAAACTATCATCACTGGCTTCCGGCAACGGCCGTACACGCGTTCATGAGTAAAATCAAGTTCCTGTGGAAGGGTGACCTCTCACCTGACATGCCGTATGACATAGGGCATAGGCATAGCTTAGGTGAGAACTGACGACCACAGAAGCGCAGAGGATAGAGAAAAACAAAACACCTGTCTAAAACAAGAAGTTTTAAATTAAAAATGTCAGAGGATTTAGATAAATGAAAAAAGAAGCTACATCCTACATACTTCATACATCGGGTCAGAGGTCACCCTTACGCTGGAACTAGACTCTCTCTTGATCGCGCATACGGTCATTGCCGGATGCCAGTGATTATAGTTTATAAAGTTTTAAATATGGATATTTTTCTTACAAAAACCCACAGCTTCATTTCAGAAGGCATTTATTTACCCACTGGAGTCGTATGGATTACTTTTATGATAGATATCTATGATAGATAGATGCGCTTTTTGGAGCTTCAAAAAGGCTCTATTTATTGGCATTACAAAGCTTGGAAAAGCCAGAATATTATTTAATATAACTCCAGTTGTGTTCAGCTGAAAGAAGAAAGTCATATACACTTAGGATGGCTTGAGGGTGAGTAAATCATGAGATAATTTTCATTTTTGGGTGAAGTATTCCTTTAAAAATCAAAAGTTTGACAGTACTGGCATTTCTGCTGTACCGGTAGTACCGGGTATATTCGGTACCCACAGATTGACGCTTCTTTCAAACGCCCTCATTCATGATTGTTTAAGCTCTCTCTGAGTGTCAAAGGTTTCTATTTACAGCGTGTTTTTAGAAGCGTTGATCATTGTAGCCAATCACAAACATATCTGTTGAGCGCATGAACGCAATGACCAATCAGAGGTGCCAGTCAGTAAGTTGGTCAGAATCCAATCAACACTGCTGAAAACGCACAAGGTTTTGTTTTGTTCAACATGAGCCACGCTCACGAATCCTTTAGTTTTTAGTTTAGTTTTTCATGCTGCTACAGTGCAATATTTTTGGATTTACAATCATATTTAAATGTACGCTTGAATTGGTAACTGCTATGATTGACAGTGATAACCAATGGACAAGATAAAACGAGACAAAATTTTTTAAAGTGTTTAATTAAGTAGATTTTGCTCTGGTACCGAAATTGGTACACAAGTCACATGTCAGCATCTTTTCAGAATGAACATAATAACCTGAAAAACGATTCTTCGATTGCTTTTCCTTTTTTTAGTTTGCTTCCGCTTTTATACAGTTTCTGTAAGATGAGTTAAGGCATGTATGACGGTTTCTCAATGTCCCCATTTGCTCATAGCTAGCAAACTAATGAAAGCCAATTCAACAATCATTCCATGCCATTACCCTGACCGCTCAAAGTTAATCATCTCATTACGACCTAAAGAGCGGATACCAGAGCGAATAACGTCGATCCTCATGTCACTGTGAAACCTTGCCATAGGGGCTTAAACTCACAAAAGGGCTACACGCAAGATGAACACAGAAATATAGAAAAGCGCTCAATCTCAGTTGGGTTACAGACTCTTTTCTGACTTGAATTGTGTGTGATGTCAAGGTGAGACGTGTATGTATAGACCCATATTGATAACTCACCAGTCAACTGAGTTCCTCAGAAACCAATAATACAAAGTCCTTGACTGAAAACGTCTATTGAATTAGAAACAACAGATGAGTGGAAGAAGGGAATAACACATGTTTCAGCAATAACCTGGTGCTGCTGGTGAAAAACTGCTGTCATGTATGGCTCTGCAGATAGACTAGGAAAATCTGAATTTAACAGAATGGAACGCAACTCGAAACAATTCAAACTTTTAACTTGGAAAAACTTGAAGAAATTTCAAGATGCGGATGTACATGTATGTTGTTAGAATCACATGCCGGCGCCCAGTCAGATGTACAGTCAATAAAATGCTACATTAAATTGCTACATTACATCATAAATGATCCTCAGCTGATAATGGCACTCCTGCAGAACAGATTCTAGTGTCGCACAGCATACTTCACTCTCTCAGAGACGTCTTTGTTGACAATGAAACACCTGCTACACATATTTAATGGTTGCTTTCCTCATAGGAGCATTGAGTAACATAACACCTTTGTGTTCAGGAAGTCTGAGATATAATCACTGAGAGTAGGACTATCACACATCCGACTTTGAATAGAACGTAGCATAAATGTGTGATCCCAGTGAAATTTCGCCAAGCAAATAGGTCTATTGTCTATTGTCAATAGTGTAGCAATGTACAGGCCTGTTACAATCATGAATTTTGTGCTGACCATTAATTGTCATACAAATAATTGTGATTAATGATTTAATTCTGTTTTGTTCATGTCACTTACAGTGTAAGCCTACTTGAAATCATATAATAAAATAGGCTCATGATTTACTTTATTGTTGTGAAAATTAATTTTATATAATGAATTATTTATAATAATATAATATAATATAATATAATATAATATAATGCACTCTGATTAAACCCACAAACTTTAATTCTGTATAAAGAAAGACCTTTGACTATCTTTGTGTACTTTATAACAGTGCGTACTCGCAAGTCAAGTCACCTTTATTTATATAGCGCTTTTTACAATGCAGATTGTGTCAAAGCAGCTTTATGGTGGTAAAAGAAACATAATGGCTGTACAGTAGCTCTAGAAGAAAATGGTGTCATTGTCCAGCTTAAGTGAGTTCAATATTGATAACAGAAACAGTGATGTCATCATCCGGCTCAGTTTAATTCGCATTCAATGGTGTTCTAAAATTATTATTTCCTTTGCTTTTCCCACAGTGGAAAAGAGGACATATTGCACATTTAATGGCATTTCAATAAGCGCTTAAATGTACCTTATTTGGGTGGAAAAAAATTGTGGTTACCTCAAATTATTCCGATTAGATTGAATTAATCAATAATCACGTCAGGCCTAGCAACAGTGTTGCCAAGTGCTTTCAATTGAAAGTAGCTAAATCTGATCTCTAAATGTCTATAGATGACGTCAATGGCGATTTCACTGATTTATATAAATACAGATCAGTGAGTGAGATAAGAATCTAGATAATTTTTGTCCAAGATGTTGCTAGATTTGTCACTAGACTTTTGAAAAAGTCTCAAAAGGAGGGAGGGAGTCGCTGAATCTAATGACAAAATAGCTAAATTGGCAACACTGCCTAGCAATGTATGAAGCACAGCTCACACAGAAGTCACCTTTTAAGCCAAGCAGCCTTCTGATAGACTCATACTTGAACCCACTGAGAAATTTGTGTTGGAAAAATCGTTTGCTCTCACGTGAAATGACCGGATTTTGCCCATGAAAATTGGCCAAATAATGGTAAATGTGACCACACCTTAAAGGGTTAGTTCATCCAAAAATGAAATTTCTGTCTTTAATTACTCTCCCTCATGTTGTCCCAAACATGTAAGACCTTTGTTCATCTCCGGAACACAAATTAAAGGTGCAATATGTAAGATTTTCTGTCCGCTAGAGGTCGCTAGAGGCCTATTCAAAACAAAGACGTAGCTTGATGACGTCAAGTTTGAGCGCGGAATCTTGGGACATGTGGTCTTCACCTCAACGGCCGGTGGAAAATAATCGGGATAGGACTCTGGAAGAAATCATGTTTATGGATGTGATTATTAACGTTATTGTAGTATGAAGCAGAGCAGGACCGAGTGTTGTGGGAGCTGAACGATGCCGCTGGAGCGATTGCGCAACACGCCGCGAGCAGCAGAACTTTTATTATGTCACAGTCGCCAGCGCTGTTTCCGCTTTTCCGGTCACGAGTAATGCAGTAATGCAGCTCTGTTAATCATATTAGATACATTTGAGTGTATTGAAAATGTTATAACGTTACTCTGTGCGTTCGCTTGGCGGCTGCTGTGAGACACTTGTTGCACACTGCAGTAAGCTAGATCGATTTTAGAATATCATGTTAAATGCTGGATGGCTTGTGTTGATAAATGGCATGCAATTAATTTTAAAATGTATTTTATGATGGAGAAAATGCTGTATTACTGTTACTAAAAATAAAGCTGCATCTGATTATGCTATGTTAGCTACTTCACAAAATAGTGTTTTTCTCTGAGGCATGGTAAAGCATGGTACTCGCAAAAAATCAAGAAAATTAGATTTAAACAATAAGACTAAACGTGTTGAGCTATATAACAATTAGTTTTCGGTCTATAAATATATCAAAACAGTTGTTCTCGTGCCTATTAAAACATGTAAATATTTAAGCGTCTTTGGTGTTTCCATGGTTTCTACAAAATAAAACCGGAAACCGAGGGTAACGTGCAATTGACAGGAGACTCCTCACATGTCCCGGAGCCTTGGTTAAAATTGCAATTTTCTCACGATTTATAGTTGCAAATATTCCATCTATTCACGATTTATAGTTTGCAACTATTTCTAACGAAATAGTTGCAAACATTTGGGATGTTGTAAGTACTCAAGTGAACAAAATATGTAACACTGGCCTAGTGGTTTTTGGATATTTTACTGCAAAATTCGTACATATTGCACCTTTAAAACTTTTCCGTTTTTAGCTGAAAATGGTATAGTGTAAATGGCCCCTTTGTACATCTTATTCCAGCTTCCAGTTTCAATAAGAAACACATAAATGCCACAGGAAAGCAAACTGCATTCATCAAGCCATTTCACAGAGTCCAATACTTCAGCCCCCTCCACTAGTATAACAAACAAAATGGGCACTTGCACACCATTATTATCAGCACTGTAGTAAAGGATTTCTTAGCAACGCTGGAGGATGGGACAAATCTGGCACACTTTCTCTGCTGGATGTCCTCCCTACAGTCAGAGGTGTTATCGCTCCACTACAGATAGCATCACAGAAACCATCGCTTATTTCACTGAGAGTATTAGTAGAGCAAACAAGGGCTGACACACAAACACACACACATACACACATATATATATATATATATATATATATATATATATATATAAACAGCAACTCTGAGCGCTGTGAGAAATACACCTGAACGAGGAAAAAAACAGAGAAAGGCAAGGTGAGGCCATTAACCTTGAACAGAAAAACAGGGCGAGTACAGTGACCAAGGAAAAATAAAGACTCCTGCTCAGTGTTTATTAGGTGAGACCCTGCACTTAAAAAGACCACTGCAAAAAAGCAATTCTCTAGACAGTGATTTATAACCTCTTTTGCACAGATCAGTGTGAACAAATCCTTATCAGATCTAAATACATTGGTGCCTGGTGCATTATCACTACTGTGTGAAACAGTTTATTCAAAATGTATTGAAAATGATTTTGTTTGTGATGTACACTACACAATATTTTTTAATGCTTTTGAGAGAAGTATTTTATGCTCACCATGGCTGTATTTATGTAATCAATAATACAGTAAAAACAATAATATTGTGAAATATTATTACAATTTCAAAATAACTGTTTTTTATTGTAATATATTTCAAAATGCAATGTGTTCCTTTGATGTCAAAGCTGAATTTTCAGCATCATTACTCCAGTCTTCGGTGTCACATGATCCTTCAGAAATCTTTCTAATATGCTGATTTACTGCTCAAAAACATTTATTACCCTGTAACATTATCATGAGTGTTGAAAACAGCTGCTTATTTTCTGGAAAACGTGATACTTCCAGGATTCTTTAATGAAGTTCAAAAGAACAGCATTTATTTGAAACAGAATTTTACACTCACTTCTGATTAATTTATTTGCATCTTTGCTGAATAAAAGTATTCAGGGGAAAAAACTGGATAAAAACATCTGCTAAATACAAAAAAAATTAAAGTACTTTATTATTCAACCATTAAGACTGTGTCAGTTTTACTTTCCCTTCTCGTCTCATGACTTGTAACTTCGAGAGCATCAAAATGTATTAATACGCTCTCTGATTTAAACTCCAGCTGCAACAATGATATTTTACATTACATTATATAGTTAATAAGACTGATTCATTACCATGAATCAGTTAAAACTCTATTAGCTGAATGATTTGAATTGTTTAAAAATGAATTATTTAATCTTTCATCGATGTCTTTGCATGGCATTTTTTTAAAGGTTTTATTAAAAATATGTCAATATGTATTGTGATTTATGGGTGAATATGAACACAAATGATTCAATATCATTCTTTCTTTACTGAAAGACAGATTCAAAAAACATGCTTTGATTATTTTCAATATATATATTTACAGTATTTTAAATTTTCCATTAAACATTTTGAATCTACAGTACTTGGCAAATGTTCGTTTGAAGTGATGGTTCGCCTGATTATGTCCTGCTTTGTGTGGTTCTGGCTTAAATTACAGCAAGTCAGCATTGCAGGGATGTAAGCCCTCTTTAAAAAGTGTGTTATGACAAATGACAAATGCCATTCAAATCAATAATGTAATCAACACCCGTCTCTGCCAGTGTCTGCTCAGACAATACCTACAGCTACGGCTGCATGTGGAGAGCCGAGTCAGAGAATTATTGATTAAAACACAACCATCCCAACATGTCAACATGAACTACTGACCTTTATCTGGATGATTTAGGACCATGATCCTTCTGTGTGCTTCCCGTACCTTTGCCTTAGTGCTGGTTGGACTGCGCAAACAAGAAAACATAACATTTAGAAAAGGAACACACCACCACCTAGTGGTCACAGTGTGAACTGCTGTGTGAATCTAATTACAGGCCTCCAGACTTGATTTTTTGCACTAATCATCAACATGTGTGGTCTGTCTCCATCACTGCACACATCAACTGGAAATACTCAATCTGTACATCCCCTGAAATTCCCCAATTTAGTGGACAAAACAGGCAACAGAACGAAAAACAAATAAGGTATTGTCTAAGGACTTTTTTAACTCACTGACAAATGGATAAAGAAAAGCATTTGCCAAAATGACCCCAAAAAAGCAACTGGCATTTTTTTTTTTTAATTCAATTTAAAATGTGCATCTATTTTTTCCTTTAACTATATTTTAAAACATGAATGAAATAAACTTTTAAATAGATTCCTAGATCTATTTAAAAGGCTCCTAGATTCCAAAAAGACTTACTTACAATTTCTTTGCAATTTGTGTGAAACATTCAAGCACATTTATTAAAAAAAATTCAGTCAGTATATAGTGTTTCTTTTTAAAGGATTCAAATTTATTAAATTGATTAAATCTTTTAATCTATGTGAATCATTGGGTTATGGTTATTAGTTATTTGGCTTCACACGTCTACTTACTGAAAGATGAATTCATTTCTTTTCAGCCTACAGTTTTCAGGGTTTTGATCTGAGTCATATCTAAACAGCCAGAAGTGATGATTAAAAGATACATTAATGCTTACACAACAAGCATTCAGTCCTACCAACTCTTCTCTCAAGTCTCAAATCATATGCAGGAGTGGGCGTCTGAGAGGGTCCAGAGAAACTAATTAAAACACTGTGCGGAGCGGATGCTTCCAGAATGTGATGACGAATCTGTCAGGCAAAACTGCATTTGTCGGAAGAGTCAGTATCTCCAGCAGATATGTGTGGCAGTCGAGAGACTAAATTGTGCGCTCAAACTCATTTAAAGTCAGAATAGCAATGAATATAAGGAAGATCAAAGAAAACATGAACATGACTGGGATAAAAAAAAGAAAAAGAAAAAAAAGTAACACTTTATTTTACAGTGTTCTTATTACACATTGTATGTAGTTAGTGTAGAAATATTTATAAATTATGCATAATCACATACAGCTAACCCTAAACCAAACCCTAACCCTATAGTAAGTACATGGAGTTAATTATTATTACTCAGTACTTAAATGTACTTAAATTACAGTGTAACACAGACACCTTAAAATAAAGTGTAACGCAATTTTTTAAAGAAACCTGTAGAAACAGGTGATCAAAAATACAGTAAAAACTGTAATATTGTATAATATTGTATACACTATATATAATATATAGTGAAATATCATTGCATATTATTATTATATGTTGTAACATATATATAGTGCTGTCAAACTGAATAATCACAAACTAATCGCACCTACCATAAGTTTGTTTATGTGTATGATGTTTATGTGATTAGATATAGATAGATAGATAGATAGATACAAAGCAGAATACATGCACTATACAAATACTTAAATTGAATAAATAAATCATAATTTATTCCTGTGATGTAAAGCTGATTTTTCAGCATCATTACTCCAGTCACATGTGTACTTCAGTATCACATGATCCTTCAGAAATCATTCTATCATGCTGCTCAAGAAACATTTCCTATCATCATCAATCTTGTGCTGCTTAATATTTTTGTTGCTTTCAGAAAGAGCATGAATTTAAATTAGAAATCTTTTGTAACATTAAACGGGTTTACTGTCACATTTAATTAATTTAATGCATCCTTACTCAAAAGTATTAATTTCTTTTTAAAAAAACTGACCTGAAACTTTTGAACAGTAGTATATGGATGAAAAAAAATGTCAAAATGTTAATTTTTTAGGTGAACTATCCCTTTAAAAAGAACAAATGACCCTACAAATTAGCTGAATTCATCATGGGTGTAGAGAGATCAAAGTATATCAGTGCAAACAGTATAACATTACTGGACTCCGTTATTTCAGCTGTGAGTGACAGACACCAAAGTAAATCTGAAGAAGGATGTGAAGAGAATAAAAGCTATTAACCCGAATCAGTACCGTTTTATGAGCATGAATGCGGTTGACCGAGTTCACATTGGTCACATCCAAGAAATATTGGATAAAGTCTGGTTCAGTTCTATGAAAACATTAGTCCAGTTTGACTGACAACACAAAGAAAAAAAAGCCACATGGCAATGACGCAAGCTACGCCACACAGGATGTGATGCTTGCACGGTGTGAGTCACACCTGGTGTGGGACCCTGTGAACTTCTGTTGAAGTAAGGGAAATTTTTAGAGAAATATACTCTCCTAGGATAAGGAGGGTGGTCCACCAAAAAACAAGATCACAAATTAAAAAGAGACACAGCTGAGAATTTTTCCCATTAGACGTTACAGGATCAAAGCTGTGACGACAGGAGATGACGACCGACTTCAAACCAGAAGAATTGCCCCCAGACTTAACCGCAAGCTTTTCTGGGAAGTTTAGTGATGCAGTGTGTGTATATACTGTAAAACACCTTTGTTTTCTTCCATGACAACTCATAATGAGAGAATTCAGCAAGAGGAATTGCAGTGATTTAGGGCTTTGTTTAGCCCACGGCCCACAATTACCTGATCCCGAGAATAAGGCTGGCTTCCCGTCTGGTCATCTTCTGCTCAAATCCACCTTTGTAATATGCAGAAAATGACTAGGAAAGAAAAGAAAATGTTGAAAACAATGGTCCAGATTCAAAGTTAAGCCCTATCAACAGTTTATCTGTTGATTACTAGAAAAAAATACATCTCCTCAGTTTTTAAACTGTTAGAAGGGAAATACACAAGGTCAGGCAGTTAACATACACAGTTTTTAAAGTGTCACAATAATTCAAACCTTACTGACATGAAATTAGGATGATAGAATCACTTGTAAAGTTATAGCCAATGTTTTAATTTGGTTGTCATGATACACACAATGAGACATGATGGTTGTATCTGTAAAGAACAGGCATTATGTCGGTAATCCGTAATCAGAAGTTCATTCACCCAGAAAAGTGGTCCCAGCTGAAAACCATTTCACCAACTACACACACTAAATTATAAACAGGGTTTAAATGAATAACTCCTCTAAGTGCTTTAACAAAAATATAAGCTTCACATTTCTGTTTTTTACTTAAAAAAAATAAAATAAAATGATGGAATAGACTAAATTAATTCCTGTAGTAATCAAAATTATGCCTCAAATGCTATAAACAGCACTGAACCCATAACGAGAGACTGATGTACACAATAACATGCATAATCAATATAGATGGCAACCAAGTTGCTTTGGCTCAGCTAAAAGCCCCATGATCAGCACTTTTACCTAATTATGTGAAAGTGGAGATTTTAGGGATTTGAGAAGATTGACCCCATAATTATCCAAATTCCAAAACTAAAGATGCGTTCACGCCAGAATTACCGTAATCACTGACTTGAAAAGCGCTCACGTCCTCGTTGAACTCGTAATTCCAATTTGCAAACAATTTTTTTCTGAATTTTCTGAGAGTATCGACTTGCTCCGCCTGATCGCTGCAACATTAGCCGGAAACACTCAAAATGGCTGCGGCTTCAGTGTAGTACAAAGCAGTTATTTCATTATATTTTTGATTTATTGTACTTTCACAATTGTTAATGTCTTAATAATGCAAAAATAATCTGAAAGTATACAAAAGATATACAAGTTTACTGTAGATAGCACTGAATGTACAATAAAATAAACATTAAAATATATGTTTATTAATAAGACATTTGCATTACTTGTTGTATTGTAGTTCTGTCAATTACTCAAATTACACAGATTAATTTGTGTTGCCTTAGAATTATGCATAATTCCGAGGACGTGAAAAGGTCTGAGTAGAACATCCCAGGTTGTCATCTAGTAATTACAGTAATTATGACATAGCGTAAATGCATCAAACGGCCTAAGATTGAGTGTTAAGATCATGTAGGCCAAGCTTTATATGAGCTTCAGGTGTTTGGAAGAAGGTTTTTTGCTGAGATTTTGTTACAGTACAGACCTCATGAGAACCATGTTTATATTTCCATTTTCTTCATAGATTTTTGACTTTGGGACTTTCACACATGAATATTTAACCCTGCATCATTCTAAACCCCAGGTAAATGGAATTCTGCTTTATCCCACTTCATGTTTCACACTGCTCATAATTTACCCGGGGTAAATAATTAATCTGCGACGAGAATACTTTTTGTGGGCAAAAAAAACGTTTTTATTGTTGAATAAAGTTGTTATATTTGTTTTGTTTTTGGGCACAAAAAGTATTCTCATCGCTTCATAAAATTAAGGTTGAACCAGTGCAGTCATGTGGAATGTCTTTTCTGGACCTTGAAAGTGGTGGTTATATTGCGGTCTACTGAGGAGACAGAGAGCTCTTGGATTTCATCAAAAATATCTTAATTTGTGTTCTGAAGATGAACGAAGGTCTTACGGGTGTGGAACTACATAAGGGTGAGTAATTAATGACAGAATTTTCATTTTTGGGTGAACTAATCCTTTAAGCATTAAAATAGGTTTGTATGAGGAACAGACCAAAACAAGTCATTATGTTGTTTTGCCATTTTTGGACCTGAACTGTTCTGATGACATAAACTGTGGTTGAATAGCTTTGAAACGATTCTTCAAAAATGTCAAATTTTGTGTTCTATGGCAAAAATAACAGCACAGGTTTGGAACTCTCAATGTACTGATTGATGTTGAGTAAACAATGACAGAATTTTCATTATTTTTTGCTGAACTATCTCTTTAATAAAGATGCCGTAACCGAATAACATCGGTCTGTGGCTCCTTCAGATATTGTACATACTGCAGGATTTCGGGCAGAGTTCACAACTGAGTAAAAACATATGTATGTTTACAGGGCGAGGGAGACCAGAATGTTCAGTCCAATCTCAGCCCACAACATGTCACTTAATCACATAATCATCCGTTATGTGATTCACAGAAAAATGAAATCATTGGATTAATAACTGTAATAATGATCTATTACAAGAGTGCTCAGTCGCGAATCTGCGAAAGCCACAGAGATTATGGAAGTTTCAGAGCGTACACAGGTGTGCAGGTTGAGTCAAAGCACTGGGAACTAGCCCCAACCACACATCCCTAGAGATTTAGAAGAACCTGGACAAATCAGGTTTACAGACCCCATCAAAAACCAGACGCACAGCGTGAACTATGGCCAGGGCCAGAAAGACACGATGAATCAGTCCTTCGCCCTACAGCAGAAGGTTTAGCTTGCCAACAACAGCGCACGCAAACAAGCGCCTCAAGATGTGGAAATGAACATGGAAATATCCAAATTTCATTCCCACAAATCATCACTTTCAGAAACAGAATCTGTGTTTAAAAAAAATGAATATGTTATGCTGTATCTTTTTTAATGGGAATACTGATTCATAGGGTGTTAGAGAGCAATCCCACAACAAAATCATTCGCTTATGTATGCTAAAAAAAAATTGTTGGTTTGTTTCTGACACTTACCGTAGTGGGCAACTTCTTGGCAGCTTCTGTGATAACCTGTCCCAGAGGCCTCCATAAATGGAATGCATATCGACCTAAAAGCGAATGTAATAAGGGGAAAAAAGGGGTTGATGGGTTTAAAGTGTGCCACTTGATAGCAGATAATTTACAGAGTTAATTTCCAGGGTTAACAAAGTTGGTTTAAGGGTGAAACCAAGGACAAAACCACATTCTAATCTTATTCAATATGTGTTAAAGGTGAGGACGCCTTTCAACTTCCCTTGGTATTTACTTGGTCAGGGTGCTGGTGAACTGCCAGCAGTTGTGGTTCAACTGTGAAGCAACACACTGCAAGTCAGCAGCACTCAATGAAATTAACATGTAATGCCTCTGAACATCCAGCATTCAATAAAAAGCTGAGAAAGGCCGTTAAGCAGCTCATTTATTGAAACCAAATAGTAGGTGAAGAATTCAGAAAATCAATAAAGTAATACATTATGGGAACATTTTTGGATTTTCATTTCATCAAATTCTGAGGAGTATATTTTTGAGAGGAAAACGTTATTTTGCTTCTCAGCAAAAAAGCGTTTGAGGCTCCCTTCACTGTAATCCAAAGCCCTGCCTCTGAGCGAATCAGACCACACACCGCCTCAGCTTTTGGCAGAAGCGCTGCCCCCTCGATGTACTGAAATGGGAATTAGCCCCCTTCCTCAAAGCGACCACAAGTGCTATTCCATCCTGACCTCACACAGCTATGGGTGGAAGACTTGGCGACTAACAATGATTAACTACCAAGCAGCAGTAGGGAGAGACACCTGCCAGAAAAGAATCAAACGTATACAGGCTGATGACAAAGTCGCTTTAATTATTTGGCCACATGCGGCCATTTAAAGACTCTTTGAGACCTCTAATGCTAGAGGCCACATTGACCTCATTAAGCAGGGCGAGCTTCATCTGGGGGCTTGAACAAACACTCACAGTAAGAGCGGCTTAACCATCTCCCTCATCAACGCCGCCATCATCTCGAGTGCTTCCAATCCTTTAGAATCACATCATAAATATCTGTGGGCAGCTTTAACATACACGAGGAAAGTTTAGCTAAATATTTTAAGAAGACAAAAGAGGAAAAAACTTTTATTACATTATACAATGGCTACTCTATCCCACTGTGAACCACAACATGAGGGATTTTAGCTTGCAAACATCCTGCCTAGAAACATACTCTGCGCCAGAACGCAAACACAAAACCTTCGCCAACACGGCGATCCAAGTGTGCTGATATTTAGTCCAACAGCATTGAAACTTTTCGCTGTTGGTAGCACTCCGCTTGTCTGTGTTTGCGAATTCCAGACAGATTGTCAAACTGTGTATTAGTGGTGGAAAGTTTTCACTGATTTATTCAAGCACATTGATTCATTCATGATCGAAACAAGTAACTATTGTGATGAGTAAGTCACTGAATTATTTACTTAACCGATTTGTTCTATCACACTGATTCATTCACAATAGAAGCAAGTGACTGTCTTTTTGAGTTAGTCATTGAATCATTCGCTCAACTGATTTGTTCAAACAAACTGAATAAATTAGGGTTGTAAAAAACAGACTGGATCTCATTCACTAATAATTGCGTAGATTATTTCATATTGTACAGACAGGAGAACTTATGAAAAATGTCTGCCTAATTAACAACACAAATTAACCAGTTGTGCATACGTGTATTTGCATTTTTATACAGAGAAATCTTGCAGCTATGACACAACTTTTCTTACTCTTTCACTGCCATATTGCGCCAGAACACCCACCACACACCAGCTTATTGGTGGAGAGGAGATGGAGTGATGAAGCTAATCAGTATATATGGGGATAATTAGAAGGCCATGATGATGGACAGAGGCCAATGGGCAAATCTGGCCAGGATGCCGGTGTTAAACCCCTACTCTTTTTCGAAGGACATCCTGGGATTTTTTTTATGACCACAGAGCGTCAGGACCTTGGGTAAACTTCTCATCTGAAGGACTGCTTTTTGACAGTATAGTGTCCCCATCACTATACTGGGGCATTAGGACCCACATAGACCATAGGATGAGCACCCCCTGCTGGCCTCACTAACACCTCTTCCACTAGCAACCTAGTTGTCCCAGGAGGTCTCCCATCCAGGTACTGACCAGGATTAACTCTGCTTAGCTTCAGTGGGCAACCAGTCTTGTGCTACTGGGTGATATGGCTGTTGGAAAGTGCTGTATCAGTTGTTCTGTTTTTTTTTTTGTAAATTTAAAATAAATTTTAGTATGAAGGCTATTGGTGAATCATGATATGTTATATGTATACATTTGTATACATATTTCACACAAAATTCTCAATGTCTTTGTGAGTGAGTCATTGAATCATTCACTCAACTCATTCGTTCAAGCACATTGATTCGTTCAGGATCGAAACAAGTGACAAAAAGCTGAAAAATGCTGCCTCCATGGGCAGCATACAGATGTAGGTAGGAAACAATGTATGTCCGAATTTAATGATCTTGTCACATCCTTTCTACCGAGACACCTTCCTCGGATCGATTTTTGAAGGAAGCATAGATATACTTCGCTGCCTATGATATCCCACTACCCTGTGTGTTCCATTCCATTGCAGTTGGTGGCCAGTTTGTGTGAAACGTAATTAAATATTTGCTATGTTATCACCAAAGCTCTCACTATTTTGTTGTAGATCATTAAACCATTATGCTGCCTCAGAAGTCTGTCTTAAATCAATTTCAGCAGGTACCTTTGTGCGTAAATGCTGCCTGCAAAGTCAATGCCTGCACGTGGGCAGGTACCCGACAGGTGAACTGCTAATATTTGATGAAACTGGTGGAATAATAGTTACGTTGTCATTTGCAATGTCATTTGTGCGGGTCGGGAATCGCTAGGGACGGGAGGACTGCGGGATCAATAGCCAAGACCGGTGCTTATTCGTGTTCATGCTCTGTAGTTTGAAGACCGTCAAAGTTTCTAAATACAACGTGATTTGCAGCGTTGAGCATAGCATTTACGCACTGCAACTGATGTGATTGACAGCTTCAGTCATTAAGGGAGCGATCTTTACTCGTTTTCTGTATATAATCTATTCACAATTTGAACAAAAATGTTATTTTCATGCTAAGAGGACCAACTGCAATGTTTACACTGCAGGGTTTCAGGAGTGACAACCACATTTAAATGCAGAGTGAATCTGCTAATATATCCCCAGCTCATATTTGACTACATTTTCTTTTAACTTATCAAGACCTCTAACTGTCTATAGCCTTTTGGGTGATTTATGCACATTTGTTCAAAACAGTCTGTAGTATGGGCAGATTGTTCACATGATGTAGGCAAAAGTTTTGTATTGATTACACAACGGATGCACATTCTCATCTTTTTTCTTTTAATTATTATCATGGTGGGCTGCGTGTCTATTTTTCTTAAATGCATCAACTCAGAATGCCTAATGTTGGTTTTAATGCTTGTGTTACATGAGAAAATAAATAATTTTTTCTACCTAATGTTGATTTAATGCGGGTGCGGTTCGGGTCGTGGTCTTTGTGTCAAACGGGTCGGGTCAGGTACGGAATGAAATTAGTGCTGCTCTCGGATAACGGGTCGGGTGTTCTGTTAAGTACTGCGAGTGCGGGTTTAACAAAAAGGACCCGTGCAGGACTCTGGCAGCCGCTATCTTTGATTGAGCAATTAAATCATTTACTCAACCAATTTTTTAAAGGGCCAGTTCACACAGAATGTGTTTTTCCATTCCACTGCACAAGTTTTCCATTGTTTTTCAATGTAAATGCACTAGATGGACACGTTTGACCGTTGTGCTCACGTCTCGCCTATTTTGCAGCGTCTTGTGCATGACGCGGCAATCTAAAAATGCGGCACTCAAGTTAAAATAATGCGACTCTGCGTCTTGCATTTTTAACCGCAAAACCGGTGAGTGGCCTCTAATTTGTCATGTAGCTAATGCTGTCAACAGCTTGAAAATACTTACTGCAGTCAATCCAGGCAATAAAATACAGGCAATCCAGTCTCCCCTGGAGTAATTTGAGGTTAAGCACTTCCTCAAAAGCACAATGGTAATCAATCATCAGTTGAACCAGTTAACCTTTGGTTCCCAGCCCAGAGCTTTAACCACTAGGCCATACCACACATATTATATGAATGCATGTAGCTTCTGCATGTGACTATGCAACATGTGGTTTAATGACACAGGATTGGGAATCTCCAAATGGGTGCATAGACTGGGGTCAAAGCGGTTGTGCTCACCTGCAAACCCTGCTGCAGCAACCCCCAGTCCCACTGCCATCAGAGTGCCACCCTGAAACACACACACAAACAAACATTTTATCACTATATAATTAACAAAAAACAAAAGACATGTCATATATTTATGTTGGCTACAGAGATTTTAAATGATGTCCACCAAACTCACCACAAACCATCAACCTGTTCTAAGAGAGTAACTGACAATCCAAAATTCCCAAAATCCCACAGACTGAATGTTCAGTGTCTGACTCATGAATCATCATGACATTACATGATGATTCATAAATTCAAGCTGCAAACGTTAAACAGCTAAAATGTACAAGCCCTTTAACCTTCATTCTTCTGACAATCTATCTAGCTAGGTAACTATCTAATGGCATACATATGACTGATGGATCTGTATATACCTATCTATGTATCTGTATATCTATCTATCTGACAGCTTATCTACCAATCTGACAGTTTATCTATCTATCATAGATGGATAGATAGATAGATGGATGGATGGATGGATGGATGGATGAACCGACAGACAGGCAGACAGATAGAACACTCTAATTGCCTAGCAATGCCCTGGCAACCACCAAACAACCAATTTGTATCTATAAGGTGTATATAACATTTAATTTTTAAAGGTATTTTAGGCTAATTTTTCAACGACGTTGACAAGGTTGACTTAACAAAGTTAATGGTTAGTTAAGGATCTTCTTTTATTACTATATTTATTAAATCATCTTTTAGTGGGCCATAAAATGTTTGTTACATACACTCAAAAGGGCTGATGTATAAAAACTGAGACTGTTAATGAGTAATACGTCTTGCATACTAATAATTATTTCCCATGTTACATCAACCGTTATTGAGTGATTTTCATTAATACATCAGTTTACAGTAAGTGTTTAGCACCAATATAACACTATTTGATTAAAAAATAAAAGTAATAGTCTTAATATAAATGTTTGAGTTTCAGATGTGATCAGCAAGGTCAATACTATGATGAGCACAGATGAAACTCTTATGACACAGGTGGTTCAGCCATTTCATACTTAAACAGTGTAAATACTCCAGACTCTCCAGCGCAACATTTACTCACAAGACGTTTGTCAATATCTGTCTCACTCTGCACGTTAGATTTTGGTGTATATTCAGCATGTCTCATTATGTCCCCATCCATCGCTACACCACTGGAGCTCGCCATGCCGGTGACAGACACAGCTACGGAAACACCAGAGGGACAATCTTCATGCTGCTGAGGGGTCTCGCGATTCCAAAACAGAGGTTTTAAAACAATTCTAAAACATATTTATGTCATAAACTTCCAAACCATAATGTAAACCCTACGCATTATATTTATTTATCATGGGTTTAAAAAGGTTTCATGCATTATGTTGCATATCGATACTGGTGTTTAGCGGGGAATCCCACACAGAGACATGCCAATACTGCCACCAGTCTGCTCTGCCACTGCCAGTGATCAGCTGCTGTAGTTTATGCAATAGTCAATAGACACGCAACAGAATATAGTAGCATGAATCAATATACATATCAAAATCGTAATAACGCAAGAAGCGGCGGATATAGAGGAAATACAATAAATCAAGGGAGCAATATGACGGACAGCGAGCAAACGAATGAAAATGAATGTGAGAAGAACTCACCTGATACGCAAAACCCTCAGAATCAGCCAACACAGTGAGTACACTTAAAGCGTTTAGGCCTGTTAGTCAAGTGAAATTTCTTGAAAGTTTACGTTTGATACATGTTTTTTTAAAATATATATAGGATATATGAATGTATAAAATTATAATAATATATGTAGGCTATAAAAATAAACATTTTACATTTAAAACACATTTAAGTTTTAAAAGCATTCAAATGTATCGTTATTTCGATGTGTTTGAGCTAACGCAGCTATTCTGGGGATTAAATTTTATATTTATTTGCATAGCTTCTTCTCTGTTTATGATCCAACAACCACTTTGGTTTCACTTTCGTTTCCGTCTAAACAATCAGGAGAAACGAAACTTTCAGAATGCATTCAAGTACGAATATTTACATGACAGGTGAGACTGAAATACTTATTGTCCACAAAGGGAAGTTTGTCTGATACTAGCACACGAACATTTTTCAATGTATTATCGAATACATTCAAATCGGTAGTATATAAACAGATATAGGCCCTAACACTAAAAATACAATAACCCAATAAAATAAATTGTAAACTTTATTATAAAACAATACCTATTAAAATAACCTTTAAAAATAGGCTACAGCAACCCTCTGGTAGATAGTACATTTCAATAATATAGGCCTATAATAAAACACACGTTTGTAAATAAATGTCTTTATTGTCATTGTCATGTCATGTCGGCCATCATTAGAACTTGAACACATGTTTACACATGTTCTAGCCTGTATAAAACACCTACTGCAAATGGAGTACATCTAAAATGGTTTCTTAAGTTCTAGAGAAATGTTCATCCCTTCATTACCCAAATGTTCAATCCCTTCATTTAGGCTACATTGAGCACATTGTTAAATGTTATGTTCTTCGTCTGTTTTACCTGGTCATTTTGAGTAAAGAAGCAAATGCATACTGTAACTGACATGATATCACAAGACAAAAAGATAATTAACAAACATCAACAGCTACTTTGTAAATAAAAACAATGCAACCATAATTACTCATTCCCCAGGGCATTCTGGGAAGAGAGTGAACTACAATAAATAATAATCTTCTAAAAATCTAGGTAACAACTAAATCATTAACAAACATTATATAATGCTTAACAGATCATTAGTTAATATATATTCACATATCTAAATATGAGATAATATTCTTGTTAATATTTACTAATGAACTTATTAAACATAACCTAATGATTAATAGATCATTATTTAATGTACATTAAAATGCTTACAAATATCAGTAAAGTGTGAATTCATATGCAAAATCATGCATTTAAAAAAAAAAAAATCTAAAAAATGATTTTAACAGAAATTATGCAATGATTAAAAGCTTACTTGTTAATGTACTTTTGAATGCTATACTATTACCTAATGCACTTTTTTACATTTACAAATGTAAAAAAAAATAATAATAATAATAACTTAATAAGTAATTTTAAGCACTTCACAAACTATTCATGTTAACATTCATTAACTCATAACCACAGACTGTAAAGGTGACTTTTTTGGTCTTTGTTTCGTAGACTTCTACTATTTACACATATTAACAAATATTAAAGTGCCCCTATAATGCCTTTTTTAAGGTTCTTAATATTGTTTTGGGAGTCTCCTACAACAGGTTTAAATGCGTCCAAGGTCAAAAAACACTTTCGTTTTCTCATAATATACATTTAATTTCACTTGAGTTTTCAATCTTTTGTAAACGACTCGTTTAAAGCAGTTCAGAGAATCCGTCTCTCTAAACCCCTCCTTTCCGTGAGCTTACACTGCTCTGATTGGTCAGATGGCCCAATCCTTTGTGATTGGTCTACTGCTCGCACCGCTCGCCCATTGCTATAACTGAATGACAGCTATCAATTCGCAAGACATTTTGTATGCATTGTATGGACAGAAAAGACAGCATCGGTTTTACCGTATCAATTTGAGCCCGAGTCCGACGAAGAAACGTCTGAAGTAGTCCAGTGTTTCCCATACATTAACTAGACTGTGGCGGCCCGCCACATTCTAATATGTCCCGCCACAGTCTCAAAATTAAACGGAAATTAGGCCTGTCGCGATATTTAAATAACCGACTGATAATTGCGCTCTTTTATACGGCAAAAATGGAGCAAAAGAAATAGACTAGCACCAATTAAGTTTTCGTGTAGCCTACTATATTCAAAGTCATATATGAAGCCATTGCATAGCTCCGCTGCAGCTGTCAATCATTCTCTGTTCAGCACTCAAACAGTGCGTCGCGTTCGGTAACGACAGTTAGCAAGGTAAAACTCTCCAATATGATATATTCCCATTATAATACTTGATGTGTAGATAAAGGGCTGTGGATTTGCATAAAACGACTTTATCTTGCTGGAGTTTATTGCTGTTTCTGAACGATGTCATACTGGCTACAGGTTGTCTGTTAGATCGCACAACCCAAGGATTATGAATTGGCGTCACACGCACAACAACTGGAATTTAAAAGTGAGAAGAAACATATTATTAATAAACTATTAGATGCAGATATACACAGAGATTCTCTTTGTGCCGTGAACTTTTCAATGCGCAGCGCTGTGACTCCATATTGCTTTAAGCACATCATTCTGCACCCGGGATGCGCATAAGCGGTTTGTGCTGCTGTTTTGAAGCGTTTCATATCAATGTTTTACACACTGAAAGATTATTAATATAGCCTATTTTGTTCTGTCGTATCTATCATATCCTGTTGCCCCATTAAAAAGCTGCACAATACATTTAAAATAAACGTCTTTTAATCTTATAATCTAATCTATAAATACATATAATTATTTATATTCATTTATAAATATAAATCAAATATAAAGTTTTTTCATATCATAAGAATGCAAATAGTGTTTTAAACTTTTTATTAACATATTTAGATTTTATAAAATTACTGTGCAAAGTGTTTTTCAAGAATTAGGCTAGCATACTTTTTGCTGCTGAATTATATAGTTACCTAGATTTTATTTATTTATTGCCCCTGGACCCCCCTAGAGGGACCAATGTCCACCCACTACAGTCTCAAAAAATCCTGTGGGAAACACTGTAGTCAATCAACCAGAAACATTGACTGACTACGTTTCTCTATGGTAAGTGTCACCTTAGTTATTTATAAGACGTGATAGCAGCGTCGCTGTTATACTTTATGTAGGTGCACCTGTGGGAACTGTATCAGAATGCCAAGTGAAGCTAAAAAACCTCTAACATAAGATAAACATTTAGGCCAGACTTTTTCGTCATAACTATTAACAAAGAAAAATGGCTATATCATTGTTTGACATTACAATGGGTGTTTACTGTTTACAGAGAGAATACTTCAACTAGTTAGCACGGACTAGCATCTTAACATCCTATTACAATACAGATAGAGCTCCACTCTACTGTAATAATAAAAACGCAGAGGAAAAAATAAAACAGTTTGTTTTGTATGTTGTAAACTCCCACGTTACCCGAGCACAAACGTGAATAGCTTAAAAAGTCGTGTTCCATCCTTGATCATTACTCCAAGTAATAAGACAGATAAGCTGCATTAATCGACACATTTTTAGACAATATTGGACCCACATCTGAATAGCAGAACTACAGAAACGTGAGTTAGCCGGTTAGTAGGAGACATACAGACTAGGGTGTACATTACACAACATAACATACAAAACTACGAATTTTGAACAATTGCTAGAAAATATAAACATCCGTTATTAATCATACTTACAGGTTGAGATTCAGAGGAGCAAGCTGGTCCAAATACACTGGGCATTGATCCATATTTTAAGACCAAGCGTTTTGTGAATCCTGTGTTAAACTCCCAGAGGTTTGAGAAGCATTCATCAGTAAAATGAGGGGAACACAACAAAAGATTGTACTGCTGTGTATTGTTGAAAAAATGAATTTTCCCTGGCGTCTGCGTGCGCAATAAGTGGCCCGGCAATATGCTAATGTTTCGTTGTGATGTCACAACAAAACGGCTTGGGATTCGTTTTACAAACGACTCGTTTAATTGACTCTGAGTTGACTCTTACTTTTGAGAGACAATAACTTTATATATGGTTCACTTTCAGATTTAAAACTTTGCAGGATGTTTTCATTCACTTAGAGCTATGCTACACACTACATGAAAGGTAATTTTCAAAAATCCATAATTGGGGCACTTTAACATTTACTAATCATTAGTACCTTTATAAATAGCCATATCGATGACAAAAAAATGTCCCAAATGCCCTGAATTCACCATATTTACACATTTTTACAAATCATTTATTAATTATTTGTTCATGTTTTTGCAGGACCCAATCTAAATTTGAAACTATTCATCATTTGTAAATGTTCATAAACATTTACTAATCATTTACAACCAGTGTTGGGAGTAATGCGTTACAAAAGTAATGCATTACAGTAACATATTACTTTTTGCTGTAACGCAGTAGTGTAAGGCATTACTAATAAATTTTCAGTAATATCTTACTCGGTACTCTGCAAGACCGCGAGACATTAAAGGATTAGTCCACTAATAAAAAGGTCCTGATAATTTACTCACCCCCATGTCATCCAAGATGTCCATTTCCTTCTTTCTTCAGGCGAAAAGAAATTAAGGTTCTTGATGAAAACATTCCAGGGTTATTCTCCTTATAGTGGACTTCAATTGGCCCCAAACTGTTGAAGGTCAAAATTACAGTTTCGCTTCAAAGGGCTTTACATGATCCCAAACGAGGAATAAGGGTCTTATCTAGCAAAACCATCGGTCATTTTCTTTAAAAAATGAAAGTGTATATGCTTTATAGACACAAATGATGGCATCACAAGTGCTTCCACCAGACCGCGATTCCGTATTCTTCAAAAAGCTTACTGTGCCTTCCCTATTAAATTTACGGAAAAAACAGGACTGACGCCACGTTCGTTCCGTAAGTTGAATAGGGAAGGTGTAGGACATTTAGCGTAAGCTTTTTGAAGAATACGACCGATCGTTTCGCTAGATAAAGCCCCTTGAAGCTGCACTGAAACTGTAATTTTGACCTTCAACCGTTTGGGGCCAATTGAAGTCCACTATAAGGACATGGACGTCTTGGATGACATGGGGGTGAGTAAATTATCAGGAATTTTTTATTAGAAAGTGGACTTTAACGAATGAAAAATGTCGCAAGTAAGTTCTATTACCTGTTCGTGGTCAGTCAATAGCCGCGTGTGGTGTTCAAGTTTGTAAATAAAGACTAAATGACAGCTTCTGATATATTTGTTTAGCGATTTATTTCATTCATCTCCCCCTCGCTGGTGTAACTTTGTATTGTGTGACGTAGTCCAGTGAAGGCGTTTATGGCGGGTTTTACAGGAGTGCCGCGAGGCTACTGGCCCGACAGTGGAAACGCAGCATGATTTCGGCCTCTGTGCTCACACTGGACAGTAGAAAAGCGGCTAATGGGTGAAGATGGCAGAAGAAGACTGTACATTCGCGAGATGGACGTATGCGCATTACTTCGAGTTTGTCAGATAATCTTTATACCTCTACCATACTTTTAACAGACTTGGATAGTTTGTGATTTTGTCTGTCATCCTTTCTTGCATTGTCTTGAGCCTTCATTTTGCCAATTATAAGCTATATTGTTAGTAGCCTGGATAGCCCACAGTCATTATGCTACATCATATCGCCCTCTACTGGATGTAAAATGCTCTGCAGTACATTTTGTAATTTCATACTTCTGTAGTTATTTTGGTGAAAGTAACTCAAAAGTAATACAGGAGTAATGTAACGCATTACAATTCTGAGACAGGAATATTGTAAGGTAAGGAATTACTTTTAAATAACAGTAACAAGTAATCTATAATGTATTACAGTTTGGAAGTAACTTGCACAACACTGTTTACAGCCCGAATTCTGGAAATGTTGGGACGTTTCTTAAATTTGAATAAAAAGAAAACTAAAAGACTTTCAAATCACATGAGCCAATATTTTATTCACAATAGAACATAGATAACATAACAAATGTTTAAACTGAGAAATTTTACAATTTTATGCACAAAATGAGCTCATTTCAAATTTGATGCCTGCTACAGGTCTCAAAATAGTTCGGATGGGGGCATGTTTACCATGGTGTAGCATCTCCTCTTCTTTTCATAACAGTTTGAAGACGTCTGGGCATCAAGGTTATGAGTTTTTGGAATTTTGGTGTTGGAATTTGGTCCCATTCTTGCCTGATATAAGTTTCCAGATGCTGAAGAGTTTGTGGTCATCTTTCATTTAATGATGCGCCAAATGTTCTCTATAGGTGAAGAAGTAAGATCTAGACTGCAGGCAGGCCAATTCAGCACTCAGACTCTTCTACGACGAAGCCATGCTGTTGAAATAGCTGCAGTATGTGGTTTTGCATTGTCCTTCTGAAATACACAAGGCCTTCCCTGAAATAGACATCGTCTGGAGGGGAGCATATGTTGCTCTAAAACCTTTGTATACCTTTCAGCATTCATAGTGCCTTCCAAAACATGCAAGCTGCCCATACCATATGCACTTATGCACACCCATACCATCAGAGATGCTGGCTTTTGAACTAAACGCTGATAACACGCTGGAAGGTCTCCCTCCTTTTTATCCCAGAGGACACAGCGTCCGTGATTTCCAACAAGAATGTCAAATTTGGACTCATCTGACCATAGAACACTTTTCCATTTTGAAACAGTCCATTTTAAATGAGCCTTGGCCCACAGGACACAATGGCACTTCTGGACCATGTTTACATATGGCTTCCTTTTTGCATGATAGAGCTTTAGTTGGCATCTGCAGATAGCACGGCGGATTGTGTTTACCGACAGTGGTTTCTGGAAGTATTCCTGGGCCCATTTAGTAATGTCATTGACACAATCATGCTGATGAGTGATGCAGTGTCGTCTGAGGGCCCGAAGATCCAATATCCAATAAAGGTCTTCGGCCTTGTCCCTTACGCACAGAGATTTCTCCAGTTTCTCTGAATCTTTTGGTGATGTTATGCACTGTAGATGATGAGATTTGCAAAGCCTTTGCAATTTGACGTTGAGGAACAAATTTTTACGCACTCTTTCACAGATTGGAGAGCCTCTGCCCATCTTTACTTCTGAGAGACTCTGCCTCTCTAAAACATCCCTTTTATAGCTAATCATGTTACAGACCTGATATCAATTAACTTAATTAGTTGCTAGATGTTCTCCCAGCTTAATCTTTTTAAAATTTCTTGCTTTTTCAGCCTTTTGTTGTACCTGTGCCAACTTTTTTGAGACCTGTAGCAGGCATCAAATTTGAAATTAGCTCATTTAGTGGATAAAAGTGTAAAATTTCTCAGTTTAAACATTTGTTATGTTATCTATGTTCTATTGTGAATAAAATATTGGCTCATGTGATTTGAAAGTCTTTTAGTTTTCATTTTATTCAAATTTAAAAAACATCCCAACATTTCCGGAATTCAGGTTGTAGTATCTTTATGGCCATTAGACTTTTAGCTGCTGTAACAATGTTTGTGTAAAGGGTGGTTAGTTAAGTTTAGCTAAATACTAGTTAAATGCTTGCTAAAGAAATTGTACATTAACAGGGGAAAACAAATCAAATTTTCAAGAAAATACTTTATCAAAACAATGTAATATAAACAGATTAAACTGTGTTGCATTATAGTAATCGAACTGACCCCTGCACACTTATGACTCCTTAACCTACCCATACCACCAAACGAAATGTCCCATATCACCAAATGTCCCTAACCTTACCCGCATATACCTCAATGGCAGCAAATGTGTTGTGCATTAACAAAAGTTATTAATCATTGTATGACATCTGTTTAAATCATTTGTAATTTTCATGATCAATACTGAACTGTTGCCTGAACTGAAGTACTCTTCTCACTATTTCTATTTGTGTTGTGATCATTTACTTGATTATTGATTTATCTAACGTCATCATCATAATTCTAATCTTTTCATTTATACCACATGAATCATTGTTTTATATGTCATCATGCAGCACATTTGGGGTAATTTGTGATGTCAGGGGATCAGCTATGATACAGATGTGTTTTTAATTGGATTTTGACAGCTGCATTATTTGGGGTGGGAGTATTGTGTCACATTCAAATATGATGGGGATAGAGGGGGAGTTCCCCAAAGTTGTTTGTGAAAAATTCTGACGTTACGTAAGAAAAGATGACTTATGCCCCACCTTGGTTTTGAGACATTTCTGGCACATGAGACAGCTGATAAGTTCATACCACAGATGGAGACAGAGTCAGAAACCAAATTAACCTATGCATGCCATTGCCCACACAGTGCTGATGGATTCACCAGGATACCACCAAATGAATCAAGACGGAGCAAACTGCAGAGGAGTAAGTCATGACACGACATGTTGTATTTTCCATCTTCATGTGATCCAGATGTTTCTCTAATTGTTACCATCAGGTGCAATTTCAGCATGTTTGTTTGTGACTGCAAAGGATGACAAATTTCTTTTGTTGTTGTTGTTGTTGTTAATGTAGTTAAATATTATCTTAAGCCTAGAATACACACTACACAACTAATACAATTTGAACAGATTTTAAAACACTAGGCATCATACACTTGGTGACTTTGTAAATGGTTACAGAGAAAACCAGGCATCATATGCTAATTCAGAGGTCTTCAACCCTGCTCCTGCACTATCCTGCAAAGTTTATAGGTGCGTTCACACCATGTCGTAATTACCGTAATTACGAGATTTTAACTTGTAAAAAGTGTTCACGTCCTCGTCAAACTCGTAATTACAACCTTTAAACTGGAGTTTTTTTGAGAGATTTTGTACCGATTTGTACCTGACAAATTTAATTTAGGAGTTGATAATGTTGCCATAGAAATGCAAAAATTCCCAACTTTAAATAAATAACCATTTACATGTTTAGAACGTTTGCCATGTAAGAATGTACAGGGAGACTTCATATATAAAGTTTTCTCGTTAAAATCAGATGGTTTCCCATTAAATCAATAGGATGTGTAACCAACTTTGTTACATTATTTTCCTTTTATGACTGTAAAGCTACTTTGAAACAATCTACATTGTAAAAAGCCCTGACTTGGGAATACCAATATGGCTGCATGGTGGCTTCACTTCATGTCATGAGCAATCCAATCATATATATATATATATATATATATATATATGTATATATAAGCAATAAGGTACGAAAGGCAGTGCTGTATCATGAATAAGTCACAGCTGAAGGGCATTGTTAGGCACGACGTGAATGAGAAACCCCTTCAGCCTTGACTTATTCACGATACAGCACTAACCTTGAGTACCTTATTGCTTTTATAAAACGGTTACCACACAATACAAATATTAAAGCCAAAAATATGTAACAATGCAACTTTCATGAAGTAAACTCTTACTAAAAGCCTTCCTTCCACCGGAAAAAATAGTCCCTGACTGTGAACAGCAACAGAAGTTACATTATTACGCCATTAGATGGCAGCAAAGACTGTCTTTATGAGTGTGTCACTCAATAGCGAAGACTTTTACATTGAAAAGACTGAATTGTTGTGAACACAGAACAAGACGCAACTGAAAAATGCTTTGACTAGCGCTGTCAGTCATGGGAAAACCCCTTAACTGTTAAAAGGCCAAGATAATACACTAGATATTTAAACAGATTTTTTATTATGAACATAGGACTGACCTGAAGGAAAATGCTAAATCTGAATGCAGGTAATAAACTTGCTCACTCGATCCCTTTCTCACAGTACTCTTCTACATAATACAGTAAGCTTCAATGAACAATATCAATTGAGAACATACAGTTTACGTTGCTAAGAGTGGTTGCTAAGGGTGTTGTGTAGTGATACACAGAACCGTTGGGTGAAGCAGTGTTTTGAAATCACCCATCACTAGATACTGTCATAAAGTCATTATTTTGTTTTGTTGGTGCACAAAAAGTATTCTCATCGCTTCATAACATTAAGGTTGAACCACTGTAGTCACATGAACTGTTTTAAATATGTCTTTAGTAGCTTTCTGGGCATTGAAAGTGTTAATTGTCTTGGTGGTAATGGAGGCCTCACTGAGCCATCGGATTTTATGAAAAATATCTTAATTTGTGTTCTGAAGATGAACGAAGGTCTTACAAGTGTGGAACGACATGAGGGTGAGTAATTGATGAACCCTTTAAAAAAAGCTTACTTTTTTTAAGCAAGACGAGCCAATGCGCGTCTGCAGTCCTAAGCGCGAGTCTCAGGTTTCTATGGGAACCGGAGCTTCTAACGGCAGCTGCAGTGACGTAATGACATTACCAATCAGCGATTGGCTCTTTTACTTAGAAGACGGGGCGTATTCCACCATATTGTGCATTGCAGTTTCTCCCATTCACAAGTAATAGGAGTGAGCAGTCTTTCTATATCTATAGTCTTTGGTAGAACGTCACGTGTTGTCATCTCGAAAATTACAGTAATTACGACATGGCGTGAACATAGCATATTTCCAGCCTGCTTCAGTACACCTGCCTGTGTTTTTTCAAGTGATCCTGAAGATCTTGATTAGCTGGTTCAGGTGTGTTTTATTAGGGTTGGAGCTGAAATCGGGGCAAACATGGGCAAAATTTGTGTAGTAGTGTATTTCAGCTTTTAATTTGTTTAAAAAAAAAAAAGTCTTAAAAAGTGTGTGTAGAACATAGTCTTTTATTAGAATGCACCATGCACACTTCCAATTGCCAGCCCTGAGTTTCAGCCAGCTGTCAGACCATCCCATTTGTTTTTAGAAATGAAAAGCTCTTCTCTTCCTCTCTGCAGTTGCACAGAAAGAAGAGGAGGATCTGAGGAGATGGAAGGAAGAGAATCGTCCTGGTCCCATTCACCTACCTCCAGAGCAACTTGGTAATGTGAAAATGAAATATATGGAAGTCCTGATCTAAAACACAAAAGAGCAAAGGAAAAGAACTTCTAAAGCTGCAAATATTCTCTTACAGGTGGTGCAGTATCGTTGGCAGAAGTTAGACAGAGACAGCAGATGGAAGCACGCCAGTCAAAGCTGAGAAAAAAGGTGTAGGAGTACCTGCTTAAAATGTCTAATTCATTTCCTAAACAGTTTTGATGTTTTGCATACTTACACAATACATTTGCATATCTCCTCAGCTCATGAAAGAGGAAATGGATAGAAAAAAGAGACAGGCAGAGGAGGAGGAAATTGAGAAGATGAAGGCCATACAGCGAGAGAAGGTACTGCCCAACAAATTGTTTACATCTGATTTTTTACAGCATTTCTGTAGGGCATTCTGTTACTCTCACGCATCTGCAAAACTTCATCTGGTCATCTGGCTTATGTTTGGAGTCTGTGCTTTTTTTATGATGCCTTTGTAATTCAGACTTTATAACTCCAGATGTCACTGCAGGCAACATACAAGTTATCATATTCTCTGCAATTAAAGGAGATATTAGACTTCCGCCTTCAGCTGCTGCATGAGCTTTGTGTGATTGACGAGTCTAATTATTCCAGCAACCACAGACACCAAAGTTCATTCGCTAAAACATGTGCCGGTCACTGCTTGGCAGTTCTCGTAGTGTAATAATGGTTTGCTTTAGGGATCTTGGGATTGTAGATAAGCTTGGAATACTGGAATGCTGGAAATGAAAAACAGTTAAAGAAAAAAGATTTTAATTAGATTAGATTTAACTTTATTGTCATTGTGGAGAGTACAAGCATCGAGCAGGAAGTTCAATCTATAGAGGGGAATGACAAAAGAATGACAAGGCTTTGAAAATATGTGGTTCAAAAATGTATTCAAACCTGAAAAAAAAAAAAAAGAAAGTTTTAGGAATTTGAAAAATTAACATTCTGTTAAGGCTAATCTGCTAATGCTAATAAAAATTTTTGCACTATTTTAAGGTCAGTAATCAAACAATTTAATCCAGTATTTCAAGATGTTTTCAGAAGATCAGATTTTGGATTTTGTGATAAAAATTATTAATAAATTAGAAAAATGCAAAATAAAATCAACTGTCAATGCTTTAGCATTCTCTTGCAAATGTATTGCGTTCTCCCAAGAAACTTAAAGTGTGCTAGCAAAACCTTTGCGTTCGCAAGTTTCTCAGGGGAATGCAAACATTTTACAAAAGAATGAAAAGTTTTAGGTGGAATGCAAAACATTTGCGAGAGAGTACAAAAGTATTGACATATCATTTTTTTTTTTTTATCTCATATTATTTTCCTGTTGCCATGTCCCTTTAGGGCTCTATACAGACAGACCACGCTGTATTATTTAAATCATATTATAGTGCAAGTGCAAATGATATGAGGTATTGAAGGCAATTGTCCAAATGATAATGTGGTATGAATACTGAATGACCATTACACTGCAAAAAAAACGTCATGGTGTTTAAATGGCTGTAAAAAAAAAAAAAAAAAAAAAAAAAAAAATGTTATCATGTATTTTTTGGACAGCACAGAAGAATCATAGAATATAGAAACATCAAAATGAAAAATGCAACAAAAAAAACAAAAAAATCTGCTGCGCTAGCTTCACCAGAATTGCAAAAATACTGATTGTATTCAAACAGGTTTCCCAAACACTCCCCCTGTCTGTAATTGGTTGGTAAGAATTGATAGTTCTGCCCTAAACTAACACCATTGGATAAGCCAACCTTGTTACTGTATGCCCAGCTGGTCAGAATTATCAAACAAACCTAGTAATGTTTTGATATGTCAGAGAGAGCCACAATGTTTACACTTTTCTGGAGAATCAACCTACAAATGGCTTACTTATGGTTCATTTTGCATATTAAGCTGAATAGATACTGTAAATACTTTTACATCAAAACATCTTTATTGCATTGTAGGCCAATAAACTAAAGATGAGGACAAAGCAAGAAGAGGAACAGAGACAGGAGCGGTATCAGCACGACAAACAAATGTATGTTAACACTATTCCTATATGCCAGATTTAAAGTGTAATTTGTTTAAAGGAGGAAGAAGGATGTTAAGCTGCTCTATTGGCCATTATCCAAAAACAATAAACCTGAATGCACACGTTTACCCTTGGCCCAAGTTCTGTAGAAAATATGCCTTTTGTTTAGAGATCTTGTCAAGAGATGATTGAAAGCAAATGCAAGGAATTCTACAAGGTATTGAAACAAATATATCCCACTGTTGGCAGTGAAACTTTTGTTATCTTGTCATCCTTATGTTGTTATAAACCCAAATGACAAACCCATATAACTCTCCAGTGAAAGCATTTTTACCAGTCTGGCCTCCATTCCAGAGGCTATTAAACTCCAAACTGGCCAAAAAATCACAATAATGCATCATTACTGCAGCAGTTCATATGAATTCTGCACTATATTCCAAGTTTTCTAAAATTATACAATAGCTTTGTTTGAAAACCAAGCCAAAATTTAAGTTGTTATTCATAAAAATTGTTAGCTTTTAAATCTTATTTATGCAGTTTTAATGTGTATATTCAAATTTAACACATTGCAATTGGTTACAAAAAGTATCTTGGTCTTGTTAGACATCAGTGCTGCCTTTGACACCATATGCCATGGGCTGCACAGCTGGCTTGGTCTTTCTGGGATGGTATTCGATTTCCCAGTGCATCAGTCTGGGAAATCATAAATCTGATACCATGCCAGCTTGACAGGGTGTTCCTCAGGGTTCAGTAGTGGGCCCAACTCTATTTAGCATGTATGCTTCAGCTTGGGCAGATTATTAGGATATATGGCCTTGAGTATTATTGCTATACTAATGATATTCAAATTTACATCACCACTGGCCCTGATGTCGACAGCACGTTAGCTGTTTTGAGTGAGTGCCAGAAGAAATCAGAACCTGGATGCAGCATAACTTGCTGAAACTTAATGGCTCTAAAACTGAGCTTATGCTGTTTGGTACGAAGGCTGCTAAATTAATTATATTTCAATTCATTTAATTATTTTTAACACATTAAACATCAAATATTATTTTGCAGCCTTAGTATATATGCAAATGTAAATGAGATTTGAGAGCATCCAACAGTCCAAGACAGTCTGTAAATAACAACTTAAATTTCAGTCTTTTCCTCAAATGAATATATAGTTCAGAATTCAGTGCACTTTTTTTTCATTTTTTGGAAGAAAGAAAGTTATATGGGTTTGGAACAACATGAGGATGAGTAAATGACGACAGAATTTTCATTTTTTGGACGAACTATCCCTGTAATCACAATTATGTCTTTTCCTCCTGCAGGAAAACCGAGGAGTTTCTTCAAAGATTTGAGAGGTCCGTTTCTATGGCATCAAGCAATACCATACCAGCATCATCCTGGGTAAGACAGAGGCCAAAAATGCACTGTATGCTCCATAGGCCCGTGTTCAAGCCTCTTGTGCATAACTGTGGTGCTGAGGTTAGAGCCTGAGGCACTGGAATAATTCACACCAATTGATTTGTCTTTGATACATGTTTTTTTAAGTAAACAGCCCTCACTCGAGAGCTTTCATTGACATGGTACATTGGACTGTAGCAAAGAGTAGGCCTGCTGCAAAGCTCCCCCAATTATCTCCTTATTAGCCTCACGCCGGAGAGGGCTATCTGAGTCCATCATAAAGCTTTCTCAGTTCGAAATGCGCAAGTGCTGCTTCTGAATGGTGAGGCAATCAGAGTTCAGGGGACTTCCCAGAGTTCACAGTGAGCATGCCACACAAAAGGCAGAGATGTGTCTGTGAGACTGGTGAACAAAAAGAGAGACTGGTGTGGAATAACCTGTATTGTTTGAGTGAAAGTACCTGGAAAGGAGCCAGAGTCTCAGCCAATGACAAAAGCAATCTAACAGGATGCTTTCAAGGTGTTAATTACTGCTAACCACCATGATTTCACTTGAATTTTAAACAGCTTCAGTATGCATCAGTATGCTCTTGTGTTAACCAAACACTGATATATAGATCATGCTTTCCTTTAAGGTTTTTTTTTTTAAACAAACTTGTAGAATCATTAAGAGTACATTTATTTGATCAAAAACTACATTAACTTTTCTATTTTAATATATTTTAATATTTTAATTTTTATTCCTGTAATGCAAAGCTGAATTTTCAGCATCATTACTCCAGTCTTCAGTGCCACATGATCCTTCATTAATCATTCTAATATGCTGATTGTTACTCAAGAAACATTTCTTATTATTGTCCATGATGAAAACTGTTGTGCTGCTTAATATTTTTCAGTACATCTCTCTCAACCAATCAAATCTTAGGCGTTATTACATCAAACATTTAAAAGTTGCACACATTTTCTGCAGCAAGCTCGTCTACTAGCAGCACACATTGATGTTAAAATTGAATTTTCACACTTCCTTTCCAGCTCCACCTGTCTAGATCTACTATAGATACAGCTCTCTGCTGTCTTTTGTGGCAAATATTTTTGATATATTTAAATTAAATCTCTATTGGTTTTTGGGTGTTTACTTCACATTCATTGTTTTCAGAGCTAATTTTATTTTATTTTATTTTATTTTTTTATCACAAAGCATGTCAAATACTGCACATTCACAACACTTACCTCTGAGACAGACATTGTGCTGTATTGACAGTACTGACTAGAGATCACTACAAAGGCCTAGAATTTGATGTAATGAAATATATTAAATGTTAGGTAACAGATCAAATAGAAGAGTTTGCTGCAGGGGTATTTCTGTCACATTTAGTGGCAATTTGCCGAGCCCTGGTTAATTTCTGACCGTGACTGGTGGGGCTGGGCTGACCATAAGAGGTTTGAGGGCTGCCTCTTATGTTGTAGAAACCACTAAAACTGGCATCTGACAGCACTGTTAAAAAACGACATCGTCTCATGTCGAGCAAAGAATGTTTTGTTGTGCGGCTTTCAAAACCCGTCTGAAATTGTTCCCTGTTTGAGACTTTCAAGGACTTCCCTCTGGATGACTAATGGGGAAAATCCCTCTAATAGACAGATCGTGCATTAGGACTGCAGGGCCTTGGTACACAACACATGCAACAGCGTTCTGTGCAGAGCTCCGGCTCTCTCGGCTTACCAGGAGAGGAGGCCGTTCGATTGTGCTTTCTCTTGCTGTATTGACTTAAGTGGCTGGATGGCCTCCAGGCCAAGTAATGAAACGCTCCAACCTAAATGTCGTAGGCCCGCCGATCAAAGTGTTTGTGGAAAGACGGGTTCTTGATGTGGTTTTGTGGCCACCGAGAATTGTTATGCTTTCAGTGATGCTTCCACAAGACAGATTAATCTCCACCATATCCTCTGTTTGTGCAAAAGATCCTTTGTATTGGCTTCCCAGGATGCCAGGCCCAGGTCGTCCCACCTATTCCCCTTACTCTCTAGCCATTCCAAACAGAGCAGCCCCTGCCTGCTGTCCCCAGGCCGTCTGACCAAACACACAATGGATCTCTTCAACTTCCAGGCTCTCTGCTTGCCCCTCCTTACAGCATCTTTCTGAACAGGGCCATGAGAAACTTAGAGTAACATCACAGCTAACACCCATTTCAGAGCCAAGTTTTGTGCTGAAATGTGTGATGGGCTCACCCTCGGGGGTAGTACTGTATGGACAATGGCTGGGGTCCAGTATGGTTTTGTCCAGGGATGGGTCACAATGATTGACTTGCAGAATAAAGTCTGGTCCTCATTGCAGCTTATTCTGGCTAAGAACCGCCTACTTTGATAGGAAGAGACCACCTGACTGACATGCACAATGACCAACCGCAGTTTTGTTTTTACTTGCTTTTTATGGCCTAGATATCTGAAATACAGTATACCACAATAATAGGCCACTGTGGGAAAATTCATTGAAACAGTTCTCATGAACAGTTGTACAGAAAATATATACACAGTACATATACATATGTATGTATATATGTATATATACAGACATACAGTACACATACATATGCAGGAACTGCAGGAAGACCTTGAAGCTTCTTTTTTGTTGACAACAGATTTCTAAATCATTAATACATATAGGCTTTATGTCGAATGTCACAAACAGGAAAACAGGTCTTATTGCATCCGCTTGTCAGACAAAGTGTTAACGGCAGTATGAACTGACGACGATATCTATGGACTTTTAAGGTAATCGGCTAACCTAGCTAGTTTTTTTTTATTGTTGATGTTTTATTGGTAACACTTTAGAATACTGATCCTTCATTAATGAATAACTACACAGAAACAAATGAGTAATGGATTATTAACACTCTAGTAACTAGTATTAACTAACAAGAAACTCTGATTAATGAATTAGTAAGTAATTGTGCTCAGTTGAAGGTGGTAGTTCACTATTAGCTAATCAGTAACTACTTTTTTTTTTCATACCTCCCAGAGAACTACTAAGAACTACTATATACAGGTTCATAATTAATGTGAATAATGCATAATGTATAATTAATTCTAAAGTAAAGGTCATGGTAACCTACTAGTAATGACTGAAGTATTACCAAATCCTTCAGTAGGAATTACTAATTATTTGGATCAGTATTCTAAAGTGAAAAACATGATAACTCTCTAGTAACTACTGAAGTCATTGTAAACTTTTGAGTTTTTTTTTTTAAAGAATTGGATAGTAATTACTACATAATTCTAAAGGAACTACTACTTATTTGGATCAGTATTCTAAAGTGAAGATCATGGTAACCCACTAGTAATTACTTAAGTGTTACCAAATACATCAGAAGAAATTACTGTACAAAAATGTACAAAAACCTCAAAAGTTTACAATGACTTCAGTAGTTACTAGAGAGTTATCATGTTTTTCACTTTAGAATATTGATCCAAATAATTAGTAATTCCTACTGAATGATTTGGTAATGCTTCAGTCATTACTAGTGGGTTACCATGATGTTCTCTTTAGAATTAATTATACACTATGCATCATTCATGTTAATTATGAACCTGTATATAGAAGTTCTTAGTAGTTCTCTGGGAGATATGAAAAACAGTAGTTACTGATTAGCTAATAGTAATTCATTAATCAGAGTTTCTTGTTAGTTAATAGTAGTTACTAGAG
Source organism: Ctenopharyngodon idella (assembly GCF_019924925.1). Taxonomy (NCBI): domain Eukaryota; kingdom Metazoa; phylum Chordata; class Actinopteri; order Cypriniformes; family Xenocyprididae; genus Ctenopharyngodon; species Ctenopharyngodon idella. The sequence goes on from NC_067228.1 coordinate 28,144,468, forward strand.
TGTTAATAATGCATTACTCATTTGTTCCTGTGTAGAAATTCATTAATGAAGGATCAGTATTCTAAAGTGTTACCGTTTTATTTGATTTAAATATTTAAATGTTAGTGAGAAGAAGAAAAATAAAAAATGTTTAGATATCAGTCTGCATATGCAATGGACATCGGTTAAGCTCGTCTTTGCTTGCTCCTTTACGACTCTATAATGAAGCACATACAAAAGACCTGAACATGAAACAGTGCAACCTGTTTTACAGAATGAGGAAGTTTGTTGCGAATAAACCCCATTTGAGAATTTGTTTAGTGTGTGGTGTTTTTTAAAAATGCACGTTATAAGCAACTCAAACTCACAGAGCTTGCAGAGACAGAGTTCATGTAGAGTAGCATTAACATTAGCATTAGCAGACACTGAAAACACCAGATCATGAGTTGCTCACGTGTAAATAAACACAGTGCCATGCTTAACACTGAAACTCACAACGGCCAGTTATCGGCCTGCTGGTGAGTATCAGTTTCATGCTATATTTGCCAACATTGATTTTACTCACATTTGCTGTTTACCAAGTGTTAAATTTGAGATGCTAAGGATTTTCCACACACAGCTGCTACTATATGGCCCTGCTAGACTGTTTAGTGCTGTTAGAAGCTAAGGTATCATTGTGTGAAATATATGTATTTCAAAACGTATTTTCCCTCATATTTACGTAATTCACATGGGTCATACTTCAGGTTGGAAAATACAGAAATCCGTATAAATACGGAAAAATCACATCCCTAATATAAGTACTTACATATCACACAGAACTTCAGAACTTAAAGGGTTAGTTCACCCAAAAAATTAAATTTCTGTCATTAAGTACTCACCCTCATGTCGTTACACACCCGTAAGACCTTCGTTCATCTTCAAAACACAAATTAAGATATTTTTGATGAAATCCGAGAGGTATATGACTCGTCCATAGACAGCAATTTAACCGACACTTTCAAGGTCCAGAAAGGTACTAAAGAAATTGTTAAAACAGTTGACATGACTGTAGTGGTTCAACCTTAATGTTATGAAGCGGTGAGAATACTTTTTGTGCGCAAAAACAAAACAAAGATAACGACTTAATTCAACAATCTCTTCTCTTCCTTGTCATCCTTACGTAGTTGCCGAAGTAAGCACAGTGAAGCCTTCAGTGTTTACGTCTGAATGCTGGCTCAGTATTGGCCAACGCTGTTCACGTGAGCAGCACGACGCATGCGTATGAGAATGACACAGAAGAGAAGATAGTGTTGAATAAAGTCGTTATTTTTGTTTTGTTTTTGTGCACAAAATGTATTCCTGTTGCTTCATAAAGGTTGAACAACTGTAGTCACATCGACTTTTTTAACAATGACTTTGGTACCTTTCTGGACTTTGAAAATGACAGTTAAATTGCTGTCTATGGACGAGAATATACCTCTCAGATTTCATCAAAAATATCTTAATTTGTGTTCCGAAGATGAACGAAGGTCTTACGGGTGTGGAAGGACATGAAGGTGAGTAATTAATGATAGAAATTTCATTTTTGGATGAAATAACCCTTTAATAATTCAGGAAATACAGTTATGCTTGTTGATAACTAGTTTACTTGCCTGCCTCAAACTAAACTTTGATGTCTTTAACCTTGCAAATTTTGTCAAGTCCATTGACCGGTTCTTCTTCAGGTTCACCACTCATAGATCCAATCCAGTATCCATAAAAGCGTAAAGACAACTAATCAGATTGGAACTGTCAGTTTTTGTCAGTGCTTGAATTATTGTATGCAGTATGCATAATATGGCCACTGTGAGTGGTCCACAAACATGCAGATGGACATATTTAGCCATTGCATCAAGGTTTTTGAGCACCTGCCATGAGCATTGCATTTTTAAGATAGCGTGGAACAAAGAAGTTTTTGAACACAAAATATTCATCCTATCTGAACAACATCTAAGTAGCAAGTAAGTTCAACATGAAGCCAGCATAATTATTCAGGGCGTTCAGGAAACAGTCAATTGTATTTTTGCACATTCCTAGTTTTCATTGTGTGGCCACTGTTTCTTCACAGGGTAAATCTCATGAGTACAGGGATTCCAGAAGAGAGGAGGAGAACGCAGGCCTGCTTAAGATGAAAGAGGAGCAGAGGAGAAAGGTACAGAATAAAGGAAGGGAAACAGATGGCCTGAACATACGAGCATCACCTCCACTTTTGCTTCATAGGAACACCACAGCTGGGCTTTGCCAAGAAAAAGAACTAACTCTTCCTAGCATATGCTATTGATTACCATGTTCTAGGTTATAGGAGGTATTTATGGATGAAGTAGTGTAGGTGTTTTCCAGCTGGCTGTATAGTGGTATTTCTGTGGCTTTGAATGTCTCTATGTCAGTCAAACACAAACTTAACTCACTGATATGCATCAAGGACAATAGGTCAGTCTGACATATCATGTTGATATTGTTGTTTATTCATGCAAATGCGTAATTAAATTATTACAGCCACAGACCTTGAATCCCTTTACATAAGTAGAGGAGACATTTCTGTTAGAGATGAAATTTTCATTAACTTACTACTGTATTTCCAGACAGAAATTTTGGAGGAAAAACAAAAACAACAGGAGGAGGACAGGAAGAGACGGGCTGAAGCTGACCATCGGCGGTATGGGCGCCTAATCATGACAAACCACTAAAAAAACCATGACTGTCAGAATTAATAAAGGACTCTGAGACCACTAGTGAAAATGCTTATATTATGCATTTTTATAATTTGATGCCATTTTTTTATTACAAATTATATTGTCAACGTTGCCATTTGAATGAATGAAAGTTGAATTGGAAAAATATCATAAATGTTTTAGTATTTTGGTTGCTTTAATGACTCCACAATGACTGCATGAATTTTACGGTTTGTGTAAAACCTGATGATCGGGTTCTCCAGCATGATTTTAGATGATTCAGAGAGCATCTTTATATAAATAGCTACTTTTGTGTTTCATGGGAGAATTCATACAGGTTTCGAAATACATTTTGAGACCTGTATAAAGTATGAAACAACTTGAATACACCATTGGGGACAAATAAATACAATTTAGCATACTTTAAAAACATATTACGGAAATAATTATCGTGTATAGCTGTAATGAAGCGCATGACAGGAGAATCCAAGAAACAAAACGGTCTTTAAATTTTAAATACAACTTGGAAAAACTCAGAAGATTACAGGAATAAGCAAAATAACACAACCACGTTAAAAATTGACGACACAAAACAAAAAAATAGACAGAACTCAGGGTTTAAATACACAGGGAGCATAATCAAAGGAAGTATGAACAGGCGAAGGAACTACTTAACAACCAGGGAAACTAACAATGACCGGGAACTCAAGCAAAACAGAATATAGCAATGACTAAAAATGAAATCAAAACAGAACATACACGTAACAACAATATACTTAAAAAGAATATACTTAAGTGTGAACTGGATGTAATGTTTTCAAGGACTTAAATGCATGTTAATTGCAATTAAAACACAGTGTTTTATAGTTTAAATTTATATTAAATGCAATTAGATGAATTACAGTGTCCTTTTGACCCACTTAAGTAGGAGTTAAGTACATCTTTATCCCCCAGTTTCACAGACAAGGCTTAAAGGGTTAGTTCACCCAAAAATTAAAATTTCTGTCATTAATTACTCACCCTCATGTCGTTCCACACCCATAAGACCTTCGTTCATCTTGACAAAAAAAAAAGAAAAAACGACTTTATTCAACAATATCTAGTGATGTGCAATTTCAAAACACTGCTTCATTAAGCTTAGAAGCTTTACGAATATTTTGTTTCGAATCAGTGGTTCGGAGCATGTATCAAACTGCCAAAGTCATGCCTCCCAGTGGTGAACCATTGAAATTTCGAAACACTTATGACATAACGAAGCCTCGTTTACTGAAATCACGTGACTTTGGCAGTTTGATACGCGCTTTGAACCACTAATTCGAAACAAAACATTCGTAAAGCTTCAAAGCTTCATGAAGCAGTGTTTTGAAATCGCCCATCACTAGATATTGTTGAAGAAAGTCATTATTTTGTTTTTTTGCCGCACAAAAAGTGTTCTCGTCGCTTTATAACCTCTGTAGTCACATGAACTGTTTTAAACATGTCTTTAGTAGCTTTCTGGGCATCTGAAAGTGTTCATTATCTTGCTGTCAATGGAGGCCTCACTGAGCCATCGGATTTTATCAAAGATATCTTAATTTGTGTTCCGAAGATGAACGAAGGTCTTATGGGTGAGTGATTAATGACAGAATTTTCATTTTTGGGTGAACTAAGCCTTTAATCAAGTCCTAGACTAAAATGCATGTTTGAACTGTTTTAACTGAAAGTTACTTGTATCGACATATCTTAAAATATGTCAGTGACATTGTTTTGTCTCAAGATAAAACAATGACACTGACATATTTTAAGACAAGTCAGGGCAAGTTGCGTTTAGTATATCAAATAACACGCTACAGTTAAAATTATAATTAAGTACTTTACGTCTGCTTTAGCATATTAGTGAACACATCAGAATAAGTGTACTTTAAAGCACAACAAAATATTAAAACATGATGTAAAATGTACTTTAAAGTAAAACCTAATTTTAAGAAACATTGTCATGAAAGTGTACTCTCTTTAAGGTCACTTAAGTGGCTTTTATTTCCTTAATTTTATATTTTCTGCAAATAAAGATTTGAATATTTGAAGTACATTACCAGTGCTCATTCAGTACAATTAAGCACACTTCTTTTTCACAATGGTAGAAACCTAGAAATAGTGCAAAATTCCATAACAGTTCTTATTTAAAATTTTCCAAAATCATAAAATGTTTCTTTTACTTACAGATTCATTTGTGATTTCACCATGGTCACCGTTAAAGTCCCACTGTTCTAATGAAGTAGGAGTATTTCATTGCTCGGAACAAGTTGTGAAATGTTCTGATGATGTTTGGCTCTCTTCAGGGTGAACTTGGCCTTTCTAGACCGTCTGGAGAGAAGTTCAGGTAGGGTGTCTGAACCCGTGACCCAAACCCCTGAAAGCAGTAATGACTGGCTGGATGATGATGACAAACCACAGGATACAGCCTTATCCACAGTACCCAACCCATCACAGGTCCATACAGACAGTGCAGAGGAGGATGGTGAGTCTTAAACAAGATTTATATGCATCCGCCATGGCACTGTGTGTGTTTAGGTCTGTTTCATTTCACAGCACTTCTGGAAACGTCTCCATTGCGTCGAGCTCTCGAGTCTCAAAGCTTCCACATGTGTGTGATATTAAACAGATCTCTCACCTCCGGTGCCGGACAGCATAGCATATTGTGTAAATAAAAAATAAAAAAATGTCCCAGCACTCTTGACACGTGATACTCTTAGATGTCCCTGTATATACGAACTACCTGAGTTATGAGAGATTAAAGGGATAGTTTACCCAAAAATTAACATTCTGTCATCATTTCCTCACCCTCAAGTTGTTCCAAACCTAAAAAAATGTCTTTGTTCTGGTGAACACAAAGGAAGATATTTGGAAGAATGTTTGTAACAAAGCAGATCTCGCCCCCCATTGACTACCATAGTATTTTTTTTCTACTATGGTAGTCAATAGGGGGGGGGGGGCGAGATCTGTTATCAACATTAACATCTGTTATTAACATTCTTCTAAATATCTTCCTTTGTGTACAGCAGAACAAAGAAATTCATACAGGTTTGGAACAACTTGAAGGTGAGTAAATGATGACAGAATTTTCATTTTTGGGTGAACTATCCCTTTAATGTCAATTACAGTATGCGCCAGTAACTAGCAAATTCATTATCACTGAGCTGCATGGTTGATGTGTTTTTCCTCCAGATTGTTTTGAGGTCCAAATTGAGGCCTACTCTAAAGTAAACTCATCTAACCTTGGAGAAGCTTGAATCATTGGCATGCCTGTCTGACAACAGACTGATTTATGCCTGCGATTGCTGCTAAAACCCTGGTTAGCTCTTCGAGATCCAGTCTGGCAGCATTGTCATTACTTGGGAATGTGCCATGCTGTCTTCAGACTTGCATTGCTCCAGTGTGGGTTAAAGAAATAGTTAATCTAAAACTGAAAATCAGTCAGTGTTTACACACCCTCATGTGTGTTATATTTTCTGCAGAACAGAAAAAAGCGACTCTTCATGCAGCTCTTTTCCATAAAAAGACAGTTCATACAGTATGTCTGTCAAGCTCCGAAAAGTAAAGCACAATAAAAAGCAGTCCATATGAATTGTGCACCATATTCCAAGTCTTCTGTAGCCAAATTTTTGTGTGAGGAACAGAAGTCATTATTTAATCTAAAATCAAATCAACCATGCAAAAGATTTTACAGCTCTCAAATCAAATACACTTTTTTTCGTTTGATATGTACAGATTATGTGTCTAACCAAAATCACTAGTGACCATTCTGATATGTAATGATTCATGTACAGTCAGATGTTCTTTGTCTTAAAATCGTTTATTGTCAGTAAATCAAACCAGTGACTAAACAGTCAACTTCACATTGTTTATCTTAGTAGGATGACAATAATCTGTTAGCAGACACGCCCCTTAAAACAGAGTGTTCAAAAAGGAAAAATGCCTTTTATTTCTAAATTAAAATAATAAAATAATGCAGTTCATGACCTCTTTAAATGAATGGCTATTAATGTGTCTGTTCAGACCGACATAAACATTTGCATGCCGTCAATGCGACAGATTTTTTATTTTATTTTTTTTTGGAAAGGGGTATAATCTCTTTTCCATTGAAATCTGGCCATCCAATAGGATTTGTGCTTTTGGTAAACAAGTTATTCCACTTTTATAAAAGTACAATTTACTGTCAATGAATGAATCGCATGCAAAAATCTGACAGACTTTTTGCGCCGAACATTTATATTGGAGTGATTAGGCCTTTCGTAGTAATTAACATTGATGGTGCTTTTATGGTGAAATTTTTTTTTTTTTTTTTTTTTTGGAGTATTGGAAGAGCTGTGTAAAGATTTCTCTAAATTTCTTCTGTGTTTCATTGAGGAAAAAAATAGCAGTAAATAATGACAGAGTTTACATTTCTTCTTTGATGGATTGATCATTTTAAAACCAAAAATTATAAATACAATCTTATACTAAATCTGCTTCATATCTGAGAATGACAGTGTATGAAAAACTATTGTTTATTCTATTCTGACAAACAGGCATGGAACTTGTATGATTCACTCATAATGTTTCAGCCTTCTAAGTGGGATTTGGAAATGATGTATGGTCCGAGTATTGAGCCTGAATCTAACTCCATATGTGGAGTTCTTCACCTTTTTTTGCCAAGAGGTGTGACTGTAACGGCCAGCTTTCCCATCTGCAGAGCCTGTGTGATGGTGTGGGACTAATGTGCCATTCACATTGAAACCGTCTGTATATCTTCTCAGATGCCTAATGACACATTATGTTTGTGTGTTCAGCATCACTTACATCTGAATCACGGCAAGGACCAAAGGTTGTATCCTCAGCTGAGGTTTGGGGTCAGCCAGGTCTTCCGATTCTCAAACTCACACCTCTGTCTCTGATTACCAGAAACATTAGATGTGTTTGTCTCCGAACCAAGAGAGTCTCAGAATGACCTCTCGTCTGGCTGCGGTTCGGCTTACTCACGGTAGAGATAGGACCTGCCCTGGCTTATGATGCTTCCATGAGTACAGTTCTCAGGCTGAAGGATGAGTTACTAAGCGTTCTCTGTTTAACCACACCACTGAATCCACCAAATTCAAGCTGTATATTTACTGCAAAATTTTCTTTCTCAGTATTTGTCTTATTTTCCAGTAGGAAATATCTAAACATTCTTAAATCAAGATACATTTACATGAGATGCTAAATGACCTAAGATATTAAGTCTTGTTTTATGACAAATTAATCAAAATTAAAGGGTTAGTTCACCCAAAAATAAAATTTTTAATTCGTCACCCTCATGTCGTTCCACGCCCGTAAGACCTTCGCTTATCTTCGGAACACAAATTAAGATATTTTTGATAAAATCCGATGGCTCAGTGAGGCTTCTATTGCCAGCAAGATAATTAACACTTTCAGATGCCCAGAAAGTTACTAAAGACATATTTAAAACAGTTCATGTGACTACAGTGGTTCAACTTTAATGTTATGAAGCGACGAGAATACTTTTTGTGCGCCAAGAAAACAAAATAAGAATCCAACAATATTGTATTCAACAATATCTAGTGATGGGTGATTTCAAAACACTGCTTCATAAAGCTTCAAAGCTTTACGAATCTTTTGTTTCGAATCAGTGGTTCGGAGTGTGTATCAAACTGCCAAAGTCACGTGAACCGTTGAAATTTCGAAATGTTTATGATGTAAGCCTCATTTACTGAAATCACGTGACTTTGGCAGTTGATACACTCTCCAAACCGGGTTTGGAACGACATGAGGGTAATTAATGACAGAAATTTCATTTTTGGGTAAACTAACCCTTTAAGTGAGTTGTCAGTCCTGTATTTGAATTAGTTATGGGAGTGACAACCACTTCTATAACCGAACTCACACCTGTAAAATCAATCAGAAAACCCATGCTGTGTGAACGGAACTGGACAACTCTGTCAAGTCATACAGTGAAAGAAAACTGCTCTGCGCAGCACAAACCTGTGTCTACCGCGTGTTGGGGATTTTCGTGTGTGGTTTTACTTTCAGTAACTTACAGCGACGGAGATATGAGCTGTGTATCATCAAAAGGTTTTAGATCCGGTCACTGTTGTCCACCAGTGCTGCTCCTGTCAGTTTTGAGTTCTACATGCGACTCAAATGCTCTGCTCTCCACCATATATAAAAGCTGCTGTCGGTTAATGAAGATTTGATGGATGAACTTATCAAAAGTGATAAGACTCTTCAGCTTTATAGACGTCGCCATCTTTGATATTACTTTGGTCACTGTCGCTATGGTTACTGGTAATCGAATACAGGTTTGACTCCCGTTGCTGTTTGAACGGGACATTTCGAGACTCAAATCTGTAAGTAAATTCAGTTGTCAATCCCAAAAACTGACAATGTGAATGTACTGTAGCTTGTGTGTGTGACAGGCTTATTCTGCTGCTGTGTGAACGTGGCCTTTGTCTTAACCCATTGGCAGATACTTCTTATTTTAAGCTTCTTTTTTTCTTCAGATAGCATGACTTAATATCTTAGTAATTTTAGCATTGTTCTTAAAGGTGAAGTGTATTATTTCTGCACATCTAACATCAATGAATTTAACTGGAAAAATAATGACTTCCATTTTCCAAACAACTCCACCCATAAATCAACCAACGAATAGATTACTTACAGTTGACTCTTCATATTAAACTCAGATAAAAAATACACACTTCACCTTCAATTATGTTCCTGTAGCTCAACTGGTAAAGCAAAGCATTAGCAAGGCATTGGTTCGAGTAAAAGCCTATAGCGTTAAAATGTATGCCTTCAACTGAGCGTCTGCCAACGGCATTGAACGCCACTTATTCTGTCGGTTTCAATTAGTTTTCTACTATCCTTTCACAGTTTTCCCAATTTAATAGATTTTCTGTTGCATTATTTGGGGCCTTTGTGTCCAATCACGGCCTTCCTATATATCCGGCATTCCTAGGATCTGTGTGTATGGGACATCTGTCTGCCATAGTGCTAGTTTTGTCCATTAGTGTGTGGTTTAGTGTGGGATCAAGATGCCGTTGTTTGCGGAACAGGCTGGCAGAAGCACTGCGGTGGAGACGAGTTCTCCCACCCTGTCTGTCCTGCTCCATGAACCAGATGAACCAGCAGGGAGGTCAATCTTGCGCTGCGTAGCTGCACATTATTGGAGAGATGTGTGCCTGTGTCTCTAGGAACAAGTGACCATGTTGCTCATAATTTTTTGGCAGCCTCGCACTTGTTCTTAGCCTGGTGTGCATGGAAATGCCAACCTAGAGTGATTCTGCTTTAGTGCTATAAAGATATTAGCTAAACTACTGTACATTTACAGTTTGTTTGTGTTTTTCTTGTAGATTCTGACCTTATATGGAACCTGATGAAACTTCAGAATAGGTTTCCATACTATGACAGAGATATGCTGGAAGACTTCGTGAAACAGTGTAATGGTGATTACCAGCAAGCATATGAGCTGTTAAATGTGTAAATAAACACTTGTGGTGTGTGGTGCTGAATGATAGCTGAAAATTCGGCTGTTATTTACACACCCAAATGTTGTTTTGTGAGTAAATAATGTTTTTTGTGTGAACTGTCCATTTAATTATTGAAGGCGCTGAGCTTTAACAAAACATTCTAGTGTCCTTTGAACTGAAACAAAAACTTCTTTTTTAGTTTGTGCAGTTATTTTTGTTCTGACATAAAATGGATTGACACTAAGCCACAGAGAAAAGAAATCAAAACAATAAATCAAGATTTGAGTCTGCTGTGGGAACGTTTATGGATCCCATGAGTACAGTTCACAGACTAAATGATGTAAATGATGTGCATTCACAAAATCCAAAGGCTAATTTATAATGAGGTATAGGACTAGAGGAATTCTGAACTCATCCACAATAGGGATGGACAGTGAAGAACCAAACCATCATACAGATCATTAGCTTCCTGAATGCTGTATAGGCTCATGCTAGATCTCTACATGAATTTAAAAAGGCTGCCTCTGTTTATGTGAAATAGTGCGCAACAGTCACAACATAGAGAAATTGATTCACTTATAAACCTTTAAAGACAAACCTACTCTGAGCTACAAGATTGTTAATCAATGGTATATTCTTTTGTTGAAGCCATCAGCCCACATTATTTCAATGTATTTTTAAAATAATCATGTTTAACAGTGGAATTCCTGGTGAAAAACTACATTACTTATGATTTTATAGTTAAGTATACAGTCTTGTACCTTTTTTTGTTCAATTTGCAAATCCTTTTAACTTTCAAACAAAGAATGTAATGTTGTGATTTACCTTGTAGCTGGTTGGTTTGGTTCATCACATAACTTTTTAATGAAGAGGTTTTTTTTAAATCCATATGGGAAAAACAAATGAGAATCAAATGAGAAGGTCATAGAAAAAGTGAACAGGCACTGTTGCACTCTATTCAGCAGATTTAACCATGAGCTAATGGAAGGAACATTTTATGAAATGGGTCCTGCTTTAAACATTAAGATTTTAAATGTTATTTAAGATAAATAATGTGTTTAATTGTTAATAAATTGTGTTTATGTTGTCGGAAACGACATGTAGCGCGTTTGTGCTTCGGGCGAGTTTGTCAGTTTTCTTCTGTCCTGTCATCTCAATAAAAGCAAAAACTCAAAAAATCTATCTTTAAAAAACTGTGTTTGTGTCATCTTTATTTTTTATTATTATCCTCAATTTTAATGTTTTAGAATTGATATATTTTACAATTCGTTTATTTATTAACAAAAGTTGTGATGTAATCAGAAAGGCAACAGGGTTGATGGTAACAGGGTTGACAGTTTTACAGTTGAATTTCACAACAACAAAATGCTATCTTCTATGTATTTTGTGCACATATTTGCTTACGTACTGTACAGTAGCAAGGAGAAGTTGAAAACAAGAGTGGGATCAGATTCAAAAAGTGTCCACATGAAGAAAAAGAAAGAAAAAAAAATGTGGTGATGCGTTTAGAAAAGTGCCTAAACTAACACACAGTAAAAGTCGGCACCTTATTATTCATTGTTAAAGTCGATTTACATATATGTAGCCTATATGAAGGACAGATGACTATTTCATGGAGTTCAGATTCAAATGTGGCCAAAATTTAGCTGAACATCTGTTTTTACATCCCATGACACCGTTTCTTGATCTTCAAAAGATCTTTACCCTGCTTAGTAAACAAAATAATGTGGTAGATTCTGTGTGATTATAGCAATAACATAGCTACCTTGTGTTTTTGTTGAACCACGATCAGTCGTGGTCCTGCACAGGAACAGTTTCTCATGTAAATGTGTTCGCTGTATTAAACATGCCGTTTCCTGTGACAGCTTCCCTGTCTTTTGATGAGCACTTTTTTTGTGAGTGTGTTTTCCTGTGTGTGGGGTGGAGAGGTAGTTGTGGAAAGAGCGGTTCCCAAGGTAACCCAAACTCAAAAGAAACTGTTGTTTCTGACACACGATACAAAGAAACATTTCCGAGAGGTGTTGTTCTGGGTCAATGAAACTAAAAGGGATCATTCTACAACGTCATATCGCACAACTCTGATGACCCACAAATCAGAACTACTGGTAGGTCTGCAAGACCCTGATTACCTCAGCAGCATTCTGGGGGATTTCCTGTGGGTGGTTCCCCATCAGAATTAGGTCACAGCATTACCCATATCACCCAAGAATTCTGGGGGAAAAATAATAAAATCTACAGACAGCAATAAACCACAGCATACACCCAGCAGATCTGGGGTCCATTATCCATTGGTGTCGAAAAGACAAATATATTGATTCTCTATGAAATTACCCCTTTTGTTTTTCTCTTTGTCCATTTTCCAAGCATTGTGAGGTTTCAGTTCAAGACTCATGCAAGTTGCCCTTTCACACTTTTATTATTCCAAGGTCTTGTCTGAGAGAATGAGTCATGAAATGCAGCCTAGCTGTATAGAAAAATAAAACAGGCGAGATTGCACAGGCCTGAAGCGATTGCGCCTGCAAAAGATTTTATCGCTAGGGACCACGTCAGTTTTCCACAAAGACTGTACATACAGTGTGAAACATTTGCTTGTGTGCTGACTGAAATATTAGCCATCTCATCTGTTAGAAGGGGAAGAGGATACTTTGGGACAGAAGAGGACCTCAAAGTGAACTAGGAAAACATGCCACTCGCAGGGCTGTAACATGTAGAGATCTCCACAGTCAACCACAACTGAGTCACAGTGCTTCCTGGGGAAAATGGGCTCCACGAGACAGGCTATTGAGGCACGCCTTGGCTGCTGGCTGACAGCGCCGACAATCCTCACTCGCTCTCACACGCGCAGGCACAAACAAACAAATAAACTAGTTACAGCACAAAAATATTTACATACACTACAGTTCCACAGAGAATTGGGAGCCTTTGAAATAGTTGCTTCAATACGGTATGATTAAGCATTGGGAAATCATGCCAAAGAGTGATTCATTTTATATGAGTGATGGTAGATAAGTTTGTAATACAAAGCACTATGTAGTTGACAATGAATAGACAGCCTGCTATTATGCTGAAGTGATTTATTATAGAGATGCAAAATCATATATGGAACTGTTTGTGGTTTAGCTCCATTTTCCCCCCAAAAGTAATTCATCTGAAGCAGGAATACTCCCTAAACAAACAGCTTTAACCAGCCTAGAAGGTAGCAGGGTTGACAGTTTTATGGTCTAACTTGACATTATACGCATTGTGCTCAAGGTCATGATACTATAATGAAAGAGAATTAATTTAATGTTGACATTTCTACAAATATCCATTTTTCAATTATCGATGGTTTACTAAATTAATTCATGGTAACAAGGTTGACATTTTATATAGATGGCATGCTGTTGTGCCAAACACTCTGTGGAAATTTGTCTTGTCTAATAGTTATTTGTTAAAAGGACACAAATTATATATATAAAACTGCTTGTGGTTAAAGTCCAACAGAGGAGGGTGGGTGGGGGCTTAGTAGGAGGACACGGAGCTGGCAGAATCGACAACCACAGAGGGGTAGGAGCCAGGGAGTAACCCCCAGCAGGAGCAACAGGATGCGGGCCCACAACTGAGTCAAAGGAGGGAAGAGCCATGGTGGAGATGCCAGGTGGAACCAGGGAGATAACTGCCTGAGGCGGAGCTGATAGAGGTGGAGACTGGGCAACACTGAAGGACCAGAAGGCCAAGATGGAGCCGCAGTGACGAGCGTCCGAGGTGGAGCCAGGGTGCCGGAGGACTGAGGCAGAGCTGGTGCAAAGGAGGACTGAGGCGGAGCCAAAGGGAAGGAGGAGCCTGACTGAGCTGGAGGGGTGGAGGGATGAGGCAAAGCCGACAGCCCAGAAGTCCGTAGCGTATAGGCATATAGCGTATAGTGACAACTGACCAAGGCAGAGTCGGAGGGATGAGGGAGCCCAGAGGAGCCATAATGATGATGTAGCTGAGGGAGTGAGGAGCCAAGGTGGAGCCAACTGGTCAACAGGCCGAAGTGGATTGATGGGCTTGGAGGTTTGAGGTGGAGCTAAGGGGTCGACACACCAGGGTGAAGCAGGCGAACAGGAAGCCCAAGGTGTATCCAAGCTGTTAGGTGGAATTGAAGGGCTGAATGGAGCCAGAGGAGACAGGGCCAAAGAACTATGTAACACAGGCAAAGGGTTATGTGATGGCCTCCTTGGACGTGTCAGGACAGGCAGAGAGTTCAAAAACGGCCTCCTTGGCCAATACGGGACAAGCAGAGAGTTCAAAAACTGCCTCCTTGGCCAAGGCAAGACAGGCAGAGATTTCAGAAATGGCCTCCTTGGCCGATATGGGACAGGCAGAGGAGGTGGGAGTTGGGACGATGGGTGGGAGCATCATAAACACAGATTTGGTACAGCATGACAAAACAGTCTTGGGGCTGGACGACAAAACAGACTGATCTTTTTGTATTCCTCAACTCGCTCATTAGGGTTCGTGTTATGCACACTCATAACCCCTCATACTCAATTAATATCCCCAGAGGAACGGATAAAGGGATTGGCTCACATACCTGGTCAGACTTATTAACAGGCTTGGGCTCCGGGACAACTGTGGCCTCATGGGTTAGCTCCGTGAAGGAAATGGGGGTTGACTCATGCACCTGTTCAGACTTGGATCTCCTGGCTGCTGGGTCTGCGGTGGGCTCTGGCGGAAAAAAAATCCTTGCTGGGCTTCGGCAGTGTTGTCTTGGCAGGCTCCGGCACTGGTGGGCTCAATATTGTGCTCCGCTGGGCGCATGCCTGCGGGTGCAGCATGCATGCATGGACTGTGTGATCTTGCTCTTAATAATCCTTCTCGCTCTCACCAATGGTGAAGGGGGATCCACACTGAAGAAGTACCCAGTCCACTTACTCAATGAATGTCACTCGAGGTCCGTCTCCGGGCAAGCGCGCTTTCATCTTCATGTTGAGTCTTGCCAGAAAAACACACACAGGCTGGCGTCATCAAAATCATGAGATGTCACAGGTCTAGGAAGTCCTACTTACATTTAAAAGTGTAATCCAGCATTTTCTATTAAGTCAATGGATCACAATGAATCTTGGGCTGCAAAGGATTCGTCCGCTCTATCTTTCACGGCCCGGGAAACGAAGCAGGCCGCATTCAAAGGACCTTTGGAATTGGGACAGCCTTCGTTGTGCCACTATGAATGCAGCTTTCGAAGGATGCAGCCTTTGAAATGGGACGCAACTTATAGACTATATGGATCTGATTATGTGAGACTATAGTTTGAATTAATCCTTTTTCTTTGCATGACACATTGACATTACAGTACAGAATGGTTCTTTCTGCATTATCCTCAACATTGTATTTTCATGTGTTATTGAACATTGCCATTGAATAAATGTCACATTCTTTTCATTTTCACAACAAAAAGTTATTCACATAAAAATCAGTCTACAGGCTTTCGTAATCTACAAGCTTTCATTTTCATGGTTTAGATCTTTTTTTCTCCAAAAGTAATTTATCTGAATATACTTTACTTCCTGCTGGAAAAAAGTGTAAACCAGCCTTTGATGGCATGTCTTGACCAGTGCCTAAACACCTTATAAAACCAAGCTGTATAGCTCTCTTACTGTACTGTATTTCAAATTGTTTTGATTGTGTTTATTAAGACATTTTAGAAAAGACATCTGAGACAAAATGTCATACTTAAATAAGACATGACTTAGAACTGCATTAAGTCTCCTGAGGTATTGCATGAAGTCTCTGGAGCTATGAAAGAACAACCTCTAAGAAATAAAACTGCCAAAGTAGTTGACAATGAAAACTCTGGGAAGCAGCATCAACAGTGATGATATGACAGATTATATCCCAAATGTTTAAGCCGTCATGAGGGTGTGAAGCCGAAATACAGCATACTGGTCGGAAATCTGTCACCATGTTGGCCTAACTGTCATGAAACAGCTTGAGGAAAGACTGAGTAGCGATGAGTGCTCTGTATTCCACTACGATGATGTTCTTCTGTCCTGATGGGACCTTAAGAGAGAGATAGACCAGGGCGCTGACGCCATTCATAGTCCTCACAGCCCATGTGATTTAACACTCTAATTATGGCCAATATTGTTTTGCTGGAGCGTTTTTTATCTTGACCGTTTCCCCGCTGAGGCTTGGCCCTTTTCCAAACTGAAGTCACTCTACATGGAACCTGCACAGCTGCAAGACTAGCAAAATATTTGCTTTCTCTGGTCTGGCACTGGCACAAAACCCAAAACTATAGCAAAAGCAATTGCTCTGCCTGCTTACAAACTCTCTGCTAATACCCACAGATTGGCGTTCTGACAGCCCACTCTGGAAAAAACATCCTCCTCCGACTCTCTCTGGCTTCTCACGGGTAACACAAGATCTGAGCTACGCCATGCCCCGATGAACTTCCTCTGCCCCAGGCCTGCATGTCACTCGAACTTGTCTGACCTCCTCTGCCAGTAGATTTGAGGCGACATTCACTCCTCCCACCCATGGAGAAGCACCCCATGCTGAAAACCACCAACACGCTGTTCTGCGGCAACTCTGTTGGGGGCAGAACAAACTGCTTGCCGCTTAATTAAAGGCCACAACAAAGCTGAAGATGAAGCAACAACAGAAGAGTAGTGCTTTCAGTGGCTGTCTGTGATTTTGGTGGATGATGTGTCGGAGAATATTTGTTTTGTTTGGAAAAATAACATCCAGGTCATGGAAGAACGTCAGGGAAAATTCATTCAAAAGGAATGAACCATGATTATTCATTTGTTGAGGACATTTCTGCACTCATTTAAGCAATTCAGTTTTAACAAATGCATACCACTTTGTGATTAAAAATGCATGCATTATATTCATTTTGTCAGTGTAATAATTTTGAGCTAAAACTAGACCAGTTTCTTCTTTTCTGTATTAGAGGTGCTTTCTAAGGTTTTTTAGAACCACGTGTACTGTATGATTCAGCAGCCTACCGTTCGAAAGTTTGAGGTCAGTAAGATTTTATGAAAAAGTCTCTCATGTACACAAATGCATTTATTTGATCATAAATACAGTAAAAACAGTAATATTGTAAAATATTATTACAATGTAAAATTAGTTTTCTATTTGGATACATTTTTAAATGTAGGCTAATTTACTCCTGTGATTGCAAAGCTGAATTTTCAGCATCATTACTCCAGTCTTCAGTGTCACATGATCCTTTAGAAATCATTCTAATATGCTGATTTGCTGCTCATTATTATCAAAGTTGAAAACAGTTGTGCTGCTTTATATGTTTGTGGAATCCGTGATACATTTTTTTCAGGATTCATTGATGAATAGAAAGTTCAAAAGAATTTGAAATATAAATCTTCTGTAACATTGTAAATGTACTTTCTGTTACTTTTGTTCAATTTAATTTGTCCTTGCTGAACAAATTTCTTTAAAAAAAACAATCTTACCCCACTTTTAGACAGTAGCGTAACTTTTTCTTTCTGGAACATATTGTTCTCTGTATGACTTTAGAATATGTCTGTAGATTATCATAAATAAATATTGCTCCAAAACACGTAGGTTGCTACGATTGTTGTAGCTGAGATGAAAATAAAACACATACTAACTTGAACACAAAAACAGAGGTCTCTACGGTTTTCCGAAAACATTCCACCAAATAAACTCAGTGACTTAATTTAGAAGTTGCACAGGACAAAGCCCTGACCATGCTGTGGTCTTCTGTCTCAGTAAAATCCTCAATGATGCATCTAAAATCCCAACAGTATCCCAGTTTATTCATAGTGTAATCAGTTCAGGAGCCAAGGGGAGGCCTTTGACCAGCAGACAGTCAGGCCTCTTTCACAACACTGAGTCTGAGTATTGCTAGCTATTGCGTAAAACCCAATTTCAAGCAATTGTGGTATTCTACCAGAGAAAGTCTCTAAAGACCGAAATGGTCCAACTCTACTGTACAAAGAAAACAATATTTTTCCACTGAACAGCCACCATTAATTTAATATAACCCTAAAGTATAGCACAATAATGGCCATATATATCTTTCAGCAGTGCAACAAAAATTAACTATACTGTCTGCAAACCTTATCTTAAAGTACATAAAGTAAAGGTTGAATAAACTTGAAATGAAAAGGTACTTTTGTCTTAGAAGGATTTGAACTCGTTTCAGGGAGATAGGTGCCCAAAATCAGTCAAATCTAAACAAATCGACCTCTTTTATGCGTCATTCGGCACACCCACGCAAGCACTCACTAGGGGTCAAACTGGCAAGTCTAATGTTTTATTTTCATATGGAGACCATGTAGATCTGATCTGGTTGAACAGTGCACTACACCAGCAAGAATGACATTAATTGGGTGGAGACTTTGGTGGTATATAAACAGATATAGTTTCCAATGCAGCGTATTCTGATGTTTAGAAATTAATCATGGTTTTGTTTGTTAGGTTGGTAGAAAATGAAAATCAACTATCAGCTGTTGTCAAGGAGAACTTTTGTGTATTTAAATGTGGAAACAGCATTAAAATAAACAGTTTTTAGGCAGTACCAAGCAAGACCTGATTACACGTATCAGGTTACCTTTAAAGCATACCAGTGGTTTCTGTATAATGTTCAGTGACGCAAAGTTTTTTTGGTCTGATCTATTAAGTTTTTTTAAAAATCCTTCAACTAATTAATAAAATACACCTTTTTAACCATTTTTTTAATCCCTAATTTAAAAATCATTTTGACATTTTGTGAGGATTAAATTAAAATTTCTAAGTGGTGTAACCAAGATGATAAAGTCTCATTTTAAAGCTGAAGTTTATTTAAATTTATAAAATTTGATTTATTTATTTATTTAATAAATAAGCAGTTTTCAAAGTAATATTAATATTTGAGAAACATTGTCTACTATTGTTTTGTTTTTTTTAAGTTCAAATCAAAGTCAGTGTGGTGGGACAGTAACCAACATTATGTATTATTTCATGTGACAAGAAAGCCATAAAACAGGAAATGATATCACAGAAGGACCCCTATAGATCCTCATGACTATGGCTGCATCCGAAATCACATACTTTCTTGTGTAGGTATTTATTTAAGTAATTACACTCTATATAGTATGAGTGTGTGTAGTATGAATGTAATCCGGATGTACTATATTCGCCATGCTGTCATTATCATATGACCTACAAGAGTAAGTTACATCGCTTCACTGCCATTCACTAATCCACTCTCATGGCCTCATGGGATAGTAAAGTGTCCATCATATGCACACTTTAGAATCTTGTCGGAAGTAGGTCATCCAGGTACTTTTTGCCTACTCTTTTATGAGTACTGTGAATTCAGACATACTTCTTTTGTCACATAGGCTACAGTTTTTCGCCTACTATAAAGTAGGGAAGTATGTGATTTCGGATGCAGCCTACTCGTTAATGTCAATAAGCTTTGTTCAGATTCGTCAGATGGAATAACTTGCTGGAATAACTTGAAAACAATTACATATATATATACTGTATTTGGGCAGCAGTAGTACTTTTATGATGCCATAGAAATATACAGAGCTACCACCAAAACAAAAGTTCAAACACAAAATTCTAAAGCTATTTGAGGATGCCTGCTCTATATGATTGAACATCTAAATAAAAATAATCTAAACAAAAATAATCACTGAACCAATGAAAGGAGTTTGGAACAGAGCTATCTGTTTGCCCAGCCAATTGACCCTTCACCCGGAGTTTGATTGACAGGCGATCTAACCAATCATAACGCCGAATCCGCCATTTTGTCTGACAAAGCATGAGTTAGCAGATTAACGTAGGTGGACTTGAACTTAAAAAATGGTGTGTACTGACGTCTTTCCGCGATTGAAACAACATTCCTTATGATGTTCATTCATGTTTATTTGATGCTATAAATGAACTAGTAGGAAGAGATGATCGGTTCATGAGCCGCTTGAACTGAGGCACTACAGCGATCTGTCACGACACATTAAAGAGCCACAAAATGGTATTTATTGTTTACATTTCTTTAAAAATGACAAAATTTGAAATTTGAGACTTTGTTTCATATCAGAAGTAACCTGCTCTGTCTTGTCTGTCGACACGTTGTCAGTGTCCTCTTTGCTCCGCAATGTATTTTTCACTGCGTGAGAACATGATGTGTGGCGAGAGATCGGCATGGCTTGTCGGACATAGCAATAATAACTAAAGGGGGCGGGTCTTTGCAAACGGTCAATAGCCAGACAGAGGAAGTGTTCAGAAGACCTGTTTGAAAATTATTTTTAGGTTTAAACATAAAAGCTACATTTTAGCATTAGCGCTTACGTTTAGCATGATTATCATAGTCAAACATTTACCAGAAAGACCATGCCAGTCAACCAACTAGACCAGTACCAAACCAGCCTGGACCCTCATGACAATTCACGCCGATTTACGATGGTCTCTCTAGCAGGGAGGTTTGTGTCTTTTCAAATAAATCGAGCCGCCTCCATAATGTCTGATGCATGGTGCCATATGAAATTAGCGATGTCTGGACAAGAAGACATTGTTGAAATCAATTAGAGAGTTTAGTTAACCATACCCAAACCATCAGAGGAGCCGCCATCTGAACTAATATGAGAGACTCTCATGGACTCCTGCAGCAGGCACCAAAACCTGACCAGTGTTTAGCCTTGTGCCCTCCACACTGTGATTTGCTGAATCATAAAGGACTGGGAGACGGGACCACCGGTGTGATATAACCCAACTCCTGTTTAAATGCATATACTCCTGTTTACTCTTGCATAGTTAGGACTGAGACTTCTCATATGCCCGAAACTTTAGTGACTTGTTTCTAGAGTGCCCGCTGGAAAATTGTTTTGAGAATAGAGAGCTTCATCATGCTTCTGGGGTCTCTGAAAGTCTCCTGTCAGATGTTTTTAATGTGATATGAGGACATAGCAAACCAAACTGGGACATAACAAACCAAGATCAAGTGATGTTGATTCCAAAGTGTCTGCTGCAGTGAGATAGCTTCTGTGGTTACCTCTCTAAATTCGTCTGGAATACTTCTTCCAAACAAGAAAATTTTGTCATCATTTACTAACCCTCATCTTGTAATGACTTCATATTATCTTCTTTCTTCAGTTAAACACAAAAGATGGCAGAATGTCCATTCTGTTCTTGTCTCTGCAATAAAAGTGGAGGGCAAATTTAAAAACCAAAATTAAACTTTTGTTGCTATGTTTCTAAAGTTTTGTTGCTAAAGTTTTTGTTCCTATGCTTATTGCTTTAGGTTATCTGCATACTGGTGTAATTCTAAAACACCTTTAAGAGATGCATATTTAAAATGTACAGTCTTTATATTCCATGAAAACAAACCCAGAAAAAAATATGACTCACAATGCACTGAAGAAATTTGTCCAGTTAAATTATATCGAACAAGCATGTCTTCTTCTCCCTATATTGTAAATACCACCAGCCTTTAACTAAAGCTGCATCTGAAGTCACTTGTTCACTCACTCATTCACAACCCACAGCAGTGAACAACAGTGTGCCTAAGTGGATTATATGCATGATTCAGCTTTCCCCCGATATTGTGCTGCTAAATCTACAGCTATAGGCTTAATATTTTTATTGCAACTAAAGCTCTCCCAAGGTGTCAAGTCCGGCTTTGCCTATCAGCTATAGATTGTTTTAGGGATGACATATTTTTGTTGGCCAAAACAGTTAGCATCACTCTTGTTCTCTCTTCAAAAAGCCAATGTTTATGATTATTGCATGTTTTGTTTATCAAGATAATCTTCACCAGTGAACACATCTTTTATGAATTTTGAAGGTAAAAAGCTAAAGTTTGGCTACAATTGAACTACACCACAGTCACATGACTTCAACGTCACCACCGCTTCTGATAACTCTTTCAGTCTTTATTTAAAATGTACAAGTTGGAAAGTTTTTAGTTTAATTTAAAGGATTAGTTCACTTTCAAATGAAAATTACCCCAAGCTTTACTCATCCTCAAGCCATCCTAGGTGCATCCAACCACCCGGAGCCGTGTGAAGTATGTATATGATGGATGGATGTGGATGGAGACACTTTCTTCAGCTCATACTCGTTGGTATCGCTCACTGCCATTATAAAGCTCAGATGCGTCAGGATATTTATTAATATATCTCCGATTGTGTTCATCAGAAAGAAGAAAGTCATATACACCTAGGATGGCATGAGGGTGAGTAAAGCTTGGGGTAATTTCCATTTGAAAGTCAATTAATTCTTTAACCAAAAACCCATTGAAAATACCCATTGACTTCAGGACAATGTAATGGGAAGTGCACAAATACTAATTATTTTTGGGTTTTAGGACTCATTCCTGCAACACCGTATTGGCTATTATTTGAAAAGAGTTGAGGAAAAACTGCGCTCATCAAGCCACTTCAATAAGACTTTACTTAAAACTCCAAAACAGGTGAACTAATCATTTAATTTGTTGACATCCTGACAGAATTGTTACAATGTTCTTTCAGACATTTTTCATGTTTTTTCCAGACTGTAAGTTTGAATCGTGTACAAATGTTGTTTATCAACAGAGAAACAATATGTGTAATAAGTGTTTTGAACTATGTTTATTAGGTGATGGAAATCCTGTTTTAATATGCATCAGTCTTGTAAAACAACAAGCTATTCCCATGGGAAATTATATAATTATGTCCACACTCAGTGGTCACATAGACTAATTCCTGCCCTGACGTTCCATAACAAACAAGCAGCTGGGAGGAGAGGGACATTCATTACACGCACAGATGTTTTACTTTAATTCATAAAACATTCATTATTCATTCACATTATTCATCTGTCGTGATGAAGAGCTGTCTGGTATTTAGACGTCTGCTTAATGACAGTGTAACATGTCTGTAAACAGTTCCATAACATCTGAATTACAGCTGTCTATCACTCATTTTGAATTATAGGCAGAAGAGCATCCAGTTAACCTGAGAGTAAAGCAAGCCAATCACTCCCACAGTGGAAAGAATGACGGCTGGGTTGAAAGACACATGGCTAAATGAATCCCTCCTTCAGCACAGTCCTGTTCAAGCGTGAGTGTGTGTGAGCATTAGTGCATGTGGGTGGAGGTTTGATAGGTGGAATTAAGAACATTCCCATGACCTTACCGTTCCGAGCATCCTGTAGTGTTTGCTCTAGGATTTCAAGGGCTGTGCTGTGGTCTGCGTGTGTAAAATCCCTGAGGAAACTTGGCATGCTTTGAAGTGCTTTGGCCATGCTTCCTTTATTTGATGTCAAGTGAGAAAATGCTGATTAGCCGTTTCTAAAGTTGTGTTTGCGATAACTGCAGATGCACATGAACATGTTTCATGCTGCTTACTGAACATGTTTTTAAGACATGTTTTCTTTCGCTATAAAACGATGTGAAGGGTATATATCTAGAAGTTTTTTCCATCTGTTTTCCCTTTTTAAAGGGGAGTGTTTGAAATGTGTTCATGATCGTTTTTGTAATCCCTTTTGGATCTGCCAGTAGCACAAAAATAACATGTTTTTTCTTTACTCCGGGAACTTTGATGCATTCTGTCTCATCTACAGTGTATGTCTCATCTACATCATGCAATATAGCAATACAAAAGTATATTTTCACACCGGTATGATATCCATGTTTAAACCGATATTACTGCTGGTTGGACACTAGGTTTTGCTATTGGGTAATTTTTGAAATTGCCTAGATAACTCAATATTTAATCTCAATATTTATTTATTGACAGATTCTCAATATTTAATCATAGCCTCATTACCATTTAGGGAATTTTTGCAGGTGAAATCCAGTCATTTCAATATGAATGCAATTGGGAATTTCTTGTTAGGGCGAAAGATTTCCCCACACAAATTTCAAGTTTTCATGCCACACTACTGACAATATGGACATTTTTGCCTGCAGAATTTCGCTAATGTAAACGCACATTCATATTTAGCTTGCATCTTTGAAAATTCACCACATTTGCATCTGATTTTGCTGGCTTTTTTGGCAATCTCCATTAACTGTCGGTGAGTGTAAAATCAGGGCTAAAATAATGTGTAAAAGCGGCATAAAGGTGCAGTCATATTTGCTGTTGCTTGCCAAACACATTAATTTCATTAGAAATCTGCACAGTCTGGAGTTTTGTGTGACAACGTGAAAGCGAAAAAGTTCCCCATGTAAATTTCACTCGCGTTCAAGTTGGTCACGCATATCCGCCGCCCTTTTTGAATGCCACTTGATATAGGAACTGTTGTTGTCAAATTGGCTTCATTCATAATATTCCCCCTTAAACCGGTATAAAATTTTATACCAATATCATCCCCTGGCAAACCTACCGTACAAATAACTTACATAAAATGTCAAATTATACATACGACTCTCTCAAATTGGATTCTGTTTGGCCAGTCACAGAATTTTGTGGTCAAATGTTTGTATATAATTACCATTAAACCCAATAATTGACCAATTATAAGGGAACCGATATCCTACTAGTTACATGTGTCTCATGCACTACTCAAAGCACTGTGTTAAATTGGATCAGGAGCTACTACACGCACAAGATGGTTTTTCCATTCGATTTTTAACTTAACACTAATATTAGTACGTCAGACCAGTGAAATGAAGACAAAACATGTCTCATTGAAGGGAAACCGATCAGCTATCAGAAAGACCCTCATCCAAATTGAATGAAGTATTATGTCTTGCGGTGTAGCTTGACCGAAAGACTCAAAACAAGTCATAATTTCTCCAAAACAATAACACTCCCATGACCTCATGGCTTCATTACAATCAAACCCAAACCTAATTTCCAGTCCTTCCTGCTTGTTTAACTCATAAGTTCCATTTTCATAGACGAGTATATTTAAATTTACACTGCCATTAAGTGTTACAACACTGCAAGTTGTGCAAATTGAGTGAGTTGGACAGCCAAAGTGTTTGCATGTTTGAATCTCGCACGAGTATGGCTCCTGTTATGGCGTTCATTATCCAGCCTTTGTAATGGCAAACAGATGCTTCTGTTGCCGCTTTGTAGCATACATCATGATACCAAATCGATATTACTCCAGCTAACCACAGAGACATATTCTCAACTTCCTCTCGGAGACTTGCATTCTCCTTTTGCAATGTCTGCAAGCAAATTGCTCCAGTGCAAGATTGTTTTGATGGCACGTTCATTAAAAGATTTTACCAAGGATTTTTCTGACAGATTTTTCCAGAGTTTGCAGAATATATGCTTATCCCTACGTATACACAAACACGTCTGTGTTTTGTAAAAGGGAAATATTTATATGTGGTCCAGCTGAATGCTCATCATTTGCGAGTTAAACCGCTATGATGAGGAAAAATGTTAGGGGAAGTTGTTTTTCCAGTTTTTCCCCTGTTCAAGAACAGTTTACCAAAACGAATATTTTATTTTACAGCCAAGTTTCTATAAACAAAAGCAAATTTTAATCTTGATTTTGCCATTGCAAATACAAGCATAGTTTTTGATTGATTTTTTCATAGATCATCCTACTCTATGAAAGTGAAGTGAAAACTTAAACATCAAGATTCTCATATAAAGGGTGGCTCTAACATATAGTTCACAACTACTGTAAACCCTTAAGGCACTGGGGAAAGAGGATAAGTATTATTTTCTTTCACTAGAGCAAAGACTTATTCCATTGTTTAGGGCATATTGAAATAATCTGCCACTTAGACTGAAAAACATGGTTTTCTGAGACGGATGACAGTTTTACAGTCATCAAGCTGCTGCTCTCTGAGCATATGAACACTGAGGAGAGCAGCTCTCTGAGCAAAACTCCACATCAGTACTCATTCTGTCTTTAACATTCACTGCCAATAATCTTGTTGTTGAAAAGTGTTTCATTTTCAGTCTGCTTCTCTGATGAATACTAGTACATTTGTGAATTTTGAACAGCTTTGGTACACATGTAATGCTAAAAATGTTCACTTTTTTTTTTACATGAGTGTAAAACAAATACAGAAAACCACTACAAGTCAGCATCTACTGAGCACAGTATGTACAGTATGTTTTTTTCCTGTGTAATAGTTGTGCAATGCATTTTATGCGGTGTATCAAATGTGTTACTTTACACAGGTCATACTTTACACAGGTTCACACAGGTCATACTGTCACCGCCTTACTGCTGCCCAGGAGGAGGCCAAATCTTCCACAACAGTAAGGTAATAAGAGTGAAACTTATAAGTGTGTCTCGCTGTATACAGAGATGCCGCATCTTATCATACACAGGTTTGAAATTGCTGGTCTGACATTTAAAAAGATAACATCAAACCTGACATGCAACATGCACTTAGTCACGAAGTTAATTCTGCCCTAGTTAAATTAAAGAGGAGAAAAGGTCACAACTGAGGATATGGTCATACTTCTATAAAGCTGTATACATTAACATTAGTTAAAATGAACTAACAATCAACACTGTAATTGTCACACGTGGTTGCAGAAACGAGAGTTGAGAGGCAGGATACAGCACTCATTTATTTAACTTCACAAATAACATAAAAGAAAAACAGGAGCACTGAATAAACACAGGAGAACGAGGCAACCAACTTAACACTGATGTGAGAACGGACAGGAATGAACAGAAAATCAGGGCTATTTATACACAGAATCAACTAATTAACTGGACAAGAAGTTGGAGACAGGCAGAAACTTGGAGGAGCCAGGGAGGAGGTGATGGTGGGAGCATACAGGTGACCCAAAATGCTGCCAGGACAAGGCCCACGGCAGAACCGATGGTGGGAGGAGACCCAGGCAGACGCAGAGATGGAGCCGCAGCGATGAACATCTGAGGTGGAGCCTGGGTGCCAGAGGACTGAGGCAGAGCCCATGGGACTGAAGAAGAGTCCATGGGACTGAAGACCAAGGCAGACTTGGAGGGAAGGCGGTGCCTGACAGAGCCGAAAGGGGTGGAGAGACGAAGCACAGCTGAAAGCCTGGAAGTCTGTGGTGAAGGCAGAGCAACGACTGACCAATTCGGAGCTAGAGAGACGAGGGAGCCAAGTTGCAGCCGACTGGCCAACAGGCCAAGGTAGAGTAAAGGGCTCGGTGGCTGGAAACAGGGCCAGGGGATTCCCTTGCCAAGGTAGAGCTGGAGACCAGAAGACTCAAGGCAAATCTGATTTGCAGGTCGAAGCCAATAGAGGAGGAGGCAAGGGACTGAAAGGAGCCAGAGGAGGTGGGGCAGAAGGACTGGCTGGGTTAGGTAGAGGAGGTAATAGAGGATGGCTGGGTGGGACCATCATCAACGAAGGAGACTTGGAGATGGGCAGGACCAGTGGAGATGCAGAAAAGGCCAGTGAGAATTGGCATGTAGAATTTGCATGCCACTCCCCCGACATAAAAGAAGGTGGCTTGCTCTACTAATTCAAGTTTGTGTTGAGGAGCCGAGAGCATGTCCCATCCATTCAGCAGGCAGGGGGGACACAATGTCTCGAAGGTTACAACAGTAGCCAAGACATTCCCTATCTGTCAGTCACTTTGACGTTGTGTCGATGGACTGACACTAGGGGTCCCCCTTGGAAAACACCACAACAGCTGAACCATGTTACGAGGTTCTAGCGATGCAGATGTCGGCAAGCCCCCGCGTGCCGGTTAACAAGTGCACCCACAACATCGTAACCTACCCAACACCCCACGTAAGCCGTGTAATCCTTCATACTATGCTGGGACCAGTCTTTTGACCTTTTCTCCTTTTTTTTTTAAATATAAAAATGAGAGCTGTGCAGACCAGAAGTTACCACTGGGGAAGCGCTCTTCCTCCTAGGTAGGGGAAAAAGCACTACGGAGATCACATCCTGCCCTAGGGGAGATTAATATGTAGAGAATACATCACATGGACTTACCAACTGGGAAGTATAACACGTGTAAAAAAGACTCTGCGGTAGTTCCTACCTGAAGAAGGAGGAGCTTCTACAAACACAGTGACTGGTGGCAGAGCATGGGAAGTATCACATCCCGACCCTGTGGTCATACTTGAGGGTGCGCTGAAACAGCTACCTTGCTCCTTGTACCCCGACTGGACCCGGCTTTGTGTGTCACAGCTGAACATGAGGAGGCGGCAACATGTTCAGACTGCAAACTGACGGAGCACAAGGTATATGTCTGATTCTTAACTGCCAAGAACTGCTGGGCAAAGTTCTTGAAAGTGTTGCCGCAAAGGCCACCTTGAGAGATGGGGACCCTCGGGCAGATCTTTTAATGGCCGGCAGGCTGGCCATGGCATGCAGGACAGAGGCAGCCTGCCCAGCAGCACTGTAAGCCTTCACAGCTAGAGAAGAAGTAAAATTGACATGCCCTGGATGGGAGTCTGAGACGATTCTGTCAGGGGGCGGTGTCTTGTGGGCATAAATGCACCACAATTACATACTTCACCTGTGGAACCTCTGTGTATTCCTTGGCTGCTGCACCGTCCAGAGCAGTGAGGGTGGAAGAGTTTGTAAAGCGGAACTGGGCAGTAAAAGGTGCCCTCCACAACTTCGTCAGCTCTTTATGTACTTCCGGGAAGAAAGGCACTGTGGCCGGATGCGGTTGTAAGTTGCACTCCAAGCCCAGATACCAACCATCCAGCCGTTAACACTCAGGACAAGGCAGAAGATTCCACTCCAGCTCAATGCTCGTGGCAAATGGCTGCCAACTTAGACTGAATTGCCATATCTGAGGGTGAGAGCCCAGCCGAGTCTCCAGGATCTTATCCAGGATCTTCACTTGGCGCAATGTGCAAGACAAGGAATGGCAAGCCACCTCCTTTTATACCCATATGTCGAGGGAGTGGCATGCAAATTACACTCGCCAATATTCATTGGCCTTTTTTAAAATTATCAGTGTTTGGGGCTCCCAAGTGCAAACACTAGAGTCAGCCCATCAACACAACGACAAAGTGACTCATGGATAGGGAACCAAAGCTAACCCCTATGTTAACTTAAAGGACACAACCTTATACAGTATATTAAACTGGGTATACAGTAACTTTACACAGATATGGTTACACAGATATTTTTTAGACTAAAATCATATAAGGTGAACAGATTTAAGATCGTGGTCAAAATGCCATTGAAATCTCACTTGTTATTATTTTATTTTAATTCTTGTGGATATCATATACTATTAATATAATTAATTATTATTATCATGTTTGTGGGGCAAACTGATCCTAACTAGTTGTAATAAAATTTATCAAAAAACACACTATGAAAAACAGTAAAAAGTAACCATTGCAAATAGCAAATTTTTGAGTTGTATGTTCACCCACGTGGTATAGTTAAGATGTGTGTGTGGAAATTAATGGATTTTGACAGAACCTTCAGAAAAAAAATGAACAGGACAAATGACCTCCAATTACTTTGAAAGGAACATATGGAGACCACATTAAAAATAATAGATTATAAATATTAATGATGTATTTATCAAATATACAGAGTCCAGCCTTCCCAACAGTGTCAGACCCTACTACTCCAATTCTCCATTCCAATTCGCCTGAATACTGATTCCCTACACCTGTGGCTGATTAACCAGGACAACATGGACCAGGATTAACATGGCAGTGATAGGGTTCAATGAGTATGAGCTGAAGAAAGTGCTTCCATCCACATCTACCCATCATAAATATGTGCTCCACACGGCTCCGGAGGGTTAATAAAGGCCTTCTGAAGCGAAACGATGCATTTGTGTAAAAAAAATGTCGCACAAGCCACCTTCCATATTGAAGTTACGAAGAAAGTGTAAACTGGCGTCACATCAGTTACACTTTTTCCGTAAGTTGAATAGGGAAGGCGTAGGACGTAGCAAAAGCTTTGTGAACTGCAAGAGTTTTACACTTTCTGCGTACGTTGAATACGGAAGGCGGCTTGTGCGGAAGCGAGATATTTTACTTCATAACTTGTTAAATGTGGATTTTTTTTTTTTTTACACAAATGCATCATTTCGCTTCAGAAGGTCTTTATTAACCCTCCGGAGCCGTGTGGAGCACATATTTATGATGGATAAATGTGGATGGAAGCACTTTCTTCAGCTCATACTCACTAACCTTATCACTGCCATTATAAAGCTCGGATGTGTCAGGATATGTATTAATATTTCTACAATTATGTTCATCAGAAAGAAGAAAGTCATATAGACCTAAGATGGCTTGAGGGTGAGCAAAGCTTGGGCTAATTTTCATTTCAAAGTGAACTAATCCTTTAAGTCATTTAAGTGCCTGCTGACACTCTATGATATTTACCCGTGTATCCTGGTAAACGATCATCTGTTGTCTCTGCTTCAGCGTCTTATGACAAGACCAGACCGCTACTGTGAAATGGATCTTCTTCAGCCTCGCAAACTGACCCATTCGCCAACCTAGTTCACCAGACCACTTCTTTCTCTGGTCACCGCTCCCTCGCATGATCTGCCTGCCGGTCCCATGGCCTTACCAGCGACCTTCTCTGGCACGGCGGAGAACTGCAGCGGCTTTCTACTCCAATGCACGTTGTTATTTGAGATGCAACCACAGGGTTTCACCATGGATAGAGCTAAAATTGCATTCATCATTTCTCAGCTTTCTGACCGTGCACTTCAGTGGACCAAAACTATCAGGGAGCAAGCTGGACCAGTCACTCAGACTTTGGATGCATTTCTTACACACTTCAAAGAGGTATTTGATCAAACTGCCACCTCACTCTCTGTGTATGATCAGTTATTTTGTCTTAAGCAGGGAACATCCTCTGTGTCTGAGTATGCTGATAAATTCCCTCACCATCGCAAGCGGATGGAATGAACCCGCACTTATCACAGCCAACTGACAGGGTTTATCACCATATCTACGTTTTCATCTCGCCATTTATGACAACAGCTTTGGCCTGGAAAATCTCATCCAACAATCTATTTGTGTGGCCCAGCGCTTAACAGCATCGCACCTATGCAAATCGACTGTTTTCATCTATCTCCTGCAGAGAGACAACGACACATCCAAGTTCACTTATGTCTCTACTGTGGAGCAGACGGACAACTAAAGTTTGAATGCCCCCACTAAACCACCTTGTCCAGCAGTGAGTAGTGTGACCATACAACCTAAAGTTACCTCCCTACTGCATATTTCTGTGTCAGTGATGTCTGCTCAACACTTTGTTTTAGCCAAGGCCCTCATCGGGCTCTATGGGAAACTTAAATCTCCAGAAACTTCATCAACCGTTTCCGCATCCCGCAAATCCCTTGCCAGAAGATGAATGTTCACTCCATCCTGGGGAAACTACTCAGACGAGGAAGCATTACCCACTGCATTCCATCTCTTACTCTTCACATTGGTGCCAATCATTATGAAAAGATCTCCTGGCTGGTGTTGGATGGATCAACATCTGACATCATCCTGGGACGCCCCTGGCTAAAACATCATAACCCTCATATCTCCTTGACCTCTGGTGACATCCTCTCCTGGAATGACGACTGATTTGATACGCTCCTCTATTCAGTTCCTGGGCTACATCATCGATGCCATACTACATACTACATACAACTTCCCTCTTGGCCCATTTCAACTGTTAAACCATCTAATGTTCTCCTCCAAGCAACCCAAAGGACCCAAAGGACAGCACCAAGTTGAAATCCCAGAGGAGTATGGGGCATTCCAGGATGTTTTCAGTAAGCAATTGGCTACCCGTTTAACACCTCATAGGCCATGGTACTGTGCTATTGAGTTGCTGCCTGGTGTCACCCCGCCTAAGGGAAGAGTGCACCCATTATCCATTCCCGAACAAAAGGCCATGGAGGAGTATGTAGAAGAGGCTCTTTGCCAGGATTACATCTGCCCTTCCTTGTGAAGACATCGCCTGCTGCTTCCAGCTTTTTCTTTGTGGCCAAGAAGGATGGAGGCTTGCGGCCATGTATCTTGCTCGAGATGCTGAGAGGTTCTTCCATTTTCACCAAGGTGGACCTGCACAGCGTGTACAACCTTATCCAGATATGGAGGGGAGAGGAATGGAAGACTGCCTTCATCATTTACATTGACGACATCCTGATTTACTCCAGGAATGAGGCAGACCATCGGCTCCACATTGTGCAGGTCCTCCAAAAGCTGAAGGAAAATCACTTTTAGTTGGAAAAATGTGAATTTCATCGCTCCTCTATTCAGTTCCTGGGCTACATCATCGATGCCATACTTACCTCCATAAAGGAACTTTAGAAATTTGCTTTGTTGCAAACTTTAGTACCCTATCAGCTCCTCTCACCTCCCTGCTACGTAAAATGCCCAAGCCTCTGTCCTGGAAACCAGCAGCCACAGAAGCATTCCACCAGCTTAAACAGGTGTTCACCACCGCTCCCACCTTAATCCATCCTAACCTTGACTTACCCTTTTTTGTAGACGTTGATGCTTCCAAAACAGGTGTGGGAGCGGTGCTATCGCAGCAGCAGGGGGTTTCATCAGAGCTCCATCCATGTGCCTTTTTCTCCAAGAAGTTTTCCCCTGCAGAGCGAACTATGACATTGGCAATCTGGAACTTCTAGCTATCAAACTGGCATTGGAAGAATAGCATCACTGGCTGGAGGGAGCCAACCACAGATTCAAAGTTATCACAAACCATCGTAACCTTGAATACTTCAGAGAAGCCAAACGCTTGAACTCTTGTCAGGCCAGATGCGTTCTATTCTTCACCCAATTAACTTCACAGTGACTTATTGTCCTGGAACAAAGAATCAAAAGGCTAATGCACTTTCCCAAATTCATGCCCCTGACCAACTGTCTACCAGAGCCCATTCTCCCTCCAGCTGCCATTGTCAGTACCATCCAGTGGGCCTTAAATGACCAAATCGCAGAAGTTACTCACACCGAACCTGCTCTGCCGACAGGTCCTGAGAGATGAACCTATGTTCCATTGTCTCTGTGACTGTCCCTCATGGACTCTGTACACTCTTCCTTAGGGTCTGGACATCCAGGCAGCCAACAAAACCTCTTGCTCTTCCGCAACCGTTATCGGTGGCCTGGCATGTCTCGGGAAGTAAACCATTTCATCCAAGGATGTTTCACCTGCGCCATCTCCAAGGTACCACGCCATCTTCCTGATGGGAAACTGCATCCGCTGCCCATTCCTCGCCGACCCTGGTCACACATAGGAGTGAACTTCATCTCAGATCTACCCACCTCTGATTCATTCACCTGTATCCTTGTGGTCATAGACCATTTCTCTGTCACCTTATTTCCTTAAAAGGACTGCCAACTGCTTTGGAGATTGCGGAAGCCCTACTAAATC
Organism: Ctenopharyngodon idella; assembly: GCF_019924925.1. Taxonomy (NCBI): domain Eukaryota; kingdom Metazoa; phylum Chordata; class Actinopteri; order Cypriniformes; family Xenocyprididae; genus Ctenopharyngodon; species Ctenopharyngodon idella. The sequence goes on from NC_067228.1 coordinate 28,177,836, forward strand.
AGGTGTTCCGTAACTATGGTTTACCTGAAGAGATCTTTCAGACCGTGGACCTCAGTTTGTCTCCAGAGTTTGGAAGGCTTTCTTCCGCCTCCTAGGTGTGTCTGTGAGTTTAACATCTAGCTACCATCCTCAATCAAAAGGGCAGATGGAGAGGAAGATCCAAGAAATAGGATGCTTCCTGAGATCGTATTGCCATGGACAACAACACAGCTGGAACCGGTATCTTCCCTGGGCTGAGTATGCTCAAAACTCTCTTTGCCAGCCCACTACAGGCCTAACACCCTTTCAATGCATACTCAGCTTCCAGCCGCCCCTGTTCCCCTGGTCTGGAGAGCTGTCTGAAGTGGCAGCTTTCAACCACTGGTTCCAGGAGATCGAGAGGGTTTGGGACTCAGCACACATCCATCTGCAGAGGGCAGTTAGATGGCACAAGAGCCAGGCTGATGCGCGCAGAGCAGTAACACCCACCTACCTCCCCAGTCAGAAGGTCTGGCTCTCCACCAGGGTCATGTGCAAGTCCCCAATACATTGGGCCATTCACGATTCAAAGGCAGATCAATCCTGTCACTTACCATCTGAAATTACCCACAGAACTTGACGGGGATCCCATCTACATCCTTGACTCCCGGCGACGAGGCCACCAACACGAATACCTTATCGACTGGGAAGGTTGTGGCCCTGAAATAAGATCTTTGGTACCACGTGACGATATTCGATACCCTACCCTACTCCAGGTGTTTCACACCAACCACCCAGATCATCCTGCACCCAGAGGAAGAGGCCATCCTCATTGCAGTGGTGCCGGTCGTCAAGTTCAATATTTTTAACACATCCAAAGCTCAAATCAGATCTGAAATTTTTTTAATTAACTCAAAGGGGAAATATTAATAATTATTCATAACTCATTATGATTATTAATTATGATTAATTATGAATATGTGAATCAGTTAATCAGATTAGCTTGAGGTAGCTACATTAAAATTAATATTACAATTAATTAACCTGTTCGTCCAGTGAACACTCAGTGTTAATTGTTTATCAATTCTAAGAAATGTTCATTTCCAGGTTATGGGAAACAACATTCTTATTGTACAGTACTACTCAGAGCATGTAGTCAAGATCTAAATCATTTAAGAGTCAATTTATTAGCAGACAGAGCCAGAACCAAATATGTGTTGTGCACAAGCTTTATTAACTAAATCACAAACACATAACTAAGCTAACAAAGTCATAACATACATGCAGGTCACACACATATGTAGGTAAAAAAATGAGCAATGATAGAGTTGAACCAGAAGTGGGACCGGAAATGGAGCTATGGGAAAAAGTCAAAGACAATCTGGAAAAGAATCATCAGTTTCCTCAGTAATAAAGCACCTTTGCTGACACAGGTGGTTTACAAATTAATACTAAATCGCTGTTTAGTGTTCAAATGTACGATACTTGCAAAATGCCTTTAGGCTGAGGAGCATCAGATCTGCAGGCTGAGGAGAAATCCTTGATGGTTCGGTCCGGAGTTGTAACCAATATCTTCTGCATTGGTTGAAGACATATGAAACAACTTGAGCTGTTAATTTGACTCTTGGTGGGGAAAGAGTTCTCCCTCTCCTAGTCAAGCACATGGTTGGGGGCAGACCCAAAGGCCCACAGGCAGCCCCTGCAGTCGTTGTGTTGTCGGAAAAGCAAGAGAAGAGGTAGGAGCATTGCATGCTGGCTTTAATCTCTGAGAGAAGTCACACCCCTAATGGTTGACCTGACCAATGAAATGGGTAGGATCTCCGAGCGGCAAAATTCCTCTATGGGGGCTTTTACGACCGAGCGCGATTAAAATGGCTGAGTTGTTGAAGAGGAACTATTAAAGATTCTTGTAATACTGATGTGTTGCACAGGTATCAACATATCATATACACAAGCATTTAAATCTTCTCGATACGAACCCATAGACACTAAACATGGCATAATTGAAGTTACCTTAAATGTATCATAAAACATGTGAATACAATACTGAGTACAATACAACAAACAGTAATAATGGATACCATTTCCTGGGGATATGCATGTTCATTTATAGAACAGTCTGTCTGTATTCAAAATCTTGGCGATATATGTCTACAGTCATCATGGCCAGGCCAAAGGTCAAGGCACAGAGGCCAATCCTATATGGTCCCCAGAGCTGCCCGCGCTGTCATGGTCCCCAGAGCTGCCTACACCAATATGGTCCTCTGAGCTGCCTGCGCCGCCCTGGTCCCCTGAGCTCTTTCTGTTCATGTCTGAGTTTTCTTTGTTAATCTTCTAGGTTGTTAATTAGTTCAGTCATCCTTGTTTTCCACCTGTTTGTCTCCTAATTTACAGATTTAATTAGAGTCCTTAGTTCAGGTGTGTCTTATTAATTAGTCTCGTTAGCTCCTCTGTTTCCTATGTATATAAGCTCTCAGTTTCTGTCTGTTCTTTGTCTAGCTTTGTTTAATGTCTAGTGTGATGTGGTATGTTTCTCCTTGTTGTTTCGCCAGTTTATTGTTTGAATTATTCTATTACAATTCTCCAGAAGATATCTAAAGTAAAAAAAAACTGACTGATTAAAACATTTAATACAAAATTACATTATATATAAAATAAATACATTTAATACAGCTTTGCTACTGTTTCACTATGGTTGATGCGCTGAGCAGCCATATTAGATTCTGAAGTTTGGGTTGTTGCGCTTCCCCCAAGTTTCCCATTTGCAATTTGAGGGTGCTTTCCAGTTAAAAGTTCCTACTGGGAACTAGGACTTTCCCATTTCTGAGGACAAATGGAACACACCATTAAGCCGTGCATGTGAATAATCTACAATGGAAACCAATGTGCACGAACAGTCCTAAGCACGAGTCTCAGGTTTCTATGGGAACCGGAGCTTCCAACTGCAGCTGTAGATGTGGATCAGCTGTATTTTGTATTAACTAACATTAACAAAGATGAACAAATACAGTAACAAATGTATTGCTCGAAGTTCATATTAGTTAATACATGAACTAATGTTAACAAATGAACCTTATTGTAAAGTGTTACCGATGGAAGTTGCTTCAATCAGAAAAGACACTGTGGCTCTTTTTTCCTACATCATAAATGAATTGCAGACGAAACACAATAAACACTGTCATGTTATCTTGCGTTCGGATACCTGATCTTTGGGAACACAATTGTGTGAGACAATCTGTGAGAGCATTTGAGATGCTGTGTAATGAAACACAGCATGATGTATATGTTATGTAATGATCCATTGGATAGTCCAGTTATCCAATCATATCCACTGTTAGGGTAGAGTCACATGAGTTTTTTTGTTGCGCATCAAGGGATTTTTTTGGTAAATCTGTTTCCATCGTAGATTATGCACGTCTTCTTATCGGATAAAAAATGTATCCTCCTCATTTTTTTACGTTTTTTTTTTTTTTTTTTTTTTTAAATTTATGCACATCCTGACATTTTCATCCAGAGTTTTTTATGCAATATCCCAAAATGCGCATAAAAATAAGTGGATGGAAACATACTGTAGCTGACATCTGTATATAGGTGCGCTTAACACTATTACCAAAAATGGCTGAGCCTTGATAAGTAGAACATGGAAGTAGTTGTTCAAGTAGTCCATTGCTTGTCACTGCATTGCATCTGGTTAGGACACGGTGATGCTGCACTGACATAATTTAATTGGATTAAATATTTTGACTGTTGCGATCCCAATCAGATTTATGACCTGTAACACTGTCTGAATCATAATCATGCACTGTTCGCTGTTGGCCAGAGGAGAACTGGCCCCCCTGACTGAGCCTGGTTTTTCCCAAGGTTTTTCTCTCCATTTTTGTCACCTGTTGGAGTTTGGGTTCCTTGCTGCTGTCGCCTTCACCTTCGCTTGCTTAGTTGGGGACACTTGATATTCAACAATGTTTTTAATCTGCCTGCACTGACACCATTGTATGCGAACTGAACTGAGCTGGACGATGACATCAATGTTTTCTCCAGAGCCGATGTATAGATAAATTAACTAAATTAATAACTATTGATTTTTACAAAGGAATGAATCAATACTGAATTTATTTCAGCTGGACAGTGATACCATTTTCTTCTGGAGCTGCTGTGCAGCCAAAATTATTTGCCAGTTATCACTGTAAAGCTGCTTTGACACAATCAGCATTGTAAAAAGCGTTATATAAATAAAGCTGACTTGACTTGATTGAACATCTATAGATGTGGATCAGCACAATCTTTTCTGAGTTTTATGTAAATTACACTAATACTAAGTAGACCACTCTATTTTATAAAGTAGTCTACACAATAATTACTTTCCTTACCTGCCATACAGAAAAAATAATCAAATTGAGCATCATGACTTTGATTTTGGCTATCGATTTTGTACCGATGTTTATGCTCTTTTTTTTTTTTTTTTCAGTCTTTCTGTCTTCAGATCTTTTCAGCTTCTTCAGCCATACTGGTACTGATTCTCCCGTTGTCTCGTAAAGCACTATAATAAGTGTGTATCTTTGTCTAATTTTAGCTCTTTGCATCACCAAGCTACACTATGCTACTAGCGTATCTACAGAGGCTCCAGCCTGATGTTTAGCGAAAGACCACGTCATTTCAACATGGTGAAATACATATATAATTAAATATATATAATTCATAAGTAATTATTTAAAATATAATTAAAACACTATTTATAGAAAACTGAGAACGCTTATAGAAATTAGTACAGTCTTTACCTCAAATTTACAGTGTGGCTGCCCGTTGGGTGGGTTTATGACCATGACTGTGTGTGTGAGTGTTTGTGTACATCATGTTCCTGGTAATGTTTGCACATGTGTCATCAGTGCTGGTCCACTCTTACATCTACAATATTTATCCTGTACTTTTGCACATGGTCATTGGAAGGGGAAGAATCAGAAAATCTTTAACCAGTGCATGGCCCAAGTTTGTGGTAAGCTCGTACGTAAGCAAGTAACCAAATGGGTTTCTGCCACTGGCATATTTCTGCAGCTGAGCATCATTCCCTCCTGTCCTCTTCTGATGGTAGTGGGGAGAGAAATCAGGACCATATGAATGACATTCCACCTCGTCTTCAGTTTGGGTGTGTTGCCGGTGGTTTGGGAAGTCTGGAGGCTTTACTGATTTAAGTCTATATTTCACATGTCCTGGCTCAACCCTGACTGAGTCATTTCATTTAAAAAGAGACAGGAGTTCATGAACTGGAAAATAAATTACGTGAATGTACCCAACACTCAAGTACAAATAAAGGCATAAACAACGTGAGTTCTGTCATTTCTTTTTAATATATTCACATGCTCACAGCTGTGTTTTGGAGAATGAGATGATTTTGTCACTCAAAGCATATCCAATCCTTTTTTTCATATTACGTGATTTTAAATGGTTGTTTAATTCAATTGTCATGATATGGCTCAAACAGAAACAAGGAACACAGGACGAGGAACAAACAGATGGTAAGTTTATTGAAAGCGGCAGGAAAACAACACAGTGTAGGTGAGTGTGTGTGTTCTCATATGTGATGTTGGATTAAAGATGCGCTGGCTCCTTTAGGAGCAGCGGCGACTCGATGATGCTGTCATCAATGTTAGACAGGTTCATTCTGCTGCATGGGAGAAGCTGTCCTTTATTGTGGTTGTATCTTAAACAATCTGCTACATTTGTGGTCTTCTGGGGGTTATTGTTGGTATGTAAATTTATGTTAAGATGTGATTCAACTATATTTGATTGCAGATCCTTTTTATTCAGATTCTTATACTGATATGTATATTGTGCATTTACCATGTGTTAACCATCACGCACACATATTTTGTCTATGTTGCAATTACTTATTGTTAATCACTCAGTTTGATATAATTCAAAGTTATCCAGTATACAATTTGAGATGTCATTTTATTTCACATCCATGTATGCAATCCTATGCACTATTATTTCATATGTGCCCATAGTATGCTAGCAAAATATGTTAAATTTCTCCATCTGTATACTTAAATTCATATGTTTATTGTATCGTATTCTCTTTTCAGTTATTCCCTACTTCCAGTCATCCATTAAGATCAAGCTAAACTGCAAGCTAATGCACAGCTCAGTCCATCCACCATATTAGAAGATTTGTGGCCACCACCCACACCGACCAAACTGCTACAACTGCTGCCATATGAGATTGAGGCTCTCGATATAGGCAAAGACTTTGGACATTACAAAGTCTCAAAGAATGTTGTTGACCCTGAAATGCATATCCTAGATGAACAATCTGAGAAGGCAATCAGATATGCCCCCTTCCCAGATGAATATGAATCCAAGCCATCACAGAGAGTAAAGCTTTCTCCCTCCATTAAGAACAGACAGAATCCTTACTTTGCTTGTGTAAGACCACCTGTCGATTTCAGCCACTTACCAACGCACGCTTACTGGCACTCCAACATGCAGCCAGCAGATACAGCTATAAATGCTCACAGTTATCCGTGGGTCAAGTCATATGCTCAAACTCCACCTCTTCATGTTCCACTTCACAACCGCACTCCTCAGGCAAACAGTGACGAGAATCAAGACGTATCTAACCTCATCAGATTCATGGCGAGACAAGGAAACCTGTGGAAATGTCTTTTACAATTTGACGACTGCCCCGAGAATTACAGAGCATGGAAGGCATCATTCTTCACTGCTACTAAGGATTTCAATCTCACAGCTAAGGAGGAGATGGACCTTTTGAGCAAGCAAAACGCATCAGAGCGGTGCATGTGGAAAACCCTGACAGAGGTCATTTGATGATTTGGGAACTGTTAGATGATTGCTTTGGGGCACCCAAAGTCATCAAAAACTACTCAGAAGATTAGAGACTTTCCCAAAGAGTTTGCATAAAGAGTGGAAGAAACTCTTTTAGAATTAGGAGACCTACTCGTGGAGCTTCTAGTAGCAAAATCTGAGGGAGTTCTCCTGGGTCTCGCTTGCTTGGACACCGCACGTAGCATAGCCAGCATAGTGCAAAAGCTACCTTTCAGCTTACAAGATAAGTGGATGACTCTGGGCTATATACATTCAAAGAACAACACCGAGTTCCCTTTCCCCCCTTTTCTGTACTTGTTAACTTTGTCGTAGAACAAACTAGTATGTGGAATGATCCTAGCTTTGCCTTTCCACTTCAAGCCGAACATTCAAAGCCAGAACATTCCATGAACACTAACAGAGCATCCATCTCAGTTCACAAAACGGACATCTCTCCTGAGAGGTCTACAGTTGGAGAAGCTCAAGGAGCCAAGGAGCTATTTGACAAAATTCTGTCCTGTACACAAGAAACCACATCCTTTCGACAAGTGTCGTGGGTTTAGAGAGAAATCCATTGAAGATTGGAAGGCATTTTTGAAGCAAAATGGGATTTGCTTTAAATGTGTAGCATCAACATTTTGCAAGGAACTGTGAGAAGCTCGTCAAATGTACCGAAGGTGGCAGTGAAACCCACCATTCTGTCTTGCACACAAAACCTGTCGATAGGTCTGCTAAAGGTCAAACTACCACTATGACTAGACTATGGCGGGGAAAAGAAACATTCTTCTGAGGGTGATGTGTCTACTAAATGCACAGAAGTATGTGGTAGCAATTTGGGTGGCAAAACTTGCTCCATGATTTGTCTCGTCTCACTGTTTCCAAGTGGCCAGCAGGAGAAAGCTATTAGAGTTTACGCCATTAACGATCAATGTAACCGATCATTGGTGAGATCAAAATTCTTCAATGTTTTTGATGTAGATTGTGACTGTTCTTCCTGCTACCTTTGCTAAGTCCTGTGCTGGGGTTTCCCAAAGGAGCGGGATGAGAGCACATGGGTTTCAAGTGGTCTCCATTGATGGTCAAGTCATTCATTCTCTACCTACTTTAATAGAGTGTGACAACATTCCAGGTGTTCGCTTCGAGAGACCCACCGCTGCTCTAACCCTAACCCTAACCATCCACATCTGAAGGGTATTGCAGGGCAGATCCCGGAAATTGACCTGGAAGCTCCAATCATGATGCTGTTGGGACGAAACCACATAAAGTAAAAAGAGGCAAATACCAACGCTCATCTTGCTGCTTAAGTGGTGGGCCTACCACTTAAGCAGCAAGATGAGCATTGGTATTTGCCTCTTTTTGGAGTTTATCACCCAAAGAAGCCAGAAGAGATCTGTGTGGTCTTCGATTAAAGCTGTCAGTATGATGGTGTCTCGCTAAATGACAGACTATTGAAAGGTCCAGATCTCAACAACGGACTCCTGGGTGTGCTCTTGTGCTTTAGAAAGGAAGCAGTAGCTATCACTATGGATATACAACAGATGTTTCATTGTTTCCAAGTCAAGCCAGTGGATAGGAACTTTCTCAGTTTCTTCTGGTATTAAGATAACCTAGAGAAGAACATCATCAAGTACAGGATGAAGGTTTATATCTTCGGTAACAGTCTTTCTCCTGCCGTAGCGATTTATGGCCTTAGACAAATAGCAAAAGAGGCTGAGGCAGAGTTTGGAGCAGACGTTGTAAAGTTTGTAGAAAGGGATTTCTACGTGGACGATGGTCACTACCGTCTGGGGCGGCTGCTATTGATCTCCTCAAGAGGACCTAAGAAGCCTTGGCACGTTCCAATTTGAAGCTGAACAAAATTGCTTCTAACAGCAAGGAGGTCATGGATGCGTTTCCTTTAGATGATCGGGCCAATAATCTAAGAGACATGGATCTCGGCAAGGTTGCAGTGCCTGTACAGCATACCCTTGGAGTTAGTTAGAATCTCATAACCGACACATTCATGTTTCAGCTGTCAAGTGACATGAAACCATTTACGCGGTGTGTAGTTCTTTCTACTGTAAATGGTTTATACGGCCCCTTTGGGTTCGCAGCTCCAGTTGTCATCTGAGGCAAAGCTCTGATTAGAGAACTCATGACCGAGTCACACGACTGGGATGCGCTTTTTCCTTTGTTGCTTTTCCACGCACCCACAACAATGGCATTATGTGCCAAGTGACCAGAATCCAGCAGACCATGCCACAAGATCCGTACCTGCAGCCTGTCTGAAAGATACGACATAGCTTACCGGTCCACCATTGTTGTCCTGCCCGAACCAGACATACCTCACCTCAGGCCCGTTTGACCTTGTTGATCCAACAGCAGATGTAGAAGTCTGTCCTGAGGTAGCAGCATTTATTACCACAACCAGGCACGGTCAGCTGGGCTCAGAACGTTTCAAACATTTCTCCAATTGGAAGATACTTCTCTGGGCCATGGGCATGTCTAATGCACATCATACAGACTTATAAAAGAGAACAAGCCAAAGATGCAGTAAATGATGGCATCACTGTTCTAAGCCATATACAGGTGCTGGTCATATAATTAGAATATCATCAAAAAGTTTATTTATTTCACTAATTCCATTCAAAATGTGAAACTTGTATATTATATTCATTCATTACACACAGACTGATATATTTCAAATGTTTATTACTTTTAATTTTGATGATTATAACTGACAACTAAGGAAAATCCCAAATTCAGTATCTCAGAAAATTAGAATATTAATTAAGACCTATACAAAGAAAGGATTTTTAGAAATCTTGGCCAACTGAAAAGTATGAACATGAAAAGTATGAGCATGTACAGCACTCAATACTTAGTTGGGGCTCCTTTTGCCCGAATTACTGCAGCAATGCAGCGTGGCATGGAGTCGATCAGTCTGTGGCACTGCTCAGGTGTTATAAGAGCCCAGGTTGCTCTGATAGTCGCCTTCAGCTCTTCTGCATTGTTGGGTCTGGCATATCACATCTTCCTCTTCACAATACCCCATAGATTTTCTATGGGGTTAAGGTCAGGCGAGTTTGCTGGCCAATTAAGGACAGGGATACCATGGTCCTTAAACCAGGTACTGGTAGCTTTGGCACTGTGTGCAGGTGCCAAGTCTTGTTGGAAAATGAAATCTGCCTCTCCATAAAGTTGGTCAGCAGCAGGAAGCATGAAGAACTCTAAAACTTCCTGGTATACGGCTGCGTTGACCTTGGACCTCAGAAAACACAGTGGACCAACACCAGCAGATGACATGGCATCCCAAACCATCACTGACTGTGAAAACTTTACACTGGACCTCAAGCAATGTGGATTGTGTGCCTCTCCTCTCTTCTTCCAGACTCTGGGAAATGCAAAATTTACTTTCATCAGAGAACATAACTTTGGACCACTCAGCAGCAGTCCAGTCCTTTTTGTCTTTAGCCCAGGTGAGACGCTTCTGACGCTGTCTGTTGTTCAAGAGTGGCTTGACACAAGGAATGTGACAGCTGAAACCCATGTCTTGCATACGTCTGTGCGTAGTGGTTCTTGAAGCACTGACTCCAGCTGCAGTCCACTCTTTTGTGAATCTCCCCCACATTTTTGAATGGGTTTTGTTTTACAATCCTCTCCAGGGTGCGGTTATCCCTATTGCTTGTACACTTTTTTTCTACCACATCTTTTCCTTCCCTTCGCCTCTCTATTAATGTGCTTGGACACAGAGCTCTGTGAACAGCCAGCCTCTTTTGCAATGACCTTTTGTGTCTTGCCCTCCTTGTACAAGGTGTCAATGGTCGTCTTTTGGACAACTGTCAAGTCAGCAGTCTTCCCCATGATTGTGTAGCCTACAGAACTAGACTGAGAGACCATTTAAAGGCCTTTGCGGGTGTTTTGATTTAATTAGCTGATTAGAGTGTGGCACCAGGTGTCTTCAATATTGAACCTTTTCACAATATTCTAATTTTCTGAGATACTGAATTTGGGATTTTCCTTAGTTGTCAGTTATAATCATCAAAATTAAAAGAAATAAACATTTGAAATATATCAGTCTGTGTGTAATGAATGAATATAATATACAAGTTTCACTTTTTGAATGGAATTAGTGAAATAAATCTACTTTTTGATGATATTCTAATTATATGACCAGCACCTGTAGTGTGAGTGAATTGAGTCAAGCTAAAAATACCATCATTCATGCTGTGCAACAAGAAGCTTTCACAGAGGAGTTCCAATGCTTTGAGGATAACAGGAATATCTCGAAGAACAGTCCTCTCTTTACACTAAATCCCCTCATAGATGAGAATGGACCTATGAGAGTTGGGGGATGTGTGTCTCAAGCGAACATTGGATTCGATGAGAGCAATCCCATCATTATTCCACAACGACATCTCATTGCAACCTTGATAGTAAGACATTATCACAAGCAAGCTCAACATCAAGAGAGATATTTCACTGAAGGTGCCATTCGTATGGCAGGCTTTTGGATTGTGGGAGCCAAAAGATGCATTTGTTCCCTCATCTTTGTGTGTGTGATTTGCCGAATGAAAGTTGTGTGGATGAACTGAAGTACAGAAGATGGTCAATCTACCCATGGACAGGGTCAACACAGAGCCCCCCCTTTACATACGTGGGGACCGATGTATTTGGTCCTTGGTCCATTTCTTCACTAGAGGTGGACTCGCAAACGACAAGAGATGGGCAGTGCTGTTCACCTGTTTGACCATCAGAGCTGTCCATATAGAGTTAATAGAGACTATGGAAACTTCTTGTTTCATAAACACTTAAGACGCTTCATTGCCATTCGTGGTCCAGTAAAGCAGATACACTCGGATCGGGGAATGAATTTTGTAGGAGCATGCAGAGAACTGAACATCCCCTCCAACTTGGATGAAGCTGAAGTGAAAAGGTTTCTTGTGGAACAAGGACGTTCTTGGATCTTCAACCCTCCCCATGCCTCCCACATGAGCAGGGTGTGGGAACGGTTGATTGGAATAACTCGGAAGATCTTGGACTTGATGCTTCAGCTGGGACCGTCCAGAATCACTCATGAGGTTCTCACAACATTCATGGCAGAGGTGATGGCTATAATAAATTCTAGACCATTTGTGCCAGTTTCTATGGACCCAGAGGATCCCTTCATACTCACTCCTTTGACCTTGCTCACTCACAAGTATGGTCCTTGTCCTAGTCCACCTGGCAAGTTCAACTGTGCCGACCTTGACAGAAAACAGTGGAAACAGGTCCAAAATCTAGCATCTACTTTCTAGGAGAGGTGGCAGAAGCAATATCTTTCCACACTGCAGCCTAGAAAGAAGTGGCAATCAAAAAGGCAAGATGTCACAAAGGGCAGTATAGTTCTCATGAGAGACGGCCTGTCCAAAGGTAATCGGTGGCCTCTGGGGCGTATCACTAGAGTGTTCGAAAGATGAAAGCGTTCGAAAGGTGGAGATCAAGGTGGACAAGAAAGGGTCAAAATTGTTCATCAGACCTATAGCTGAAATAGTGATGCTCATTCCCTCAGACTAATTCAGAGACTGATTTATTTCTTCCTTTGTTATTAATAGTAGGTTTGGTATCTTGCGATACCAGACGGGGAGTGTGTTGTCATATGTGATGTTGGATTAAAGATGCTGGCTCCTTTAAGAGCAGCAGCGACTCGATGATGATGTCATCAATGTTAGATAGGTTCAGTCTGCTGCATGGGAGTCCTTTATTGTGGTTGTATCTTAAACCATCTGCTACATTTCTGGTCTTCTGGGAGTTATTGTTGGTATTTAAATATACATTAAGATGTGATTTAACTATATTTGATTGTATTTTGTGTTTAGTGCAAGATTTAATTCGGATCCTTATATTGATATGTGTATTGTGCATTTACCATGCATTAACTATCATGCAAATGTTTTGTCTATGTTGCAATTACTTATTGTTAATCACTCATTTAGATATAATTCGAAGTGATCCAGTATACAGTTTGAGATATCAGTTTATTTCACATCCATGTATGCAATCCTATGCACTGTTATTTCATATGTGCCCATTGTATGCTAGCAATATATGCTAAATTCCTCCTTCTGTATACTTAAATTTATGTTTATTGTATCATATTCTCTTTTCAGTTTTACCCTAGTTCCAGTCATCCATTAAACTAAGTGAACTGGGCATCTGCTTCAGTGTGTTGACTGGCAGAGGATTTATCCGTCTGTCAACATATGCAAGGCGCATTGGGGTGGCAGAACTGTGTGAATATCATCGTTCCAGAATGGATATTTGACTGCAAGAATAACTGTTGGTTTGTCTTACAGAGGCTCCGGGCACACACACACAGATACGCACACACACACAGATAGATTTGTCTAGTTAGCATGTGTTTGTCACAAACGGGTGGTTGCAATGATCGCACGATGCAAGAGAATCCAGCAAGAACAGTCTTTAATAACAACACTTTAGAACACTCACAACACGGGAAATAAATCAAACATACATGTGAACTCAAACGACAATCAACAGAAAAAAGAACTGGAACAGGTGCGAAAAAAGAACTGAAACAGGTGCGAAACAATCAGTAACCAAGGAAATAACTAGTGGCAGGAAAATAGGAACAAAGGGAACAGGTATGGGAACTAGAACTAAACCAAACAGAACATGACACTGTTATATCCTTTGGCCATTGAAAATAAAAATCACAATAATCTTAAAAGAATGTTCTGGGATTAATGCAAATTAACCTTAGGTGACAGCATTTGTGACATGATTTTTAATTATCTCAAAATATAATTTTTGACATCTCATCTCTTTAAAAAAAAAGGAGCAGAAAATGAGGTTACAGTGAGGTACCCATTTTTGGAGCTGTTATGACCTCTGTTATCAGATGAAAAAACATAATTTGAGCACCAAACAGGAAGGGTTGAGGTTGAGAATAGGAAATACCCTGCTGACTCATGAAGTGATCTTAACCCTTTGTGATGAGATTACATATCTTTAAAAAAAAAGTCTGTGTGTTTCTGAGGTCATCAGTTCATGGATTGAAAAATGTTCAGTCTAACCAGCTATTTCTCTAGATCTCATATGAGCTTGTTTAAGGAGATGTGAAAACTAGTTAAACCATTGAGTTCTGTAATACCTGGAGAGAGCTGTCCGTTAGCATTCCCATTCATCTCAATGGTAGCTGCTTGGCTGCAGCATTTCTGGAAGCATGTAACCTGGGTACTTTTTTCAGTCCTTATTTTTTCTTTAAAAAGCAAACAAAAATCTTGGTTGGAGTGAATGAGGCCAATTCATAAACATTAAAAAACTGTTTCAATAGTACAGCTACAAGACAAACAATATGTGATTTTAATGCAAAAAAAAACTCTTGGTTTTCAGTTTAAAGTTATATCCGCAATGTCATTAACCATAACCAATAAAATTCATGTAAAATGACTATTTAAACAGCTCAAATAATACACATTTGAACAGAAAAAATTATGTAAGTAGTTTGATAAAATCACAGGCTTTGCATTTCTGATTTTAAGTCCTCCAAAAATGGGTACCTCACTGTAACCTCGTTTTCTGCTTCTTTTTTTTTTTTAAATGTAATGTCTGTATGACATCTTTGCCTCTGTTTTTTTTTTTTATTATTTTTCCTTTAAATTTGCCATACTATAATAATTAAAACACTCAATTTATTTTCTATACAATTTTAATATTGCCTGCATTAAAGTCAGCATGAAATGAAAATTCACCCTATCTACTTGCTAAGTTCGTTATTGATATTACTGTGAACAAATATGTCCATGTTTCTTTCTTTGTTTAATGTTTTTACCTTGTAACGTTTAATCATATCATAACTGAATCTTCCAAAGAAATGACAGACTTCTCTTTTTTTGATGTATGCAGGACTTGTCCAATCATTGAGCCTGTTTAAACCCGCCCCTTTATTACAGTCCACTACAAGCTCGCATTTAGATCTGCCTCCATCCAATCAACAACCAATGCATAGAAAATGTTTTCTTTATCAATAATCCGTTATTATTACTACTATTACTGTTTCATCATGACTTTAAACATTGTGACTAAGTAGTACTTGTATGTTCTGCTTTGATCAAATGTGGTACTTGGCATGAACACCCTGAACACATGTGTATGGTCATGTGACTGGGTCATCTGCTGTGGCCACTATCTCCTCTGATAAAGTTGGACATTGATTGGAATTGTGCTGTCCAAGGTCCTGAAGCCTGTGGAAACACAAGCGGACATCAGCAGGGGGCATTTTTTTGTATCGGTGCTTATTTGAGAAATATCATTTTTGTTCACTTATGTTATTTATTTGTGCAGTAGGTTGTAATGGGTTTAGCATTTTCATTATTGATAATGATGTCAATAACCAACTATCACATATCATGTAGTTCTCCAAACGTAGTGTCGCATCAGCATAGCTGTGTATTGTTACCATGTTAAAGACGTTATATTCTGTCTGTCATGTCAGAGGGCTGTGTAGACCGTGCCACCCAGTAAAAACAACTGGTGAAGCTTAGTCAGCAAAGGAAGAATGCGTGAGCGTGCAAATTGCTAAGCAACTTTAATGTGCATAACAAAGCTCCCAGCTGCTCCATAAATCTAACCTTGAAGCTATTTCCCTCTCACCACAGAATCCCATTAAATGAGGCACTCGGAGTTATAGCTAATCTAATAATATATCAATGCCTGTGATATATGCTTACAAAAGCACAATTTGGTCACAAAACGTTTCATTTCACATCAAGCCCATTACCTTTCACACCGGGTTGCTAACATCTGATGGCCACAGAAATGTGTTATGGTGAAGTATGTGCCGTATAGACTGAGCTGTAAATGGACCGACATTCACACATATGGCTGCATGAGAAGATAAAGGATAGACTATTTAACTGTCTCGAAACAAAAACTTTAAACAATCAGATCAGCTGCAATGCTACGTTTTTGTCTTTGAAAACCAGTAACCCGAAACCTTTATTTTTACACATGCAAACAATAAAAGAAAGAAAAAAGAAAAGACAAAAACAAAACAAAACTCAATTCCAGTGAAGCAGAGCCCACGTTATATAGGGGACATAAAGCCAGTATGTGTGCACAGTACATTTGGCAAGCATCCTGACATTTTTATGGTACGCCATGTGTGCCAAGAAAGTATTGAGAAATGTAATTGCTCCAAAAAAATGAAACTTTTAGAGACAGAGCAAAGTTTGCTGTGTTAGCATTCAATATGAAACAGGGTCTGTAGTAAAATTAGGAGCAAAAACTGAATTTTAAAAAGGAAATTCTTATAAAAAATGTTGGCTCAAATATATATATATTTTTTTATTGTTTTATTAAATGTTAGAATATTAAAATAAAAATACCCATGAATCAAAAATATTTGAATAAAAAAAAATTGAAAAATTATTTTAAAAATGTTTTTTAATTGTGTACATTTATATTCAAAGTGCAAAGACATTTTTTTTTTTCTATTTTATTGTCATTATATTATTATTATTTTAGAAAACAGTATTTTTGTTTTCACTTTAATATTTGGGGTCCTTGTTACACATGTAGTTATAACTACAAATTATGTATAATTACATGCAACCAACCCTAAACCAAATCTAATCCTAACTCTATAATAAGTACAGTAGGCTACATGAAGTTAATTATTATTACTCAGTACTTAAATGTATAATTACACTGTAACATGGACACCTTAAAAAAAAGCATAATGAATGTTTTTCAAAACATCTTATCCTTTTCTCCTTTTATTTAGACTTCTTTATTTGTCATTGACCCTTTTTTTTTTTTTTTTTGACAATTGCAATATTGTGGTCAAACTTCATATGTGGCCATTTCCATCACACTTGGATTTCACAGACCGCAGTGCTTTTAATGGTTGGCTATGTTGAGTGACAAGTACTGTGGCGCTGTGAGTTCCTCTCAAATGAATCTGCTAACTTGAGGTAGACTTGAGAAATACACAATGGGACACTGTTTTGTTTTGGTTCTCCTGCTTTTATTCTCTCAGCAACTAAGTCCAAGCAAAATTATGGTCCAAATATCTGCAGTGAATTAGAGGCTAAAACAACCGCCACTAACGTGTGGATATTATTTTAAGGATGACCATGTTCCCACCCCACAACCAGTGTAATTCACCCGTTTGCTCGACAATACCACAAAGAAAGGAAAGACCAAACATTTACTTTTAGCTGTCACATCTAGAGAGGAGCCAGTTAACTCTGGGAACTGCCTGTACTTTTTCTTTGTCGAGGTAATATGAAAATAGACTTAACGCATATGTAAACTATGAATGCCTAGGTGAAGGCCTCAGGAGGTGGAAACATGGAACTACATGGAAAGCATGGTAAATATGACATTATCAAATAAAGCATTTTCATTAACAAATTAGTATTTTATTTAGAAAAGTATCTTTATTAGGCAGAATAGTATAAATAAACATTATAAAACAGAACTTTTGCTAACATATGAAAAAAAAAAAATCTTAGACTTTAACATTTTTAGGTTTGCTTCGGGTTGGGAACAATATATTCTGCTGTCCATAAACATTTGCACACAGAATAGTCAAATTAATCATACTTAAATACAAAGTTTCCTAGTGAGAAACCAATCCATTTAAGCTTTAAACAGGAGCCCTGTGCCTGGGACAAAAGCGCATGAATAACAGACCTAAAGTCAATGCCCTTTGTCCAAAACCTCTTGAAGAATGGATTAAAGGCAATTATATACACTGTACAAAACTGTACAACAGACAGAACATTTTACAAACATTCCATCATTATTGAAAATAAATAAATACACTAAAAACAAAATTAAATTAGAGCGTACCAAACTCAGTTTGGTTCTGCACATCGCTTCTCAAAGACAGTCCAGCTGCCTTGATTTTTGTTGAATGTTTGTATACGTTTTGTTCAAGAAATTTTAACGCTATTTAAAAATATCATCTGAAAGGAAGCTCTAAACATCCAACAGTGAAATTCATCAATCAGTAAAGCATCAGTACATATTCTTGATGAGACAGGCAGTACTTGTTCACCAGTTTGGCACAATTAAAATTTCCTTGACATTGAGTCTCATGATCATTTCTTCAAAGTTCAATCAATTATGCTTTCAATGATCTGAAAGAAACCTTCCCATAGGCTGTAGCTATCATTTTAACATTGTGTTAGATACATTTCATGGTATTTGGACAGTTTTGTTCTTACATTCTGATCCGATCAATGTGATGATGATGAAAAGTTTAATGTAAAATCTCTTAAACTAGCGATGCACTGATATGTCGTCTTTTATTACTCACTTAAGGCTGTTCCTTTTTGGTATACTCACTGATAACAAAACGTCACAACGGCTAAAGCCGCAAATGTGATATTGCTTTTATACAACACTTCAATGAACAAGAAGTTCCTATTGCGTATATTACATTTTGAACTAAATTTGACCACTTAGTTCGTATGTTTTTCCTCTGTTGTGGAGGTCGCAGCAGACTACTGCGATTTGGCGTACTTTACTGGGACCGTCCAGCGTCACTCCACCGCTGTGATTCGCTGCATGGTTGTGGTTATTGGAGCATTTTAAGAGCATGAGTACCAATATTGGACTGATACCTATTGCCAGTATCGGTACGACTGAGAAGTGTTAATGTGCCCTTAAATGTCTTCTATATTGAACAAAAATTCAAAAGTCAGTGATCAAAAACAAGTGCTCAGTGGTTCATAATCACTTTAAAAAAGTTCGTAAGGTTGCAAAAATGTGCACATGTTCAGTAGCAAAAAGATGCAAGTCAATCACTTATCTTAAAAGTACCAAAATATGTCCCTTCAGCTGCAGGGTCCAGCAGCCACGCATTGGATACGTTGACAAAAATACCATCCGCCTTAGTCAACTGGACACCTCTGCCCTGCTCCACGCAGTACATGTTGTACTTCGCAATGTTCCACTGCAGTGTGCCGCCACTTTTTGTAAGGATAGCGGGCTTGATTACAGACTGCGTGTGCTTCTCATGGTAAATGTACTGAAACAGCTGTAAATTGCTGACGTCCTCTTTGTCCGTGTCGTGTTCCTCAGCATAACGAAAGCAGGTCTTGGCATATACGTAGTAATAGCCAGGCTCATCCACTAAAATTCGCCCATCACGGTATTTCATCTTCTTCAAATTCGACCCATGAAAATCATCCCAGTGGATCATGGTTAAATCATTTCGATCTTCTGCAAAAGCACCAGTAACATGGTATAAATATGGATATATATTACGTCAAGATCACTTAATTTAGGTTACCAACTCAATTTTTTAAGTTACAAGTCTCTAAAATTTCAGGAAACATTTCTGACAACCATGTCATGTGATTCTGAAATAAACAGCTTATGCTTACTGGTAGAAAAGTTTGTGGGCGTCTTGATAGGAAGGTGAGCAGATGGCATGCGTGTATCCTTTTTTTGTCGACATCTTTCCTTCTTCTCCTTAAAACTTTTGATTGGATCGGCTATTAAAGTTTCACTGTGCATTTCCTGAGAAAGAACAACCAAACACATTAATGACTTACTGAATCCATCATTCACAGTGCAGATTCTTATGATCATGCAGACTCCAATAAGAAACCAAAAATAT
This sequence comes from Ctenopharyngodon idella, assembly GCF_019924925.1. NCBI lineage: Eukaryota > Metazoa > Chordata > Actinopteri > Cypriniformes > Xenocyprididae > Ctenopharyngodon > Ctenopharyngodon idella. Next base: position 28,197,229 of record NC_067228.1, read on the forward strand.
ATATATACAGAATAAAGGCCCGTTCACACCAAGGACAATAATGATAACAATAAAGATATAGTTCTGCAAAATAATTCTAAATGGCTAGAAGAGGTGTAAAGGTATACATTCCTCATATATGACACATTAACCCTCTACTGCACAGCATTTTTTAACAGCTCATTTTATTCTTGCTCATTCAAAGAAGAAATGGGAAACACACTGTTGTGAACACATATGTCCTCATTGTCACATTTCCTTTTTTCACACAAGCAGCAGAATTTAGAATATTGGTTACATCGCTACATTTCTCGAACTGGATCTCATGACTCTGCCAGTATTTACTTTGTTACCAAAAGTTACCTAAAAATAATTTCTGTCACTAGCGCCACTAAATAAAACTGCAAAAGTTATGACCATTTGTTGAACAAACAGATAGTTATGCTGTCAAGGTCATTGTAGCATTGGGCTGGTTGAGACGAACACTGTTTGCATCAGCCTAAAAATTCCTTAAGGCAGTGTTTCTAAACCCAAAAGTGGATTTCAAGACCGTTTTGATTGGGTTGTGGAGTGTGTAGTCAAAAAAAAGTGAGACTTATTTTGAAAGACAGGCGTGAAAGCTGTTGACTCTTCTGTCAAACGCAGTTTGAAGGTGCATTCACGCCATTTTGTAATTATGAGATTTCAACTAGTAAAAGCATTCATGTCCTTGTAGAGTTCTTAAATACGGCTTGTAAGATGGGAATTTTTGGAGAGCTCCTACATGGACCACGTGACTGCTGCAGATTCATTTAGGCATTGATAGTGTTGCCTAGAAAGGCACACTTCTCAGTCCGAGGATGTAAATAGCACCGAATATAACATCACGTTGTCATCTCAAGACTACGGTAATTATGACATGGAATGAACGCAGGATAAGCAAAGAGTACCTGTGAAAAATGAACTTTACTGTCCTGTCAGACGTTAGTCTGTGGAAATGCAGAGGAGCACACTGTATATCATTTCACTATATGTAATGAGCAAAACAAATCATGAGTTGCAACGTTGTAGTTATGTTGTCAATTAGTAAGTCATGAAATTACCAGAAAGTACCAATAAACTATGTAACTGGTACAATGTGTGTTAGCTGGGAAGGATTTACATGCAAGTTCATTCTATTCATCAGGATCAGTATCAATGTTTTATTAACAGTTCATGTTAGTGTTGTGTATTTACCATGGTAACTGAACCTTAATCCAAAATACCACTATTTTCCACTTTGTGTTATTTTCTATATTTTTGATGACTGTGGTGGCTCATACCAATTTACTAACTTAACTTTCTATTAACAAAAACTAGTTTGGGACTGCCATTTAATAGCCTCACCTTATACTGTTTATTCATCAGTGTTAGTGATATTCCTATAATTTATATATATGTTAAGTAAAGTGGAATGGTATTTGTGCGTGTGTAAACCGTTTTTGAGAAATAAATACTTGGTTCAAATTCCTAAAAAAGTTGGATCGTGGCTTAATGACCATGGGAAAATGTGGGTCCCATGGCCAAACCAGTTGAGAAGTACTAGCTTAAAGGGTTAGTTCACCCAGAAATGAATATTCTGTCATTAATTACTCAACCTCATGTCATTCCAAACCTGTAAAACTTTCGTTCATCTTCGGAAAGCTCTTTTTAACAAAATATTAAACGTGAACTCACGTTGGAGATTACGTGATTAACCTCATAAAATTGAGGTTAAATCACTGGAGTCACATGGATTTCTTTACTACCTTTCTGGGGCTTAAAAAGTGGTACAGGGTGTCAATGGAGGGACAGAAAGCTCTCAGATTTCATTAAAAAGATCTTCATTTGTGTTCCGAAGATGAACAAAAGTCTTACGGGTTTGGAACCACATGAGGGTGAGTAATTAATGACAGGATTTTCATTTTTGGGTGAGCTAACCTTTACCATTTTTCAACACGTTCATGGGTAAAATCCAATTATTTCAAAAGTATTCAACATGATCAGGAGTTTTGCATGAGGGTGAAAGATTTCCTCGATGCAAATTTTGCATTAGGTTCAGTAAAGCTCTTTCTGATTCGGATTCTGGTTCTAGTTATGTGAATTCTCTGAGCTGACCAACAGAAAGCAGCTTGGTTAGAAACTAACTTCTGTGTGAGTTGTGTTTCATGCATCACATTCTCTACACTACTGACAATGGACAATGCATGTTCTTGAAATTTCCCTAATGTGACCTTTACTCGTATAGGAAGGATGTGGTAGAAGATACGATTTGTAACATACAAATCTTTATATATGTGCACCGTGCATGATAGGTAATAGCAAGAAAATCAAATCAAATAAAAAAAAGATGAATATGCAGAGGAGACCAGAATGCAAGGACACTACCAACATAACAGGTAATAATTCTGTTGTGCTGTTTCCTCTCTGCAGTTTCACTTGCTCAAGTATGAAGGAAATGTTCTCTATGCTTCAAGCGCCTTTTGAAAAAAAAAAAAAATCAGAAAGTATAAAATGTCTTCTAAGGTATTCAAATTGCAAGGTGTCTTTAAAATGAAGCCAACAATCCAGCAAATCAGGAAAACACTGAATAGAATACACTTGAATAACTTCAACTGTTTGAAATCTAGTCTGATTTGTGGGTATATGGGAATATGTCATCATTTTAAGTTTCATACCACAAAGAGATTTATATAAGTGGTAGTAAATTAAGGCCCAAGTAAAAGCTATATTTATGAAATATGATCTAAATATATAAATATTATAATATTAGGCATTTTGTCCTAGACTAGCATCAAATAACAAACAAACATAATAATTAGGCCTTTCAAGTGCCGGGTTTTGGTTTTTGTTCCATGCTCTGACCTTCTTAAGAACTTTGGTACACCGCAAACAAAGTAGGCCAGTACAAACACGCTCTCAAACTAAATTGCATTTGAGCAGCATTAAAAAATCCAAGATATAACATATATTTAAACACTTAATAAGTTGTCCCAGGGTAATGATAAAAACAGTATACTTCTCATGACCTGGCAAAGCAAGCCAGAAAAACGCTTCATAAAGCCCAGAAGATCATGAATAGAAATTGTATATAGAATTATAGCTCTAATATAACAGGCGTTCACAACCTCAAAAGACTGTGTAAGTGTGCAAATACATTTATGAACTAAAGTCAACACACTTTATTTCTCCTCTGATCTCTCATCACAGTTTCTGATATTAATTGTGGCAAATCCATTTCTAAACCGCAACCAAATGTCGTTTCCAAACTCTTCAAATTCCACTCTATGCACAGGCGAACTGCATCCACTCAGACCATATATAGATGTTTAAGCAGGTCATTTGTAATTATGTTGTCTGTAGCCACGAGACATGGTTAAATATCCAAACTGAGTTCCTGACAAAGAAAAGTTCCTGGGATTTTGGCTTGAACTTTTCACAAGCGACTACACCATCATGATTAAGGGAATGTTTTACAGCAACCATGGTATTCTGTGGTGTGTTTATCCTTGTCTGTAAACAAACTAATTTTGTACAAAATACCAATGCAGAACCTATGTTTAACAATGGAATTGGCACTATTAATGCAAGAAGCACATTCTATCAGTTCAATAAACACTATTTGCAGGTCATAGTTTTGGAATGTCTTGCTGCTAATAGGAGGAAATGCTATGCCATATAAGCACGTGAAATGCTTAAGAATGTCAAATTAGCCCAAAGGACTTTTTAGTAGAAGCCGCCTCTTGGAGGGTGCAGGTGATTAGTTGGTTCCCCATCGGGGAAGCAAACTGTTTTATTCACTTTGAAAAAAAAATAAATAAATAACTGTTCAATGATACTCGACATAGTTGTGTAAAAGTGTAGACTACTTAAATGAAGCAATATTCAGAATCAGGTGCATTAAACGGAAAAAAAACAAGTACAAAACTTGTAAATAAAATCATTTTATATACAATTTAATAACATAGTTTTATATATGCATGGGGTGTTCAGAGTTTCCTGTGTTAACAGCTCCATAAAATAGCCTACTGGAAGTACTGTAGTTTTGCTGTACTATACTAAAAATATAAAAAGAACAATACAAAGCAGTAATTAATGTTATAAATACAGCAATCCAGCATCCTCAAATGAGGGTACACCGCCCGCACTCCCTGTAGACTATTTTAAAATGTTAAATAGCTACACAAATAATGTGTTACAACTGCCATCACACCCCATCCGAAATAATTCAACTATGTGTGTCAACTATGTCGAGTATCATTGAACAGCAACTATCAACTCAAAACAACCTCAAAAAGCATATAAAAAGGTCTAAACACTAAAGGTCAGGGTTAGGATCAAATGAGATTTAAGGTGTAATCATTGCATTCTTTACAGCATTCCAAAACTCAAACTGTGTTGTGTAAAATGAGGAAAAGAATGTTTCTGCAAACTGATGAGGTTTCTGAGTCTAAGCCAAAGCACACAAACATTAGAAAAACAGACTCATCTTTTGAAGTTTATTAGCTCACCTCATTAGGACTCTGCCGGGCTGAGGCAAGGTCGACCTGTAAAAAACAACAAACACAATTCAGTTACACACATGTGAATTACTTTATCTAATTCAGTGTGAGCTAATACAAAGTTCTGTCATGAAAATCTAGATGGCGCAGGCTGATAGGTCCTTAAAGGTTAGTTCACCCAAAAATGAAATTTCTGTCATTAAGTACTCACCCTTGTGTCGTTCCAAACCCGTAAGACTTTCATTCATCTTCGGAACACCTTCCAGGTTCTACGTCAGAACGCAAGCTCAGTATTGGCCGACGCTGTTCACGTAAGCAGCACAACGCATGAGTGTGATGCTGACGCAGGAGCTGGCCAATAATGAGCCAGTGTTCTGATGTAGAACCTGGAAGAGCTGAACATAAATAGAGTAATAGAATGATAGGGGAGAGACAAATTTGTTGAATAAAGTCGTTATTTTTGTTTAGTTTTTGCGCACGAAAAGTATTCTCATCGCTTCAACCACTGTAGTCACATTGACAATTTTAACAAAGTTTTTACTACTTTTCTGGACATTGAATGTAGTAATTTCGTTGCTTTCTCTGGAGGATAAAAAATCCTCTCGGATTTCATCAAAAATATCTTAATTTGTGTTCTGAAGATGAACGAAGGTCTTACGGGTCTGGAACGGCATGAGGGTGAGTAATTAATGACAGAATTTTCATTTTTAGGTGAACTAACCCTTTAACTCAATCTGATTGCAATCACATCATTCTCTATAGGGCACAACTGATTGGTTCCTGCTGTATCAGTAGCCAATGAGCTCGCTGCTCAACCTTCAAATACTCGGTCAGCATTTGCTGTAGCAGTTGCAGCGTGCTTTCAGAAACCCTCCACCTTCCCCAGCTCCGTAGATCTGCTACGGGTAATTCATGTACGCTATATTGTACAGCAGCAGCAGCATGTCTTACTTGCTCACATCAGCGTGTTGTGTATGTATTGGCAGTAGTAAGTCCTGTACTTGATCTGCAGTAGCAGAAGCAATAACAGCAGCAGCGTAGCAGATCTATTCCGCCAAGACCAAACATATCAACATTGTGATATCCATTACCATGCCAAACACTCCGAGAGTTGTCATGACAGAAATGTGTTAAGCAAGGTAAAACATCCTGGTTATTCTCTTCAGTTATGTCCTTTGACAGGGGCGGTAAAACAGAATAATATTATCAAATGGGGTTTAATGAGCTACATAAATACCTACATTATTATAGGTATAAATGATGGATAAGCAGCAGGCCCACATATAATCTGCACCCGCAAAACACTGCAGAAAGTTCCAGACTTCTGTAAAATTGGAATGCTTGCCATTCATAAAATTCTACCAATCTCCCAATACTGATGCTTTCGTTTATTGCCTGTTTTGACTATTTATTTTTATTTTTTTTTAACTATAAAGCCTTATTTGGACGGGATTAGATTTACATGGAGAGGTGGGGGTAAAGTAATTATTACCAGAGCTTCTCAGTGATTTTAGTCTCATCCGAATGTGCCATCTCAGTAATCATTACAGACAATGCCAGCAAAGATTACGGTGACTTTTACCTTCTGTAAAAAGGTCTGGAAAAATTACCGTAGACCATAGACCAGCTGTAAATATGTACATAAATATTCCATCATTTCCTGTTTAAAAGTAATTTTTCATGTTTTTTTGTTCGTTTGTTGTTTTTTTTTTACGTATGGAAGCACTTGAAGAAGCTTTCAGTTGCGTTCTAGGCGGCAGGACAACTCTGTGGCAAACCTCAAGTGTTTGTTTGATTTTTGTTTGTATTTGTACATGTGATATCAGGAAGCAATGTAATACACACGACAACAGGTAGGTGACAGCGGTGCATAAATCGAGTTACCCCTCCCACTTCTGGTCGTTTTACTGAGATTTCTTATCCCGTGCGAATTGGCCATTATTTTACAGACGATATGGTAAAATTACATTACTACATCTACCCTTGTAAAACTAATCCTGTCCGAATAGGGCTCTCAGATCACACATTTTACAATAGTAAAATCTATTGCCAAGAATCTCTCAAAATAAGTTCAGAAAATGTGAAACCTTATTTGCATTTGAGTCTAACGAAGAAGGAAGAACACTGAAGTATTTTCTTCCTCAATTATCCTCAAGCACAAACAAGTTTTTTCTGCAATTTTTACATTGGCCACATTTCTGGAAGTGATTTCACAGATCCTGGGCTATAATTACCAGTTCATAAGGTAAAACTAGAGCGTTAAGAACCCATCTTAAACTATGAAGGGTGCAGGTGCTCAGTCAGGAAGTAATATGATACACTGCAAAATTATTTACAAAAAATTCTAAACGTTCTGTAACTGCAAGTAGCAACAGTTTGTGATGCAGTGTGTGATATTATTCCTCTGCATTTGAAATTCATGGACTATAAAAGGAATGAGAAGCATTTCATTATCATATATGGTTTGGTTCAGTTGAGGATTGTCCCTGCATCTATTTCTGAGGACAACATGAACCATACGCCAAACACAACTGACATCAAACCTTTTCCCTTCCTTGCATCTGTTTCTTTGGCCCTCTACCAGCGCACAAGAAGCCTCCGACATACACCGCTGTATTTGGGCCAAAGCCTCATAAAACAAGATGTCATAATATTCTCCACAGCATTCACACTACAGGAGAAAGATCTGGGCATGACAACATGTGAGAGCTGTTTTTCAGCATCCCATTCGTGTTGCAGCTCTGCCAAACATTTAAGCAGACCACCAGATGAGCAAACCAAGTCAGAGGGAATGTTTTGGAGAACCAGGGTGAAAGTGCAAACCTGACATGACCAGTGAAAAACCTTCCAAAAAAAAAAAAAAAGGGAAAAATAAGTCATTTGTAGACACTACACTACACTACTAAAAGTGCAGACTTTTTGAATTCCAGGAAATTATGTTCAGTGCCCTTTAAAAGTATCTCAGGATGCAGTTCATAAAGTTGGTTGAGTAAATGTTTGTCTAGGGTAAGCAGAGCTGAAATCTAGACAAAGAACCTTTGGTTTGTTCAACATGTATTATAGCACTACGTCTATTTCCCATTCATCCATTTGTGTTATTGTATAGTAATATTATAAACTTTAATATTTTTCTAAAATATTTGAAAAAGAATGGGCAGATATGTCCAACCTTTTGACTGGCACTGTATGTCTTTGTATCACTTGTGGGAGACCCAACAATATTTGGTCAATGTCTGTTTTCTCCAGATTTCTGGAAAAAAGGAAACCAGTGCTGGAGCAACAACACATTCATGAAAATCAGCATTGCCAAAAACCAACATTTCCTGTGTCAGCAATTGGTTTAGACTGATACAGCTATCCCAGAACAAACCTAGTGTACAAAACTAAACTATTTAAATATTTACTAACCAGCAAATTTAACGACAATAACGTGCATGTGCGCGTGAATTCGGAGTAATACTGTGAGATCTACAAATAAAACTCTATATTTCATACATTATGATCAATATATTTTTGAGGTGATATTAGCAGCAGTAATGTCTCACTAATAAAGAAAAGAAAAAGAAAAACACTTTAACATTTCAACGTGTTAGGCAAAAGTAACGTTCGTGTCGCGTGCAATGACACAAAGATTCAAATTCCCACGAAATATAGGCTTTTTTATTATTATTTATAAATAAACCAATTAAACCAACATTAATCACTGAAAACAATTTATGAAAAAAAAAAAAACAGCTTTTTGTTATTTCTATTTTTTAATTTTTTTTATCAAATGTTAAAAGCCATAAGCTGGAGCGATATAAATGATGACAGAGTTCAGAGACCTGTTGAAGGTGACTCAACTAGACGGACCAAATCCTTTTTTTTTTTTTTTTTAAGTCACACACTTTTACTTCCAACAGTCGTGCAGCGTGTAAAATATAGAAACAATGCTTTTGAAAGTTACGTTCAAACCCCACTTGGTACAAAAAGCACTGAGTGGGCACAAGACGCTTCTGCGAACGAGCGCACGCTCCTTCTGATGTTCAAACGCGCTTAAACAGAAGAGGCGCGCTTCACACTCTGAACCGTCCTGTAACGCTTGACATTAAGAGTTCACAACAGGTTAAACAGAACCTGGCCTCAAAACTGCATGCAAAACCTTAAGATTAATGCACTAAAACTGTGACAATTGCAGTAAAACTGATGTATTGAAAGAGTTTATGAAGTAGGGGTAATTATTTTCTTACCTCTCGGAGATAACCGGTTAAGTGCAACAAAATCGCCACACTCGACGCGACCTGCAGCAGTCCCATGACAGCGAGGGTGCCGAATATGAGCGCTCTGTGCGTGGAGCCCGTGTGCGGAGCGCGCGCCGGAGCCTCTTCCATATCGATATGATTCCGCAGGTACGCGCGATAATCATTAGCTGCCATGAGCGCTCGATCGCGGCACAAATCCTCTCTCAGTGGGAGGACTCGAGAAATGATCAACGATTCATATAAACATGGGGGTGGGCAATGCAGTTGGCTTCGGAGACAGCCAATCAGATAATAGACACAGATGATCTCGCTTTTTCAGGCGTCTTTTTTTTCTTTCCTTCACTTCTTTTTGCGTGAGTTCAGTCAAGAGCAGGTTGGTGGAGTAGGCTGTCATAATTCTATCTAAAGAGATTTACTATAGGAGGACTACACTAACTTTAAAAGATTCTGGTTATGTGACCTTACTTTCTATTTATAAATGTTTTGAATAAATCAAGGCATTTGTGGTTATTGATTTTCTTTCTCGGCACAAAATATTGAGGTTAAACTGATAGCTTCCTAAAACCAGTAAGATTAACATGACAAGTGAGTAATAATAAACCACTTGTACTTTAAACCCACTGTAATAGCTCTGTGTTTTTATAAAAGCCATTACTTCCTGGAGTGATATAATATTGTTGGCTCCTGTCTGTTGTAATACTGAGACCACACAAGAGTGTGGCGGTGTCAAAAAACGAGTGTGCTGCATACCTAGACAGCATTTTTGGATATCATGCCTAGTGATCTGCTTACCTATACAGCACTTTTTGGGCATCATGTCTAGTTAGCTGCCTATCTAGACGACCATTTTGGGCATCATATATAGTGAGCTGCCTATGTAAACATCAGTTTTGGACATCATAGTGAGCTGCCTACCTAGACATTGGCATGATGTCTAGGTATCATGTAAGCGGTTTACCAGGTCAACAGTTTTGGGCATCATCCCTAGTGAGCTGCCTACTTACACAGAATTTTTGGGAATAATGCCTGTAGTGGGCACTACCTAGAGAGCATTTTGGATGTCATACCTATTGAGCAGCCCAAGTAGACAGACAAAAAGAAATAAATAAGTAAATAAATAATCCAAAAAGGCTGTCTAAAGGCTGGATAACACTACACAACGTTTGCTTAGATTTTTGTCCTGATTTGCAATCTGGACGAGTTGAAAATAGTTGCTTGAAGTCTGCGCCAGTCTACAGATTTTGGGCAATCGGATATGACAGAATTCACAGAAAATAGCGTAGCGTATGATAGGCACAGACTCTGATTTTTTAGCTTCGGACTATGATTCCATCCAGTCAGAGGATTTCAAAACATGTTTGATATTTTGAGCCAGTTTTAGAACACATATCATGTATAATGAGTTGCTGCTGAATCTGTAGAGTCCATACTTACCGCATCTACCCACCCAAGACCCCATCCAAATGCACTTGGCTCGTTTTTTTCAGATACTACGGTCATCTCCTGCGTATCTGTTATGCATCTCCTAGCAACAAGGTGCGTGTTTCTGTGTGAGTTTGTTGTGTGTAATCCTCCGTCGTTTAGTATATGATGCCTAGTGTTTTAAAATCTGTTCAGATTTTAAAGGTTGTGTAGTGTACTCCAGTCTTAAAGGTTAGTTCACCCAAAAATGAAATTTCTGTCATTAAGTACTCACCCTCATGTTGTTCCAAACCCGTAAGACCTTCGTTCATCTTCAGAACACAAATTAAGATATTTTTGATGAAATCCGAGAGGTTTTTTTTAATCTCCCATAGAAAGCAATGAAATTACCATATTCAAGGTCCAGAAAAGTAGTAAAGACATCATTAAAATAGCCAACGTGACTTCAGTGGTTCCACCTTAATGTTACGAAGCTACGAGAATACTTTTTGTGCACAAAAACAAATAAAAAATAATGACTTTATTCAACAATAATGTTTCCTCTCTACTCTGTCAGTCTCCTATGCAGTTTACGTTGAAGAAACATTACAGAGCTTCCTTGTTTTACATCAGAATGCCGACTCTGTATTGGCTGACTCCTACATCAGCATCACACTCACGCGTCATGGTGCTCACGTGAACAGCGCCGGCCAATACTGAGCCTTCGTTCGAACGTAAACACGGAAGCGGTGCACTGCGTCAACTGCGTAGGAGAATGACAGGGTAGAGAAGAAATTGTTGAATAAAGTTGTCATTTTTGTTTTGTTTTTGCGCTCAAAAACTATTCATAACATCAAGGTTGAACCACTGTAGTCACATGGACTATTTTATTGAGGTCTTTAATACTTCTCTGAACCTTGAATTTGGAAATTTCGTTGCTTTCTATGGGAAATAAGAAGCCTCTCGGATTTCATCAAAAATATCTTAATTTTTGTTCCGAAGATGAACGAAGGTCTTACGGGTTTGGAACGACATGAGAGTCAGTAATTAATGACAGAAATTTCATTTTTGGGTGAACTAACCCTTTAAGAAGACAGCTCACTAGCTTTTGAGACACCAGTGAGAAGTACATCAGTGCTGCTAAAACAAACATTTTGGCTCCTACACAATCTATAACAACTCACAATGAATTTAGTATTTACAGTCAAAAAACAGATTTTCCAAATAACGCCCACTTTTCAGATCAGCATCCATGATATTCTTGAAGAAAATCAACGAGTCACTGAGTGTTTATCTGAACTTATAAACACTAAAATTCCTCTTGTTATTGCCAAGCTAAAGCAATGTAAAAAAGAACAGAGCTTTGTAAACGAATGTGCCTTTTGATGCTCAAGCAATTACAAATCCCAGCAGAGAAACCTGTTTTAAAGCAGTTATTTTAGACAGCTGCAGAGAAAAAGCGAAAAGAGAAAAGAGAAAAAGTTTGCAGAAGAGAATTGATGAATGTCAACAGAGTTCATGTGCTTGGCTTTCCCCCATTCACTCAGCCAGCCTCCAGCGCTGAAAGCTTGTAATGCTTCACCATTATATCAGCTTTTTTTCAGAACCACAATTATTACTTTGGTTGCAAATACACCACGCTGGAGTTTGTGTGACTTCTGCATAACTCGTGTCAGTTCGCAGTGTTTTGGCAATCCGCATTCCTGCGGATGACGATCAGGTCACCTGCATTCCCCTTCCGAAATTAGGGCAAGGCCAGAAAAGCTCGAGCACATTCCATAACCTTATGAACTTGGCTGCCCTCGCAGGGACCGCCATCCCGCAGCACGCCACGTTCGCTCGAGAGTCATTAATATACCGTGAGAACCCTTGTTTTGCCGTGGGTTTCTCGTGCCTTCAGCTATTTTCCACAGAATGCAGGCGCTGCGGCAGGAAGGTTTGGGTGGTATTTATACCCTTTTGTTTTGCCATGTGAGCTGTTCTTGCCCAAGCCAGAAGGTAGTTGAATACGCCGAACCCAGCACTCCATCAGAATATGACAGACGGCCAAAACCAGGCAGTGTTGAGAGCAAAGCAGCCGAAACCACTGGCAGGCACTTTCCTCAGTGCTGAGCAGGCCCCGGGAGCTTATTATTAGCTCTCCTGTAAGCGTGGTACTGTACACACAGGATGAGCAAGAGCACCAAGCCAGAATCCTTCCCATGTTTCGCAGACTGTGGAGTCACCGTGAGGATGTTTTTTTCTGGCTGCAGACTCCATGTGGCTATGTTCAAGTGTCTCAGGCCGACTGCTTTTTTTTGCATAAACTTCACCATATTTCAGCACTCAAGGAGAGGCAGGAAGTTCGATTTGAAATATTAGCATCACCGCAGAGCCTTGCTCATGGGAGTTTGAATCCCATGGAAATTTTCATTGTCCTTTTAGCCTGTAAGATTACATATTCATAGCTCTCACGGTGCTGCTTAACAACAGAGAAACAGCAACGCGGTCATTGCTCATATTAATCTGTGATCAGTGTCAGGCCTGCATACGCACAGAATTAAGAAGCCGCCACGTTCCAGACTGCAGAAATGGGACATGAAAGAGTGCAGTGTTGTCCTTTCCATTCTCCGCCACATCCTGTGTGGTAAGTCATCCCAGAGCACACAAAGAACACCCGCCTCTTCCTTCTCTTTCCTTCCTCACTCTCTTTTATACACCATAACACGAGGTCTTGAGAAGGACACTTATGCTCTACTCTACGTCTGTCGTCTTTGCGTTGGTATAACGGAGATTATTACGCAACAACCTACATAGCTACAAATAATTTAGTATGCCCACGTGAACCTTCACATGCATACAGTACACAAACTTGCCATGCTCCATTCTGACTGACTGGCTTTGTGCAGGAATTACAGGTTTTTAACAGTCTGTTGAAGTCTCACTCAGTCTCCATGCGGCTCCATGCCAACGTTTATTGATTTGAGTCTTTAAAAATAGATTCGTTTGGAGATTGGTCCCCTTACATGTCGGTCAGACGGCCACTTCCTGTCTAAGTGGGCTGTTCTTGGCCTACTAAAGTGCAAAGTGGACTAGACATTATGTTGGTAATAAAAAAATGTGGCTACTCGAAGTCAAGGGGGAATGTGGTTTTGACCAAGCACTGATTTCAAAACATCACTTGCAAAATAAATGTGCCAAAAATATTCAGGCTTAATGCATATATTCAGTTTCAGTTTAGAAGAAATTGTTGGAATACAATGCAGATTATTAGAGTAAGCATCAATGGTTTGCCAGACAAAGACTGGTGTGATGCCAGAGAAATCACAACTTCTCTAAACTCAATCTAGGGATTATTATGTCTAATTGCTCCTAGTATTTCTAGGAACTGTTATGAAACTTGTGATATGCCAGCCAGCATGCACTGTGATCAGGTTTACCATTCTGGAGGGGGGAAATTGCCAGCATAGCCTCTTATTTTGATATGCGATCTATTGTTATGGTTTGTAGAAGGCAGCTCCTAAGAATACTTGGCTTTAATAGTACAAGAGCTTTCAAAGATCTGGCAGGGTCATGGTCCACATTATATTGTTCAGTGAGCATTTGGACAAAATCCAATAGTTCATAATTTTTGAAAATATATGGACCATATAACAAACCGCTAGAAGGAAACATTGAATTAAATGAAATTTGATCGTATCAGATATCACATACTTGCTCTGTTCCAAATCTTACTGAGTTGCCAACAGAGGCAGCATTTTAAGGCATCATAGGCATGCTTCGACGCTAAAGCCCAAAGTATACTTTCGCTTGTCGACGTTTTGCTCCGGTTCACAGCCAGTCCGCATGACATCATTTTCTGTCATCACAGTCCGCTGATGTCCGCGCACATGGTGCGCATGCAGTCCATTTCCACGTGGACAACAATACATGTGTGAGTGATTGAGCATTTGAAAATAAAAGTCCAATAGATATTACTAAAAAACAATATTTTTTGTATTGCACACGGATCTGTCAATCGTGAGGTTTCAAGACGGTCAAGATGCTGACTTAGAAGGCAGCTGCCTATGTAGACAGCAGACAGCGCTAATATAAATTCAGGTGGTGCTTGCTGTATCACTATGGGGCGATGATTTTAAGATGAACAGTGCGGAATAGGGCAGTGGTAGACCATTACAGCTAAACCGTCAGTTAGAGGCTGCCCAGTCTCTCATTATCCCAAGATAAATTGCAACTGGCTCCTCAGTGAGTGCACAGCCGCATCCACGACTCCTCTCGAGACCGAAACATGCAGCATGTCACCAGTTTAGCATTGCCTCCCTGCCTTTTCCTGCACTCCCCACAAACAGCTTCCTGCTTGTTTTTCCGTTAGTTAAGGCCTAATTCAAGTAGCCACAGCGCTGCCCATTTAAGCCGCTGACAGATTTTCCCAGCCCGCGTCTCTAGAGCTTTCCAGTTGGCAAAGAGTTCCTGCCCTACTGACCAGCGTGAAGATGGTACAACTTGCGGCTGCTGCATAATATGTTACTGGTTATTTACTCAAAATTTTTGGAGACATGATTCATACACGGTGATTAAGAACGACTCCCCATTTATTTGAAATTTCCCCCAAACTAATCCGTACCGTTGCCTATGTCAATATGGAGGTACTTGTTCTTTGGTATTACGATTACAGGAAAGTTGATGTCATGGAAGGGGATAGACGAATGTTTTTCATATTATGACATGTATGAGTCAGGAGTGACTTCGTCAGGAGACAGGAAGCATCAATATCAAAGGACTGATATTATGATATGTCAGAGTGATGTAAGTCCGGTGTCTACGACAAGGTTTGCCTTGTCTCACCCACGTGATTAATGTGTTTTCAGTCACTTGAATAAAAACATGTTCAACCATGGGAAACACTGAATCCTCTCCACAGCAGCAAGGGGTCACTTTCTCATGTAAAGCCCCAGTAAACACTGATATTTTGAAATGACTCAGCTGCTGCTTGAGTGAATGAGGGGTCTTGAAGACCTCTTGAAGCTGATGCTCTCCCACCGTGGGATGATTCCATGGTAAACAGGGCCAACATTGCTCAGGACTGTGGGAGAGCCCTCTACCACCCACCCGAGAGTTCTGTTTCAGCCCACAAACACAACTGAAACCACTGCCATGTGCGTCGTCGTGTTGTCTGAGACGTCCTGGTTACAGCCACTTGATACTCCTTGCTGTGAGGTAAAACAATGGCCTGTGGTCACGAATGGAAATGAACTGCTAATAGATTCAGAGAGATTGGCACAGGGTGTTAGCTTACTGCCGTCCTGCCGAGTCGCTGACTCCCGCCCTCTCCTTTCATGAAAGGTGCTGGGTGACGACCATATTGTGATGGTCAAATGTCATCTGGTTCATGTTCTGAAAGGCTGAATCAAATCGGGTGGTTGTTGGAATCTCTTCAAGTCATTGCTATCTATCTTTCCCACCAACCTTTAACTAATATGAAAGACGCCACTGCACTGACTTGACCTTGTTGACCGGATTTCTTGTGGCAGCTATTGTATTTATGTCGAAATGAAATGTAGTGTGCCATGAGAAATAAGTTTTATGACTGTTTATACCCTTTATGAGTGGAGGAAATGAATCTGAAAGACTTTCTACACCCAGCTGTCATCAGAATTTCGGCGATAAATCACGGCAGTTTGACCGTCGCATTGGACCACGTGCTAATTATTGCGAGTCAGCGCATAGCCAAATGTGATTTGTCATAATCCATTAAGAAAACATACATCTGGTGCTGCTGGTGATGCAAACTGAGCACGTTCCAACTGTGTGTGGTTAAGCGAAGTATTATTTTGAACAAAACAGTCATTAAGTCTCTTTTATTGGGGAGACAAAATAGAAAGCGGTAAGAATGAGGTATAGGTGGAGATTATTTACCATATGTCATGAATGTCAATGCTGCTTCTCCTTCACAAAGGATTCACCCAGCAACACAGCCGTTGTGTTCGGGTTGGGAAGGAAGTGATATCATAGACTGAATCATGGCAGACCCAAAGGGGGGATTCCAGTCTAAGACTAAGCCTCTGATGTCAGACCACACCAGTTGGGACGTGAGGCCAACCTAATAAAGTCAATGGGTCTCTGCTTGGGTTGGCTGAGCGCTGCTGAGAGCCACCTTGTGTAATGGTGCGAGGGCTGGGTGGGGATGACAATACAGAGGGCTTTCATCGGTGTGTTAATGGGCGATTCATTGAATCTGCTCTATTGTAAGACTTGCTGCCATTTTGCATTCTTCTGCCAGCATGTCATTACAAAGCCTGAAATTACTGTGAACCTCATCTCTGCCTAACAAACATCAAATCTGTTGTTTCAGCTCCGGAGGATAGCACATTTTTCCAGCTTTAGTTACAGTAAGGAGTGGCGGTACTGGGTGAAAAACAATACTTGACAGCTTTTGCTTAAAGGGATATTATCATGTTTCTTTTTTATTCCTCTAGAGGTCAGCTTATAATGTTAGAAAAGTGTTTTTCTGAGTTTTTCCAGACCTTTTTCCTCCCTCTCACTGACCCTAAGCATTAAATGGTTATTTTTTTGCTGCTACTATGCAAATGTGACCCTGGACCACAAAACCAGTCATAAGGGTCAATTTTTGAAATTGAGATTTATACATCATCTGAAAGCTGAATAAATAAGATTTACATTTATGTATGGTTTGTTAAGATAGGACAATATAGGATGAGATACAACTATTTGAAAATCTGGAATCTGATGGTGCAAAAAAAAAAAAAATCAAAATATTGAGAAAATCACCTTTAAAGTTGTCCAAATTAAGTCTATAGCAATGCATATTCACTCACAAAAATATTTAGGGTAGGCAATTTACAAAATATCTTCATGGAACATGATCTTTACTTAATATCCTAATGATTTTTGGCATAAAAGAAAAATCGATAATTTTGACCCATACAATGTATTGTTGGCTATTGCTACAAATATACCCGTGTGACTTATAACTGGTTTTGTGGTACAGGGTCACAAATGTCTTCACATATGGACTGAAATACAACTCTACTTGCAAGCTGTGGCCCACAGGTTTGAAAACTTTTAATCAAAAAATAATCTGCACCATAATGAGCTGCTCAAACTCTTAAGATCAAGGTCCGACATAAATGTTCTCACACTTAACTCTAAATGCTAGATCTTAGAAATATTAACATCTATCCTGTGATAGAGGATAGATGCTAATATTCTATAATCTATCCTACTTCCTCTGTATTATATCGGTGTGACAGAATGAGCTGAGTTTCTGAACACAGTATAGGTGTCATTAAGTGTGTTTTCATGCACTTTTAAAGGGTTAGTTCACCCAAAAATGAAAATTCTGTCATTAATTACTCACCCTCATGTCATTCCACACCCGTAAGACTTTCGTTCATCTTTGGAACACAAATGAGGATCTTTTTAATGAAATCTGAGAGCTTTCTGTTCCCCCATTGATAGCCTACGCAACTTCCACTTTCAAGCCCCAGAAAAGTAGTAAAGACATCATTAAAGTAATCCAGTGGTTTAACTTCTATTTTACGAAGTGCTGAGAGTGCTTTGTTTGCGGAAAAAAACAAAACAATTTAACACTTTATTTACAAAATATTAATCTCCATCATGTGTTCACGTAACGTCTGCTCTCATGTCAACACAACACTCATGCGTCATGGTGCTCTTGTGAACGTGTGTTGGAGATTAATTTTTTGTAAATAAAGTGGTAAATTATTCAAACAAAGCACTCGCGTGGCTTCATGAAATTGAGGTTAAACAACTGGAACCACATAGACTTTAATGTCTTTACTACTTTTCAGGAGCTTGAAAGTGGTAGTTATATAGGCTGTCAATGGAGAGACAGAAAGCTCTCAGATTTCATCAAAAAGATCTTCATTTGTGATCCAAAGATGAACAGAAGTCTTACGGGTTTGGAACAACATGAGGGTGAGTAATTAATGACAGAATTTTCATTTTCAACTAACCAGTGGTGTAAAGTATTTGAGTAAATGTAGTTACTGTACTTAAGTATCTTTTTGGCTTCTTTGTAGTTGTACTGAATATCAAAGATATTAGCAACTTTTACTCTCTACTTGACTACATTTTTGAACAAATAAATTTAATTTTTACTCCAATACATTTGCGATGAGTAATGCAATTACACATTAGATTTTGCATAGCACCTAACTTTTTCTGCAGCAGTTTGTTTCTGCTATAAAGAATCAATATCGCCATCTAAGGGCATTGAAGGTACTATATCTTGTGCATTTTTCCTTTACTCACTAAAACTTATCAACAAGGCTACTTTACGTGAATAAGAGTGCATTAGCAGGTAGTTGCTGAATCGCAGGTGTTTGATTTGGTCAAGATGAGGTCATGACTGCAGCCGGTGATGAGGCTGAAACCAGCACATCCAGTGCAAGTAGACTTTGACCATTTCATTCTACTTAACATTTTTTTTTTTTTTTTTATCCACTATATTGACAAGACCTTTTTGAAGGATACAGGTTAACTTATGGCCTTTTAGTGCACTTGAGCTTAACTGAGACTTGAGAGTTTGTAGATGTTTAAGAGGCTGTTGTGTCGACCTTGATTTATTGCAATATTGAGGTGATCAGTTTTATTTTGATTTTAGAAAATAAACATGATTTCTCATCTTACAAATCAACTTTTCTCATATTCACTGGCATGTCTTTTAGGTGTCGAGGACTAGTGCATCTTTGAACCCACATTCAGTACGAGTAAAATACTTAAGTACTGTTAAAATCAGATAATCTAAGACTTTTACTCGTCTTATTGGAATTGGTGACTTGTAACTTGTAATGGAGTCATTTTCGCTGTAAGGTATCTGTACTTTTACTCAAAAATGGTTTTCAGGTACTCTTTACACCTCTGGAACTAACACTTTAAAAGTCCAATTTCAGTCAGACTAAAATTAATGCTTATGTCAGACAGAAATTGTCCCAGTCTAATTTTTGCACAATTGGACTAACAGAGTTAACAAAAGGATTAACATAACTAACTTGTACCTCGGCTTCATCCAGCAAGTATGCATGCTAATTGCACTACAATTAAGCATTGTGTCTTTTATACTTGGACAGACCAGCTCGACTACACAATAATTGAACTGTTAGGGGCCATTCACATTCACATTCGTTTTTGCATTCCACTGTGCAGCTTTTCCATTGTTCTTTGATGTAAAAATGCACTGGACAGACACGTTTGACTGTTGCATTCATGCTTTGCAATTTTTCTTTAACGTCTTGCACGACACAACATTCTAAAAATGAGGCGCTCAAGGTAAAAGACTGCCCTGCATCCCACATTTTTAAACGCAAAAACATGTTCTGTGTGATTGGCCCCTGAAGCCCAAAGAATACTTCCTTTGTCTTTGACAAGAAAAATGTGATTCCTCGATACACAAGTCCTTTCATGTGAAAAGTAAATGAGCACACATCACGATTCAAATGGAAAAGCTTTATTACCCACAGCTTTTTACAGTGTACAGGTGTAGTGCATTAAGCTTTAATGTGTAAACTACTCAGCAACTTCACTGGGGGGACAAGTAGTGTATTCACCATTGCAACTTATACTTACATAAATTATTAAATATCTTATTTGGCAAGATTATACAAATGGGCAGGAAGAAAATAGAGAAGTCAGTGTGTATCATTTGCCCACTACACTATGAGACAGAATGGAGAAACACTGCACAAGTAACAAAATATTCATCTGTTTAGTATGGCGTGTACTTTGCATTATACATGTAGCCTTACATAACAAAATAGCAACAGGTCATTTGTGAAAGATAGGAATGTACACAAAAATAAGGTGAATAAGAACACAAGAGCAGAACATTTACAGCATTAATGTTTACAATTACTGCAAGAACACGGATGCATGTACAATCCCACTAAAAATGAGGCAGCGCTGATGGTCACGGCGTACTTCTGCCAACTTCTTTTCAAATCTACTCAAGCTTCAATATCCGTATACAATACTTAACTTCTTTTGCCTCTCCCACATTATGGTTTAAGTGATACTGCTATCATACGAAAATGTCCAACTCAACAGCATATGGCAGGTTTTTTAAAAAAACATTTTAAAAGAATGTGAACAAATACTGTGTAAGTGCAGATCCAAAAATATTTGGCAGCGCTGATGTTATAACAGCATGAATACAGAAATGCATTTTTTTTTTTTTTTTTTCTCATCATAGTAGGTAGTGACCATATATGGTGTCAGCCAGATTTAAACCATGCACAAGATAATGAATCAGCACTGAAGAGTATATCATGCACACGTAAAGAGAGATACATGAAGCATGGACTGAAAGCGCATCATGCGTGTTACAGGGCAAAGACATGAAAGAAACAACGACCGTTACAACTTTGATTGCCTCCATATTGTTTCTCTAATCATCAAATCACACTGTAACAGTATCTGAGAAGACAAATCTAAGAAGGATCATGTTAATAAAACTGAAAGGAACAGGTCACCCAAACTTCTGTCATTATTTACTCAAGCAAATTGTCGGAGCCCCGCACATGATGTGGACAAAAAAAAAAAAAAAAAAAATTATATATATATATATATATATATATATATATATATATATATATATATATATATTTATATTGTGGCCACGATTAAATATTTTGCTTTTAGTTAAATCATGGCCATGAATTAAGAACTTGTTCCCACAATTTATTTATTTTAAATTTTATGGGGGCCTTTTTGTGCTTGTAAATGGACAGGACAGTAGAGATTGACAGGAAAGTATAAAGTGGCGAGAGGGGAATGGGATCGGCAAAGGACTTAAGAGTCGGGATTCGAACACCGGTCGCCGGAAGCGCAGTTGCGCTATGTGTCAGAGCACCAACCACTAGGCCATAGGTGCCACGTTGAACTAATTTGTTCCTTTGTTTGGATTTATCTAAAACAAGGGAACAAATTATTACAACGTGACTATGATTGAGTAAATCCAGGGAGAAAATTATTATATCGTTCACACGATTTACTTAAAACAAGGGAACGAATTAGTTAAACGTGCTGACGTATTATTAGTAAGTTGTGGGAACGAATCGTTGGCCACAATATACATATTTTTTCCAGCATGTCATGTGCGGGGTTCCGTACCAAATCCATATGATGTTTTATTTTTCAGTGGAACGCAAAAGCAGAATTTTTTTGAAGAATCTCAATATCTCTCTATACTATACAAAATTAGTTCATATTGACCAAAAAACTAACAAAATAAACGTGTGCGGTATATTCCAAGATTTCTGAAGCCGTATGATTTTTTTTTTTTTTTTTTTTTTAAACAATATATCACATGTATCATCCACTCTGCTAAAGCTCATCTACATTTCATGCATTCAAAAATGATCTTGTGATTGTGTAATAACTGAACATAATACACAATTTTTTTAAATCTTGGACGCAAATGTGGGATAGATACTGTTGTACAAAGGCTTTAATATTAAGAATACTGCTCACAAGTCGTGTGTTTTTTTTTTTTATTGGCCTTTTTGGAGCTTGGCAGTTTGTATGCAAATAGTTGTGGTAAGATTCTTTCAAAATGTATGTGTTCCAAAAAGAAAAAAGAAAAAGAAGCAACATATAGATTTAGACTGACATGAGAATGAGTAGAAAATGACAAGTTTTCCTTTAAGCACAAAACTGCAGAGTGAAAATATTTTTCATACAGGTCCCTTGAGGCATAATAAGTTACACGTGCCAAACACCTACTAACGGTTGGCAATCTATCGTTTATGCATTACTATAATAAAGATTGTTTTTTTGAGGTCTAAATAAAGATATAGGGAAAGGCCTGTCTGACCGTTCCTCAGTAAAGTGCAATATTCGGTGAAGTGCACACTAAAGGGCAGGCAGTGAGTAAGAAGGTCCACGTAGAGGAGGTGACTAGTTCCGATATACTCACTGCAGATGTGTCCTCATTTAGTAATGCACTACCAGTGCGTCACAGTAACCTCCAATGAGTGGACAACGCCAGGAGGAAATTAGAGAAAAGTCCCCTGTAGAGAACGTTCAATAATTTTAAAAGCTTACCGCGAGTTTCCTCTTTTGGCAAAGGGGGTTTACTTTTTTAGCAGCTTTTTAAAGTAGGCTTAAAAGTGTATTTGTGTTTTTCTGTAAGTTGGCAACACAAATCCCTCCACTATTTAGTGATCTAAAACATTTTCGATTCTTTATGGGCATTGGATCACGTGGAGTCTTAATTACAGCCTCTGGTGTAAACAATTCAGTTCAATTTTATCTTCTAGAAAAGCATATTTACAGGTATACCTATTCATTTTAAACCATTATGAATGTACATAGCTAAAGGATTTTTATCATCCAGAAATAATTGGAAAAATGTCTGAGTCACAACACTGGAATGTAAAAGTGACTACTTATTGATGGATTCATTCAACAGAAACTATCTAATGTCTAATTACCAACGAAATTATATTTTTAGACTGTTATGACTGGTAAGTGTTGTTGCCAACAAATGTGCTATACAGGGTAAATATAATTAGGTAATTGTTATGATTACCTTAGACTGTGATTCTCTTTTGAGTTATGAGTCATGGAATACCTTCCGGTGACCTGAAGCTCTACTGGATCGCATGGCTGGTCCCTTCAACAAGTGCAAACATCACCGTAAAGGAGAGGTGTGGAAATGACATAAGCTTTCCTGCAGCCATGGGGATCCCCTAACAAGAAATCAACTCATAAAACCCATCCATTTTTTGTGTTGTGGCAGGGTGTGTAAGCAAAACTCAGTGATTGCGCGCCAAACGTGTGATATGCAGTCTAATCTTAAAGAAAACAACGTGACTATAAAAAGAGAGGTGAAAGCAAGCAAAAGGGACTCTCGGTCACGGCATGCAACACACACACACACACACACACACACTTGAACGAACGGCTCTTAGATTACTTCAGTTGTTTCTATGGCGCCCCCTGGGTGGCCACTGGTGCACAAGCAATACACAACACAAACACATTCCACTGGCTATGCCTCTAAGTTTGGCAGATACATTGCAGATCACTGTAAAGTGACAGGAAACTTCATCTTTAATGGCTGACGGCTGTCAGTGTGTGATGGTGATTTACGCTTGTTCTAGGAGCCACTGGAAGAGGCTCTTGTGGCTGCGCCTTGTGTTGCCAGCCTCGGGCTCTACCTCGGTGCGACACTCTTCAAAGTATCTCAGCAGAGCCTGCAGGAGGTCGGCGACCCTGAACTCTCTCTCCCTCAGCCTCTGGGCCACGGCCGGCAGCTGGAGCCAGAGAAAAACACGCATGAAATTAAGCTATTACTGCTAGAGCTGGGTGATAGAGCTAAAACATTAACTTAAAGTCTAATTAAAGTCTGTGAATCTATTTACTCAATTTGCATCATCACTCAAAAATGTTCACTGAAATCCCTTTTGTGGCACTTTACAGAAAGAAACAAAAATATAAAATATCAAAAAAAGATATTTACCTACATTTAAAGTTTACATTTTGTGGTACTAGCCAATTATGTTTTATTATTTTATAAACTAATGCACTACCTTTAAAAGTTTGGGGTCCGTACGATTCTTCTTTGAAAGAAATGAATACTTTTATTCAGCCAAGATGCATTAAACTGATCTATAATGTTGCAAAAGATTTCCATTTCCATAATGAGAAGAAATGTTTCTTGAGTAGAAAATCAGCATATTAGATGTGACTGAAGACTGGATTAATGATGCTGAAAATTCAGCTTTGCCATCACAGGAACACATTACATTTTAAAATATATTCAAATAGAAAACAGTAATTTTAAATCGTAATAATATTACTGTATTTTAATAAGCCTGGGTGCGCATAGAGGCTTCTTTCAAAAACAATAAAAAAATCTTACTGACCCCAAACTGTAATGGTACTGTATACTGTTACATTATTAAACAGATGGTATTAAAATTCTATTAAACCTATATTTAATGTACTCATACTCTTAAGATATGAGACAAGAAGAGCTTATCAAACTGATGACAAAGCGCATTGTAATATTCACAGCGTTGCTTAATTTTATATCGCCAGAAAATCACTGCAAATAGTGAGTATTAAAAGGGTTAGTTCACCCAAAAATGAAAATTAAGATATTCTTGATCAAATCCGATGGCTCAGTGAGGCCTCCATTGCCAGCAAGATAATGAACACTTTCAGATGCCCAGAAAGCTACTAAAGACACATTTAAAACAGTTCATGTGAGTACAGTGGTTCAACCTTAATGTTATGAAGCAACAAGAATACTGTGCGTCAAAAAAAATAAAAAATAATGACTTTATTTAACAATATCTAGTGATGGGCGATTTCAAAACACTGCTTCATGAAGCTTTACGAATCTTTTGTTTCAAATCAGTGGTTCGGAGTGTGAAAGTTTCGAAATTTCAAAGGTTCACCACTGGGGGGCATGACTTTGGCAGTTTGATACACGCTTCGAACCACTGATTCGAAACAAAAGATTCGTAAAGCTTCAAAGCTTCATGAAGCAATGTTTTGAAATCACAAGCAAAAACTATACATGAAAAACTTTGCTCTTTCTCCTCATCCTCTATATCACCTGCACACAAATTCACTGATTTCCGCGGCTTATCGCCTTATAAACGAATGCATAAATGTCTTAGTTATTGTTCTGTTGCACATACGGGTCAGTTCAGGATTGTGACCTGTTCACACTCAAACCTGATATTGGCCACATTTATATATATAAAAAAAAAAAAAAATTATAAAAATTCGGATCTGAGCAATAATCAGAATTGAGCACCGAAGGCTTGCAGTGTGAACGTAGTCTAAAACCTCATTCAGACTGTCAGTCCAAATCCGGTTGTTATGCATATCCGACTGGAATCCGATCATACTGTATTGATCAAATGTGAACGGCAAAAAAAAAAAAAAAAAAAAAAAAAAATTCACATGAACTGCAATTTTTACAAATCAGTTTTAAGCTTCATTCA
The DNA here is from genome assembly GCF_019924925.1 of Ctenopharyngodon idella. Lineage (NCBI taxonomy): Eukaryota > Metazoa > Chordata > Actinopteri > Cypriniformes > Xenocyprididae > Ctenopharyngodon > Ctenopharyngodon idella. The sequence continues at coordinate 28,222,330 of NC_067228.1, forward strand.
TATGTGGTTTGAAATCCTATTCAAATTGCATTTCTTGAAATCCATTTCATTCAGACCGCTCTAATCCGATTTTGCATGGTTTATGTGACTTTCTCACGCCACGTAAAATGTGCACATGTCTGACATTGTTATAGGAAACATGCTGAAAGTCGCTGCAGAAACAAGGTTGTGTTGTCGAGCTGGTCGAGCAGAAAATTACAATACAATGGAGACATATTTTGAGACGACAGCACGGAATAAAGCCACGCATGCCAGCCTTCTGCCGCTGCCTCAGAAGACGTAGTAGTCTAGCGCAGTGGCTACATATTGTCAAGTTGTAAATAAGAAAACATCTGTATTGCAAACCCCTCCACATTGTTTTTTTGTTGTTGTTTTTGTGAGGGACATATCGTTAATGACATATCATTATACCATACAGTATGTCCAAACGTTTGCCTATCATCCATCAACCTCAAATGTGGCTTATCATTTGAAACATGTAATTAGTAGCAACTTTACATGGCAGCTCACTCTAACATTAACCTAGATAAATGTGCGCTATTATTAGACGCATATCCAAGTGTTCGTGCGGAGTGTGGAAGTTAAAGCGTGCTTACTGCAAGACATGGAGGCGCCGATGCGATCACTTGCATCTTTCCTGATAACAGCGGAAACAACTTAAAATACTCCGTCATTTTTGGTCATACAGATAAGAGTAATACATCATTTGTAAAATAAAAAAAACAGGATGCGCTTTCTGTCGTCTCGGTCTCCGTGAACTTGAGCATGTCAAAAAAATAAACCAAAACTCAGTGTATAACCTGCCTCACAGACATGAGAAATATATCTTTAGAAAGCTTGAAATGTTAAGCGATTGTCAACCAATTCAAGTTGAAAACAAATATTCTCAGATTACGTAATCCGTGTATATACGTAAAACGTGTATATAGGCACAGCCACTACTGTGGAGATGACGAGTCAGCATGCCGAAAACACATGCTCTGCAGCCGAAAACACAGAAAACTTTCAATAAATTATTAAAATGTTTCGACAGTCTCCTTGAATAATTATTACTTTTGCCGGTACGCTGTGGCAAGCTTTATGTGTGTGCTTGAGCGCTGATTAGGCTATGTATTATATATAGGCAATTAAAGGTTCATTATTATGATGTATAAGGCTTATTAATATACATGTGCAATTAGTTGACTAATCGCTTAAATTTACGACTACTAGTCGACTAGAAAAATCTTTAGTCGAGGGCAGCCCTAATTGAAACCAATGCAGATATTCCGAAAAACGAAAAAGTTCCATGGGATGCACAAATCGGATCTGAACAGTTGCGATACGCAGTGAGGACAGTCAATAATTTAGATCAGATTCCAGTCGGATGCACAAATAATCTGACAGTGTGAACAAGTGTTCTCACCTGCTGGAGCTCCTGGCCTGAGAAATGGCTAAGCTGCATTAAAGACAGATCAGCAATAGAGGCGGCGATCCACTGGAGCACAGCCGTCAGCTGGGGGTCCATAGCCCCACCCTGGACATCGGTACTGACCACCAAAAGAGCTCTTTCTGCCTGCCCATGTTCCCTCTCCACTCGCACCGCTCCTGCACATACATATAAAACACACACATTCAGCTCATACATACACACAAAAACCATCATAGCAAAATAGTCTACTTCAGCAGACCAGTTTCCCACGCTCTCTCTGTTAACTAGGCCAGACACAGAACTCTGCTTGAGCTCATCTGTTGACCCACATGGAGCCGGTCTGACAGTTAGACTACTAGGAACGAGGATAAATAGTCTTGTGGCTTTGACAGGGGCGCGCTGAAGGTGCTTGGCCAAGTAAGACCACTTTAAATGAGTGGCAGCAAAATAAAAGGCTGAAATTAGTTTAACAGTTGAGGTTTAACATCAGACCACAGAATAAACACTAGCATTGGAGAAAAATACAAAGAAGAGATATAGTTTTCATTTACCGCCTGAATCCTCTTTGGCCTCAGCTTCCTTCTCTTCAGCACAGTCACTGTAAGGTGAAAAATAGTACAGGTGTAAGAGAGTCTTACTGACAGACTAAAGGGAACGACACAACGAACCACATGCAAGGGAGAGTGACAGCAGCTCCCAGCATTCCCTTTTCTCATATAAACCAGCTCCACTACTGTTTCAGCTAGAATTCATGCCATATTTATGCATTGATGCCTTCGACTGAACAACTGATTTGGTGTGGGGCATTATTAGCAAAAAAAATTCTATCAATATTTTTCAGATTTGCATATTTACATAATCTGAGGAACCACATTTTCTACTGCTATTTAGCTAAATATTGCTTAATTTAATACTGGCAAATAAATCAGCAGTATATTATAAATATTTGTTGTCCAGCTCTGATTTGGATGGACATTTTCTAGCATAAGTTTAAATGAAATGATCAAGAATAAACATTACATTTCGGAAGGATCATGTGACAATGAAGACTGGAGTAATGATGCTGAAAATTCAGTTTTGCTGGAATAAATTATTTTAAAACATTAAAATAGAGAATACTTGCTTTAAATTGTAATAATATTTCCCAATTTACTGTATTTTTAATCAAATAAATGCTGGATTGGTGCGCATACAGTATCTCACAGAAGTGAGTACACCCCTCACATTTTTGTAAATATTTTATTATATCTTTTCATGTGACAACACTGAAGAAATGACACTTTGCTACAATGTAAAGTAGTGAGTGTACAGCTTGTATAACAGTGTAAATTTGCTGTCCCCTCAAAATAACTCAACACACAGCCATTAATGTCTAAACCGCTGGCCACAAAAGTGAGTACACCCCTAAGTGAAAATGTCCAAATTGGGCCCAATTAGCCATTTTCTCTCCCCGGTGCCATGTAACTCGTTAGTGTTACAAGGTCTCAGGTGTGAATGGGGAGCAGGTGTGTTAAATTTGGTGTTATCGCTCTCACTCTCTCATACTGGTCACTGGAAGTTCAACATGGCACCTCATGGCAAAGAACTCTCTGAGGATCTGAAAAAAAGAATTGTTGCTCTACATAAAGATGGCGTAGGCTATAAGAAGATTGCCAAGACCCTGAAACTGAGCTGCAGCACGATGGCCAAGACCATACAGCAGTTTAACAGGACAGGTTCCACTCAGGTTCCAAAGAAGTTGAGTGCACATGCTCAGTGTCATATCCAGAGGTTGTGTTTAGGAAATAGACGTGAGTGCTGCCAGCATTGCTGCAGAGGTTGAAGGGGTGGGGGGTCAGCCTGTCAGTGCTCAGACTGGGTCATGGTCTGGGGCTGCATGAGTGCTGCTGGCAAAGTGGAGCTACAGTTCATTGAGGGAACCATGAATGAGCAGAGCATGATCCCTTCCCTTCGGAGACTGGGCCGCAGGGCAGTATTCCAACATGATAACCCCAAACACACCTCCAAGACGACCACTGCCTTGCTAAAGGAACTGAGGGTAAAGGTGATGGACTGGCCAAGCATGTCTCCAGACCTAAACCCTATTGAGCATCTGTGGGGCATCCTCAAACGGAAGGTAGAGGAGCGCAAGGTCTCTAAAATCCACCAGCTTCGTGATGTCGTCATGGAGGAGTGGAAGAGGACTCCAGTGGCAACCTGTGAAGCTCTGGTGAACTCCATGAGGGTTAAGGCAGTGCTGGAAAATAATGGTGGCCACACAAAATAATGACACTTTGGGCCCAATTTGGACATTTTGTTTTACTTAGGGGTGTACTCACTTTTGTGGCCAGCGGTTTAGACATTAATGGCTGTGTGTTGAGTTATTTTGAGGGGACAGCAAATGTTATACAAGCTGTACACTCACTACTTTACATTGTAGCAAAGTGTCATTTCTTCAGTGTTGTCACATGAAAAGATATAATAAAATATTTACAAAAATGTGAGGGGTGTACTCACTTCTGTGAGATACTGTAAATACTTCTTTCAACAACATAAAAAAAAATCTTAACAACCCAAAACAGTAACTGTACTGTATACTGTTATATAATTAAATGAGAGATGGTATTAAAATTCTTTTAAATCTATTTCAATGTACTCACAAGTCTTTAGAAAATGTAATAGCCAAACAAAAAGTGCACTGTGATATTCAGAGTTTTGATTAATTAATCAAAACTTAAATTTTATATCGCCAGCAAAATCACTGCAAACATAATGAATATTAAATATGTCTCCAAGGCCTCAATAAAATTGAAAAAAAAAAAAAAAAACTAAGGAATAACCTGAATTTGCCTAAACTATAAACTATTTATAAATGATAACTTGCAATATTGCCAGATAAATCAGCAGTATATTATAAATATTTGTTGACCAGCTCTGATTTGGGTGAGCATTTTTTTTTTTTAAAGGTAAGGAATCATGAGACAATATCCGTTTCTGGTTGTAAATGCAGGGGATTTTTTTTTTTTTTTTTTTTTTTTCTCCAGATATGCTTTTCAGATGTTTTTTCTATGTATGATGTAATGATTTATAAAGTGATCTCTGTTACTTTTCACTCAAATGCACATGATTCATGTTGTGGACCTGAACTCTAATGAGAATTAGGGACTGGGAAATTCTTTTTTCACTCAAACAGGAAGCATGCAATTAGGACAGATAGTTCATTCTTTAGTAAATACATCACAAAACACTTATGAAGTCAATGACCCAACCCCAACACTTCCTACACCCACAATTCTACCAACATGAACACAAAGATTCAATTGACTAATTCCAACCACAGGATGGAGAACAACAATGGGAAGTTTTGTTTTTAATAGGTAATGTCAGACACGTTTTCAGCACTTGCTGATAAAAAGTTGCATGACATCATGCAATAATTAGAGCCGCACACACTGGCTATGCTACACCTCTTTCCATAGACCAACCTGTCTGATGGAGAGAAGGACAAATGTTCTTCATAAACCTCGCCTTCTAAACCCAGACTGCTCCAGCTACTGCTGTTTCCATTACTGCTGGGGGAGAGAAAAAGAGAAACACTACAAAATCATTTCTATGCAAAACTAGAAAACCTACCAGGAGCTTTGTGATATTTTTGATACATTTGATATTTATTTTGCTATTAATCTATTTGCTCTGAAAGGGTTTAAAGCAGTGGTCTCAAACTCAATTCCTGGAGGGCCACAGCTTTGCACAGTTTAGCTCCAACCAGCTCCAACTCACACCTGCTTGTAAGTTTCTAGTAATCTTGAAGACCTTGATTAGCTGAATCAGGTGTGTTTGATTAGGGTTGGAGCAAAACTGGCCCTCCAGGAATTGAGTTTGAGACCACTGGTTTAAAGGATGGTTTTATTTTTTTTTTTAATTCAGAAGAACCAGAATTTCAACCAAACACCAATCGTAGCCATTAGTTTCAAAATGTTTCATGCAAGATATAAAACACAGCAGAACTTAGAGCTGCACAATTAATCGTTAAAGGGGTCCTTGATTACGATTTCACTTTTTAACTTTAGTTAGTGTGTAATGTTGCCGTTTGAGCATAAACAACATCTGCAAAGTTACAACGCTCAAAGTTCAATGCAAAGGGAGATATTTTCTTTTACAGAAATCCCTTTTTAAGGACTACAACAAAAGGCTCTTAGGGATTACAACAAGCTTCTTCCCGGGTTGGTGACATGACAAACCCCAAAATTTACATTAACCCTGACCCCGGGAACACGCAACAAAGGGGGTGAGGCCATGTCAGGCTGCTTTAGAGAAGAGGAAGAGTTGTTGTAGTCAATCGTTATTATCATGCCGTCATTTTACACCGGACTGCTTCACAAATGAGTCAAACGGGTCAATTCAACACTGGATTTGCTCAAAAGACGGCACATGCTAGTCGATGAGTTGAATCAACTCCACAGAAACTACATAAATGTATCCACTATTCATTCAGAATTGTCCAGTTGCATTCTAAAAGTTGTAACTTCTTCCTGAGTCTCTCCATCAGTGTCCGACTCCGGTTTAAACAATGTAAGGCTGAACACCGTTACTGACAATCGTCATTTTGGCTGCGTGAGATTCTCCAGCTTTGTTTTTGTTGAGCAACCGAAGCGTGAGCTGTTAAAGCTCCGCCCTCTTCTGGAAAGGGGGCCGGAAGCAGCAGCTCATTTGCATTTAAAGGGAAACACACATAAACGGCCTGTATTTGCTTTACATCTTGTAAAAGAAAAAATAAAAAAATAAAAACTGGTGTCTATTAAACCTTTGAAAAGTACGATCACAGCGAATATTTAGATCTGCGTTGGCACTGCCGCTGACCCAGAGAGAGCAGCTGTCATGTATAGGTATGAAAAAGCTTCACAAACAGCTTCTTTTCAAATAGTATCATTATTTTTGTGTTATAATAATTCAAAGTATCACAGAAGTACTGGGATTAAAGTTTATAGTTCAGATATAAACATTGATGTCTATGGCAGAGATCAAAATAGAGTAAATCACCTTTGAAAAGAAACTTGACACTTCAAATAAAGATTGTATCAATTACAATGTTACACCAGTAGGTGGCAATAAGTGTCTGTTAAAAAAAAGTATTTGTCATTGAATCATTCATTCAAGAGAATCGTTCAAAAATGCTTATTCATCCAGTAATAAAACAAGTTAAGTCTTTATGAGTGAGTCATTGAATCATTTCTGCATTGAGTCATTGAATCAATTCAAACTAGACTGCAGTAATTAACATTTTGTCAGAACCTCTAGTAAATTACATGTTATTTTGTTTAGTCGACTATAAAGAATCGTGGGAGAAATTTTATTTTAAAAAATAAAATTGTGACTCTCAATTTATCCAGAATCGTGCAGCTCTAGTAGAACTGTAAATATAATCAAGACATTTAACTAAAAGAACTTGCTACCACGCAGAGATGTGATGACGAGTTTTGAAGAGTCAATTCACTGTAACTGAAGCTCTAAATGTAAAAACTCTAAACATTTGTATAAACACTCATACTCATTAATACTCAGTCATGAGACAAGAAAGGATAGAAATAATAGTCTAATCAAACATATATACAATGTTGCTTCATTTTTGTATCGCCAGCAACATAAAAAATATATATTACCCAACCCTAACCATGTTATGTAAAAATTAATTAATTAATACAGTACTTGAGCACATGAAACTAAAAAAAGAAAACTGTTAACTGTCATCTATATTTGGACATACTGAGAATTTATGGAGTTTCTAGGTTACTCGAGAAACACTGCCTTAAGCTGACAACCACACCTTTCACAAATATTTTGATACCTTCATGGTATCTTGGGATGTTCAAAACAAAAATTGCTCATACATTCAAACTTTTAGTTTCTTGGGAGATATTTAAATGTTGATAGAAATTGCTTCTATTGAGACACTGCAGCCAAAAACAATACTCAACAATGCTTGCCTTTGAAAGACAATACAGTGTGAGTCAGCTGTCATGTTTTGAAGCCAAAGACACTTACATTTTTTCTGAGAATGAAAAACAATATCCCTAAACGCTCATCTAGACAAGGCTCTAGGTGTTCCTCAGCAATTTTGGAAAATGGTGAGATAATCAGCAACTCTGGTTTCAAATAAATTGTAAAATGGTTTGTGTATAAAAGAACAATAAACATTCTTCAGCAATGAGTCACACAGTAGGTTCTTCTAGTCTACAACCTAAACTGATAAAACTCAACATGCGAATATAGTCAAAATGTCTCAGCTGAAAACCAATCATGCCGGCAAATGGTTTGAAAAACACACCAAAAGTCTACTATGCAACGTATGGAACACCTGACATTGACACTACTTTTCAAACACAGATCTCTCCTCTACATACTTCATTGAGGGTTTGCAATGGTTAGGTCAAATGCAGTCCTTCCAATTTTAATTCACCAAATCATACTTTTCACAATGATTAGAACCACATGGTTGTGAAAGGTGAACAAGAAAAGAAAGTAAAGTGCTTTGAACTTGAGTGTGGTATTAGTCGACTAGCAATGCTTCATTTACTGTTTAAATGAACTATTCTATATCTTGTGTATTGCTTGTAAGTGTGGTGAGACTTGTTCACCTGTCACTTAGATGGTGAAAGCTGCTGCTCTCATCTGGGTGGTCTTCTTCAAAACTCAGATTGGACCAGCTTCCAAGACTGTCATCACCAACACTCAAACTAAGCTGTTGACTCACTGTTGACTCCGTCACATTGACGCCATCCCTTCTAGGAGTACTGAAACACAGAAAGTCATCATGAAATAAAAAAAAGTTTCAAAATCATTAGTAACAGGATGAGCAATTTTAAGTGATAGACTGTGTGTATGACTGTGAAATCTGTGTCACTTTACCCGAAATTGACGGTTTGGCAGACGTTGGACAATGCAGATGTCATAATCTCTGTGGTAAGACTTTCTGCAAAGCTTGCGCCATCATGACCAATCCCACTGTCTGCATTCAAGCTGGTGCAGCTCAGCTCTTTTTTGGCTTTTTCAATGACACTGGACACCATTTCTTCAGCAAAAGTAGCTCTCTTCTCCAAATCAATGTGAATTCTAGGAATTTCCAGTCCAGTCACTGCATCGGATTCTTGTTGCCTTCTTTTCAGTCCCTGGAAACCACGACGACCATCTCTACTGCAAAACAGGCATTCTCGACCTTGGCAGTATCGGCAGGTTTCATATGCCTCAGCCAGCTTTTCTGTGAAGGAATTAGGTTCGAGTGCCCTCCTGTCCCCAGCTGCCTGAACACATGCTGGCCCCAGCGTCATTTCCAAAGTGTCATCGACAATTTTCCTGGCATAATGTTCAATCACTTGCATTACACTGCTGTTGCTTTTGCTATCATTCAAGCTGCTCGTACTATGATACAGCCTGTTAGTTTCTGTATAAGTTAAAAGAGAGCATGAAAATGTATTTTTGATGAGATTTTCGCGCATGTCCTCGACACTGGATTTCCTGTAGAGGCAAGAATCAGTGAGCGATTTAGGCAGTCGAACTGATGACATTCTCAACTTTCTCGTAACGTCACATGTGATGTTGTAGGCGAGCGACTCAGCAAAGTTCACAAGTTCTACATATTCGTTACTGCTCATGTCTTGACTGTCTTGACAAGCACATGGCAGAGATTCACAAGAGGATCCATCTTTTCCATCAGTAAGTGCAGTGTGGGTTGACTTGGATATGGGAATTTGAGAGACATCAGGACTACGATCATTGTGTAAACGCCTAGAGGAGTGTAGCCTCAAAGGAGATCTCTGCTTTATTTTTCTTGCCGCATGAGCCAGGCCAGATTTAATAGATCGATATGCCAAACGAGTGGCATACTGATCCAATATAAGCTCTCGGTTACCTCCCTCTTTCTTGAGAACCTTAATGAGGTATCCTGCATATTCATCAGTGACACTTTCACAACTTGGATACTCTGATGACATTCCACTTGCTTGGACGTCACCAGACAATTGACAAGTCAAACTTCCCAAAAGGCCATCTCCACTCTGACACTTGTCAGTAGAGTTTACAGATCCTCTTTTTATCGTTTTGTGACGACAGTGGGTTGAACTCATCATCCTCTTGACATCGTTGATGACTTCTCCAGCCACTTCTCCAGCATATGTCCACAAAGAATTCAAAGTCTGTTCAGAAAACTGTGCACTATGCAAGGCAACACTGCCTTTGCTCTCGTCACCCATAGGCTTCTTCACATCTCCAAGACTTAGTGTGTCCATCTCAGTTGCCATGGAAACAATGTGGCACGCTAAACGCTCTGCATAATGGAGCGCACTCCTCTCGAACATTCTGCTCCTGACATTGGGACTCAGCTCTGACTGGCAGTTTCTAGTGTGTGGACCATCTTTCTGGTTCTCCTCCTCGTCTTCATTGCTGCCAGCTTCTTCAGAGAGAGACCTAATGAGTTTCAGCATGAAATCAGCCTTGTCTGAAACTGAACCAGCTTCTTTGGTGTCGGTGGCAGGCGGGTAATAAGGGGTGGGTGGAGGAGTCGCAGGAGAAAATTCTTTTGCAAGCGTACCTTTGAGCTTCTTTGAGAACTGTCTGATCTGTTTCTCACTGTACTGTTCCGATGGCTGCTGAGGACTTGAGGGTGGAGTGCTAGGAATTTCAACTGATTTCGTTCCAGAGTTGCTGCTTGAAAAATCTTCTGCACCTACTTTTCTACCGCCACAGGAGGCAACTTCAAAACTGGGTACTTCCAGCGTGTCCCTTCTCACGACAGAACGGACCTCTGGGGTGAGCTTGGATACTGGACATACACTTCTGGAGGATGGGTCACTAGAACCCTTTGGCACCAAGTGAAAGGGAATCTGAGAGGAACCTCTCTGAGTCGACACATGTGATTTAACAATTCCATGGCTTGGAGTGGATATGCGAGCTGCTATTGTTTTGCTCAAAAAGTCTGCACAGTCCTCTACTTTTTTCTTTACTTTTGTAGAAGAATGCATTAGATCGAATGCCTCACCTACTATAGTGTCCACCATATTTCCAGAAAAGTTTTGAAAAGTCTTTCCAATCGAGGGCTTACCAGAATCACTTTCAGTGGACATGCCGTCGACAATTTCCTCACCACTGGCATCCTGGATTCTTGCGGGACCAGGTGATGATTCAGTCTGAGTTGCTGCAGACGTATCTGAGGTTGATGATGCAACTTCCCCTTGGCAACAAATGGTTCTTTTAGGGCTGGTCTGACACACGTGACCAATACTGGGTTTATACTGAGAAGGTTCATCTGAGTTCTGTACATGGGATATGACCTTGCCAGCCACAGGAACTGGAACACAACTGGCGATACCTGACACGCAATACAAGGCTTTCTTCACTGTGCAACCAGGATCAGGCTCTTGATTTGCAGCCTCTGTGACGGCCTGAGATCCAAGATAGCTTGTTTGGGCACTGCAGGTTTTTGTGATGAGAGAACTATCTTCAGCACTCACATAGCAAATATTGTCTACTGACACACTGATAGCTGCCTGGGTAGTGAATGTCACATCAGCTTGTGAGAGCTCTATAAAAGCCTCTTGGAGAACGGACTCCGACAGATCAGAGGCATAGGATGAAACCACTTCCTCGTCTTGCTCAAACGACCAGTCACCTGGTGTGAGTGGCGTTGAGGGATGTGAAAACTGGCAAACCTCCATAATTCCTTCAAACACTAATTCCTCAGCAAGATCTGCAGCAAATCGTGTGACAGTGTTGTTGAAAATCTGCTTTTTCACAAACAGAAACTCTTTGAGGGCTCCAGAAATGGCTTCTCCTACTAAGAACCCGGCCAGACCATTTATGGCACGCTCTTTTAACACGTATGCATGGCGCATACCTATCTCATGAAAGGCCATTTGAAATACTGAAGATGTCAGCCTTGCAGCCAAATGGCAAAGTGTAGTGGTACAGGAGGACACACCTTTCTGCAAGTCCCTTAAGGCACTTCCAAGGCTCATTTCGACTAAGTCTGTAGCAAACTTCTGAATCCCATCCTTAAGAGTCTGTGATTGGGATTTAGTGATGGTGACTGTCTCCTGGATGTCTGAGAGCTTCATTAGATGCCCATTAGTGTTTTTGAACTCCTTATGACACACACAGCTCAAGTTCTTATTAATGTTAAAATCAACAGGGGAGGAGTACCCACAGACCGATCCAAGAATTTCTTTTGACAGGCTGTTGGCAAAATCAGAGTATGTTTTGTACAGTGAGCAAAGGTCCTGTGGTTTACGTAATTCTGAGCCATCACCATCTGCCTTCCAAAAATACTCTAAGGACCCTCCTTCTCCCAGTGGGCTAAATGCAGATGAACGAACTGGACTGAAGAGCGGCCCACCTTCCTCGCAGGGAGTCCTCGCTGGCCGTGGGGAATCTGGTGCATCAGAGTGAATACTGTACGGTGATCCTGGTTTAAGTGGAGTTGGTTTCTTGACATTGGCTGGAAGAGTCCTATGATCAAACTTGTGAGGATTCATTGCTGTGGTCGAGCACCCCCTTGATACAAATTTACATCCAGAGCTGTCAACATACTTCTCTGTTTGACCAGGGAGGGGCTGTTCTTTAAGGACCTTGATGTTGGAATCAGAGGACTGGTCTAGTTCATCAAACTGATCAAAGCTGTCGAAAAATTCACTGACTTCTGAGTCAGAGTCTTCTACTCCATCCTTTAGAATGGGGATCTTGGGAATGTCAAGTTTTGCTTTAAGACTCTTCTGATATCCAACTTCATCCAGGAATATAATAGGACTGGGACTTGAGCAGTCTGATTCATCTGACTCCGTGAGTGAAGTAGCACGTCCCTTTGGCAGACTGCTAAGTCCATATGGGATTTCTGAAATTTCGGGCCACGCTGTTGACTTTAGGACAGTTTCTGACACTTTTGCAGCAGCCTTTCCTTTGCGCACTGACTTCCTAGGTATAGAACTTATAATAATACGAGATCCAGTTAAGTCTTTTAAATGAGTGTAAGGGACTGTCTGGGATGCCACGTCCCTTTGGTTCCTCTGACTATGGGCACCTGCAAGATCAGAAAACAGTTTGTAAGAACAGAACTGTTATTAACATAGGCAAATACTTAATAATCTTGATAATCTAAAGGTCAACGTCCTGTTTTAAAATGGGTTTAAATAAAAGCTTATTTTATTTCAATTTATTTACATTCAAAAGTTTGGGGTTGTTACAATGTTTTTGAAAAAAGTCTTTTAAATGCTCACCAAGGCATTACCGTAAAAACTAGGGGTGTAACGATTCACTCGTTTTCTCAATGCATCGATTACAAATCCCGTCGATGCATATGCATCGATCTTGAAACATGTTTTTGGAATTGTGAATCGTTACTTTAGGCCGATAATCGATGTAAAATGCTAAGAATCGGATTAATCGCAATTCTATAGCTCTCCTCAGGACGACCACTGCTATTCACATGAGCAGATGACAGCTCTCTGTTAAGACAGCAATAGTTCTGAGTCAAACTGCTCAAGCCATTGATAAAGCTGCCAAGTCATTGCGCGATCACTACTGTTGAAATAAAACACTTTTATTGAGTGGAAACATCGCTGTTATTTTCGATAAGATAAAATACTGACGTTTTAAGGAAAAGGGTCATTGACATTACCTGAGCAATTTTAAGGCGCGCATTTATTGCATGGACGGAGCAAACACATAATGTAAATGTCTAAATGCATACTCACAGTTCAATGAATGATAAATGAAATTATGAACTTAATGTCGTTAAACTGAAAGTAGGAAGGAAACTGCTGAAATAACGACAACATTAACACTGACATAAGAGCGCGTGGTTTATCAATCAGATGCGCGTTAAAGTTGCGTTCGTTACTATAGCTACAGTAGAAATCCAGCGCGTTTTCTTTCAGAATCATCGTAAGGAAAAAGCTCCATATAAAGAGGACAAAGAGGGCTTTTAAAGCCCTTTTCAAGTTCTGGCTTATGTAAATTTCCACAAATGCCAATTTTTATAGGCTATTAAAATAAAGTTATGTACCATCATTAAGAACTAACATGAACTAACATTAACAATGGACAAAAGTTTTTTGTTTGTTTGTTTGTTTTTTGCCCTTACTCTCTGACCTCCTGAAGGCCGCTGTGTAAAGACACACTGGGGGAAGCATTTCAATAACCCTATGAATGCATATTAAAATGTAGAATCGAATCGAATTAATCGAATCGCATCGAATTTTAATGTGAATCGTCTCGTATCGAATCGTTCTGAATTTGTAAAAATCGTTCTTGAATCAAATCGAACACCTATGAATCGTGAATCGAATTGAATCGCTGTCTACCCAAAGATTCACAGCCCTAGTAAAAAGATTAATATTGTGACATATTATTGCAAATTTAAAATAAATATTTTTTTTTTTAAGTTTTTTTTTTTTTTACTGCATAATTCTTCAGTCACATGATCCTTCAGAAATCATGCTGATTTTGTTCTCAAGAATTCTTATCAATGATAAAAACAGTTTTTTTCTGGGCTCTTGTATGGATAGAAAGTTCAAAATAACAGCGTGTAGAAATAATAAATTATTATAAATATCTTTACTTTCGCTTTTGATCAATTTAATGCATCCTTGCTGAGTAAAACTTTCTTTAAAAACATTTTACTGACCCTAAATTTTTGAACAGTAGTGCATTTATTAAAAAAAAAATCTTTTAGCTATTTTGAATGAGAAGCATAGATAGCTAGTGACCAGCAACCATAAAAGTTTTCAAAATGCTTGTGAACAGCTGCTAGTTCTGCTTTTAATTACCTGTGTCCTCCTCTTCAAGATGTTCAAAAGCAGTAACAAAGTCCTCTTCAATAGAAGAGACAGACTGATTTGTGTCATCATCCTCAGCTTGACATGCTTCTGAAGTGCCTCTCTGCAGAACCTGTAACTCCAGGGCATACCTTATCCCAGCTGTGTATCGAGCCAACAACCCCAGCATGGTGCAAACACTAATCTGAGGAGTGGGGCTATGTCTCAATATACACAAGGCTCTTGAACAGGCCTGAGGGTGAAAGGAAAAAGAACAATGATTGCATTAAAAAAAAAAAAAAAAGAATCAATCAAATGCTAGAATGACAGGATATAAGCCTTTACGTCATAATACATCATCAAGGTAAATTGTTGATAAACTTAATGTTAATGGAAGATAAACATAATTCACTTAAGTCTGCAAACATTCAATTCCTGAACTGACATAATTTCTTGAGAAGTTGTGATATTTAGACTTCTCACGGCACTCTTATTTTCCCTGACATACGTGAAAGAAAACATGAAATCTGTTGTTATGTCTGAGAAACACTTGTGGTTTGATGAAATGTTCAGAGTACAAAACTTAATACCATGGCTGCCTTCCACAAGGTTAGCTCTGTTTAGACCCAATTTCACACAAAACAATATCACAAATTTGGAAACCCAGACGAAACATTGAAGGACACCTGATATCAAAATGACAGCAGCAAACACACGCCTCAAACAAAACATAAACATCCTCCAAAATATTCAAGCATAATATACAAAAAAACGAACCTGAGAAACACTGTCTTTCCTCTCAAATGGTCTTTTGGGGTCTTTGAGGAGCAGAATCTCTTCATCTTTAAGAGTATGAACACGTAGTGATCTAAGCAACTCCATCATCTCAGTGGAGAGGGACGTCAGAGCCTGTGGGCATCAAAGAATACATGACTTTAGGAGCCAACAAAGGATGCCTATAATGTTGCATCTATTTTGTGGTCTTTGCTGAGCCACTCTATTCTTTACAAAGAAATTAATTTAAAAAAATTGAAAGATAAACCACCTTTTTATGTGTGCTTTAGTTTATACAGTTAAAAAAAAAAAAAAAAAAAAAAAACAGATTGGGTTTGGTAAGATTTTGTAATGTTTGAAAGAAGTCTCTTATGCTCACCAAGCCTGCATTTATTTGATCAAAAAAACAGTAAAAATACTAAAATTGTGAAATATTATCATCATTTAAAATAACTATTTTCTAATTAAATATATTTAAAAATGTAATTTATCCCTGTGATGCAAAGCTAAATATTCAGAATCATTACTCCAGTCTTCAGTGTCACAAGATCCTTCAGAAATTATTTTAATATGCTGATTTGCTGCTCAAGTAACATTTCTTATTTTCAATTTTAAAAACTGTTGTGCTGCTTTTGTGGAAACCATTTTTCAGGATTCTTTGATGAATAGAAAGTTAAAAAGAACAGCATTTATTTAAAATAGAAATCTTTTGCAACATTATAAATCTTTACTGTTACTTTGGATCAATTTAATGCATCCTTGCTAAAAAAGAAAATATATATATTCATTTCTTTAAAACATATCTTACTGACCCCAAACTTTTGAACATTAGTGTTATCAGCACAAAAAGCACTTACCTGTAGAGTGAAATCCTCCCCCTCAGCATGACTAGGTAAGCATACATAATGTACCTATGAAAGAGAATAAACAATAATGCCCATCATATTTATATTGAAGTTACAATATAGATTCCATAAAAATGTTCAAAAAACAGGTGCAATACATACTGACTTTATGCATATTTAAATGAAGTCACTGTCATTCCCTTCAGTTCAAACATGTTTCTTTTTTATGCGCATTAAGCTTACCTATTGTAATTAATGTATGTTTACATTTTCTATTGATCATAGCTGCAGTAAATGCATGATGATCAAATTGAAAATGATTAAATTGTAAATGATCAAATAATGAAGAAGAGCTTTAAAACCAGGCATATAACGTGCCTTGTTATAACACTTTCACTGTTTCAGGTATCTAGATCACAGTTATGGAGCAGGGCTGTACTTTTTATTTTTTAACTGTAATTTCTTTTTTTTTTTATTAGGGCTGTCAAACGATTAATCGCATACAAAATAAAATTTTGAGTTTGCATAATATATATGGGATATATATGTGTGTGTATATATATATATAATATAAATTATATAAAAATATAAATAAATACATATACTTGTAAATATTTCTCAAATATATACATGAATGTGTTTGTATTTATATATACATAATAATTACACACAGTACACCCACATATATTAGGCAAACTCAAACTTTTATTTTGTATGCGATTAATCGTGATTAATCGTTTGACAGCCCTACTATATATGTATAAGTATAAAAATAATAAAATAATAATAATTATTATATTATTATTATTATTATTATATTTTACAGAAAACATGCATTTTACGGAAAAACGCTAGCTGAACTGTTAACATGCAGGGAGCATATAACTATAAATCATTAGAATGGTAGAAAGATTTTATTATAAAATATGAAATTGTTATGATAAAAATCTGTGATGGGAATTTCTTAATTTTTGTCAGGAAATCTTATGCATCTACTGAGGAAAAAAAAAAAAAAAAGACTACACTGCTCTACACTGGAGAAATATTTATGGATTTGCATACGTTTACTTAAAATGTATTTCTTTATTATTATTTTTATTTTATTTTATTTTTTTACCCAAAATAGGGTGTTTTGAGCATTAGTCAGTACACGCATATATTGTAATGTCTGTTTCATTCATAGTTGTAGGCGGAGGGCGCCTTCGTGCAGAAAGTCCACAAGTAAGATTCAATTGCTGTGTTCGAAATCGCCCCCTATACCCTCATTTACTATTCCCTACATTACTCCACTAATAGAGTTCACTTGAAGGAGTGAATGAAAACAAGTGAGTTAATTCGGACACTGAGTGTGGCAGAAAGGCTGCCGCTTTTGCATAGTTTGTGCTTGCTGTTTAATAATCATTTGAAACTTAGCAAACTGTCACTCTGTCATGGAAACTAGCATGTATAAACCTTAATCAAACAATTTAATAATCGATTAAAAAGGAATTTATACCTGTATTATATTAGGCTGTAGCCACATTGGACCAGTGGTTTGGAAAATCGATAGACGGATGATTCCCGCATCTTGTCAGAAGATGGCGCCCGCAGCTGAATCATTCATCCATCCATTTCCAGACCGCTGGTCCAATGTGGTTACAGTGTAATTTTCATTACTACTGGAGCTGCCAGTTTGCTAAGTTTCAAATGATTGATTTCAAATGTTGGTCACCTGATGTCACCTGTTAGAGTTTGGGTTCCTTGCCACTGTCTCCTTTGGCTTGCTTAGTTGGGGACAATTGATATTCAACAATGTTTCTGATCTGCCTGCATTGACACCATCGAATGCAAACTGAACTGAGCTGGATGATGACGTCACTGTTTTCTCCAGTGCTGATATAACTAAATTAACTAAATTAATATCTATTGATTTTTACAACGGAATGAATCAATACTGAATTTATTTCAGCTGGACAATGACACCATTTTCTTTAAGAGCTGCTGTGCAGCCAAAAATATTTGCCAGTTATCACTGTAAAGTTGCTGTGACACAATCTGCATTGTAAAAAGCGCTATATAAATAGAAAGGTGACTTGACTTGACTAACAGCAAGCACAAACTATACAAAATCGGTAGCCCTTCCGGTACACTCCGTGTCCAAAATCACTCACTTGTTTTCAAGTGGACTATATTAGCGGAGTAATGTAGGGAATAATGAATGTGGGTATAGGGGGCGATTTCTAATACAGCTTAAGAGAACCAAACATGTCCGCTCTGATCGGACTGCTGTGATTCACCATGAAACAATGCGCATGTACTTATTTAATTAAAACATTGCAATTTCATAACTGCACTAAGCCAAATCCTGATTTCGGTTTAATTTCAGTTTAATTTCAATCGTGCAGCCCTAGATTAACCTCACACACAAGCAAGCACACAAGAAACTCTCACTTCACACAAACAAGCAGCTCTGTCTCACATACATGCAAACTGTATCACACGCATGCTACTGTGATACATTTTTTCATTACACAGACCTATTTTTTCATAGCATGTGCAACATATGTCGCACTGTACAGCCCTGCGGAGTGATGTTGTGCCGTCCCCAGGATATACAGTATCTTTAATAGGGGTTTGCATTACTAGAGTCCCTTCAGATAACAATGCAGGCAGTGTGTGCAAATAAACTAAATTATTAGTAGGTGCAATTCACTCCCCTTCATGAGAATTACAAAGCCACATGGATGAATGCCACCTCAACATAAAGAAAAACTGCACTGCAACTGCAATCTGCAATTTCTTTTTTTGAATTTGACAATTCACCCAAGCCTTGTGAGGTGCACTCATGTATATAATGAGGTGAGATGCAACAGTCATACTGCTGCACTGTCCCAGTTGCCTCTAAACGCTCTCTTATCGCCAATATCTTGTGTCATGGAGGTTTTCAAAATCACTCAGCTCGAAAATAGGTCACAAAACATTTAAACTGACACATCTGTATGTATTATTCTGTAAAAGGAATATTGAGGGTTCAATTTGTTGCAAATTAATGCTGATTTAACACAATATAAATTACACTTGCCTCTTGTTTTTTCGAACAAAGCAAAAATCGAGATTATGGTGAGGCAATTACAATGGAAGTAAATGTGGCCATTTTTGGAGGATTTAAAACAAAGAAATGTGGAGCTTATAATTTTATGAAAGCACTTACATTCATTCTTCTGTTAAAATGTGTGTATTATTTGAGCTGTGAAGATCCTTTTTAAGGGTTTATGGAGTTATTTTGTCATGACAACAATGTTGTCAAATTGAATATAACTTTACACAGAAGATATTAGTATGCGATTTTATTTCACACTAATACGTTAACACATTATGCTCACATCAGCTTAACTCAAATCCATTGTAAGTGCTTCACTGTAAACCAGATTTTTCCATTTTTTCTTCTTCTTTTTTTCCCCTTTCTTTTAAGAAAAAAGGGAACAAGAGGGACAAGGTTTAGCTTATCATGTACTGAACCCAGAATATTCCTTTAAAGAGTTAGTTCACCCAAAAATAAAAATTTTGTCATCATTTACTCACCCTCAACCCGTTAAGACTTTTGTTTGTCTTCGGAACACAAATGAAGATCTTTTACATTAAATCTAAGAGCTTTCTATCCCTCCATTGACAGCTACCATTTGATGCTTCAAAAAGTTCATAAAGAGATCGTAAAACTAATCCATATGAATTGAGAGGTTTAGTCCAAATTTTCTGAAGAGACATGATCGCTTTATATGATAAACAGATTGAATTAAGGCTTTTATTCACATAAAAACATTAATCAGTGAACATAAACACATGCTCACGTACTTGCTTGACACGAGAATGAACCTCATTGGTTCTTGCGAAGCTCAAATGTGCTGCGTAACACGTGAATGAACCTCACTGGTTCTTGCGGAAGCTCAAACGTGCTGCGCAAGACGAGAATGAACCTCATTAATTCTTGCTGAAGTTCAAACTGCTGCGTAACACAAGAATTAACCTCACAGGTTCTTGCGGAAGCTCAAACGTGCTGCGTAATATGAGAATGAACCTCATTGGTTCTTGCGGAAGCTCAAATGTGCTGCGCAACACGAGAATGAACCTCATTAATTCTTGCTGAAGTTCAAACTGCTGCGTAACATGAGAATGAACATCACTGGTTCTTGCGGAAGCTCAAACGTGCTGCGTAACACACGAGAATGAACCTCACTGGTTCTTGCGGAAGCTCAAACGTGCTGCGTAACACACGAGAATGAACCTCATTAATTCTTGCTGAAGTTCAAACTGCTGCGTAACACGAGAATGAACCTCATTGGTTCTTGTGAAGCTCAAACGTGCTGCGTAACACGAGAATGCACCTCATAGGTTCTTACGGACGCTCAAACATGCTGCGCAACACACGAGAATGAACCTCATTGGTTCTTGCACGTCAAGCAAGTAAGCTTGAGCTTCCATTTACCACAACCAATGTGAATGATTAATGTTTATATGTGAATAACAGCCTAAATTCAATCTGTTCATCCCAAAGAGCGATTGAGTCTATTCAGAAAATTTGGAGTAAAACACTCGATTCATATGGATTCGTTTTACGATCTTGTTATGAATGTTTTAAAGCATCAAAGTGTAATTTGCGTAGTCAATGGAGGGACAGAAAGCTCTCAGATTTCATTAAAAAGATCTTCATTTGTTTTTCGAAGATGAATGAAAGTCTTTTGGGTTTGGAACGACATGAGGGTGCGTAAATGATGACAGAATTTTCATTTTTGGGTGAACTAACCCTTTAACTGTTACATTGATTCCCCATGCTTGCAAATAAAAACATGCATATGAAAGTTTGAAATGCATGGCAGTGTGTGACCCTTACTTCTGATAAACACTGTGGTTCTTTATTATGCAGCTCCACTACCACATTGCACAGCTCCTTCTTGTGTTTCAACAGACTCTTCAGGCACGGGTTTGAGCCCTCACGGATGGTCTGCTCAAACAAACAGAAAGCTTGTTGGAAATTGCAGGAGATTAAAAAAAATGAATGCAACAGAAATGTTTGAGCAGAAAAACAGTTGACAACATCATACCTCTTTCTTCATAGTGGCACGGCTCTTTAAAGGGACCCCTCTGATCCGTGCACAGGCATCCATGATGTTGCAGGGCTGGGCAGGAGGTTATCCTCTCCTTTAAGAGAAAAATGTAATATGTCTTTACCATTTTCATTTTAGCTACCAAAAATTCAATCCACTTCACCCTTACATGCACTTAAATAATCCATTTATAATCAGATCGATGGCTCAATCGGACTGAAAAGCCTTAATGTAAACACCTCAATCAATCCGACTGAATTTCGATCAGATTGAAAAGGATGGTGTAGACCTGAAATAATCCGATAAACAGGAAAAAAGCATGTAGTGTAAATGCTTGAATCAGAATCAAACATGCCTCTACATGCGCAGCACAATGATGTGCGTGTTTATACACGTTTTATGTCATACGAATATGAGCATGTTCATGTCTCATGTCTTGCGAACTGGTCAGTGGATGAGACTGAATATTTACTACTTGCCAAAATAATCTCTTCTTACATACATGTCCGTTTTTTTTTAGTTATGTCTTCAAGGCAAAAACAACAATTACACTCTAATGACATCGCAGTGGCTTTCCGTTCACAACATTTAGGGTTCATATAAACAGAAAATAAATTGGATTCATTCAGATTGACAAAAATGAGTGCAAGTAAACTTACCAAGTGTAAACAAGGTTTGCAGTATAACAAAATGAAGAATTAAGGGTAATGAAGATTTGGACCCCATTTTTTATTGTATGTACAAAAACAAATTAATCATTTTGCACAAGAAAGAAAGTTTGGAATGACAAGAGTGTTAGTAAATGACAGAATTTTCATTTTTGATGTATCTATGCCTTTAAGTTGGGTTATGTTGGAGATCACATGACTTATGGGTAAAATAAGGGCTTTCCAGCTACTCCAGTAAGATAGAAACACAGTGGCGAATATGAGAAAATTACCTGAAAACTACCTAAACAGTGAAAGTTGAACAGTCCGCATCTTTAACGTTATACAGCATACTGCAGGCAAATTATCTTGGGCCATCTGTGTGTGTGCGGTACACCAATATGATGTAGAAATGTAGGTCAAGGCTATATGACGGCCCAATGTCAGGCTGTTATCACATCCTAACCGAAACAGTGTTCTGTAGCAGTGAGATCTTATCTGTTACTGCAGAAACTTGCGTGAAAGAAGCGAAGATGGATCTGAAAAAGAATCTGATAAACTATAGAAAACAACAAATAAGGAGCAAGTGTCACATGCAGAAGGTTATCTCTCGAGTAGCAGTTTTACTTTAGGTGAGTGTATCCATCTGTTATTGTGGGTTAATAAGGCCTCAGAACTAAATCTCTCCCTGAATGCTTGCTCAGACTAATTATGATACACCGTTTGTTTACGGCCTGACAAACAAGTTTGTTCAAGGCCTATGAACTGACAGCATGTTTGTTTTTACTAGAAAACAAACATGCCATCAGTTCATAGCAGCCTTGATTCCAGAGGTATTTTTCCCACTCATTTTCCTCATAAGAATTTTTTAAAAAGTCTTCATTGAAGTGTTTTAATCCATGAACCACACCAACCAGCTTCGAGGTAAATTACATTGCACACTTTGATTTGAAGCAAAAAAGTAACTGAAAATCAGAAAAAGACAAAAACTACACAAAAAAAATCTAATGAAAATAATAGAGAAATATATTTTTTTTTAAAATGCAGTCGCAAAAGTATATTATATATATATATATATATATATATATACACACATATACAGTGCTGCTTAAAAGTTTGTGAACCACTTGCAGAATCTGTGAAAATGTGAATAATTTTAACAAAATAAGAGAGATCATACAAAATGCATGTTATTTTTTATTTAGTAATGTCCTGAATAAGATATTTTACATAAACTATGTTTACATAAAGTCAAAAAAAGACCAAAAAAAAAAAAAAAAAAAAGCTGAATTTATAAATATGACCTCATTCAAAAGTGTGTGAACCCTTGATTCTGAATACTGTGTGTGGTTACCTGGATGATCTACGACTGTTTTTTTGTTTTGTGATGGTTGTTCATGAGTCCCTTGTTTGTCCTGAGCAGTTAAACTGCCCAATGTTCTTCAAAAAAATCATCCAGGTCCCAAAAATGTTTCAGTTTTCCTTTTGGCAAACATTTAAGTGTCTTCTGTTGTTTCCGAAGGGAAGTAGCCTACTAAATGAAAAACAAACAAAAATTTCTTACTCAGGACAGTACTAAATAAAAAAATAATAAGATGCATATTGTATGATCCTTCTAATTTTGTTAAAATTATTCACATTTTCACAGATTCTGCAAGGGGTTCACAAACTTTCAAGCAGCACTGTGTGTGTGTGTGTGTGTGTGTGTGATATATATATATATATATATAATATATATATTATATACACATACATACAAATACTGTACATATTACAGTAACCTAGCATGGAACAGACTTCCCCTAAGTCACTTCCCAATAGTCAGTGTTGTTCCACTCAATGTTAATGGATTCAAACAGTTCATGAGTAGTTGAAAACTGTCTCCCAGTTTAAAGTGAGACCAAATATTCACCATAGGGTTCAAATCTAGACTCTGACCAGGCCAAAAACATGAGCTTGATTGACTTGTTCTCAAACCACTTCTTGGTTGTCTTTGCAGTTTGGACAGGAAAATAACATCTGATCATTCCTCTTTAGATAGCAACTTTTCATTTGTGGAAAGCAAGGCATTCTGCTATATTCTCCTGTACTCCAAACGCACTAAATGACTTTTCACAGTGAAGTAAAGTTCTTTTATTGCAATTTTTTATTTTTTTGCAGAATTATGGGTAATGTAGTTTCTCACCATGAATTCTGCTGTTAAACAATTATTTTAAAAATAAGCTGAAATAATAATGAAGACTGATGGCTTCAACAGAAACAAATACCATCAATTGACAATCTCATAGCTCACAGTAGTTTGGTCTTTAACGGTTTACTTATTAACTTTAAAAATCAACTTCCCTTTGGAGAACATTAATGGGATTTTACGTCCAGAAGAACCCGACTGTTGCACACTATTTCATACCTGTTTATATGGTTATCTACATCATGAAATCCAGGTAAAAATATACAAACACAAAACAACAACAAAAAACCAATATGACAAGATGATTAAGTTCTAACTGGATGCATTATTGGCATTCTTTTCCAATATTATTGTCACTGTCAACGGTAATTACAAAAATTAAAAAGTTTTTACAACACAAAAGTAGATATTGAGAAAAATTGGTTACCAACATCAGGGCTCCAGACCGCGCCTAAAACGGTCGCATTTGCGACTAAAAATATTAATTTGCGACTGTTATTTTTGCTGCGACCATACACATTCACACGTTATGACTGTAAAATTTGCATGTTATTTGCGTGTTCCGTGACCAGTAGCTTATCACATCATTTGCTGTGTTGACATAATTAAATGAGATGCTGCGTGTGAATGTTTCACTGAGTTAGAGCTCCGAAATATGAACAGGTAGGGAAAAATTTCACACACCAAACAGACGCCAAAGAACTAGAGCTGATGAAAGCCGACTGTGTTGTTGCCTCGCGTCGCCTGCGTCGGTGCAAAACAGCTGCATTTGAACACACCGTTCTGCTCCCGCGTAAAGGAGACAACTGCCTATTTCTTCATATAAATTCGTCTATATTCGTCATGCAAAAGGGAAAACCGGCTCTACAGACTGCAGATACACACACAACGCAGCGCGTGCTTACCGTTTTGAATATCAATCATGCTGATCACTTTCATTATTCCACTCCGCTCATGCTCATCAGATAAATTTAAGGTCATTAAAAGTCTTCAGTGCCTTAAACAGTATAACAAGAGTATAAACGATCATTTTAAGGCGTCTTATATTTTGTGGATGGAAAAACAAATCGCGATACTCCCTAATGTGATTATTATTAATTTCATTAAACAAATGTGAGTGCTGCATGTTTTACAGTCAAAAGATGGCGCTGTTGCGCGTTCTTCAGAGGAGCTGGCATTCGATGATTAGCGCACATTTGTCAACCGATTGCTTACGAACTAATGCTGATCAATTATCACAAGGTTTACTTTATATTATTTATATTATATTGTGTTGTAAACGGTTGTAGCAACGTAATTATTTAATCCTCATCTGAGCTTGAATGAGCAGCAAAAGTAAAGCACAGACATTTCAAAATAAGAGTCCCGCTGTATTTCAAAGTAATCAAAGTCAAGTAGTATATCAGTTGCCCCTGTTTGTTATTTGGTTACACAAACCAAATTTAATATATACTTATTTGATTCAAAGTAAACTGTTGTAGCTTCAGGAAGGAAGGACTAAGAACATTATTTGACACATATTATTCAATATAAAGATTTTACTAGCATCAGGGTTATTATAGTTAACTAAAACCATTAAAAAAATTTTTTTTTATATCTTGAAATAAATGTTAATACTAAAACAAAAATCTATACAAACTAAACAGACATGTTTAAAAAAAATAAATAAATAAAACTAAAAACAAAAACAAAAAAAATAAAACTTAACAAAAAATGAAAGCAGAAAATATAAAAATCTAATCGGATTCAAAATATTAACAAAAACTATAATAGTAATAAGTGAAAATAGTGACATTAATTTCCCAGAAAAGTCACAAGATGAAAAAGCTGAAACTGTAAAGGGGACATATATAAACACAACAGGATGACTAAAAGTAAGTGATTTAAAATTTTAAGTTCATTGTTGTGTGGCTCTTAAAAAAATTATTTGGCGCCTGTTTTTTCCCCCTATAGGAGCCAATGGCTCCTTAATGAATTTTTTTTTGTCTGAAGCCCTGCAACATTCTTCACAATATGTTCTTCTGTGTCATACAGGTTTGAAACGACATGAGGGTGAGTAAATAATGACCCCCCCCCCAAAACTCTTCTAACTTAAGAGTTGTGTTGCAACTGGTTGCAGGCCTTTGATAAAAGCAAAACGTCATTTCTATTGGCCCAGAGCATTTCCACAGTACTGAAACTACTGCTTAGCACAGCTAGTCTTTCTCACTAAACAAGCGTTCACACCTGAATGCTGAAATAGGTCAAACCTTGATGCATTTCAGCATGACTGTGTGTGGGTGGGAATTGCAAAGGTAAACATTATTTCTAAGAATTCAGCACACAAAAAGAGCAAGTTTACTACAATCCTGAACCCTAACAGTAGCTTTAAAAGAAAGAGAACATTAAAGTTGACACAAAACCTAAGTTGTGTTAGTCTCTTCTTCCTTACTTGTGACATATATCTGAGTGAAAAGAATTTTGTCAATTGGGAATTGGATTGGTTGTGGTTTGCTATTGCTGTGATGCCATGTGAGTGACAGGCTGTCCCGCCCTCACGCCAGTAAACACATCATCAGAGAAAGAGAAGAGATGTCGCTGTAAGAGGGAGGGGAAGTTATTTTGATCGGCACATGAATTAAAAAAAATAAATAAAATGATGTGCACAGATCATTTATAATAAATACTGCAATATTCCATAAAAAATAAGAATTGTCAATTTTCATGGTGGCTTTAATATTAGCAAGTGATGGCGCTGGCTGCTGCATGTGATCTGTGCTGAGAGCATCAGCAGGGTCAAATGATTTCCTGAAATCAACAGATGTTTATGAGATCTCACTGTTCTCACACACTGTTCCCAGCTTATAAAGGGGAGTGGCTGTGTACAAAACTTCATGCACATCATTCTTGCTAATAATACACTGATTACAATATTCATTATTTGCAACTGCCACTAACGCTTCAAACGTCTTAAAATACTACCCAACACAATCCTCCAGCTCTGACAGTCGCAGATTACCATGACAAACCGCCATTTGACTATTATAAGACACATTTTAAAGCTCTTGACGATGTCAGTTAATCTGCAGTCACGTATATGTCATATCTGATATCTGTCTCTCATTTTTGGTTTGGTGATTCATTGTTTTCATTTTCAGACATCGTCGCGGTAAAGGCAATATGACTTATATGAACTACCGCGGACTTTATTTAGAAATAATGAGTGTAAAAGCATTATTAGTAATATGTTTATGTGCAGTTAATGCTAAAGCCTGATGATGTCATCACAGACGCAGCTGGCTCGCGCATTAGCATCAGGCCTATGATAACATAAGTCGTGATCTGCTTCTTTGACACCAATCGATGGGTTTATAACTGCTCCATGATAAGTTATTTTTGCTGGAAAATGACATGCAAATGAAAAGGAAGCGCGCCTCACCTTGTAGTGACAGAGCAGTGCAGTGGGCAGCTAACTGCTCTTACGTCCGTTCATTTCATGAAAACAAGACGAACAGGCGAAATAATCAATCCTCGAGCGGCGGTTCGGAGCAGTTGAGCGCAGAGTCACTGATGGGAGTAAAATACACATTTAAAATATAAATAAATACAATTTAATGTAGTATTTTATTATTTTAATATTCTTTTCGTCGTTTCACTTTCTCTTTGGGATAGATTACCATGGAAATATGAGGCTAGCAGTAACAATTTAATGAATGTACTGGACAATTATGATATATTTTGCTTTATAAAATCACACACAAAAAATGTATGACCACTAAAAAATGTAAATTATGGTCATGTCAAATAAATACATCAATTTATGTAATGGTAACACCAGCTTCTCTTATTGGTTGAACTTTATTCAGGATTATGGGTATTGTAGTTCTGCAAAGTCACCATGAAATCAAAATGGAACCAAATACCTGTTTTTTATGGAATATTGCAGTATTTATTATAAATGATTTATTGGTGCACATCATTATTTTTATTTTTATTTTTTTTAATTCATGTGGCCTCGAATTGTTTAATCAAAATAACTTCCCCTCCTTGCAGCGACATCTCTTCGCGAGGGTGGCACAACGTGTCACTCACATGAGGTAACGATCCAACGATCCAATCGTTGGACAATGGACAAAATCAAGTCATGCCCTACATTTTTTCTTGTTCGAGTATTTTATTTCCCCATACTATGGAAGTCTATGGGGCCCCATTAACTGTTTGGTTACCATCATTCTTCAAAATATCTTCTTTTATGTTCAGCAGAAAAAAGAAATTCATACGGGTTAAGGGTGAGTAAATGAAGACAGAATTTTCAATTTTGGGTGAACAATCCCTTTAAGCTATCTATCAACCTTATGGCTTTACTTAATACTTTACTTACTTAATATCAGTTTGTCTATGGAGAAAAAAATAATGTGGTTTCTTACTTTTTGAACACGATTGTTCACTCTATTGCACGGTTCCACACATTCATTTTTCTACCAGATGTATGTCTCCATCTCTAACATGAATCTGTGTAATCTGAAAGTTCATTTGTACAGAAATGAAATGTTTTCAGCTGAAGTTTCTATAGTATGGATCCGAGATCAGAGAACAGTAGGTATAGGTATAAATGAGTAAATTAATAGCCTTTATATTGTAAGGGTGGTTCACCTACAGGGGTTCAGGTTGAAGGATTGCCGAATGACTTAAGAAACGTTATCAGCAAGATGGCAGAAAACTGTTCATTTATTGTCTATTACCACCCACTGCTGCTTATACCATCAACGTAAATAAGCACAGTTACAATAGCAACATATGTGGGACAGCATTGCTATAGTGTGACGATATTGTATTGCAATTGGTAGCAGTTCAAAGTTAATTCTAAATTAATACTAGTTAGCACATCATTTGTAATAAAAGGGTTTAATGACAATATTTGGTTATGATTACACTTAAAATAGTTACAAAAGAGATGTATGAGATGATAAAATCATATACCATTAATCATACCCAGCATATATGTATATTATAATGTTACCTGAGGGATAGAGAGAGAGAGAGAGAGAGAGAGAGAGAGAGAGAGGGGGGGGGGGCCAGAAAGGGCCCAAGAAAAACCAAGAATCAAAGAGACAGAGCAACAGTTACAATCTTCTTTTATCCCTTCCTTGACCATGTGACTGAAACCCAAATGTGAGACATTTAAACTGACCAATCAGAAGATTAAAACTTCCCCCACTGTACTAAAGGTGTGACAATTTGTAGACCCCTGATGTACACACATTTTGGCCTATAGGCCTTGATCACTATCAGCACCTATTTGTCTTTAGGAATTCCACAAGGCCCTTCGAGGGGGTTGGAAAAGGAAAGCAAATGTCTTTGTTCATTTTAAAATATCTTTAGATATTTTCAAGGTTACAATATAGCCAGATGAACATCTCTTCATGAAGACCATCTTGCCTTGTGGTAGTGAACGCTAGTATTTCAATGCTTTCAAAAGTGTGGGCCGTGTCCCCTTGTGGGCTGCAGAGGTATTGCAGGGGGGTAGTGGTAAAATTTTCTGTTTATATAGTGCATATTTATATTCATATCCACATATGTTTCTGAGGTATATGTGTGTGTGGTTAATGTATGTTTTTACAATAATGTTGTCAAACGCCTAACCAAAATCCTTACCTTATTGAAAAATAATGGTCTATAATTCCACTGTGTTCATTCAATGGTGTGTTAATATTCATATTTCATTCAATGTACTTACACATACAAATTCAAGTAAATAAATCAAACACTCAAGACAGCAAAGTGTACTGTGTATGCATTCAGTTTTATTGAAGAAGGAAGATATCAACTGGCAGCATTTTACCACCTCAAAATGTACATCAAAATCGAAACACTTATTTAATCAGGATACAAAAATACACATCTCAGTGACCTCCATATTGTAATAAATAGTTAACCATGCATCTACGATAAAAAGGCACAGAAAACAGTCACTTAGTAGTCATAAAAATTACCTACTACTTACCAAAATCATCCAGATATCAATACAAGTGACTACCGTAACATTATATCCCAATAGTGAAAACACATACACATCAGTTGTTTAACCTTAATAAATATGCAAATATTGTAAATATACCTATACATGTAGTCTTAAAAATGAAACTGTGCCATTGTAAACACAATGTAAACAAATGAAACTCACATCGCACTTCTCTTAAATGGATATAAATCATGTGACCTTGCTCTACAAATTCCTCAAAATGAATTCGTTTTTGAAAAACCAGGCAGTTTACAGCTTTTGCGTTCGCCATTGTCGATAAGCCAAGGCCCACCGCCACTCACAGTCCAATGAAAACACTCATGTGGTGGCTTGAGAACTGAACTGAGGTTCATGTGATCATGTGCACATGTATTCAGTGTGGCATGAGAGGAAGACTGCACTTGTGTGATTTGAGTCTGTTGTGAACAAATGAACTATACAGAGGCACCATAGACAAGGTCGATCTGCTACAGCTGTCAAACAGAGATCATGTAAGGCCAATTAAACAGGGAGCTTCATAGTGTGAGCATCAAGTGTTCTCGAAATGATCTTGTGTCTTTGGTAATGATTCTAGCTAGTTGGGGAAATTACCTTTAGCAATGCGGTCACTCAGAAATGCATATCTGAAAAGCATATCACTACATTCATTCGTGTTTCGAGATGCGTGGAGGTATGTGCACATATGTTTCGGTATTATGTCATATAACCACAAACAAAACTGTTGCTTTAAATGCACCATTTGATTGTCGGGTATGATCACAGCATGATGCTTTTTTTCTGTCACCAATGAATAGATAACATGTTCTACACTGATTTTGGAGAAAATGTCTGTGGAATGAATTTAAACCTTGTAAAATGTGTCAAACAGAGAGTAATGCACACTTAGTAGTAGTTGAAAGCATTAAATTGGCCAGAATATTTAATAAACAAACACGTAAGGGAGAGGGGATGTGTAAAACTTGACACACATCCCAATCTGCAGAGGTTTTTGCAGAGTTTTGCTGGCGCAGATTTCACGTGGGCCTGCCGATGAATTAAACAGCTAAGCAATAATGCTTACAGGCAGACATGAAACCGGTGCTCACTACTGAGAAAAGATGGAAAGTGAGAGACATTAAGTTGCCAATTAAACCGCAATGGACAAATAACATTGACTGCTGGAAAAAGCAGGCTGCAGACATACAGTACAGCATAGTCTGCACTGTTGTGCCTTTATTATGGATGCCAGTGGTTCTCTACTGCTGGGCAACACTTGCAGAATGCATTTAATGGTCACACATTATATTTGATGTCTTTAAGTACTATGTACTTACGAAAAAAAAAAAAAAAAAAAAAAAAAAACATGTTGGGTAAAATGTACTTATTGTGTTCATATTGTATTTGCCAAACACTTTTGCTGCTACTGAGGTGGGATAAGTATGGAAACTTGTTTCTGCCACGGAAAAAAGGATAATTGCAACTTTTTATCTCACAATTCTGACTTTTTTCTCAGAATTGCATGATATAAAATCACAATTGTTTGTTATAAAGTCAGATTTGTGAGATATAAACTTGCAATTCAGACTTTTTCTCACAATTCTAACTTCTTTTCTTAGAATTGTGAGATAAACTCGCAAATGCGAGTTACAAAGTCCAAAGACTGACTTTTTCTCAGAAATGTGAGTTTATATCTCACAATTCTGACTTTATAACTTGGAGTTGTGTGTTTATATCTTGCAATTCTGACTTTATAACTCACAATTGTGAGTTTATTTCTCACAATTCTGACTTTATTTTATGCAATTTTGACTTTATTTTATGCAATTTTCAGTTTATATCTTACAGTTTTGACCTTATAACTCACAATTGACTTTATAACATGCAATTGTGACTTTTACGCAATTCTGACTTAACTCATTGCGAGTTATATCTCGCAATTCTGACTTTATAACATGCAATTGTGACTTTATTTTACGCAATTTTAAGTTTATATCACAATTTTGACTTTATAATTCACAATTGACTTTATAACATGCAATTGTGTCTATTTTACGCAATTCTGACATTATAACTCGCAATTGTGAGTTTTTATCTCGCAATTGTGACTATAACTCACAATTCTGACTTCATAACTCAGAATTGCGTTTATATCTTGCAAATCTGACTTTATAACTCGCAATTGTGAGTTTATATCTTACAATTCTGACTTTATAACATGCAATTGTGACTTTTTTTTATGCAATTCTGACTATAACTCGCAATTGTGTTTATATCTTTCAAATCTGACTTTATAACTTACAATTGTGAGTTTATATCTCGCAAATCTGACTTTATAACATGCAACTGAGACTATTTCACACAATTCTGACTTTATAACACAATTGAGACTTTATATCAAGCAATTCTGACTTTATAACTCGCAATTGCGAGTTTATATCACACAATTGTGAGAAAAAAAGTCAGAATTGTGAGGAAAAAAGTTGCAGTGACCTTTTTTATTTTTTATTCAGTTGCGGAAACAAGCTATAGATACGGGATTAAGGGTGGGTTAAGTGTTAAAGGATGTAATTACAGAAATTAACTACAGCTGTAATTTCATGCAGGTATTTTTTTCAATATAAGCACAATGTAAAACCATGTGTGTACACAATAAGTGCTTTCTATCAAAGGATTAATTTAAATGTTAGTACATAGTCGTTAAAGACACTTAATATAAAGTGGGTACCGGGCCGTCCTAAGCATGCAATCGTACCGGTTACACCGCCCAAAGGATGGCCCTAGTGGGAACAAATTAACTATATAATTATGTATAGTTAGGACAGAAATAAAAATAGGCTTATCAAATTTTAAATGTGAAGAGAAAATGTTTTTCTCAACTTCAATTTTAAGTGTCCAGCATCACGCGCCCAATCAAACTCTACAATATTAAGTTCGTCTGTCGTTTGGTAAGAGCTAGACATATTACGCAGCTGCCAATATGGACAAGGCCAAACTACATTAAATACTGGTTCACTTACAACAAGAATAAACATGGTTTGTGCCGACCACAATGTGTTTTGTGTGGTGAATTATTGGCTGCCGAGAGCATAAAACTCAACTGACATTTAGAAACCAAACGCACAAGCTAAAAAAATCATACTTCTACTGTTTGTGCATATACAAAATTGTCAATATTGTATGCCATTCTTGATAATATGAATGACTTTTAAGGACTTTTTTGCTATTTGTGTACAATAAACTATTCAGCCCTACGTTTGGCGCCATGTTGAATGTAAAATCCTTAAGCAAAACCTGCTAAGAACCAGTAATGTAATCTATTATTGATTAATGAATGCTGTCATGAATTGAGTCTCATTTTTAGTTCAATTTGTTTGATAATAATGACTAAACTCTCACCGAACTCTTCAAATGTGTATTTTCCTTTTTAAAAACATCCTCCTTGGTTTTACCCAACAGACCAAACCCAATCCTCTAGGCCTGTGCTCGTTCTCCATATTTGTTTGAATTCTCACTTCAGGTAAATTGTGGGTAGAACTGCATTTCTTGGTAGGGAACGCCACATCTTTTCCGACACAACTCTCTTTCTCTCTGTATATATATACAGTATCAACTACTACTTTGATGTTATCGAACACCCTCTAGAGGAACATTATAATATAACATAAACTAAAATCCGCTGTTATGAGCCCCATGTGCATTGTTGGTTGGGAAAGCTACGTGTAGCTCGAAATTTTCCATTTAACGGAAAAAATAGAGGCACAACAGTTTTATAGTCGGTGTGAGGAAACATCCAGCCGTCTAGCAAATTATCCTGGAAGCACAGTTAGACAGGATCAACAATTTGCTAATGGAAGATTTATGAATTTTGGAGAGAACATGGCAAAATTTGACCCTAAGTCCACCTTAATCGGAAACCAAAAAAAAGAGGAGTGTGTGAAGTTTATCTTTTTAGTTTTCCATGGAAAAACCTCACATAATAAAGCTTCATAGAGAAGAAATGTATCAAAATAAATACAATATTGCACCTTCCATAGAGTACAACAGCACTTAACGTGTAAAGGCGATTACTTAACATAATAATTCACAAGGGTGTTATGGTGCTCTATACACAAATAAATGTGCCATCTGATAATATCATGTAAGCTTTCTATTATACAAAGGCCTTACTTATAACTGGAGTTAACAGTTTAGACTTTTTAAACGTATATACAGTGCATATATTAACAAACATCTCTTATACCCTGTAATGCCACCAACCAAATGTAGATGATCCTATAGAACTTGCACTGGGTTCCTGAACTCAGCAAATATCAACTATGTTGCAGGTCAACTGCAGTTTCTTATTCAAAACAATAGAAGTCCTATTTCAACTAATGTATAATAATATGTTTTAAGCCACAAACAGATGTCGTGTGGATGTTTTTCTGAACAACTTCAGATTTGAAAATTTTTCAGAATTTAAAAGGGGAATTTAAACTTCTTGGGGACATTGTTTTTGGTACTTGATTCACCAAGATGTCGACTTAGCTAACGTCCTACTGTAAGGTTAAAACATTTCTTACCAATAAAGCTCATCTGACAATAAATATGGCACATGACACTGCTTTTGACACAAGGTTTCCATGCAGACAGATAAATAGAAATAAATCAGCAGTCTACTTGGACCAAAAGGGATGCTTCAGTAGTAACAAACGGCATTATACTAAATTCATATAAAACTTGTTCAAGTGTTAGTTTGTACAATAAAAAACAAGACGCAGATCATGCAGTAAAATAGCTATCCAAATATAGCAAGCATACCATGCATCAGTATGTCACTGTCGAAGGAAACCCCTTTTGACCTTTCCTGGACTGCACCGCCACACTACGATGATTGCCGTTTGATTGCGATACTCCAGCAGTCTTTTTCCCGTCTCCTTAAAATGTAAACAGTGCTGTCAAAAGCAGAATATTGCTGACACATCACATCGCCCTCCTGTTGTTGCCATCTACCGCAAGGCAAAGAGCCAGTGAGCTACTCAGAGGCCGTGCTCCTTTCGGAGAAAACGCTGTTTGGAAGTCCTGTTCTGCTACTTGATTTGGATCTTTTAAAGAGGCCAGAGGTCGCGTGCACTATGAGAATTGCATACCTGATTGTGCCGTTGATGCAATAAGTGAGGAATGGCTTTTCTATGGGTCTAAAAGTCTCGGACACAATCCTTGTCGTTTTGGCACCAGCACTTGCTTCTAAAACAAACATTCCTTGCTTTTCTACAAGCTATTCCTACATGAATCCACGACACTAAAGCGCCTCCCACACTGGAGCTCCGCTTCAACTCCTCTTCGCTCACGAACGGAATGTGTGTTGATGTCTCACAGGTCCACCATCGAACTCTTGGCCAAGTCCTTAGTTCCCTGGAGAATTCTCTTCATATGACCCACCTTCGAGATCCCCAGATCCTAGTGGAATCAGACAAACAGAAGTGCACTCAGAATGACGCATCTAGTGAGCTCACACCTGTAGTTCAGTTCGCTAAATATTGTACATAGAAGAATGAAGATCAAGGGCAAGAAGTTACACACAAATTGTTATATTTTTTTCATTTTCTACAAACAATGCATTTTTGATACTCACAATAACTTTTTGATTCTTTTAGATTTTTTTTGTTTTACTAAATATAACTTTTATTGCACTATAGATATCATAAACCAACTTAGCTGCAGCTTAACCCAAGTTTAAACCAAGTTTAATTGTCAAATTCAGAGTCTAGCACAAGTTCAAAATAATACAATTTTGGTAACACTTTCTTTGTGTCTGTTATACACATTACATGTACTTACTATAGTTATAACAGCAATATTTGCATAATTACAAGCAACTAACCTTAAACAAAAACCCTTACCCTAAAGCTACAGTAAGTAAATGTTAATTAATATTACTACTTATTTGTGTATCTATACTGTAAAAGGAACATCTTAAAATAAAGTGTAAGCAAATTTGGCTTAAGTTCAAAAGTCAAATATAGTTAGAAAAAATAAATAAATAAATAAATATATATATATATATATATATATATATATATTTGCGTCATCTGGTGGACTTTTGACAGCTTCAGGGTTTCTGCGAAAACTTCTGCATCCCTTTTGTATCCCTGTTCACGGATGAGTCCAGTGCATTATGGGTGTTGAAGTTTCCCTACCTTTTGGAACGTCACAGCCCTTTTTCTCTAGACATGTAGCGCCGATCTACTGCATAGACAGTCAAGTTCGAATAAAAGCCCATCTTGCCAATGGTGAATTACCCCTTTAAGTAGAACTATTTTTATTTCATTCAAACTATGTGAACATGGTATGTGGAGTCTTGCATGTGTGTTTTGCAGTTTTAACAATACAATTAATCAGTTAACTGATTGTCAATTTAAAATGATTATAGAAATTCTTTACTCTAGTGTATACCCAAAGTATAATGAACCCATCCAAGAAGTAGGTTTGAGATAAAACACAGAAAAGTGACATCTAGTGGCAGTTAGGCTAATCTAAATGAGGAATCACACAGTTACTGTACAGATACATATTGTTTCTGTTCAAATAAGTGTCTATTTAAGCAATTTGTGTACCTTATTTGCTATTTTTGTAACTATATATCGGCATTATGTCGGATATTTCAGCATCGCCATTACAACGCCAATGGCTTTTTAAGAAACCCAAGTTAACCTTGGGTTAAAACAATGCAGCTGAACTAATGACACAGAAAGTGCTCCATTATGCCACAATACCACTGAATTTGAGCTTGACTGGTTTAAAGTTGAAACACATTTATGTCCTATTAAAGTTTTCAAAATCTGTTTGAGGAAATCCCTTAAAGACAGAATGAGGTTAAACCAGATAAATGGCAGGGACATTT
The DNA here is from genome assembly GCF_019924925.1 of Ctenopharyngodon idella. Lineage (NCBI taxonomy): Eukaryota > Metazoa > Chordata > Actinopteri > Cypriniformes > Xenocyprididae > Ctenopharyngodon > Ctenopharyngodon idella. The sequence goes on from NC_067228.1 coordinate 28,258,918, forward strand.
GAAATGGGAGGACATAACAGAGGCGAAAAAATGGCACAGTCCAAGGTTCACTAGTGCTTGTGATAAGTGTGACCAGAACACCTTACACATAAACATTCAGCACTACACAACACTGAGCTGCTCTTATGAACCCGTTGTGTAATTCTTCAACATTGGGAGGTGTGATTCAAGAGGATTTATAATACATTTATTGAATGCATTATGACATATTTATTTCAACAGGTGCACATGAAAGCATCATTGAGTTTCTGGTGAGGATGTTTATTGTGCTCTGTCATTGTTCAATTGTATAATATATTAGACCATTCAATTGACAATCCTAGATAATTTTATTGTATAAAACAACTCCATTAAACAGCCATAACTGAATAAATACTATAAATAAGGCCCCGTTTACATCTCGTATTAGCATCAGCCTCAGGAGATCACTAAAAACAGGTGTAAATGCAGTCTGGTTTGTGATTTGACCACTCAAACCTCATGCAGAAGTAGTCAGAAAAGCCTGTGACAACACTGCATTTGTAGGGTTAATATATATAATTTTATGTTATGTTATATTATATTATAATGCAGTGGTTCTCAGCTGGTTTTACTAGTGTTTTTTCCTCTCTTTAAAAAGTTGATATTTTCCTATTCTAACTATGTATGGTTTTTTATTTGTACTTCAGATCAAACCTGAAGGGGCATTCACACGACACCGTCTTCAACTAAAAACTGAAACTTATTTATTTATATATTATATTTTGGCCATTAATTTAAATAAAAGATTTAAATAAAAACGCAAACTTTGAATAACGTTTCTAAGGGTATGTTTACACGACAAAGATATACTAAAAATGGAAACATTTTATCTTTGCGCTTTTCACATATAGATGACAATGTTTTCAAAACAATCCCCATTCACACGGATCCATGAAAGCGGATGAAAAAATGCTTTTTGCAAAAAAAGTTTTTGAAAACGATACCGCTATCATTATCAAATTGGTGAAAACGGTAATGTCACACGTATTACGTGTTCAGTCTATAGGCGCAAAGTGTTTCTTTACAAAGTGACATCACCAACTACTGGCCTGGCAGCATAATACAGCGTTTTTACACTGTAAAATTTAAGAAACCATTTAAGAAAACTGATTGCCTTAAACCATTTAAGTTTTAAAACCAATAAGTATGAGTACTTTAAACTCATATACATTAAGTTAAATTCACTTATATTTTAGTGTTGGTTTAGTCAATCATTAGAGTAAACTCAGCTTAAAGTTTTTAAGTTTATTCCACTCATTCAGTTTGAATTCAGGTAACAAATCTAACAAAAGGCGGGCGATTTTGGACACGATTTGGTCGTCAAGACAAATTTTGAGAATCCTAAAAGATTCCTATAATCCTAAGCTAGTTTGACATGTTCACCGACCACAGATTAATGACCGTTGCTATCAAATTTTTACCTCATACGAAATTCTGGCAATGTGATTTCAATGTGATTTCTCTTACGACGAACGTCAAATTGTCTTCGTTTTTCAAGACAAGCCGTAATCAAAATTAACGCTAGAGATGTCTTTGTTAGCCATCATTTCAGTCCTGCGTATAATGCAGCTCACAGTCACCAAACGTGTATGGGTTGATGTAAATTTTCATGCGCGCATCGTAAAGTCTGACATAAATGACAGCTGAGATCCAACAGTGTGACATGAGGATCATGTTGGGACAGTCTGACAAGCAACAATCGTAAAGGACTGTTGTAAATTTCACAGTGTAGTCGTTTTTGCAGATCCTTGTGAACAGGGATCATTTTGACAACACTGTCATCTGTACAAAACACATAAAAAACGTACCGTGAGACTGTTTGGGTCACGACTCACCAGCTGAGAACCACTGTCATATTCAGTGATACAAGTTCAGAATAAAATTATCTTTAGTGAATAAATTTGTTGAAATCATGTGAAAGTTCATTTAATGCAATTACTCAACTAAAATAGTGCAGATAGCTTGAAACGTCACTTTTCTGTACTTGTTTTTACTTTATACCGCCTTGTCAACATTAACATTATGATATAGTAAGTGTTGTTCAAAAGTTTGGCTTTTTTTTTTTTAAAGACATTCAGCAAGAATACAAAAACTGATCAAAAGTGAGAGTAAAGACATTTATAATGTTACAAATGCTGTTTTTTTTACTTTCTATGAATCAAAGAATCTTAAAAAAAGTGCATCACTGCTTCTACTAAAATATTAAGCAGCTCAACTGTTTTCAACATTGATCATAATAAACGTTTCTTGAGCAGCAAAGCAAAGATCTTCCCCTTACGATCACTTACGATCGCATCACCCAAGATGGATGTTCATACCAGGTGTAAACAGGGCCTGATTTGCTTAAAGTTGTCACCAAATCACACACACATAAACATTTTCACTGTACTCATGAGCTACACAAACAGAGGCATGTTGGTGTGGAGCTGCCTATTAGCCCCGCTGGTGTCTTTTGAGCCTAGCCGACTTAAAATAACCCTACGTGCGTCAGGCCGGTTAGTTGTGTAAGTAGTTTGAGATCCGAATGACACTTGCACAGAGGAAGCCAAGCAGAGCAGTGCAGCACAAAATAGCAAACAGGGTGACAGGTAAGATGACAGAAAGAGAGAGCGAGAGAGTCAAAGAGCGAGATGGACAGAGAAAGAATGTTTCGGTTGTTCTGAAGGACATCGTGAGGCACAGAAAGGGGTTGTGTGTATACCTTGAGGTCTCTCCTCTCCAGGTGCAGGAGCTCGGAGCCGCGGATGTCGTGACGGATGAAGGTGTCTTTGTACTCCCCCAAGCTGAGCTGCTCCAGCCAGGCGGCCACCTCCTCAGTGCCCCACCTCTGAACTACACAAGTACAGAGCGAGAAGCCCCCTTCAGTGTCCAACCCCCGTACACTCGCAGGACACAAGCAAACAGGGTCAGGCCGAGAGGAGGAACAAGTCAAAAACAACCACAAAAGGAAAAGGGGACCAAAAATCAAACAGGAAAGAGAAGACACAGAGAGAAGTGGCGGCAGCAGCTGGCAAAGAGAGGGTTAAACAGGTTCGGTTTGGTCACTGGCACACCCAGAGGCGTTTCTGGCATGCAGGTTATCACAGTGGCACGTCCACCATTATCCCATTGAGAGCAGACACAGAGACAGGAGAGACAGCAGGAGGAAGAGGGAATGGGAGGCTGAAGCCTGTGCGACCTAACGCTCCTAAAGTCCTGCACTCAGATCATCCGCTGGCAGGACGAAAATACACTGTTGTTGTTGATGGCGTGTTCAATCCCCGTAACAGACATGCACGTCAAAGCCAGGGCGAAACTACGTTCAAATGCATATGAATCTGTTATGACAGTCGCTCTGGCCAACTACTACGCCTGAAAAATGTCAAAGAATATGATGGTTTACAGTTTGTAAACAGGTGGAGAAACTATTTTGATCCCCTTGCAATGCTTTTTTTGGAGAGTATGTACAAAGTATGTACTATCCTCAGATATCAGATTTCAAGAAAGATTAAAGGTGATGTGTGTAATTTTTTGATATGTGTAGACAACTCCAGGAAGAATTAATCACTCAAGGTTAGTGACATCAAATCTGCACTGATAAAATTTAGAGAGTCACAAGCATAAATATCAATTCTGCTTTGTTTCCAAGATTGTAAAATGATCAAGACTTTTGGACAGACAGAAAATCAGATCACAGTCTATGTATTTGAATGTAATCAATGTTGTCATTTTTGTGCCACCACAACTTTGGAAAGGTGGCATATGTTTTTAACACATCATTAAAAAATAAAAAAAATAAATCATGTTTTGCTATCACAACTTTTCACAAATTTGTTGTCAAATCAGCTTAGATTCACAAATTTTTTTGAGTTTCTGTTGAATAAACTAATTTCTTTCTTTGTATCACCTCAAAGTTTAGTTTAAATGAACTCAAAATTTTAAGGCAACCAGGTTAAGCTACCTACTTTAATTTAAACCAACAAACCATTTCTACAGTGTAGAGGGTATGCACGTGACATCACCGTCGGCCGGAGTGACTGCGGTTACGCCCACTGAGTGGCAAAAAAGTGTGGCAGCATTGGCTTTTAGCGTGAATGTAGCGAAAAAACACACAAAACACATCTAGAATAGGAAAGAACTTTGTGACTGACTGTACAAATAGATTTGACAAGAAATCTGAGGTATATTTTTACAGACTGCCAAAAACTACAGAAAATAGAATTCTGCAATTCACAGTAACAACTGGACAATGAAACATGGATTTGCAGTTATCATTTTGTGTCAATATGTTGAATTTTGGGGTAAAATCATACTCTATATATTGTATTGTTATATACTGTATTGACAATTTATCAATTAAATATTTACCATCTTATATTCTGCATAATTGGATGTTTTTAAATAAACACTGAAAAAAACTATACAAGTTTTAGGGCTGGACAATATATATATATATATATATATATATATATATATATAACATTGATATAAGTGATAACCCAGATTTAGACCAACTGATACTATTTATATAAAGCATTCACAGGTAAATTTGCTTTGTCTATGTCCCTGGAGTCGAAATCAGGCACATATAAATGTCTGGAAACACGATTCCAGGCTGCATGTCAGTATCCATGGATCACTGGATTTTTGGTAAGTTGTAAAGAAACTATTGAGTCCAACCTTTAGTTTAAACTGATAATCATTTGTTTTACTCGCGTTTAACTCGCATTTTCGCAGTTTCCCCTATTAAATCCAGTCATGCAGCAGCTCTTTTGCCACTCAGTACGGCTGAGGAGGCGTGTTCCAGCGGGAAAGTAACATCAACACATACCCTCTATTGTTATTGTAATGAATAATAATTAATAGTAATAATGAACAATTATATGATTATTATTAGCAATATACATGAACAATATTTTTTCAAAAACATGCTTTCGGATAATTTCCAATTAAAACAAAGTAAAAAAAAGTGACACTAAAACACTAACAACAACAACAATGATAATACACATTTTTTGGATGCTGAAATTCATTTTCACCAACTATTATGAAATAAAGAAATGAAATATTTTAGATAAATCCACCCCTTTAGGCACATTAAAACTAAATGATCTTGGGCACTTTACGTGTCAGTCACACAGCCAGAATAAGCTGCAGTGTAAACCAAACTTTATGAAGAAAATCAAAAGTCTAGCTACACAAGATTGATTACCTTATGAATAGACATTATGGCACTTTCCAAACATGGCTCTGTTTGTTTGAGTGTCCTAAAATGTCAACTTCTGCCTCAATGGCAAGAGTTTAGGGCCGGACTCTCAGTTTGGCAGGAGTCTGAGCAGAAGTCTGTGCAATTCCATTCAGTGCTACTAGTGACAAAAATTACACACTTCACCTTTAAGCGTTACATGTATGGAACATGTGCAATATGACATATTTAAGTTTTGGATGAGCGGTTTCTTTTGTTCCCCTTCTGTGCGGTACACCTTGGTTTGTGCCTGCTGTTCATGTGTAGACACATGGACTGTTTCTGACTCACAGGACAACACCATGACCAGAGGAGTGCAGGGGTGCTCATGGATGGTTGGGTTGGACTGAGGACCACTGGACATGAACAGAGAGTCCTCTCAGAAGAGGGTGTACATGCTATATGGCGCTCTATATAATCACACAGGCTGTGTGTCTCTGCCTCCATGGGCTTCAGAGAGCTGACATCACTTCCTTTAACAGTTCCCTGTATTGTCAGCAATCATGAACATGAACATTTTTTTCCAAAATCAAATCAAATCAAATAAGTTCTGCTTTTGCATCTCTTTCAATCAAAACAGCAAAATGTAACACTAAAACACTTTTACATGACTATGAATGCAAAAAAGCATGAGGTATCCATGATTTTCTAGTGTCTCATGTGAGGATTTTCAAGTAAATGTGGATGGACACACACGCACGCACGCACACACACACACACACACACACACACACACACACACACACACACACACACTCTTACCTGACTGTGGGCTGGACTTCTTGGGGACTTTCTCTTTCTTGAACTTTGGCACTATGCGAAACATGCCACTCCGACTGTTTCTTTTTCCGTACTCGAGGGAGTGATCCTGTCTCACACAAAATGACCTGTCAGTCTCATAGTCACGGAACTGCAAAACACCTATTCACTTCATATTTGTTAATATACTCCATTATAATATAAGAATGTTTGATTGCTGGATACATGTACACTACTGTTTTTTAATGTTTTTGAACATTATTCTCTTATGCTCACCAAGGCTAAATACAGTAAATCAGTCGCTATTGTAAAATATTATTACAATTTAAAATAACTTTTTTTTCTATTTTAATATATTTTGAAATGTAATTTACTCCTGTGTTGCAAAGCTGAATTGTCAGCATCATTATTCCAGTCTTCAGTGTCACATGATCCTTCAGAAATCATTCTAATATGCTGATTTGCTGCTCAAAAACATTTCTTATATTATCAATGTTGAAAAAAGTTGTGTTGCTTAATATTTTTGTTGAAAGTGTGATACTTTTCAGGATATTTTGGTGAATAGAAAGTTCAAAAGAACAGCATTTATTTAAAATAGAAAACTTTTGTCACATTATAAATGTATTTTGGATCGATTTAATGCATCCTTGCTGAATAAATGTATTAATAAAAAAAAATCAAACTGACCCCTAGCTTTTGTATGGTAGTCTATGTATACATATTTGGGTAGCTGACATTTTGGAAATTAGATATTTTGATATTTTGAAGACAACAAAGTAATATCTTTTTAAAGAATGTTGGAGTTCAAATAACACTGGACTCCACTGAATTTCATTGTATGGGAAAAAAGGCATTTTTCTCTTTTATAGGGCTTTTCACACTGCTTAACCCGGGGTTATCGTCGTTCTAAACACCGCTTTTAACCCCGGGTAAAGGACATTTCACACTTGTAATTTAGAAGCGGGGTTAGCACCGCTTTTTACCCGCATTGTGGTGCCAAACTTGTACAGTGTGGAATGATGCAGTATAAACTCGATAGTACAGTCGGCAATATGATCGCGTGTTGCATTTTTCCAATCAATGATACTGACACCGTAAATAAGCAAATAAGAACGTTAACCCAGGGTTTAGGAATGTACAATGTGAAACATCAGCTTATGAATACCCAGGATTATTTGTTAACCCCGGGTAAATTATGAGCAGCAAGATGAAGCAAGATACCCCGGATTCTGTTTACCTGGGGTTAAGATTGACCCAGGGTTAACTATTTGAAGTGTGAAAAGCCTTTATGTTCCACAGAAGAAAGAAAGACATACAGGTTTGTAACAACATGAGGGTAAATAAATTATGACAAAATGTTCATTTTTGAAAACTATCTCTGTTTAAACTAAACTTCTAAACTAACATGTTTAGAAGCTTGGTTTCCTCTATATAGGCCTATATCTAGGCACACTATATTTAAGGGATATATTCTCCCTGTTGCTCTCAGTTTCAACATGGTATTTTCTGTAGGATGTGCTCACCTCCTCGTCATTGGGCTGTAAGATGTGGTAGAGCCAGGGGATCTCAGCCAGCTTGCCCAGTTCAAGCTCAACGCTCTGTAGGGCATTGGACAGCAGCTCTTCATGCGGAGGGTCCAGTTGCTATAGAGATAAACTCACAGTCAATGCTTATATAGAGCTCTATCAGAGTCTTCACTGCTCAGTGCTCAAAAGTCAAGCTTACACCTCAGTCCACTTAATGGTTTTGTGCTCATCTATCTGTTGGACTAGCATAGTCAAATGCAGCTGCCATATTATTCTAATGAGGGAAAATGTTATTGCATGAAAGCTGCACTTTTATACATTAGGACTCCTTTTAGAGTCAATTATGGTTAATTTAATATAAGCTAAATTATACATACTTGTGCTTTGTATCAGATGCTTTTTCTAAAATTCCTTAAAAATAGATATACGTATATAAAAATAGATGCAAGTCTCCATTTGCTCTGCAGATTATTCTTTTATATGGGAACCTGCTTTGCAGCACCATAAACATTTATGTCTTGGAAAAGGTGAATGAGAATGAGCTTTATATTATATTACATTATAAACATTCAGTCCAGATCATGTTCACAGTGAACTCACCAATGGCACTCGTCCTACTAGCAGAGACTCAGTCTCATTGTGCAGGGCCTTCACGGTGCTCGCCACCTCAATGGCAGTGTTTCTTGTCAGGCTCTGAGGAGAACAGATGGAATGACGAATCAGACATGAGAATACATGAGTAGATTTTTAAAATAGCATGGAGGGCAATCAGCTCATTCATAGAATGATGAAAATCAGTGGCATTGGTGTGAGCAGTCCTTCAGTGCTGGCATCGCTCACCTCGGGGAACTTGGGGTGTGTTTTGTTGATGGCGTGTGAAGAGGCGTTGACGGCGTGGGCAAGCTCCTGCTCGAGGAGTTGGTAGTTTTGGGCAGCCTCACAGATCCTGGTGATGAGATCCTCAGCGGCTCGGGCACACATCTGGATGAGCGCGGACTCCTCCTCTGTGGCCAGATCCACAGAATGCTGAGGATACAAGTGCGGCCTCAGTGGAGGCTTGTCGTATTTCAGTTTATCCTCCCAAGACTTCAATGTGTTTTCAAATGCCTTTATTGAAAACAAATACAGAAGTAATTTAAAGGACAGTGAGTTTATAAATCCAGTGTTTAGAAAGGATACACACAATTTACACAAACAGCCCGTGGTGAAAGATCTGGGCTGGTTACTGAAAAGATGCAGTGATCTTTCAGCTATCATTATTGTGTTCTTAAAACCAAACACTACAGGCAAAACCCTTTATTCAGGCACTCAATTTTGAGATTTTGGACTATTTTGCTTCCATAACATGTCTTATTTCAGACTAGTGGAAAGAACACATCTAAAATACATTTAAGTGTTTATTTTATTACATTCAAGTCATTGATTTCAATTACAATAGAAATCTTTAGTTTTCTCAAAATTTGTTTTTTCTCCTGCATTAAGCCAGAAATCTCCACTACACTAGCCACTACACAACACAAACCAAACTTTACAGATTTATTCCCAGTGTTGAGGAAAGTTACTTTTAAAAGTAATGCATCACAATATTGCGTTACTCCCTAAAAAAGTAACTAATTGTGTTAGTTACTTTTAAAAGAAAGTAATGCATTACATTACTTTTGAGTTACTTTTTTCTATTGCTTGTTTGTATTTTAATAACAAAAAAGCAATAGTTCTATTCTTGGCCATTTGTAAAGGACCTTTCACATCAAAAGTGAAATTAAAAGTCTGAAGGAAATGCAAATTCACGCCTGTACAGTAGAGGGCGCAGCTCAAACACACCTTTCAGCTTTGCAGCCATTTTTGATTGCAGAAGAATAGGACGCAGGAGAAGAATGTTCAACACTCTTACTTCAGCAATATATACAAAAAAATAAAACACAAATGTGAGGTTTTATCTAAAGTGATTTTTGCTTATTAGTATGACTAAATTGGATCATCGAAGGTCAGCAGCAGGGCTTGACATTAACTTTTGTGCTCACTAGTCACTGTGGCTAGTGGTTTTCCAAAGTTACTAGCCACTCAGTATTTTCACTGGCCACAATTTTGACATCAATACCATGGGGAAAAACTGCCATATGTACATTTTTAATATAATCTCATAATTTGGCAGCAGGTATATTAGTCTGCTGTCACTTTAAGACCTGACACACGGATCCATTATACTGTTAAACGTGTTTTCTTTCTCAACTGTTTGCGTTCACTTAAAACATAACTGACTGTGTTTACGTGAATACTCGCTAAGACTGGCATTTTGACATTATTTTATGTGTATTTGCAATAAGTGAAAAATAGTGAAAAAAAACTCAGTTTAGTACTGAGAGGCACCTTTATGTGCATGCACTTTGGGTGTGAGCACAAAATCTGCGGGAATGAGTAAAATTATGCGCAATACACACAATCCCACTGCGAAATTCAAGCCCTGTAACACCAACAATATTCATCCGGAGCAAATGAAATGAGTTAGTGAGGGGAGGCGGATTTGTGTGTCAGCTCGCTGTCAGAGAGATGAGAGAGCAAGAAAGCAAAGATATTTTCAGATATTTTAGTATTGATATGTATCGAAAAATCAATATTTTTGACAACACTACATTGCACTTAGTTAAAAGATAAATTGCACTTTTTAAAAGACTACAATTGAAAAATGTATATATTATGCATAAAATTCAACCCAACAAAGTGGCTAGTAGAAGTGACTGTGTTACACGCCACTGCTGAAATCCACCCGCATTTGGCGGGTGTCAATGTCAAGCCCTGGTCAGCAGCCAATACATTGCTTAATAAAGTGAGATTAAATACATAAAGTGTATTCGTGTAATTTAACATATTTAATTATTGCAGTTTTGCATAATATTCTGAGTTTGCATTTCACTCTTTTAATTTATTTTGAGGAATAGTAAATGCGTAAATGCATGTAAATGAGTAAATGCATGCTCACATTTAGTCTAGAACTACAATAACCATAATGTTTTTTTACACAGCGCACACGACACCTCTATCTGACTTTTTGTGATAATTTGTTGAGCCTTATACTTCTCCGACACCAGAAGCTATCGTATATCTTCAGGAGACTTGGAATATCGCACACAAGTCTTATTGACAGTATTTATGATAATTCTATGGTGCTTTTTGTAACTTGTTGTCAGTATAAACCACAATCAACTTTCCTTTGAAAGTTTATGGAAAACAAAACATTCTGCCTAACATCTCCTTTTGTCTTTCATAGAACAGAGAGAGAGAAAAAAAAACAACATCCGTGTGATATACACTAATGTCCAAAGTTTGGGGTCAGTAAGAAAATGAATTTTTTATTAAGCAAGGATGCATTAAATTTATCAACAGTGACAGTAAAGACATTTATAATGTTACAGAAGATTTCTATTTCAAATAAATGCTGTTCTTTCTATTCATCAAAAAACCCTGAAAAAATATATTACGGTTTCCGTTTTTTTAAAATAATTATTTAAATTGTAATAGTATTTCACAGTATTGTTTTTTGATCAAATAAATGCAGGCTTAGTGAGTATAAAAAACTTCTTTCAAAAACAATAAAAATCGTACCAACCCCAAACGTCTGAAAGTTAATGATTAATGATGCCATTCTGAATGAATTATTCCTTTAACTGTTCTGATCCACTGTTGGTAATATTGTGGAAATAATATATCAAAAATCACGATTCTTCTCCAGAAACACTCACCCGGTCTCTTGTCAGCATCTGAGCCCGGTTCTTATGCTGAATCTTGATGACTCCAGGAGGCTGAATCCAAGCCTCTCCATCCACCTGGACAGGCACTCCTTCATCTCCCAGAATGGTGATCTTCACCGTGCGACACTGGGAGGGTTGAGATGAGTTACACATCTCTATCACCATTATTCACATACTTTACAGATCTGTGTCAATTGTGTGTGAGGTGTGTTTACCTGTGCAATACGGTGATGCTGCAGCTTGATCACCCTTGAGACAGCCATCTGCATACTACCGAACACAGCGACCACTTCCAAAATTTTATCATCAAATGAAGGGGCACAAAATATCTGCATGAAAAGAGAGAGAAAAAACAAAACATGAAAATAGTTTACTACCACTAGGGGGCTCCGTACAGGCTCACACTCAAGATCCACATCCAGAAAAAAAATATCTTAAAAAAACCTACTAACCATATAAAGCCTACTGTATTATATTTGATATGCAAATTTCTAAGGCCTCTAAATGATCAACATGATCAAGAAAAAACTACTACAATTTACTACATGCCTTCTGTCCTCTGATTAACAGTTCATAGTTTTTTGGCAAGTAAAAGACATTTTGGTATAATTGTAAATCTGTCCCCCTTCAGGCCATGGTACACATGTGTTTTTGTTGTGAAATCTTTGCTGATTTTTATAAAGTAAATGTAAGAATAACATTTGTATTTTTAGTAATATTTCAAAATGAAAATACTGGGCTGAAGCAACCCCCCCACCCCCCACAATATAAACCACAGAGCTTTGATCATAAAACTAAACATTTAAATATTAACTTACTAAAACATATTATTGGGAGATATAGAGTGACAACTGATATTTTTAAGCATTGTAAGTAGTCTGATATGCTGTTAAAAAGATCTCATCGATTTACATTACATCAGAATTTCATCTTTTTGTCCATATAAATATCAGCAACTGCACCAAAATGCATATTTTTTGGAACAAAATAGGTATGAGCTCCATATTTTCACCATATCAAACTATATGAACCATAAAAGCCTGATGTGTCAAATATACTTTTTTTTTTTTTTTGATTTTACCTAAATATTCAATAAACTTCAATTGGAAAAAAAAAATGATTTTTCAGACTATCATCAGGCTTTACAGGGTTAAATAATCTTCCCTCTTTGAAAACACTTAGTGGACTTGAGAATAACATTTTTGAACTGGGTCCTTCAATGTCCTGTCCAAGATTACAGGCACTCTGCCCTTCTGTAACTAGCAGAAGCACACAAACCGCGTCCGGAGGTAACCTCATCCTGAACGAGGCAATGTGAGCTAAAACAAACCAGCTGCCAAGAGGCCACTTGTTGCGAACAAAGACCCGTGTCACCCCAGGTTGAAAAGGTTTTGTCCAGAGCCAGCTGCACGTTAGACAACACGACTCAACACAGGGCAAACTCATCCTCTTAATTAAACAACTCCAGATCATTTCCTCTCTACATGGTGTCATATTTCAACTCAAACAGGGTCGAGCAACTCAGAGTCAGGATGGGAAATGCTGTTTGAAGAGAAAAAAAAACTCATGACCTCTAGCATCATCACTTACGTCATCCTCTTTGGTGCCGCCCCAGAAGTTGGTTCCCCCAGCATAGCTGGGGATGTTCAGCACAGCGATTCCCTGGAGACTGGGGAGTGGGATGTACTGCCCGTCACACTGCAGAATCAATCACACAACCATGAGGAGCACTGAACATGAAACTGGGACAGTGGTCGACGGCCAGTGCAACCGTTTGACCCCAAGAGCTTCAAATTCTGCTTGAGAAGAGGTTCAGTTCCAGCAGCTGTTGTCTTTAAATCAGTACATAATCATTTGGCGATTGTTCAGCCTTGACAACATTTGACACTTTCCACAAATACGGTACTGGTGTCCCATTACTTTTTTAAAGCACAAATCAAGGCACAAATTCTGTGTTTTTCATAATGAGAACTACAACAGTAGATCAGTGATTCTGCAGGGCCCACTAGGGGGCCTCAGCAAACTTACAAAGGAGGCCTCAAGATGATTTGAAATAATTTAAAACATTAAAATAAGCTAAAACAAATACAAAATATGATATTTCTTATTTTAATTCACTACCTCAACAACAGCTTTTTTTTTTTTTAAATTTATTAGAAGAACCAGGGTTTACATGGTCTTGGAAAAACCTGGATATATGCGGTAGCCTAATATTAAAATGGGATTTCTAGACCTGGAAATATACATTAATAAAATCCCCATGGGAACATTTTACTATTTATGCCAAGCTCTAAAATCTTTTATCAGGTGACAAAAAAATTCTTCCTTATCTTAAAATAATCTGCCCTTCGAATATTACTAAAGACAATGAGAAGCCTTCTCTTGAAACGAGAACATTTAATATATTGTGATATTTAAGAAGTTATTTTTTAAAGTTACTTGAATTTATTCTATATATATTTCATTCTTTCATTCAGCTCACCTCCAGCTGAACTTTCTGCTCCAAGTTTTTGTAGGTCCGCTGCAGAAGCTCTTTCGTCCCCAGAACTCCGTACCACATCATGTTTTTAGTACGACTTCTGGATAGTCAAGAGAAATGCTAGTCAACCATTGAGTCTATGTCAATGGTGTTTTGGTAAATACAGTACATGAAAGAAGACTGTGCTAAAATCTTGAACTACCTGCATTTCTCTGGGTGCTCCTCACGTTTGTTGTTGAATTCCAGTGAGATCTTTGCATCTAGGCCAATCCCAAAGTAATTATTCATCACACACTTCTCCAAATAGCCCTCTCTGTAAGAGAAATAACTCATGTAAGCTTTGTGTATAAGATTTTAAGATAAACTTTAACAAGAATAAGAAGAGTGAAGCTCTTACAATGAGTCCAGGTCAGGATCTATGAAGGGAGTGGCACCAAATGGATCTATGTTGGCAAGCAGCATCTTACTGATAATGGAGCTTCCAGCGATGGAGGCAGCAAGACCAGCCCGCAGACCTAAAGACCAACCCAAGGATGAATGTGAGATTTCAGTATTCTCAAACAAGCATCAGCAAACCATAATGAAAATGATATTTCACTCAACAACGAAAATTCTGTCATTGTTTACTCACCCTCATGATGTTTTAACCTCTTATAACTTTATTTTGTTAGTGAAACACAAAAGAAGATTTTTGGCACAATGTCGATGCAATGCAAAAAGGTGCAAGAAGCTGCAGAAAAAACCTGAAAGCAGCGCTTGAAATAGGCTAACTTCTGTCAACATAACCAACGTGACCACCTGCTTGCACAGGGAACGTGCCTTGCAACCATGGAGACATTTGTGAGAGATGATATTTACTTTGGTGCAGATCCTGAATCGTATCTATTTGAACCGGAATACACTGAAGATGAGCTTTTGGAACGTGAAAGCCTATTTTCAGGCGCTGTGTAATATCATTGCGCCTGCTGCACCCATGGTACAGGCAGCAAAGTTCCTTGATTATTACGCTGGAATGAGAGTATAGTTCCTAGCAATATCAGCGTAGAAAATCACAACTTTTCATTTTCCGTCGGTCTTAGTACATGATGTAACTACAGAAGAGTCAAGTTTTAAATATCGAAAATATCGAAACTCTTTGATCATTTTTGAGCGAGATGCTAACGGTCTAATCAGATTCAATGAACTATGCTAAGCTCCAGCTAAAAGTGCTACCGCCAGACCCGGAGATCAGCTGAATGGATTCGAAAACAGTAAAACTCAACTGTTTAACTCTAGGGCAGTTGGAAAATGAGCCTATTTTCAAAAATAGTGGCGAGTTCCTTTAAAATTATATACTCAAGTGCAAACTGAATGTATTGATTTTGTACACATTAATTGCAATTAAATGAAGATGAATTATAGTTTAAATTAAACGCAATTAGCTGAACTTTAGGCTGCTTTTTGACCCACTTAAGTAGGACTTAAGTACATCTTTATGTAATTTCATAATTACTTCTATTGTCTTTGAAATATGGTTAAAGTATACAGCATTTATGGTGGACTAAAATATACATTAGTGTCATTTCTGTTGTAATTTGTATGTCATGTATTTAAATATATTTGTAATTGTACATGTATATATAAAATATGTAAACTTTAAATGTAATATCAAATAACACTACAATTAAAATGATAAACGAGTAATTTACATGTGCTTTAATGTTAGCCAACACAACAAAATAAGTGTACTTCTTTAAAGCACAACAAAAGATTATATAATGATTTAAAATGTACTTTAAAGTGAAACTTTTAAATTGACATTGCAAAGTGTACTTTTTGAAAGTGTGCTTAAGCATGTTTAAGAAACAGTCTAGAAAGTGTTCTCTTTAAATACATTTAAAGTCACAATATGCAATTTTCACTCATTTGGTAATATGTAGAGGTTGCGTATTCAAAACAAAGGCATAGCTTAGTGATGCCATAAATGAGCATGGAATCATGGGAGTTGTGGTTTTCACCTTCACAGTCGATGGAAAGGAATCCGACAGACTCGGGCAGAAATCATGGGTGAGCTAATGTATTAAAGTTTTATTAACGTTATGGTGGTATGAAGCAGGATGGGTCAAGAGCCGAGGGAGCGGAACGAGGCCACTGGAGCGAATTCTAATGGAAGACATCTGCGATACACACCGATCTCGAGTCCAACGGAGCTTTTATTATGCTTTTGCCGCTCTTTTTGTTGCGTATGTGGGGTAACTCAGCGCTGTTTTACATGGTTAAAACAATCATACTAAATACATTTGAGTGTGTTGAAAGTTATGTTTTAACGTTACTCTGTGGCTGCTATGAGAGACTTGTTGCACTTTGCAGTAATCTAGATCTAGAAATCTAGATGCCGTCATTGACAGGCGACAAAATGACACGGTCCGTGTCCTGGTTAAAATTGCTGATTTCTCTGGATTTAAACACTTAAACAAATGTTTGGGATAATGTACAAAAGTCAACAAAATATATAACATTGTTCTAGTGGTTTTTGGATATTTTAATCTAAAAATCTTACATATTGTGCCTCTAAGTGTCTTCTTATTTCATTAATATTATATTATCCGCAAGTACAGTTTTTTTTTTTAATACTTTTAAGATTTGAAGTACAAGTGCACATTCCATATAATTAAGCACACTTCTTTTTCACAAGGGTTCAGCAGACATTTGGACTGCTTCTATGAATCTTTAATGATTCTTTTAAAAGCTTAGCAACCGCGGGTCACTAATTCACTTTCACTGTATGGAAAAGCAGCTCAGAAATCTCTCCTAACATCTCCTTTTGCGTTTAGTGGAAAAACGAATGTCATACAGGATTGGAACAGCATGAGAGTGAGTAAATGATGCCAGAAATGTCATTTTGGGCTGAACTATCCTTTTAACAGGCTCATATTGACGTTTTCCGTTTAGCAAACAGTTATTTCAGTGGTCACATGGTGTAATGTCATGTGGTCGTACCGGGACAGATGATGCGTGTGTTGAGAACAGGCAGGTTCTCCTTGCTTGTGGTGAAGGGAGTGATGGAAAAGGAGCCACAGGACTGTGTGCTGCGACTGATACGCCTCTCCGGCGGCGAACACGGTGACTTAGCCACTGCAGAAACACAAACACATTACAAAACATGAGTTCATGTGTACAGCAGACTCATTCATCACAGCAATATCTGCCCAAGTGCCCATTATGCAGCAAAATCTAATGCTGTTTTGTAAACGTTCAACTTTTTCCAGCATGTAAGAATAACCCACGCATCTGGTCACAGGCTCTCAACGAGGAGTGAAAAGCCACCGTAACACAGATCCAGCAGATTCAGCAGAACGTAACCCACATAAACAAACCAAAACACATCAAAGCCACTTAACAGCTGTGAGACGGAGGAGAAACGGAGGCGAGATCAGGAGGCCCCGAGGGACTGGACCAACTTAGAGGATAAAGCCAGTCTTTCATGCCCCACTGGAAACATGAGCAGACAGAAGGGCTCTTTGTAAACAGGAAGTGCCACTGTCCAGCAAACAAAGATATGTTCTCTATAGAGAGAAACATAGCACAGGGATCCTCTGGGAAACCTACAGATATATTTACAGCTATAAACACATACAGTCTTTAAGCTGTAAGGAAATCCTGAACCTTCTGAAGGAAAAAGATAGTGTTATTGGGCAATTTTGCAAAACAAAAGCTTGTCTCCCCATTTAGAACACTCTGGGTTTATAAAAACAACTATAACTACAAGTAATGTTTTTTAATGCATCTAAAAGCTTTTTTTAGTGTTTATTTATAATAGATAAACCCTAATAAAATCATAATAATAATAATAATATATTTTTTAACAACTCAGAGTAATGTGTTTTAATGCATCTAAAAGCCTTTTTTGGGGTTTATTTATAAAAAAAATAAACCCTTATAAAATAATAATATTAATATAATATATTTTAACAACTAAAAGTACTGTGTTTTTTAGAGTTATTATTTGTTTTTAAACAACTAAGAGTAATATGTTTTTTAATGTGTCAAAGCCTTTTTTGTTTTTTTTTTATTAAATAAACCCTATTAAAATAATAATAATAATAATATATTTTTTAACAACTAAGAGTAATGTGTTTTAATGTGTCTAAAAGCATTTTTGAGATTTATTTATAAAAAATAAACCCTAGATAATAATAATATATAACTAAGAGTAATGTGTTTTTAATGTATCTAAAAGCCTTAGGGTTTATTTCTAAAAAAAAAACTACTAATAAAAAATAATAAAAATAATTAATAATTTTGATTTTAAATTTGATTTTAATATGTCTACAAGCCATTTACAATCCTATGTCTACAAAAACATTTATTTTGCTGTTATTTTTTTAAACAGCTACATTATATTGAAATTTACTATACTACGTTTATCACTAGAGGGCAGCACTAACCCATTCACACATTCAAATACTTCAGATCAGAAACAACGACTGAATCCCAATTCACACTATCCATCCTAAATAGAGAGCGAGATTAGGATTACTGAGCAATATGCTGAAAAGACAATTGTGTTCAGAATGGAATATTAACATACTGAATACTGTGCAATATGTACTGTATACGGCTTTCTGTGTTTTTATATGTTAGTAGGCATTATTCCAATATTTGTTTCAAACAGTAGTCACATGATCTCATCATGTTGCACATGAGTGGAGGGTTATTTTGTATTTTGAATTTAATTTGTGTAAAAATAACGTCTGATCAAATCAAATAATGAGTCTAAAAAGAGATGTTTAAAATCATGGCTAATATTACTTCCAGTTTTTTTTGTCACACTTGAAATGGAAAGTCATGTCATGTGAATAGCATTGTGGTGAAGTAGTACCTAGTGCAGAGTTCTTCGCTACGGTATAATTGGCAGTATGGCAACTATAAAAATCATGTCGGTATTCCAAGCATACAGTAAATGTGTATACTGTGCACAGTATATCATTCCACTCTTTGGAAATAATAGCCTTTTTAATGGCTCCAGTGAGAAAAAAAAAAAAAACGTGAGACTTGAATGCAACCCATTGGCGGATTTAGCTTTTAAGGCCGGTAAGCAAGAACACTTTGTGTCTCATAGGAAACAGTTACCAGCGACAGCATGTCTAAGATTTAAAAGTGCGAACTCACAGGGCAGAACTTCCAGTTCTTTAGTGTCCTCGTCCTTCTCGTTGTCTTTGTTTTCCTCCTCACTGTCCTTCCTGAAGTCATTGGGAGACTGCAGCTCCTGCTCCTCAGTGTGAGCGTTCTGCTCATCCACCACTACAGCACAGACAAACACAGCCATCTTATTCCTGCACTTCTTTATGTGGAACATAGAATAGGTAGGGCTGGGTAAAATTACATATATTAATATTCATGATTCTATATAACATTAAGCAACATTGTGAACATCACACATTTTTTAAGTGCTTTTTTTAAGTTTCCCAAAGAGCGTCACCAGACTGGTTTCACAATGGTGAATCACTCCAGCTTTGTTTGCATCATCACTAGGAAATAATCTTGGATGTCCCCATGTGGCATTCCTTAATCTTTTAGTAAAAAATAAGTACTGAAGTAAAGTATTGCTTTTTATTACACTTTTTTTTATTTTTTTTTTTTAAATATTGCTATTTTATTAATATTGTTATATTTAATTATAATACATGAAAATGAAAATTATCACTGATTTTTAATTTTACAAATCTTCTTTAAGTAGAATAAATTTAATTATATATTTGTATATGTGTGTGTGCCAAATAAAGTATGCTGCATCTTATACATTTTACAATCTTCTTTAAATAGAAAATATTTGTGTTTTTAAATTTATATATATATATATGTAGAAAATATATAGAAACTGAGTATTACAGACATTGCTAAAAACTATTGATTTATTGACATGCAAGTTGATCCCCCATTTAAATGGACAGAAATCCCTGAAGATCAAGAAGAACGCTCTCATTCAAAATACTTTACATGTAAATGTGGCTAATTCATTAAAATATAATCAATTCATGTCATGTGATTAGTCATTTTAGAAGACGCCTATATTCAGAGCAGCATTCTGTAAGCAACAGATCAGTGTTGCTTTTCTATTCAAAAGACATAGCAGTACAAGCTGGACAATCATACTTCTCTCTGCCTGCTCAATGATCTGTCTGAGCGCTTTCTTCAGGCTGTTGGCTCTCAGCACAAGCTGCTCGCGGGGTCTGAAAAGCTTATGAGCAGAGCCCTTCTCCGTCTCATTCTCCTTCAGCTCCGTTAAAGACTCTTCACTCAGATCTTCATCTTCCTCCAGCTCTTCCTCCTCCACCTCCTCCTCCACGATGGGTGGTGTGGTGAGGGCTGAGGGAGTCATGGCCTGAGCTTCCAAATTCAGCGTCTGCAGGAGGGAGTCTAGCTTCTCGTTCAGAATTGCACACTGCAGACAAGAGAATAAAGGAAAGGGATAAACAGGTTTATACTGGATCATATTTCTGTTGAGGAATGACTTTGAAAGGTGTCAGAGGTCATGAGGTGAAACATCACAGACTCACTTTGAGGGCCAGTGCATCAGCTTCCTCTGTGCTGTCACTGCTTCTTTCATAACACTTTCCAACTTTGGCCACAAATTCCTTCACTGTCTCACACAATACCCTGGAGGAGAAGAGAGAAGATGAGAGGAACACTGCCTTTATAGTAGTTTCTGTTTATTCTGTTAGTAGTGGAATAGGAACTGTATTGTGTGAGACTGACGACTCACTTTGATGAAGATATGACCACTGAGTGCTGATCTGAGTTCAGGATCTTTGTGAGATGAGCAGCCACTGAATCCTCATAAGCAGATATCTGTAACTAAAGCCACCCATACACATCACATGTCATAATCATATTCATAAATTGCAATAGCAGGGCGAAAGAGAAAAGTGCAACATTTCCAAAGAAATGAAAACTATTCATCCCCCCACAATTGGCCTAATTACATGCTAAACAACATTTTGTAGCATTTTAATGTTTATTTTTTAATATGTGACCCGTGCTGGCAAAATGAGTCCCAATGAGCAAATTTTCAAAAATGAGTTATTGTTATTTTCAATCTCTGTTAAAAAACCTTTAAAATGATGTATGATTTGTCAAAAAATGACTGAGCTACACCTGTTTGAAGTCAATAAGAGTCAGCAAAGTCAATTTTGAGAAAAGGTACCAAAACAAAATCACCTAGCAACCTTAAAGTCCCTGTTAATAACACCTAAATTGGCACACACCTCGTCAAAACTAAATATCTATAGGAAAATATACACTGCCCTCCAAAAATTTGGAAACACCCCTGGCAAAGTAGTTGGACGATATCAGCATAAATCCTTATAATTTTTTGGTGCAAATACATGAAAGTAACTTGACATTATCATTGAAGACCAGCAATAATAATTTTCATTTTGATTACATAATAATGGGAATATATACATGTCAAAGTCAGACATGCCCCTTTGCCAGCTGTGATGCCTGGTTACTAGTTTAAACTTGGCCCAGGTTTGTAAAAGATTTTTGGGTCAGCACATCTTAATAGCTTCAACAATTGATTGCCAATTAAGTTTAGAATACAATGAACCAATTAGAACCCAGTTTAGGTCAGATAGCTGCTAATGGTGGATATTTTGATGAATCAAAAATGTAAGGTTTTTCTATGTATAAACTGTTTATGTAAGAAAATATGTTTTTGTAGTTTGTGTTGTTCCTTGTCAGTGCAAAATTATCACAAATTAAAAAGGATTCATGTCAATATTGTCCAAAACCCCACTTTTCTAGGGTGTTTCCAAACTTTTGGAGGGCAGTGTATATATTCAACTTTTTTTTCAATATTTTACTTCAATATTTTGAAGTACTGTAATTCTGTTTATATGTGTATATCGGGATTGCACGCTGTTTGAGGCGTCTTTGTGCGCACGCTTCGGATCTGTCAGCGCGAGTAAGATCGATTTGTTTACATCAGCATGAGTTTGAAAATCACATTTTATTGGTTCAGACTCATGCCATCAAAAATTCGCTATGAATATTTACAAAGTTGGAATGCTGCGTTTTAAAACGATACCAAACTTAGACTAACGGGAAGTTGCTGAGGGGAAGCGCGAGTGGTAAAGTGAGCAGAGAAAAATGCAATTTTTCATGAACAAAAGAAAGGTACCCCTCTCAGAAAATATACAAATAAAGATATTTTTAGATGTTTAATTGCTATTTGAAGCATTTGGATCGCAAGACGAGGGCTTGATTAACTAATTTTTGTGAAAACCTCAAATTCGACCAAAATCGCCATTTTTTACTTGTTTTGTTAGTAGCTTATAATTAGCCTGTGCGCATTCCGACTCATTTTGCCAGCATGGGTCAAACAGAATATAAGGCACCGCTCACACAGAAGTTACTTTCAAATCAAGCAGCTTTCTATTGGTCAACATGGAAAATCTGGTGTGACCAATTTGAACTTGCTCCGAAATCAGTGTGGGGAAATCTTTTGCCCTCATGTGAAATTCCCAACTCCAATTGAAATGATTGGATTTTGTCCACAAAAATTTGCAGAACATCCGTAAATATGACCGCATTAAATTATGCTGAATGGATTCAGTATATAGTAAAATGTGTTAAACAGAGCTAAGAATATAACACTCTTGCTGGTAGCTAACATCATAATCATATTACCCAAAATATTTAATAAATGAGCATTCAAGGGATGCAGGGTGAGTAGAATTGTATTAATTCTGGCGCTCAAATTCTGCTGTGACATTTAACTGATTAAGTCTTTCAAATCTTAATTTCAAATATTAGTAATAGTAAATTTTTTTTTTAATTAAAAATAATGGCTTAAGGCTCAGTGAGTTATGGCTTAATCCGCTCTAACCAATTCAGTGAGTCGTTAAACCAATTCAACCAGATAGCTTAAAAGTTTGAGACTTTTTTTTTTTTTAATAGAACCAGTTTAAAAGAGCCATTTGTTTGCGAATCAGATTACAATGGATGTGCTGAATGTTTTCTTTTGTGTACAGCGAGGGAAAAACAACTGATAGTGTGTCATCTATTTATTGTCTTTGTTGTATTTTTGTGGCGCCTAGTCTTAGATAAAGTGTAGCGTGTCACACTGTGACATGTCAACGACCCTCTTAATGGTGTTGAAATAGATGTATGCATTGCTGTTGATGTGTTGCTGGTACCTGGCCGTCCTCTGCCTCCTCAGGTGTGACGGGGCAGCTGTGTTTGGGAGGTATTTTAATCTCATAGGTCATTATACTCCACCTGTGAACAGAGGTTGTAGATGTAGCCAACGACACAAATATTATACATGAGACAGTTCTGGACACATGCTAGGATGCACACTGTACCTGTCCAGCATTTTCGTGCTGGCTCTCTCCAGCTTCTCCAGTATCTGAGGGAGTTGCGTGTCATCATCACATGACGGCCCCCAACCAAGCACACGCGCCAGGTCATTCCCGGTGCCCAGTGGCAGAACGCCCAGCTGGCACTGCAAAACATGAGGTGGTTCAGATCACTGAGCCAGTTCATTAAGAAATCCTCATAAACATCTGCTCTGACACTCTTGTGCCAAGTCCTAACCTTACAGTGACAACTTTACATGGTGTAGTACAGTGCTTTTCAATTACCTGTTTGTGAAGATTTAGTTTATCGATTTCAGACAGAACCCAACCAACGCTTCCATCTCCACCACACACGAGGATTCGGAAATTATCAA
Source organism: Ctenopharyngodon idella (assembly GCF_019924925.1). NCBI lineage: Eukaryota > Metazoa > Chordata > Actinopteri > Cypriniformes > Xenocyprididae > Ctenopharyngodon > Ctenopharyngodon idella. The sequence goes on from NC_067228.1 coordinate 28,282,391, forward strand.
ACTTTTGGAACAAGCGAAGGCTTAAAAAGAGAAAAGAATATTTAAACAAACTGACACAAACAGAAATGCTTCTCAAAAAGTGTAGCACAGAGTGTTCAAATAATGGATCATGTGAGAGCAGGTTTGGGTAGTTGACCTGAAATACATTTGGGTAGCTAAATTCAACCTAAAACTATTTTAAACAATATTTTTTATAACTCTTTTATAATCATTATGCCTATGCACATATTTTAGAGACTACATGGAATATTTGTTCTTTTAAAAATCGATTTATCCCCCTGTAGGATCATTAAAACGAGCCAAAAAGGTGATAAAAATGGAGGAAAATGTAACATAAATGGTTATGGGACCTGAAAAATACTTTCATATAATTTTAATATTAAAATCTGGATGTTGATTAAAAAAAATGCATGGACACATCATACATCAACTATCCATTTTGTAAACACCAGAAAAACAAGCAAAAGCACTGATTTTCTTCTAAGACAATGATCAACAGTTCACTCTCTGTGACCTTTGACATCCTAGTCTTACCCTAAATGAGGTCCACCGTTGACCAGGTCAAAGACCTGAGCGGGATTGAGCAGCTGTTTGAAGCGACGCAGGAATTTTACCCCTTGGTTGTCTCCGCTTTTTGAGTTGACAAACACGAGGAGTGGACTAGCGCATGATGGAGGACAGGTGGCCTTCCAGAATCCTGTAACAGGAAAAGAACGAAAAAGATTATACATTTTTTAGTTCTAACAGCTTTTTCAAAAGGTAAACACTCTCTCTCTATATATATATTTTCTATTATATATACAAATTTTAAGGCAGCATCATCCTTCGTAAAGAAAATAATCCCTGAATGCATTGCAACAAACCAAGATGGTGGATGAAGCGAGCAAAAAGTTGATTATAAATAAACATAATTCATTTATTATTCGAAAAAAAGTATCAATAAAAATAATTAAGGCTAATTGTTAGTCAACGAGAAAAGGCCTAGTCGACCAAAATTGGTATTAGTCGGTTAGTCGCAGAAAAAAATATCTCCACAGATCATTAACGGAAATCCAAACATTCGCCTATCATTCATCATTCATCGATCTCAAATATGTCTTATCACAACATGTAAGTAATTTAATGCTCTAATGTTAGCCTAGATAAATATGCGCTATTATTTGCGCATATCCAAGTGTTTGTGTGGAAAGCGCGCTTACTGCATGACCTGGAGGCGTTGGTGCGATCACTTGCATTTAACTTAAAATACTCCATCATTTTTGGTCATACAGATAAGAATAATCAAACATTTGAAACCGTAAAGGGTTTGCTTTTATTTCTGTAAACTCACAATAACAACAAAACGTTTTTTCCCAAAATAACGAAAACAAACAGGATGCACTTTCTGCCGTCTCAGTCTCAGGGCCCTATCATACACGGCGCAATGCAGCACCAGGGAGACACAAGTGTTTTTTGCATGTTTCAGCCAAGCGGCAACCTCCCCCAGTTTCTCTTAAAGCCAATACGGAAGTGACTTAAACTGCAATTCATCGACTGGCCGCTAGGGACAGGCTCCAAAAGAGAGCAGAATTTCATTGACCCCCATGTTAAAATGCCCAACTTTACAGCAGAAAAAAACATCTTTACAGCTTGGTACAAATTGTGGTTTTGGTCTATACAGCTAACTCTGAGGGGGGTGATTTTTTTTTTTTTTATAACTCATCTGTTTAAACTATATTAAGCCTTAAAATTTTGCATAATTAAGGGCGTGACCACTTGAGTGACAGGTAGATTGTCGCTGCTCCATGTGAGCCATCATCTCAGTTAATTCCAGCCGCTGAACTGGATTTGGCATCTCTGCTGTGTTTGTGTTTTTTTCTGAATTATTTCATACAATTATCAAATAATATGGCTTGCTGTGTGGTTAATGGTCGAGACAGATGTGCGTCTGTGTACATGTGCACACATGCGGAAAATAAACAGAACACACGTCGTTGGATCGTCTTGGCATTGGTTAAAAGTTCTGTTCGTGAGATTTACTATGACAATGGCTGGAGAATATGCCTCTCAAGACACCACAAACTCCAACAGCACTGCTTGGATATTATAACTAAAACTGCTGCACTATTTTGAAAAATTGCACTTTGGACGCGGGCTCATTTGTTTGTGAGAGTATAATGTATACGATCATAAACAGTTTTACAACATAAACGCTGCTCAGGTTGCACAATTTCTTGAAGAACGATGACGGAGAGCAGATCATTCAGAAGAAATGTGATGCAAACAATGGACAATGTATCAATATTTCATGGATTTAACGCTTTTGTGGACAAAAGTGCTGTTGTTTGTTTTTCAGTGGACACTCATGGACATTTTACCCAAGTGCAATGGATTGGATTCATCTCACGATTGCTATTTCATTATAAAGGTATGGAGTCCTGTTTTGATTTTGCGTGTTGTCATTTGCACACCCGACACAAATTACAATATTACTGTTGCTGGAGCATCTATATCGTAAAAAAGACACCGTAGATTGACAGTAAACCTTTAGAACTTTAAAATGATATAACTAGTTATCTTTATTAATATTTTAGATAGTGTCTAAGATAGATAGATAGAATGCGCCTGGTGCGCCGACCATTTTTCCCATTAATAAACTAGAAAAAGTAGATTCGGGCACGCCCTAAGGGCACTTGCGCCGTGTGCTTTAGACCATGTGCTTAGATCGTTAAAATAGGGCCCTCAGTGAACTTGAGTGTGTCACAAAAATGAACCGAAACTCTGCATATACTTGCCTCACAGACACGAGAAATATATCTATGGAAAGCTTGATATATCTACTATTAAATGAACCGATTAAAATCTAAAACAAATATTCTCCGATTATGTAATCCGTATGAAATGTGCATATTGGCGCGTTCACTACTGCAAGATGATGTGTGCTGTAACACTTAAAGGTGCAGTAGGCCTAAGCGATTTCTGAAAAATGCTGTTGAAAATTGAAATATTAACAAATTGGAAAAGGTCAGATGAATATAATTGGAAAAATAAGGGTTACAATGAGGCAAGCACTCGGACGCTGAGGTTGTGTTGCTTATGCTCGATACGCGAGTACATTTTTGGTTTTTGGCTAAATGAAGACTTTAATTTCAGTTTCTGTGTTTTGGTAAAAAACAATAATTTTGGTGCATCATTATTGATTTCACCTATTGTAAAATTACAACAAGAATTTTTATGCTTAGTGTGTATTGCATTATTAGCTTTGCAACATGCTAACACCCAACACTGAAATAACTGAGACACTGAGTCTTTGCGTGTTTGAGTTGTTCATGTTGGACCAGAGCTTAAATGAGCTTAAACCACAAACTCCAACAGCACTGCTTGGATATTATAACTAAAACTGCTGCACTATTTTGAAAAATTGCACTTTGGACGCGGGCTCATTTGTTTGTGAGAGTATAATGTATACGATCATAAACAGTTTTACAACATAAACGCTGCTCAGGTTGCACAATTTCTTGAAGAACGATGATGGAGAGCAGATCATTCAGAAGAAATGTCGTTCTGTGTTCCCTGGCAATCTTTAATAATGCCATGCTTACCAATTAAACTACAGGAACTAAATGCCAGAACTTGCATGCTAAAAAAAGTTAACACTGAGATTTTTGTTGACTCCATGTTGCTTAGGAACAGTTTTCTTCATGCCTGGACAAGGATGAATCACAGAGAAAGAAGTGGGAAGTGTTTTGTGCTGCAGCACAAGAAAAAGCAAACCATCAGTCTAGTATGTTTTCGCTGAAAATGATGTATAGCGTGTAAATAATCCAGCACTTTGATTTCTTTGTCTTCATTAGAGCCGGGCTGTCACCAAACATGCTCGCAGTCGGTGTGATCACGTGCATGCATGCAGCATGTGCAGTAAACAGTCTCTGAACATGCCAGTAGCTGTGAGCAATAACCCGCTGTGTTTATGAGATTCACCATATGCATCATTTAGATTTTCACATTCCTGTCCCTCCAGTGCGACTGTGTGTGTGAGGAATTGTTTGCATGTGCACATGCATGCACAGTGCATTCACTTCTGTGTACCTGTATGCATCAGTGTGTGTTGCATTGTGTTTGCGTACACGGATCTAAGCATGCATGAGTGTTAGTAAAGCTGACAGTTGCCCTCAAGCGTAGGTTTGCGTATTCTCCATGTGGCTGCGAGCGGACACTGACGCGTGGGTGGACGTCTGTCAGTAGACCCCTCTGAGTCTAACAGAAGCCCCACCTCTCTTTTCCCTCGCTCTCTCTCTCCTGGAGGCAGGCTGAGGCAAATTGAGTCACGAAGCTCAAGCACGTGCCAAAGGCAGCCCTGAGCGAATTAAGATGCAGTTCTCCTCGCCACCTAGCACTGAGGCGGGGGATTCCTTACACGTGACGGACTCTCCTACTTTCCCATCACATCCTTATGCTTTCTGTATCCCTCTCTACTTCTTTAGCAGCTTAACAGTCTTACATCCTACCACCATTTTCTTCTTCTATTTTAAACATCCAATTAACAGGAACCACAAAGCGATCCAAAAATATATCAGCCGAAACTTCACAGCCATTGATTTTCATTACATTTCTGTCTGGCCCCAACTAATCTCTATATCCGATATGTGCTCTGCCAATTAAAGACAGAGGAGCTTTGAGGTTCTGATCAATAGTGGATGCCCTCAGTACTCATAAGATTTGACTTCACACATGGCCAAACGGAAGTCCTGAAACCACCATCGCAGAATCAATGCCTGTGTCTGAAACCAAGCTGTCCAACAACTTGTTCACACCAAGAACGATAACTTTAGTGATAACTAGTGTTGTCAAAAGTACCGGTACTTGATTTACACGCACGTTACAACACGATTATGCTTAATGAGCAGACAATGCATGTGGTCATGTAAATGCATTAACCCATTTTCCTTTTGGAAAATTTTCCAGAGTAAGGTCTTAAATGGCTTAAACATAAACCAATTGACACAGCTAGATTTTTGCCCCTTACCGCAATTTTGCCCAGCATGTAAAGACATTAACCTGTTTCTGTCAACTTATTGCAGTGCACATGTGTGATATTTAGTGTCCTTACTGCTTATTTAAGCGCATTTCGTGGTAGGGGAAGAGGAAATATATTGCAAACTCTGACTTTTTCTTGACCCAAGAAATTATAAAATCAATGAATCAATGGGTGTGTCTGAAACCAAGCTGCCCAATGACTTATATGACAAGCCTGTTCACACCAAGTACGATAACTATAGCAATAACTAGTGATGTCAAAAGTACCAGTACTTCGGTACCAAGTCAGTACTTAAAAAAAAAGAAGAAAAAAAGTAAATGATACAAGAGTTTCTGAAGTAGCGGTAGTACTGAGTACCGGGTCAACCAGCAAAGAGCCACATATGGAAATACTTCATTTTTCTGACGAAAGGAGGAAATAAATCAAACTTATTAAAGCACCTTAAAGACAGACACCAATGGTACGTCCAAAATCGCGTACTGTCTAAATAGGTACTACATTTGAATTTTAACTTACTTTGCGACCGTTAAAAGAGTACGTTCTATATAGTATGAATGTGTGTAGTATGGACGTACTACATCTGCCATGTCGTCATTATCACGTGACCTACTAGTTTCAGTTGCGTCGCTTCACCTCCATTCATAAATCCTCTCCAGTGGCCTCATGGGATAGTAAAGTGTCCATTGAATGCGCACTTCAGAATCTGGTCGGAAGCAGTAGGTTATCCGGGCCTTTTTTCGATTACTGTTTCAAATACTATGAATTCAGACATACAACACTGTTGGCGTAGTGTTTTTCGCATACTATATAGTAGAGAAGTGTTTAATTTCAGACACAGCGCTGAATTTATTTAAGGAGTTTCAGCAGGTGAGTTTAAATTTACAGGTATCTTAGGGGTTGCATTATTGTATTGTAGCATATTTTAGTTTGAATACTTAACAGTTAGCATGTGCACAGATAACATTCATTCAAGTGTCCTTATTAACCATTTAATAAGTTTTACTGGGGTAAAATAAATGGGAGGACATGATAAGGGTTTACTAAGTTTACATACCAGAGGCTTTTTGATTACCTATATATCCGAAATTCATGTGTTAGAAAATAAAAGATGAATGGCTAGCACTACCGTAATATCAGTCAGTCAGAAAAACATTTCTATTCTTTGCTGAATAACTCTAGTAGCTTTAATAAGTCATTTAAAATAAACATGAACACAAAGTTTGGACTAAAGAAAAAGTACAATCGAATTAAAATGTTTTTATCTCCCTGTTGAATTTAATGTACAGTTACTTTAATGTACATAATCTAAATGTAACATAAAAGCTCAGGTTTGTTATTTAAAAATTATATTTCTGAATTTTTATACAGAAGTATACAGAATGGTATTGCTTTTTAAATATATTTTATACTGAATTTTCATTTTATTATTAAAATATTATTGATTAAACTATTCAAATACTGTTTAATTAGCATGTTATTGTGTTTTGTTTTGGTACTGAAATTGGTACAGAGTATTGGTATTGGTACCGACAACTGAAAATTTGGTGACAACCCTAGTGGTAACTATATTATCGTCCACACCATTCTATGATAACGTTCTGTTTATTATACAGTATGTGCTTAAGTTATGTCGTCTGAAGCTTTAAATGATTGAGCTCTTTATAGTCGAAGTTGATTCTGATTGGCTGTCAATGTTTAATGGTTCATCAACAGGAAAAAAAAAAAGCAGTCCCTGTATAATAAAACAAACATATAGTTTTATTTTGGTAGAGGAGCCATTAAAGCTGTTTTGTTGATGGCACAATATTGCATGCAAAGAATATTGCATGCACTATGATTTCTTTAAAAATCAACCAGAAGAAGGCATCTCAATAGACAGGATGTTGCACAAACACTGAATTCACATGTTTCTACCCATACAACCTGAGAAAGCAGAATTTATCAGCTTTTGGACACAGTCATTTAGCTATTTTTAACCTTCAAGATATTGAGCATGAAGTGGCTCTAAATAGCATTCATACAGCTGTCAATAAAAGGCAATGTGCAATTTCCTGGAAATCAGTGGCATATGCTCCGACACAGGCTGACTGAGCAAACAGGTAAGGTATGAATCCTCAGCAGCAGGTTAATAATGCAGAAAGGGATAGAGAAAGAGAGAGCCGGGTATGGCAGAGTGCTTTTGTTTGCTCTCATCTTGAATTTTCCAAGCACATGGTCCACCAGAGGCGGTTATGTTTACATGCGTCGGTACGAGATGCTCTGAGGGAAAGTGACTTTCCATACCGCCCTGACACATGCCATAGAGATGGGAAAGGAAAATAAAGGAACAGAGTGTCTCTCAGGAAAGGAGAAAACACATCCTATATGTGTGATCAAATCAAAAGCGGTCAGAGGTGTAATGAAAAAGATATTGCTCTTCATGCAGCCTGGGAATTAGCAAATCTAATGAGCTCCATCTATAGCAGCACTCCACCTGAGCTCCTCCCACCACTTCACACTCACACGCACACGCTGGGTTTTCATGTTTTATGGGGACATTCTATAGACATAACGATTTTTATACTGTACAAACTGTATATTCTATCCCCTAACCCTAACCCTACCCATCACAGAAAACTTTCTGCATATTTACATTTACAAAAAACATCACTTAGTATTATTTAAGCTGTTTTCCCTCATGTGGACCAAAAAATTTCCCCACAAGGTCAAGGATTTCGGATATTGCCATCTTTGTGGGGACATTTCGTCCCTACAATGTAGGGTTTACCAGGACCACACACACACACACACACCCTGATACATAATCATACACTAGATCCAGAGTGGGATCATGCATAAGCACGCAATCAGGCAATCATCCATTCTTGGTGACCTTGACCTTATGAAACAAAAGGTTTTTATGTACTATGAAAACATATTGAAAAATTAATGACTCAAAACTATCACCCCAGTCCAAAAAATAATTTAACTTATTTTACTAAGATTATAACCTCCAAAAAGTGAACCAAAATAATAATAATAATAAATACATTTTTTAAAAAAATGAAAAAATGAATAAATAATGTGATCATTTTAATCTCATTCAAAGTATATCTATTGTATAAATAATATTATTTAAATTAATAAATGATTATTTATCAATATTTATGTTTATAAACTCTGACTAGAATGAACCCTCTTGAACTCACTCTTGTGAAGAGTAAAGTCTTACCGTCTGAGTCAATGCTGTTGAGGGCGGTAGGGGGGATGATGGACACTTTGCACTGGCCGAGGGGACATTTGCGGGGGTAGAGATCCATGCACGCTGTGTGCACCTGTCCAAGCAAAGATGGCTTTTAGAATTCACAAGCTCTCTGAAGTAGTTATAAGGCATTCTGGGATATGTAGTTCTTACCATGGCTTTGCACCACAAACAACGCCAGTCCTGCAAGCGCAGCACGCTGCCACATGTTTTGTCGCAAACGGCACACTTGGCACTGACGGGCAGGTTACCTTCCAGCCACTGGTGTGGCATTGCAATCTATAGGAATAGAATGTTATAAAATGTACACCAGAGCAGACTTTTTGCTGTTCACTCAAATGTCATGCATTAGCTCAGTGAACCACAGGCTTTCCACGACTCACCCCATCCTCATCCTCAATGATGTCCTTCCCGATAGAGGCCAACGTTGTCCATTTGCAGTTGTTGGTGGCCCTGACTGCGCATCTTTTGTGGGCCTTGAATTTACACACTACAAGAGAGTAATGTGCAAACTGGTTATAAGTGACCTTGAGATGCTTATATGACAATCAGGTATTTTCATTTTAGCTGAAGAAATATGAGGTGATAAAAGACGGCTGGAAAACGCTTCCTAAATCAAGCTAAAATGAAACTGCACAATATACAATGCTCAACTGAGGAGAACATTGAAGAAGTATTTAAAAAACCAAATACTAAAAACAAATTTTAACGTATTTTCACGTATTTTAACAATGGGCGGGGTGCCGCAGTGGGCAAGTAATGTAATCGGTTTATGGTCGAACACTGTGTAACACTGGTAACACCAACTCCCGCAGCAAGCCTAATTCATAGCCTGTACACTATGTATGCATGATGATGCATTTCAGATGCTCAATTCAGCATGAGCCGAACAATAGTCGCAGCACAGATCAGCAGCAGGAGTCAGATTTCATTTTTTCATGTGACGAAAGTGAGGCGAGCTGACTGACAAGATGATGGCAGAAGATTTGGTTTCAAAGTGAAATGTAAAAGCGTCAGTTAAATACACTAAGTAAGCCAGTTATATTATTTGTGCAGCACTGGCAATAACATCTTTTTCAATGACATTATTGTTTTCTTTAGGTCTATAACATGACAAAACAATCTACAAATCTACACTTCTAATCTCTATCTCTAATAGCATTGTTTACTGTGACAATCTTTCTAAAATAGGGAAACACAATAGACTGGCTGTCTTATTTTGTTATCTGTCATGTCAGAAAGCATTTTGAATTATGCATCGATTTCTTTAAAATTTTGGAAACTTTCAGCTAACCCAACCTCTAAACTCCACTGCCGCTGTACTGTCCTCACCAGCGGTGTGGGTGAGGTCCAATAAGCTAATGGCTGACAGTTCTTTGTTGATTTCCTCTATTAAATTGCATTGCAGATCTAATCAAGTTAGCAATGTTCATCTGGTCGTTTCCAGAAGGAGAATTAAGTGGCTGATTGATTGGCTGGCTGGCTTCCTCTTCCATGTACGCTTCAGCACATTATCGTGGCCACCTTCATTCCTACGGACTTAAAATGTACACTCAGCTGTTTCTCGACACAGATGCCGCAATCAGTGCAGATGTCCTGTACATTCAGGGTCTGGATTGTTCTGTACAAGCAGGGCTGACTGGCGCCCACAGTCCAAGATTCAGATCCTGAAAAAGCCTCAAATCCAGTTAAATCAGCCCATCTCAGTGTCTGAGTGCATTACGCCTCCATATGCTGCCGGGACTTCTAATGTCCTGTAGGATTACACAGATTTGTGGTGACACGGCTAATCACGCCAGAGCAGAGATGCATTTAGCCCAGCCGAGCCCTGCCAGCCGGGACGCCACAGAGTCACTACAGAAAGTGTTTCCTCCCTAGAGTATTCCAGCACTGGAGTGGATATGTGCTGAACAGGGCTGTTTATGGGAAAGGAAGCCGAACATTCATGGTATGTCCGATGCTGGGAATTTCCACTTTCTGCAATGCCGTCTCTCAATAATAAATGAGAAGACAAATCTATCGAGACGAGACAAGAGCGCACCCGTCCTCTTCAGAGATTCATAACACTAATCAGAGAACGCTTCATCTCGCTTGGGCTCTGCACTCATCTTGTAATCAGAGCTGGTCTACGCTCAGACCATTTCACATGGCTCTGAAAACAAATCTCCAATAATTCACTCTAATGTCATTTTCAGGGCTGTTAGCAAACCATTTACAGACAATTCAGTAATGCTGAGTGAACGTAAGACTGTTTACGATGCGCTGCTAATGGACAGGATGTCTCTGTCAAATTAGGGAGTGAGAAATATTGAGTTTGCCTCTTTTGTTGGGACCCATGTCTCACATCAATCTTTATTGATTGGCTGCTGTAGGAAATCGAAGTGAAATACAAGCAGCAATGATCGTTCTAAACTTCAAATCTCTCAACTTGGAGAACCCTGCTGAAAAGACAGGCGTAAACGTGCATAAATTCCCATGCTGGCCAGAACTTGCTGGGAAAGCTGGTCAAGCCTTTTTGGGACACCAGCACACCAAATCATATGCTGCTGACCTGCTGACTAGTAAACTGTTTGTAATCCTGCTTCAAAGTTAATGTTCAGTACTATGTTCGGCCTCCATGATTGTGTTTGTAGTACTTGAGACTGAAGTCGAGACCATGGTTTTGGTCTTCTCATGGACTCAGGAACATTTGGACTCTGTCTTGATTCAGACTTGGCCCTCTGCTAGACTTGGACTTAACCCTCTTCTGGTCTTGAATCAGACTCTACCCTTTTCTGGTCTTAGGCTTGACTCAGACTTGACCCGGTCTTGACCCTCTTCAGATCTTGGTCTTGATTTGAACTCAACCCTCCTCTGGTCTCAAACTTCTTCAGGTCTAATTCTTGACTCAGAACCAACCATTTTCTATTCTGGACTCAGACTTGAATTAAATGATCTGGGCTATAACACCACAAATTTACATGGAAACCAAGGACTGGACATTTAATTGTACAAGCTTGTGTTGATTTTACAAGAATATAATATGAACCAATGAATTACACTTTGGAAGTCAATAAGCTGTTTAAGAAATTATTAAGTAATGATCCGTGCTTGATACTTTATTTTGTGAACACCTTCGTCCGTGATTTTTGCTGCATTCAAGCAAAGACTTTATATGTAGAAAGACGGTACACTCATATTATTATGAAAGGGAGAAAGTGCAACACGCAATATGGTGGAATAAGTCCCGCCTTCTAATTAAGAGCCAATCGCAGATTGGTAAAGTCATCGCGTCACTGCAGCAGCCATCAGAAGCTCCGGTTCCTATAGAGACACACACTTAGGACTGCACATGCACATTTGCTCGATCCAGCCTGAAAAATACAGGTTTTTGTCATGATTCGAGCATTTAGAAACAAAATTTATCAGACAGTTGTTGTCAGATTTCATTGGTGATTTCGGAAATTTAATCGAAAGCTTGGCAAACAGCTTTGGAGAATTTGACATTTCCCCATTCAAAGAGATAGGAGCTGCACTTGCATGGCGAGAGGCGTTTCAAAGATGCCCGCCGAGTGAAATGACTTATCTTAAAGGGACTTTGCTTCAAGTCATATTGGAATGATCACAGTTTTTATTGTGAATGTTGACTATGGATGCATACATTATTGCATACCATTGACGAAGCAAAAAAAAAAAAACTACCCATTTAGCCAGTTAATGAAGCAACTACATTTCCCATTATTCTCTGCAGCAGTGTGAGAAGAATAAATACATAAATCATCAAATACACACCTAAAGCATCCTTTGCTCTTTATTTTGATGCATTAACGCTAAAAAGCTTCCTTTATTTGTCAATAAGCCAAAAAGACAGGAAGAAATATGAAACTGCTTAACACAAGCACTTTGTTTCTAACCAATCTCACTTGAATGCACATTTCTGCAAGTAGGAACTTCTTAAAAGCAGAATATATTTACAATCTAACATGGCCTTATTGATTATATAAAATGATTACTTCATAATAAAAATAATGGAAACACTCTAACGCCATTGTCAGACAGCAGCAAAAATAAAAGCAATTTCCATGTGAACAGAAATGGCTCTCAGGCTTGAAGATAGTAATGAGAGGTTTGTTGAAAGAAATGAGATCATCTTTCCACAGTAACACATACAGTAATTAATACTCAGGAGCGAGTCTGCTTGCTGGAAACGCAAACGCGTGACAACAGCACTGGAAAGTGCTCTGCTCCTTAATTATCGCTCTCTAGACCACTGTGAGTGCGACCACATGCACAACCACACAAATCCACTTTTGCTTAATGCAATGTGACCCAAGAAAATTGTCATTCTAAATGGCATCTTGATGTTTTGGTGGAAAATCAACATTAGGAAACATTAGGATGACTATGATGATGAGGCTTGTATTATTCACAATGCAGTGTGAGTTTCACTTGAATTTCTCATTAAAACTGAGGCGTGAGTGAGAGGCTTACTATTTTTACTTCCTGCTATGCGAGAGCCAATGACAGTCAGCCGAGTTTAATGAGCACCATCTGCATATCTCTGAAAGTAATTAGCACTCTCTTTCCACATGATGTCACACCATTAGCATGCATAATGCATGATCCTGGATGCGGTATTTTTAGTGAGAATGTTTTAACCTGCCAGCATGTTCTTTGAGGTGCTTCTGCAGGTAGTTGACAATTAACTCAAACAAGAATGGCCACAAACTTTAACATCAAGTTTTTATATGGAAAAAAAAAAAGCAATATTTATTGGTTCATATGATATATTATTGGTTCAAAAAATGGTCTTTTTGTCTTAAAATAGCAATTTGTATTATATCAGATTTTAAGCCAATCACCTGAGCCATAAATTAGATATGACTGATCACTCTATATTAGAACTCCTCATGGCAGATAGGGAAAATCAATCAATCAATCAATCAATCAAATGTTTTTGTCATTTATGTCTATTTTTTATTTTTTATTATTAAGTAGTTTAGTTCATTTAGTTTTAGTTATTTTAGCACTGTCACAATTACATTCAGTTTAGTTTGTATTAGTTTCATTTTCAAGGACTTTTAGTTTGCTCATCTTTGTTTCCTGTGTTCCTATGTTCCTGTTTGCTACCATGGTTATTCATAATTTGATTTATTAGCACACCTGTCTCTATTTGGTTCATCATCACTGTGTATTTAACTTCGTCTATCTTCTTCATCCTGACGCAGAACATTACAAGTACTTTAACTTAATCTAAATGAAAATAAAAAATGTTGCCTTGGCAACTAGCTGAAATTAAATAAGTTTATTTATTTTTATTTTATTTTATGTCAGTTAACGTTTATTTTAGTTAATGATAAAAGCCCTTAATATAATATAATATAATAATGAATATTTTTCACAATTTATAGTATAATTTTTTTCCCATCACAATACACAGCTATTTTTAAATTGCCATCAGTCGAAAAACATGCTTTTTGACCACATAAACCATAGTTATGGCATCACCAGTAGGAGCTAACTGCTGAAGTTAACTAGGCAAACCCTGACTACCCTGTTACTTTTAAGTCATTCCTCTCCAATCACCCGGCTTCATTTCCCCTTTTTATGATCCAAATCTGAATTTCAGATGGATAAAGTCCAAGCCCATTCTAGAAGTCCATTTGTATTGATGAATATACTTTTTACTCAAAAATATGTCAGATTACTGAAGTACAATAGGCTGTGATTGGTGTTTGAAGTTGACTTTAAATGGTCCTGCGGCAGACAGGTGGAGTGTTCGGGAATGTTTTATACCTCTAATCTCAAACAAGAGAAACAACAAGAGTTTTTCTCTGATTGATGTGGAAGCTCCTCAGCAGTAGTGCATTTTAATATAAGAAGCAAACACTTTCTCTCCTTGAAATGCAAATTCTAAACAAACAAAAGACAGATTCCCGGCGTCAGTGTATTGATTTATTATTGCAATCTTTTCTCCTCCTCAATTAGCTGTGCTTCTGCACTAAGTAGTTCTGACCAGTGTAACCGACTCTAATGTAACCCTGAACCATCCCTGACCACCCCTGAGCAGCTCTGATGAAAATATGACACCTTTGGGGAAGGACAGCGCGCTGAGAGAAGCAGCTTCATAATTGAAGAAGGATTATCCGACATACGGATTTGAGAAGAGAGAGAGAAATGGGCAAACACCTACCTTCACAGGAGAGGCCATGAGAAGTGACCCCTGAGAGGCTGTCCCGACAGACGTTACAGAAGGTAGGGCGAGCGTGGGAGCAGGCATACCAGTTGTGCATCCCTGAGAAATGTTCCACATTAAACTGTGCCGTCTAGCAAAGGAGAAGTTAAGACAAATTGGCAGCGCCAGGATAAGACTTTTTCAGAGCCCCTAAAACAAAGAACTACGTTTTTCAGCTCACACACACATGCAACACACGGACTGGCACATGTATATTAGCCTCAAGTGTACGAGACGCAACCCTCCTGCGTGCAACACCACACCACGGCTCTCCCTGGCAACCAATTTTCCCCCGTTACATTGGCGGACATCTACCAGCAGCACCCAGATGCAACAGGACAGTGATTTAAGAGGCCGACTGTGCCCACAGTTGGGGGTGCCAGTGGAGCAACTGGAGTTCTGGGTGTGGTATTGCAGAACACGGGGGCTGAGAGTCTTACATAACCATTTTCATCTCATATCAAAGTGAGCATACAGCCAACACTCAATGCTGCAGTCCGCACTTTCATTTACTGGCATGCGACATACTGTTTCAGATGTTAAAAGCCGCCACATGCACACATGCGCAATTATCTTTTCAGAGTCAGTGAATTAGAAACAGCAAACATATAGAGCAACATTCCCTCCTTCTAGAACTATTTTAAATGCATAACATCATTGTTTCTTATTCATCTTATTAACTAATTGTTTCTTATGCATCTTATTAACATCAAGAAGAGGAAATTCGAAAGCAATGGGTTTAAAAGCTGGATTTAACACCAGAAATACACATGTCCTGATTGAAAACAGTTAGGGGGAGAAGCGCATGCATTTTCAGCTTCTAATTCAGAAGAAGTATGTTTGAAAAACAACAAACATGCAGAACGATTGGATAGTTCAAGATGCAACTCAACTCAAACTGTGCACTTACCTCGTAATGCTCTCTGGACTGAACCGATTTCAGTGAGCTGATCCAGTCCTCCATTTCTTTCCTGTTCTCGGCACACAGGATAAGCCTTCGGAACGGTGTAATTACCTACAGGGAGACAGAGATCTGGGGAGATGAGAGCGGAGTGTCTCACCCTCCTGCCTGACTGACTGCGACTGACAATGAGTTCCCCCCCTTCCGCTCTTTAAGACGAAGCTTGGGACAAGCCCCCCCCCACCCCTTGCCTCCTCCTCTTCTCCTCTTTAACAGCCACCTCCTCCCCTCAGGTCTTTTCCTCTCGGATGCTTGAGCGAGATTTGGGCTGACAGGCGGAGTGCCCGAGAAAATGCTAAAAGCCTGTTTCATAACAGGGGCAGCCTCCACACGGGTCAAACTCTGCACTTTTAATACCACTATAATTTATTGATAAAGGCACCCTTAACATCTCCACGCACCGGTGGTGCTACTGCGGAGGCGCGCGGCAACCCGACAACAGTTTTCGCTGCGACGCGCGTGGTGAAGCAGGTGATACAGTCCTCGGGGAATTACAGCTTACCACCTGCACCGAAACAACACCGCTGATTCCAACATACATCATTTTCTCATGTTGGCCACTCTGAGTTTAAAAACACTGGGTTTAAACCATTCTTTTTAGATTTGCAGTATTTTATAAATGTTACAAAATATGACATTTAGTGGCCAATTAATTTAGGATAAAAGTGGGAATTCCTCAGAGGTTGCCTTTTCATAGTTCAAGAGACTAGGTTCTCAGTAAAAGGGTTATTTCACTCAAAAATGACAATTCTGTCATTATTTACTTACCCTCATTTAGTTTGAAACCCATATGACTTTCGTTGATATATGTTTATATGACATCACTAACCCTAAAATTTACATAAACCCGGCCCCCGGGAACACGCAACAAAGGGGGCGAGGCCATGTTGGGCTGCTTTAGAGAAGAGTTAGAGTTGTTGTAGTAGAGTGTGGCTGCCATGTCGTCATTTTACGCCGGACTGCTTCACAAACGAGGGTCAATTCAATGCTGGATTTGCACAAAAGATGAACATGACGGTACATGCTAGTCGATGAGTTGAATCAACTCCACAGCAACTACATAAATTTATCTACTAACCATTCAGAAACGTCCAGATGCATTCTAAAAGTTGTAACTTCTTCCTGAATCTCTCCATCAGTGTCCGACTCCAGTTTGATCAATGCAAGGCTGAACACCGTTACTGACATTTTGGCTGCGTGAGATTCTCCAGCTTCGTTGTTGTTGAGCAACCGAAGCGCGGGTTGTTAAAGCTCCGCCCTCTTGTGGAAAGAGGGCCGGGAGCAGCAGCTAATTTGCATTTAAAGGGACACACACAAAAACAGCGTGTTTCTGCTCACACCCAAAAAGGGGCAAATTTGACAAACTATAATAAATGATCTGTGGGGTATTTTGAGCTGAAACTTCATAGACCCATTCTGGGGACACCAAAGACTTAGGTTCCCTTTAAGACATTGTGAAAGTAATCCATATGAATCAAGTGGTTTCTGATGAGTCTTCTGAAGAGACACGATCGCTTTATATGATAACAGATTTAATGTAGGTTTTTATTCACATATAAACATTGATCAATGCACATGCATAGAGCAGATCATATTTGGTAAGTGGAAGTTCAAATGTGCTTGCCTGATGTGCGTGAACCAATAAGGTTTTTTTCTCACATCACGCAACTACAGTTGAGCTTTCGTTTAACATATTTGATGTGCTCTACAGTATGTATGTGCATTGATCAATATTTATATGTGAAAGTTTTGGTGTAATGGACTTTCAATGGAGGGACAGAAATCCATCAGGTTTCATTAAATTTATCTTCATATGTGTTTCATAGATGAACGAAAGTCTTATGGATTTGGTAACTGATGACAGAATTTTAATTTTTGTATGAACTAACCCTTTAAGTATCAAGTCTGTCTCAGAATGTTATCCTAAAGTTACTGAGAATTAATTAAAACAGACAAATGAGACCATTTTTGTTCTTTTTTTTTTACAGTAAGAATATGGAACTATAAAATGAATGTGGACAGCTGAGATGATTTGCAAAATTTGAGTTCACATTGAGAGCTTTGACTTTTGATTGCACACTTTGTAGTCTGAACAAATCTGAGCACAGTTTGAGACATTTTTGAGTAGTAAAAATTACACACGTCACATTACTACAGACCTTTTCCAGTTTACATTTGCTCTTCTTGAGTTTCATTGTTGTCTGGGAGAAACTTGAGATCTTGCTTGTGTTCTGCTCGACCGAAATTGTTGTATTAAAACATTGTTCTAATGTCTACTTGTTTCTAATCTCTGCATCCACAATGAGCTGGCATCACAGATCCTCCCTTAGCGCAAGTGTCAGTGTTCTCACTAATTATAAAGAGCCGCAAATGAACCTCGTATTCCTGGCTGCAAAAATGAGCTCACATGGATGCGATAGATAAAACCCATCTGTTCTTTTTATAAAAGACTTAACCATAAGTTGCCGCACTCATTTTTGGAAAATCAGCCATTACCATCTGGCATGGTGGGGAATGAATTGTCTCTAATTAGGTTTTGCCTATCTGGTGGTTACTGCAGTTTTCAGAGGTGTGGTTACCAACCAAACAACGCTATCTGTGTTACACAACCGAATACAATCTCCCTATGAGAAAACGCACTCACTGTAGCTGCCGCATGAGTGGATTACAGGGGAATGCACTGAAGATATCCACTAACAGCAGCAGAGGTGCTGAGAGAGAATTACAAACGCAACAGAATTATGTGGATGTCAATGTTGTAGCTCATTATGTTTGCCATTTGGACGGCGGGTGAAGATAGCTCCATCCACGGCTTGTTATTTCTTGCTGTGTTTTTTCAGTGCTAGTGCATCTGAGTGTTTCAACCCTCCCCAACTCATTGTGCTTTCAGGGTTGTACCCCCCCCCCCCACCCCCTTCTAAACTCCACAAACTCATTAATGGCTTCAGTCTCTACTTCAGCATGACTTCCTTTACCATTTGACAATAAAGTCATAAAGTCGTAAGGTATTAGCAGTGTCATTAAAAGAATATACCGGTTCAATACAATTCTTTCAACAGCATTTGTGGCATAATAATGTTGATTACCAGTAATTTCAACTCATCACGCCGTAGTTACACTAATGCACTTACAGTCTATGGAGCCAGTGATCTGGAGGGACAATCGCATTTCTGTTTGGAATGACATGAGGGTGTGTAAATAATGACAGAATTTACATTTTTCTTTCTTTCTTTCTTTTTCTTTCTTTCTGAAAAATGGCTATACTTTTGAAACATTGTGCATTTAAAGTTTTTAAATTTAATTTCACTGTGGATTTTTTTATTTCTATGTATTAGATTTTAGTGTTTACCTTTGTCTATTCATTGTTATTTCCGTGATTTTTTCACGATAAAGCACTAGCCTCGAGTACCTTATTGCTTTTATAAAACGGTTACCACAAAATACAAATATTGAAGCCAAAAATATGTAACAATGCAACTTTCATGAAGTAAACTCTTACTAAAAGCCTTCCTTCCGCCGGAAAAAATAGTCCCTGACCGTGAACAGCAACAGAAGTTACATTATTACGCCATTAGATGGCGGCAAAGACTGTCTTTATGAGTGTGTCAGTCAGTAGCGAAGACTTTTACATTGAAAAGACTGCACTGTTGTGAACATGGAACAAGACAACTGACAATTGACAAATGCTTTGACTAGCACGGGAAAACCCCTTAACTGTTAAAATGACAAGATAATACATCTGACATTTAAACAGATTTTGTATTTGAACATAGGACTGACCTGAAGGAAAATGCTAAATCTAAATGCAGGTAATATACTCGCTCACTCGATCTCTTTCTCACAGTACTCTTCTACATAATACAGTAAGCTTCAATGAACAATATCAATTGAGAACAAACAGTTTACGTTGCTAAGTGTTTTGTGTAGTGATACACAGAACCGTTGGGTGAAGCGGTCATAGCCGTGTTTTATTGTGAATAAAACACAGCTATTGACCAATGAGAATCAAGGACAGGACCGTTTTATAAAAAAAAAATTAAATTGCTGTTTAAATGTTTATTTTATTATACTTCCATTATACATGCAATACAGTGTACGTGTAAATTATTTTCTGTTGTAATCAGAAAAACGTATATTTGAAAACGCAAATGCCAAAGTCCTACAAAATCTATTCATTAGATTCTTTGCATTCATATTAGTTTTATATAATTTTGAAAATCCATTTAAACGTTTAAAAAATTAATGACTTATCATGACATACTATGTCATGTGGTCTAACCATCATGTAAAAATAACACATTTTTATTATTATTTATTTAAATGTGATAAACACATTTTAACAATATATATAAATGTATAAACATCATTCAAGATTAAGGTTTTGTGGACGTTAAAACCAGAACTAAACTTTCCATGTCATAAAAAGCTCAAATTATTTGATAATTTAGGAGACTTACTCAACTTCAAACACAGCCATGAGAGTCTGCAGGGGTCTTCTGTATGATATTATTTCCTGCTTTATATGTTTTCGTGCTTTTATGTTTCTGGATGCTGGTTGCACTACATGACTTCCTTTCAATTAAGCTTCTTTCTTCATTATAATATTAGTACAGTTGTATGACACTGACGTTTTTGACTGTATGCCACCCCCAAAAATATCAAAATTATTTTTTATTAAAAGAGTTAAAAACATTGAATGCATGAAGTGCATCTTTAATGTATTTTACATTAAAAAAATAATAAGTGTCAACATTTCACCATAAATGCTGTCTGTAAAGGTTAACTTGTACTGAACCCAAAATACTAATTGAAACACATGTTGCATAAATGCTAAATTAGAAAAGCTTTGCAGTTGTATTTCTATCAACCTTCAGCATTTCATGAAACAACCTCCTTTAAGGTGACTCTTTTGTCCAACCAGATAAGGTCATTTGAAGCGTAGAGTGTCTCTGGCAGCTGTCCAGTCATCTGAGGAGCCTCTTCTACAGGAAGACATTGGAATCTCGGAAGCCTCCTTCGTAAATACCACCCTGTGCCAGTGCACTGTGCAGCTGCTATGTAAGGCTCCAGTTGTCCTTTACTAGTTTGTAAATGACAAGTGGTCTGTGAGGCATGTTTAGCAGCGCAGCACGAATCTGTGAAGGGCAGTTCAGTCCGAGAGCTGCGGCGTAGCAACGCACAGCTTCATGTTTATTTATATGTTCACCATAGATACTGCAGATCTAAACCACAAGCATGAGAGGCTGCGTATCTTCTACAAAAACAAATAAAGAAGTCACACTGTCCAGGCTGCGCTGTCAACTGCGGAAAGAGCTGTTGGAATTTTCCAAGCGTATTATTTCATTACATATAGAGATATCTGATTAATTTTTCTTGCCAAAAAAACATACCTATCAATTTTCATGCCCGGCCGTGATGCAGTAATCACATTAGCATTCATCTTCCTCCCTTACACAATCAAACACGGGCAACTCCCAGC
Organism: Ctenopharyngodon idella; assembly: GCF_019924925.1. Lineage (NCBI taxonomy): Eukaryota > Metazoa > Chordata > Actinopteri > Cypriniformes > Xenocyprididae > Ctenopharyngodon > Ctenopharyngodon idella. Next base: position 28,303,303 of record NC_067228.1, read on the forward strand.
ACATCCCTGCCAGCCACTTACTCTAAAAGCCTCTTCAACCGCTCGCGCTGAGGACGCGGCAACTTCACTGAGTGATTTCTCTTGTGCTCCACCACTGGAGTTCTTGATTACATTCAAATGGAGTTTAGACGAACTAGGAAAGGATTTCATTAAAGTCTCTTTTACAATGATAGGGTGCCATTGCAGGTTCCCAATCTGAAATCAGTTCTGGGCCATATGAATTGGCTTCACATGGGTTACAACGGTCGCCTAGTCAGGCAACAATTTTTCTTAGAATTTTTTTGGTTTAGCAGAACTGCATTGTTTGTAAAAAGCAATTAAATAACGCTTCATTGTCATTCATTGTGGGTAAAAGCTACACATAACAGTAGCTGGCACTCTGAAATGTACCCAAACAACAGTTTTGTTGGGAAAAAATTTAATGTTAACTGCCACAGTTCAGCGTTATTATAGTTAACTAAAACGATAACCATGAAAAAATAAAAACATTTTAATTACTTGAAATTTTATCTAAAATTTAAATGAAAATAGAAAATATATATATAAAAAAATCTAAATATTAATAAAAACTATACTAGTATCTCAATAGGTATGTTTTCATTCCAAAGTTGCAAATTTAATTTCTGGGCAAAATTGGAATTACGCATAAAACATTTGCGAATAAATCTGCATTTCCATCCAATGAGTTGAAGAGAATAAAATCATCACTTCCTGATAAACTTGTGCTAAATATCACTTAGAAAAATGGAAGTTTCTGCAATAGGCGAAGTCACTTCATATAATAATTTTCGTATAGTCAAATAAATTGCTTGACGAAACGCAATAAACACAGTCATGTTATCTTGCTTTCGGAGGTGGATGCTTGTTGTTTGGGAATGCAGTCGTGTAAGACAGTTCTGGGAGGTAATTATACAGAACCACTTTGACAGACTTTGCTCAGGAATTTCAGAATGACCAAAATAGCAGTTCAGATGTTGTGCAACGAGATCAGTCCACTGGTTAGTCCAGTTATACTGTCCCATCGAAAAGTGACGTGACTTTTTTGATGCGCATCGAGGAATTTATTCGGTAAATGTGTTTCCATCATAGTTTATGTCCATGTTTTCCACAAAATTGACCACCAAATTGAGAACCAGCTCCATTTTGGTAGAAAGGGGTATAAGAAACTGGTCAAAGAAGTGGTACTTGAAAGAGCAGCAGTGTGCGGTGCACTAGGATGTAAGGAATCACTCAAATCTCATAGCTCTCAGACCAATGAGACAGTCCCCATTGACTGAGGGGGCTGATTGTTGTCTGGGGAAAGTGAAACCGTTCTAGTTCAATACTCAGGAAAGGGCAGTCACCGCAGCAGAGATGGAGAGAGTTCGAAGAGAGCATCCGTGTGAGACAAATGGAGCTTTATTTAGTGCCAGAATGAGTCCGACCTAATCAATGACACTGATAGAACATTCTAGAGTCAACAGATTAAACCTTTATTAAAGGTCTGTGAGAAAACACCACTGGATTTGATGGAAACAGTTTGGAAAGCACCTCAGATTCAGTGAGATATCAATGTCAGTTAATTGTTCTTGGTGTTAGTGCTATAAAAAGAATTGCAACACCACAAACCTAGTCCTAAAATAATGAAGCAAGCATTATTACCTAGTTCTGTCTTGAAACTCTGACGATGCAGGCTAATGGGTCTTTAACTTATTTGGTAGTGATCACATCATTATCTAAACAGCACAGTTGATTGGTTGCTGTTGCATCAGCGGCCAATGAACTTGCTGCTCAAACATTCAGATATTTGGCTTGTTTGCTGATAGCAGTCTGCAGCGCGCTTTCAGAACCCTCTCCTTCCCCAGCACCACCTGTATAGATCTGCTACGGGGGTTAATTCATGTATGTTACATGTGCAGCAGCAGCATGTCTTACATGCTTACAGCAATGTCTGTGGATGTATTGGCAGCATCAAGTCTCTGTACTTGTTCTGCAGCAGCAGCAGCGTAGCAGATCTATTCCGCCAAGACCAAATACATTAACATTGCCAAATCCATTACCATGTCAATCTCTATTACCATAAAGAGTTGTCATGACAGAATCAATATTATTACTATTTATTTATTTATTTATTTTTATTTTTTTTGTCAGGCAACCTAAATAAATAATTTAAATAATATGACAGCCGGGTTACTGTAGGTACATTAGGCTTAAACTGAGGCTACAGTGATCTGTCACGGTGTATTAAAGGGCACCAAAATGAAATTTATTGTTTGAATTTCATAATAAAATTGACAGAATTTTAAAGTTGAAATTTGCTTCATATTAAAAGTAAAGCACAAAGCTTTTTGCGATTATTTGATGGCAGGTGTGCTACAAATGTTTAGTGCAGTTTTTTCACGCATCAGCAGAAAACAGCATAGACTAAAAGATTTTGAAATTTAAGAAACCATATCAATACCGATTAAAACAGAGAAATGATATTGTCAATCCAGAGCTAGTGTCCACACAGCTGATGTGTTTACCTGTTGTGGCTTATCCACGTTCAAAACGTGCCATTGGAGAAGCGCTAATTAAATATCTGTTTTGGACATTAATTACGGCCCTTCAAAACCATTTCAGCCCAAAACCGAAAATAGCTGTTTCGGCCTAAATTTTCCGGTAGCTAAAATTTCAGTGCATCCCTAATAAATGCTGTGCTTCTGAACTTTCTATTCATCAAAATCATGGTTTCCACAAAAATATTAAGCAGATAAACTATTTTCAACATTGATAATAATGAGAACTATTATTAATAATTGAAAAGCACCAAATCAGCATATTAGAATGATTTCTGTAGGATCATGCGACACTGAAAACTGGAGTAATGATGCTGAAAATTCAGCTTTACCATCACAGGAATATATTAAAATAAAATAATAATAAAAAACCACTTATTTTAAATTGTAATAACATTTCACAATATTACAGTTTTGCTGTATTTTCAAATAAATGTAGCCGTGGTGAGCATAACAGAAAATGGCTTAATATTTAGCTGTCTAACCCCTGTTGAACATTAAAAGCGCCTGCTTCATCAAGGTTAAGTACACCCAATACAGAATCCATCATCTCCATCATCTGTCAGTTTGCACCCGTACACAGTGTTTCCGTACTACAAGAAAGAGATACTGCTTTTAATTAAAGCACTCCCTCTATACGTACCTCTTTAAGTCTACATTATTGCACATTATTGAGCCAGCGGATTCCCTCTGGACAAAATTGATTATTATTTCATTAGATCTAGCTCAGTCTATTTATGGACTTTAATCTCAGGCATGTCAGACCCATTTTTCTTGCGGAAGATCATTAGGGCCGTATCAACAAAGTCATTTTATAATAATATTTCCAATATCAATCTGGTTTTATCATGTAGATTTAATTATCATTGTTCCTACATTGATCTGGTGTGCCCCACCTGACTTCATCATTAAATGAGTGACATTAGTCAGGACAATGTAGAACATCACGGATAAAAACACGACCACACCGCGTCTCACACTGATTGAACTGTTTACAAAAGACCTGTAAAAATGATACGGACACAGTATTGTGTTTCGTCCTTTTAAAACAGCTAAACGTCCTGCAGTTTGACAAATCTAGAACTTTTTTAAACACTATTTTGCATTTATAATTATTAGGCATGTATCATAATAATTATAAAGACTACATTGAATAATTAATAGAGACTACATGAGCAATTATAGAAACTGCGTGGAAGATACTTAATTAAAATAATTAAAACTAAAATAAATAAATAAATGGTCACACTAGCGAGACCATTTAAAACAAACTGAAGGCAAAAAGGTGATTAAAAGTGGAGAAAAACTTGTGGAAAAAATGGTGACCAGGACCTAGACCTTCCCTTATACAGTACATTCATGCAAGTATTAATCTAAAATCTTATTTAAAAAAAAAAAAAAAAAAAGTCCATGGACACATTTTGCATCAAGTACCCACATGGAAACACACGGAAAATGACATTCACTCATTTTAATGCTGCACTGAAGCTGTTCTAAGTCTTTCGCAATTCTGTACCAGCTCACGATTAGACATGCATCAGACTGCGCCATTAAAACTTGGAAGCATAAATACAAAATGACAAATCCATTTGTGCGCAGCCCCTTAAAAGCTCTAGCCGGTGCCAACTGAGGATAATGGAATCTTGCTCTTGAGAACAGGCGACAAAAAGCACTTGCTGCTGGTTTGCCTCGCTCACGTGTACCTCAAGATGCAGCGTCCTGCCTTTCCTCTTACATGCTCAGAAACCAAAGCACACAATGTCAGTGTTGATGGCTCACAAAGAGCTCATCCAAAATCTAAAGACAAGTTTCCATTCCAGATGTCAAGCGACACCGTTAGACACACTCATCGGGATACGGTGTTCATGCATATGCCGTGTGTGTGTGCAGTGCACTCACCAGCGATCCGCTCTCAACTGCACCGCTGCTTCTGTAATGGTGAGCTGATGCCTGTGAGTGTGTGTGTTGAGTCTGGTTTCTGGATCTCTCACCCTCCCCAACTGCTGCAGAACCCTCCACCGCTCAAGGAACAGCCCACCGGAGACACATGCAATGTCACATGTACCGCCACACTGAACACTTCCACATGGCCAAACACACGCGCACAAGCACAAATTTCGATGTACGATTAAAGAACAATTCCTGCATACCAAGAGGCCGTCCTAAAGAAGTCGCGTGTATTTGTTTCTAGGCTGAACGCTGTTCTCCATTACAACTCTCCCCGGAGCTCTGGCCAAGTCGAGCAGAAGCGAGTCATTAAAGAGAGCGGGCTAGCGTTCACCTCTTCCCATCATCCCCCATCACTCGCTGCGCATCTGTCCTCTGTGTCTTTCGCTCCCCCCTGCTCAGACTGCCTCCCTTCACCGGGAGGTGTTTGTGAGTGACATCACTCCGAGGATTTCCTTTTGTTCCGCAGACAGATCACTTCTCTCACTCTCTCTCTCTCTCTCGGGTACGCACAGTGCTGTGAGCTATTTTTAGCAACAGAAAAAAACACAGCAAGACTACAAAGCAGTAGGTTGCTACACTGAGAAAAAAATCAGCAAAACTGGAGCCAAAAGTGGCTGCGTATTATGAAAAGGTGACTGCTGCAGGAAAAATTACAAAGGAAATCCATTTTGTCTCGATAGTTTCTCCTAGAGAGCAATGAGATTAACTGCAAATGGAGACTTTAAATTATGTCTACAGCTTTTCAGGTTTTCTTATGAGAATAAGATTGAGATCTCTCAATAATGTCAAAAACTCAGATTTGTGCTCAAGATATTGTACAAGAAGTCTGCAATCAAAAGTCTTCTCAATATGAATCAAACAGCTCTCATCAAATTATTCCAAAACCAAATGATCCAAGCAATGCTATCCATATTAATTGTATGGATTATACTCTCACTTTATGTTAATAACGGTCTCTTTTGCGACTATTTTTAATTTCTCCCAAGGAATTATAGGTATAATATAATATAATATAATATAATATAATATAATTGGAGCTGTCAAGTACACAATGTGGCAATTAATTAATCTATGGCTCAGAAATTACCCCCAAAAGATCATTTAAAGTCATTATTGCGTTAAATGAAAAAAGCATCAAATGGGCCTTACAAAAAGTAGCTTTAGAAAAAAATATTTTATTTGATTCAACATAGAATTTATTTCACATAAACATTTAGGCTTCAGCGGCCATGAGGGTGGGTAAATGATGACAGAATTTTCAATTTTGGGTGAACTATACCTTTAGGGCCAGATTTACTAAATGGGGCAAATTAGCGTGAAAGCGCAGTTCCACAAATGCGCCGATGGGAGTGGCAAGTTTTGCGCGCGATCTACTGCTGACGTGCAAATTAAAGAACACAGACGCAGTCAACGAAATCTAACAAGAGCAGCGCAAATTAGCGTTGGGACGCAAATAAGCAGACCTGATGCTCTCATCAGGTGCGGGTCGACACAGGCGCAACTTGTTACTTGTAATCTGACATATGTATTTTGCGTCTGAAAGGGAAACTCCTAAAAATGCATATGCAATAAGGTCAGCCGTGCCTTTTCAGCGCTAATTTTTCACTGCATGTCTTTAGTAAATCCCGACAGTAGTTTTTTAATGCCAAAAGAGGGTTTGCGCTGGTGCAAGCTGTTAGTAAATCTGGCCCCTAATGTTTTTTTTTTTTTTTTAATGAAATGATACTTCAAATAAGAAACTAAAACTGCAGTAGGTGGCGGTAAATGTCTTAAATGATTCATTCATTCATTCAATTTGTTCAAATGGCTGATTCATTCAGGGATAAATTGGCTCTCTTTATGAATGGACAATAGAATCATTGATTTACCGAATTGAGTCACTCAAAACACGGATTCATTCAGAAACAAAGCACTGCTGTTTGTTGCTCGGAGATGCACAACAGTTCTGCTCTGGCTTCACAGGTAATATTTTCGTTGGCAAAATTGGGCAAAGTCTCAATCTAATCTAAAATATAACACAATATTAACTTCTTATTTATTGAACTGTTGTATAAAATCAATATCACATTTGCACTCGTGCTATTCGGGGCAAAAGCAGCACTCATGTGATATTGTGCTCATTACTCGTGTGATATTGCTTAACAATATCATTATAAATATGAGACAAAAACTCATACAGGGGCATTTTCTTAAATTTTAGGGGCATTCTAACTGCATAATATAATATAATAATTTGCATGAATTTGCATATGCATGATGAATAATAACAGATTTGAGTTCAAGATATTGTACTAGAATTCTGCAATCAAAAGTCTTCTCAATATGAAGTCAAACATTTCTCATGAAATTATTCCAGGACCAAATGATCCAAGCTATTCTATCCATATTAATTTTATATCAATTTTTTTTATTTAATAATATATATAACTTGACTATTTTTATTTCCACTACAGAATTTTAGGAGACACATCTGTTGCTACTTTAGCAAAACAGTACAAAGAACTCAATTAAGTCTCCAATGACATGAGCGAGCAACCTCTGAGCAATGTAATTCTCCTGTGGGTATTAACCTTCAAGAGCCTCAGGAGGACAATTAACCACCACAGAGCAAATTCTCCCAAACTGAAGTGTGTCATTTCTGCACCGCAGTGTCAATGGAATCAGAAAAATTATGTTTTCAAACAGGTTTCAAGTGGGTTTAGATGTTCAGAAGTGTGTAATGTATTTCTGAAATCAGCAGATCATCTGCAGAACAAGAACACGCACTTTATTTCTAAAAAAAAGCTTCAACATGGGCCTCTCAATAATTTATAAGTATAATGAGCATCTGTTGTTTTTCCTGGCAGTGGGCGATTTCTTTTTTCTGAGGGGAAAAAGCATTTGTTAAACGAGGCGGAGAACTGCAACTACCTCAGAGCACGTGCGTTACACACGCGTCCACACGGCTCCGCTCGCCCGGCCCACTGTTAAACAATATGCCAGCGATCAAATCATCTAAAGCATGCTCAGTGGAGCACTAACATCTCTGTTGCTAAGAATAACCCCACGTTCTCCTCGAAGCTTTCTTAGTCCTCCGTTGTTTCTTTTTATAGCCGTGCCTGGGGAGCTGGCCTGCAGTTTTTAGAAGGACATGACCACAGTCACTGTTCCTCGTCCCGTCTGATCTCAGCTGATGACACTTGTTTACTTGCTCACAAACACACACAGATGCCATAGCATGGAGAAGCATGACAACACTTCCCTTAGGCAACATTTGCTCTTTTCAGCGTAGAAAATAAGTAACTTTTATTGATAATATTTTCTAATAAAGGACATTTTTCACATTTCCGGGTTGAATAAAAGATTTTTGCATTCCCATTTGATTCAACAGCAAAAGAAAAATCCACAATAATGTTGGTAAGGTGTTCTGGGTGGTTGCTAGGGTGTTACTTAGCCACTGTTAAGGTGTTCTGGGTGGTTGCTAGGCAGTTGCAAGGGTGTTTGTGTCATTGCTATGTGGTTGCTAAGGGGCTATTTACACGACACTGTTTTTGGCCATTTATTTACACAACAACGGTGTTTTGTGAAAACGCAAACTGAAAACGCAAACAGGTTTCAAAGTGCAAGTTTTTGAAAACGGTCTCCTAAACAACAAAAACACGAATCTGTGAAAACGGGGACGTCATGCACATGCGTATTACATGCTCAGTCTATAGCAGGGGTGTCAAACATACGGACCACAAAGGTGTCCAATCCGGCCCGGGGAATGAATTGAACAATAATAAAAAAATAGAGATGTATGGCACCAGCCATAAATCCTAACGGTTTTTAGTTTTATTTTGGCCAATCTCTATTCTGGACTTGCAAGCAAACTGCTTTGCAATCATTTCCCAGACTGTCACTTGTGTGGAAATATTACAAAGTCTGTAAACAGGACATTAAAACAGGCAAACACTGAATACGGACGCAAAGAGGAGAACATAGATGTGCCAGCAGAGGAAAATACTGTACCAGGCACAAGCTCACTGTTCACGAAATATAGCAAGAAAATATAAATACTGAGGTTTATATAAATGTATCTCTGAAGTGAACTGACAGAAAAGTTTCAAAGGCATTTTCTTTTCCTCTTTATCTCCGTATAATGTTGTGTTTTAAAGCGCAGCGCTGCTTAGTGTACAGCGGTAAGCAAGGAAACGCTATATCGCTGCTGTTCCATAAGCACCACCTACTGACAGAGAGTGAATTTGCATTTTCATTCAGTCCATCTGCAATTTTTGTTTTGTCTTATGTAGCATAATTTCACAAAACTATAGTCAGACCATGCTATTTTTGCTGTAAATATTGCAATTATATGATCAAATTTAAATCAAAAACAACTGCTCATGCTACAGAATCGGCAAATTTGCTTGTAAAAAAATTGGACTTGGCAATGAAAAATAAAAATCGATGCATCACTAATAAAAAATATTAAATAAAAGTAACATTAAATAAAAGTAAATAAAAAATTATAATTTTATTAAATAAAAGTATTATTACATAAAAATTTAATAGTCTTTTCGCTGTAAAAACAAATGCCGTTTTGAAAGAGCAGTGTGTTTTTATAGTTTTCTTGCTAATTAATTTGTAGATTTTTGGGTTAATATTAAATGTAACTGTCAGCGCACTAAGGTTTAAAAAAAAGGTAATTCGGCCGCACATGGTTACATTTTTTCCTATCTGGCCCTCAACCTAAAATGAGTTTGACACCCATGGTCTACAGTGTTTCATCGCCATCTAATGGCCTGCCAGCAGAATACAGCGTTTTAGTCATTTTCATGGATTCGTATAAATGGGGATCGTTTTGACAATGTTGTCGTCTGTACGTGGAAAACTCAAAGGAAAAACTTCTCCGTTTTAAGCATATCATTGTTGTGTAAACGTACCCTAAGTGTAATAGATAGTTGCTAGGGAGTTGCTATGATATAAGTACACTGCCCAAAATCAATAGTGGTTACTACTACATTAAGGTTACTACTACATAAGTTACTACGATGTTCTGGTGCTGAGAAATGGCTTTTCGTGTTCCTATGCGGTTGCTAGGGTGATCTAAATGGTTGCTAGGGTGTGGCATTACAGCAATCAGAAGAGAGAAAGATGCCAAAATTTCTGTCACTCCCAATGTTTTGCAAACACTCTCATAGCGGTGTTTAGATTTTTTAAATTTAAATCAAAGATGATAAAACACAAAGTATAATATTAAAAATATACACTACTATTTAACTTTTTTTTAATGAAAATTTAATTTCAAATTTAAAACAATAGCTAGAATTACAATGTTAAAAGGCTGTGTTAATGCATCATCACAGTCTGTGAAAAGGTCCATAGTAAACAGATTTGGATATTTATATACCATAGATCAATATACAGCTAACAACTCACTCAATAATATAATATAATATAATATAATATAATATAATATAATATAATATATCACGCAGTTTGGAAAATGGATGGATGCATATAATATAATATAATATAATATAATATCCATTTTTTTATATGTATACATATGTATCTGCTCTGAAATGGCAAAAAGATGGTAAAGATTCAAATTTCATGAACAGTTGAATTTGAGTTTTGGCTTTATTCACCGAAATGGACAGTTTGAAGTGATTCACAGAATGACTTGAACTTTCTAACTGTAACAACATTTTTGCCTGTAGTATCTGGCAGACTAATAGTCAATATTACACATCTAATGTGCTGTCTATTTGTGGTATATTGTGGATATTCCCTAGTGTTGACATAACGCATGAAAATGGCCGCTTACCGTGAAACTGTTGTTGACATTCTTTGTGCTTGATTCGGCAACACTGGCATCTGAAAGATCCACTTCATCGAAAATAAGAGACTGTGAACAGGAGGAGAAAGAGAACAATAAACATGGATGATCACAGTGCCGCAACAGTATTAGCTTTCATTGACAATGTCTAAGAAAACAAACATCTTAAGCACATTGATACTGAATACTGTTCTATTGAAATGACACAAAAATGAGCTTATTGAGATACTCCTTATCCCAGGGATGGGCAACGTCAGTCCTGGAGTGCCGCTACCCTGCAGAATTTAGCTCCAACACCTGAACAAGCTAGTCAATGTCTTCAAGATTACTAAGGCTACAGGCAGGTGAGTTTTTATCAGAGTTGGATCTAAACTCTGTAGGACAGTTGCACTCCAGGAACGACGTTGCCCATCCCTTCCTTATCCTATGCACTGACATGCGTGTACGCTATATGAGTTTAAGATGGATCGCAGACAGCTGGGTGCATCATGACCTCCTTCATCAGTGCAGAGAGCAAGAACTAAAGGCCTGAGATACTGTATAATGCCATACACCACTTTCAGTGAGAGCCGGGATGTTAGAAACCACCGTTAACAAAACATTTGTCAAAGATGTATCTCATTTTCTTCAATCATAATTAGGACTGGGGAGTATGAGCAAACATAATGTATTATATTGTCATTTTTTGTCACGGAAATGGTATCTATCATGAATTTAATCTAGAATTTAATTTCATTTGCTGTTTTTAGATATCTCATTTGATTATTTTGTCTCTTTTTTTTTGCAACTTGATGGACAAAAAGATCAGATTATTCAGTGCAAAAAAAGCTCATCAAGGCTGCATTTATTTGATTAAAAAAATACAGTAAATATTGTGAAATATTATTACAATTTAAAATAACAGATTTCTATTTGAAAATATTTTAAAATGTAATTTATTCCTATGAGGCAAAGCTGAATTTTCAGCATCATTGCTCCAGTCTTCAGTGTCACATGATCCTTCAGAAATCATTCTAATATGCTGATTTGCTGCTCAATAAACATTTCTTATTATCAGTGTTGAAAAAATTGTGCTGCTTAATATTTTAGTGGAAACTGTGATACATTTTTTCCAGGATTCTTTGATGAATAGTAAGTTTTTGCAACAATGTAAAAAATCTTTACTGTTACATTTGATCAATTTTGCTTTTTAAAATTTTGCTTTTGAACAGTTTTTTTGTTATCCAGACGAAAAATGTAAATCATGTCATTGACCTCAAATATACTGTATATACACCAGTGACCAGACATCAACCAGCTGACACACATCTACTGTAGTGATATGATATATACCATCATACCACCCAGCCCTATGCATAATCAAGTTCACTTATGAACTCCAGAAAAACATATGCATTTAAAGGATAAAATATGTATTTCCAGGCTTTTTGAGTCTTTTCCATCAAGTTCATCAATAGAATCAGTGAAGGCCCAGTGTTTGGGTGGTGATTGGCAGATATTTGAGTAAATGATGGCTGTATACTCAGGCGGTGTAAACAGTGTGACATCCTATTTATGATCTGTAGGCTTGGCTGCTCTACAGCATGAAGTGCAGGCCTCTGCGTTGGCTTTGCCGAGTCTGTCACAGATCCGAGTGCCATGCCAATACAAACAAAACCCCCTTGTCTGAGCACAGCAGTGTGATCAGCCACCTCGATCCTGCCTGTGAGGTCTGTGGCGTAACTCCCAGCTCTCTGACACCATGCGCTAGTGCCACTCCATGTCATTCAGAAGCTATGCAGGAAGTGCTAGCTTGCGTCATGGCTTGGCAGCTGCATAGTTGGTAATTTTTGGGCCGAATTTTAAGCATTCACTCTTTCTCTCAGGATTCAGATCAGATCACGGACACAACACCTGAATGCCACCCACAGGGCCCTATGATTTCTGCAATGAAGAAAATGTGGATGGAAAATGAAATTTACAGTTTAACGTGGAATGTCACAGAATTTGGCAAATTTTTGGATGAATACATCAAAAGTAGGGCTGTACACTTAATCAAATCGCAATACGGACTAATGTCTGTGTATATTAAATTGCAAAAAGACTGCTATTTAAATATGAAGAATGCATGGTCTCAGGTTAAATGAACGGCACGGTTTTCTCTACTAAGAGCCAAAGTATACTTCACTTTTTACGCATACGCGAGGATCAGCGTACAAGTGTGCGTGAAGCGAATTTCGACTTTGTACGCAAAGGTCGCACATGCACATTTTTTTTTTTTTTTTGCAGTAATTAGTTTATCCACAAGGTGGCAACTGTGCCCTGGGGGCATCGATTCACAAGGCATAAACAGAACAGACTGGTGTAGTGACAAATTGGTTCCCCCCCCCAGTTTCAACTACGTTATAATGAACATTTATGTCTGTATTAGTTAGCTTATATACTAGCATAGCATACAGATAAGTGATTAGCCTGATAGCTTAGTTTATACACATTTGCACTTACCCTACATATATTCTCAATCATCTTTAATGTAATTATGTGTTTAAATTAAGTGTTAAATGTCCACATATTTAAAGGATTAGTCCACTTTCAAATAAAAATGTCCTGATAATTTACTCACTCCCATGTCATCCAAGATGTCCATGTCCTACTTTCTTCAGTCGAAAAAAAATTAAGGTTTTTGATGAAAACATTCCAGGATTATTCTCCTTATAGTGGACTTCAATTGGCCCCAAACAGTTGAAGGTCAAAATTACAGTTTCAGTGCAGCTTCAAATGGCTTTAAACGATACCAGGCGAGGAATAAGGGCCTTATCTAGCGAAACAATTGGTCATTTTCTAAAAAAAAAAAAAAAAGATATACGTTTTAACCATAGACGCTCGTCTTGAACTAGCTCTCTTCTTTTTCTTCATCTCTATTAGAATTCCGGCAGTGTAGACGCTGCTAAGTGTATTACTGCCCTCCACAGGTCAAAGTTTGAACTAATTGTTATATACTTGCACTAGCATATTGTATATGACAATTTAGTTCAAACTTTGACCTGTGGAGGGCAGTAATACACTTGGCAGAGTCTACACTGCCGGAATTCTAATAGAGAAGAAGAAGAAAAAGAGAGCTAGTTTAAGACGAGCATCTATGGTAAAAACGTATATATATTTTTAAACTTTTTTTTAGAAAATGACCGATTGTTTCGCTAGATAAGACCCTTATTCCTTGTCTGGGATTGATTAAAGCCCTTTGAAGCTGCACTGAAACTGTAATTTTGACCTTCAACCATTTGGGGCCAACTGAAGTCCACTATAAGGAGAATAATCCTGGAATGTTTTCATCAAAGACCTTAATTTCTTTTCGACTGAAGAAAGAAGGACATGGACATCTTGGATGACATGGTGGTGAATAAATTATCAGGATTTTTTTATTTGAAAGTGGACTAATCCTTTAAGTTATAAAAAATAAATAAATAAATAAATAAATTAATGATGTTCAATTATTCAGTTAATATGCTTAATATTAGGCTATTTATTAATTAACAGTTCATCAAGTCTAAGAAATTACGTTCAATTGGTTTTATTATGCATAAATGTGTTTTCATGCGGATTATATAGTAAGCTATGCATATTTTAAATTAATATAATTCATATATACTTAGGATGATCATTAACTGACAGTTTGGGGAGACCCAATTTCGAGGGAGGACTTGATTTGTCATGACACCGGAACGCGTGCAAGCTACAGCAACAATGGAGACCTACAAAGAAGAAAGATTGTGCAAGGAGGTTAGAAAGTACCCTCATTTGTACAACTCTAGCATGAAGAACACATAGAGATATTTACATGGGTTGTAACTCGCGGTAATAGATAGCTTAAAACTGCACGTGTATGCGTATGAGTCAAATGAAGTATACTTTTTAAGGCTGTGCGTTCGACTGTATAGTTTCTGCTTAACATGTGACGCTTGTGGTGTTTTCAACATCTGCTCTCTCACTATATGAGGACATGAACACATGAGCTTCATCTCCAGAGCTGCTCTGAGAGTCACTTCAGCAGCATTTCACCATTTAATTTGATTAAAGCTATCGTCATATACACACTGTTATGACAACACGTCAAAATAAAAGTTTGTGAAAATAAATATATTACTATTGTAGAATGTACTTCTCGAAGTAATAATAATAATAATAATAAAAAGAAAAATAATCCATTTATTAAACTATTATTTTTAAGGAATATCAGAATTTTTCTTTCACTTTCATTTTAACAGTAAACACAGAATTTTTGAAAAGATAAAACATTTCATAGGGCCTTATTATTGTTAATAAATCCTTAAATTGGTAAAGGTTTAATAAATTCAATTGATTAGACATGTGTTTTGATTATTAAAATTTACTTAAATAGGATCCAGAAAAAAAAAAAAGAAAAAAAAGGAATTTGCGAAAAAAGTCATAGGGCCCTATTTTTTTGTTAAAATATTAATAAATTGCTGTTAAATTGTATAGGTTTCATTATATCAATTAATTAGACATGGTTTTCATTATTAAAATTTATTTTAAAAATTAGAAACTGAATCCAAAAACTAAATCCAGAAAAAAATGGAAAAATTTAAATTTGGGGAAAAATAATTTGTGAAGAAATAAAACAAATTTCATTGGGCCCTACATTCATAACCACAGGAAATGCAGCTGAATGACCAGAGAACATACAAATGGAGGCAAACACACTCAATGCAAGGCTCGCGTTAAGCGTCTTCATGGTGGAGGCACAGAGACACACTGCTGGGTAAAATATCTCCCCTCAGACATGGACAATGACATACAAGACCCATCTCTGGGACTCTCCTCTTCAGAAGCCTAAACAGACAAGCAGACGTGGAAATGACGTGATGTCGCTTCGGTTGAGCCGCAGCCAAACTGCTCTCGCCCAATGAGGAGAACAGGCATCCCGAACAATGCCAGGCAGGGTGATGGGCGGTCGGCAATGTCATTGATGAAGGCTAGATAGATTAAGAGGGGGGTCGCTGCTGTTGCTGACCCGAATCGCCACCAAGCCTTCCTCCGATCCACTGGCGCCAAGAACGGGCGGCGGACGGCGGGCACCGGTCCAGCAGACGGAAAGCACCCTCCAGCACACGCGGCTACGAGAGACTCGATACTGCCAGCGGGCCAAAACGCCACCCGCCTGCCATAGTGCAACCACACACACACACAGTGACATTAAAGGCATGGCAGAAGGTGCAATGCAAGTGCCCATGTGCAGCTCTTCAGCCCCTCTCAGCACAGGCATGCCCAGTAACAGAGGTCCTGGGAGGAACCATGATCAAGCAAATTTTATTACCCCCTTACCTTAGATCACTCTGTAGGGCTTACAGGGGGCTTATTGTAGGGGGCTTTACTGTACACTGTAAAAAATGTTATCATCATCATGGAAAGATTTTTGACAACTGGATTTTCTTCATCAGTAATTAAATACAATTAAAAAGTGCTATGATTTTACTGTTTTTAAAGCAGCAATTAAAGTTGAAATTTTTTACAGTGTAATGAGTGCGTAGAATCAGGATATAATCGAACAATAGTTCAGTGTGGTACTAAACTCACCTTGGCATCCTTGGCATAGTAGAGAGTACGTCCCCGCAATTTGAAATAACGTTTTTTCCAACGCTGGAACGAGCTTGTCTGTTTCAGAAGTAGCCCTTCCTTCACACTCGTCTGCAGAAAGACAGACAGGTTTAACAAAAAGTCAGAAACCATCTAAACATCTGCACATAGCACAATATTACCGGTCCAGTAGTGATAAACAGATTAGCTCTGTTCCAAAACGTAGACATTTTTTATTGTTCCAAAGCTAAGACACCATATTTAGGCTAAATTCTACGTGTTGATAAATTAAACTAGATCTACCATCTAATTAAATTGGACTACTTCTCTAAATATTTGTGTTTATGCAATTTTTGTGCTATCATGCTGTTAGCTTAGCAACATGCTAGCACCAAACTATTTAAAACAATTGTAAAGGCCCGTTCACACAAAGCTTTATCTATAACAATGACTAAGGTTAAATAATTGTCCTAACTCTATGGGAATAGGGACATCAACACCACAACTAACTAAAATGACACAGAGGAACTAAAGTATATCATTGGAATCACTTTCAGAGCAATTTTTTTTTCAGCTGATGAACAATAAAAACATTGACAGCCAATCAGATTTCACCCAACTATAAAGAGCTCAAGCATTTTAAGCGGCAGACTTTGTGCGCACTAATAATAAACAGAAAGTTATTGTGCATTTATGTGGATGCTAATATAGTTATAGTTATATACCATTATAGTTTTCTTTATAGTTATCTTTCTTGGTGTCAATAGGCCTTTAGTGTGAAGGTGTGGTCATTAGTATTGTAGTCAAGACCACCTAATCCAAGACCAAGACCAGTGTATGTTGAGACCAAGACAAGACCAAGACCAAGGCAAGGCGAGACCGAGTCAAGACCAAGACCAGATCAGCACTCAAATTAATCTGAAAGATCCACATTTACTGCCTGAGAAATTTATTATTTTTAATCAATAAATACAATTAGAATAATAGGACACTATATAGAGCTGTATACAATCAAATGAAATCACTAACCAAAAAAAATAAAATAAAAAAATCATTGTTACACTAGAGGTGGCACAGAAGTTGCATCTGAATTGGTAAAATTACAAATGCCTAAACAATGCTTTGTGTTTTGTTTATTGAACATTTGTATAAAATCGATATCACGTTTGCAATTGTGCTCAAATTTGTGAAAACAGATCTCCTGCTCTCGTTATATATATATATATATATATATAAAATTATATCATATTTTGTAATATAAAAATCCATATCTCTTACAAGTACATTTTTGCAATAATATCTTCAAATTTTATGGCCATTTGTATTATTCCCTCATTAATTTCTGAACCAGCACAACAGTATAAATACATCAAATTCGAAATAATTATTGATTGCATCTGAAGAAAGAAGTTTTACATCCAATCACATTAGTTATGGTAATAAATCAGACAATGCACTGACAATTTAACGATATCCTCAGAACCGTGGTCTTGACCGGTCTTGAAATAAAATCCAGAGTCCTCATAGTCTGAGACCAAGACAAGACCAAAAACAAATGCAGTCGAAACCAAGATAAGAACAAGACCTTCAAAAAATGGTCTTAAGACCGGTCTCTCCAGTAAAACAACACTAGTGGTCACATTTACTGTTGCTTTGCGAAATTTCTCAGACGTGATTTTAATAGAAATTTGCGCATTTGGGAGTTTCGCTTAAGGCCAATAAAAGTTCAAAGCAAAACATTTTGTGGGGTGTGTGTGTGGCCATTATAATGAGTTGCTGCCTGTGTAGACAGTATCAATTCAGTCACTTATGAGGTTCCATGATGGTTATGATTCTGCCTTAGCAGTTTGCTGGGTACATAAGCAGTATTTGAAGGCACTGTAGATGTGTTTTCAATGTAAGTAGTATGATTATGCAATCTTCTAAGATAACTTTTTGGCCAAATTCAAACAAGATGATGGACAAAACAAGATAAATGTTGATTAAACACTTAGAACAGATTTATACTGTACATGAATGTAGCCGCAAACACTTAGGATGTACTTGCATTTGGTTATTAGCCATGCAAGATCAACTTTGTGCGTTGTTATCCATCAGCATGCAATTGATTCATAAGTGCGCTCATGGTTAAGTTCACGTATTTGAAGTTCACATATGTTTCTGGCCTTATGATTCATTAAAAACCAAAACATAGTGATAAAAAAATAGCATAATCTAAGTAGAAATAGCCTAATATAATAATTTGGGGCTATTTTACCCAATATTACTGTGTGAAATGTTTTTAAATGATTATCAAAAGCAATGTGGCATTAGCTTAGCAACATGCTAAAGCCAAACACTGTTGAATCAATTGGTTGCTGCTTTTGTAGAGCATTCTACACAGGTTAGGTCACTTATAAAGTTCGATTTAAGTTAGCTTTCTATGTAATCAGGGAGGCAAAGTTTGGGAACAGAGCTCAATGGTGAAAAGAGATGTGTAAAAGTAGTGTGAACATTCTATTGACACTGACAAACGTAAGGCATGTTCCTCTTTTTTCAAATGGAAAAGTAGCGTTCTTATTTTTGCCATTTCCTGTAGATATATTTCTACCAGAACTGACTGAGTGACATGAAACAGACAGGGCAATAAAATAGTCCTCTGTCTAACTAGCTGGTCAAGTAAGCTAAATTACAACTTTAAATATGAGCTGTTCCTACACACACACCATCCAGTTGTATCCCAGCTATGTAAACCATGTTATAATAGTACCAAACAAAGCGGCAGTATGTGAGACTTAACTTAAGTGTAAAGGAAGCAGAATTTGAAACTCGATATCAGTTCTGGACGTCCACAGGGACATGTGCACATTGCCACTGCCAGAGGAAGGAACAGGAAGCCTTGCCAAAATCAAGTGCGCTTCAACACCAATTTCATGCTTGGGAGGGGAAAGACAAGGCAAAAGGCACACAAGAAAGGAAACCCGTTACTCAAGAGATCCTGTCCTGCAGAGTCCCACCAAACTCACAAAAGCAACGAAGGGAAAGGCACAAGATCTTGAACCTGAGATCTACATATTTAAACCCTCTATGCGAAACTTTCCTCAAGATCATCAATTTTGCAAAGCAGGATTAACCGATTCAGTCTCCTGTGAAAGTGACATTCCAGACGGCCTGATGCAGTTTTCAAAGGCAGCGCATGCAGTTTCGCCCCTGCATGGGCTGGAGGTCTTTGACATGCCGGGGCGAGAGGAAGACAGTCGGAGAGAGATGGGGGCCAATGCCGAGGGTCATCCTTTCAGCCAGTCGCCTTGGCTACACTGTCATTTCACATCATCCCAGCCCCAACCGACAATAAACAAGGGCCAAAGACCTGCAAGCATTCATGCTCCTTCCTGTCCATTCATCTACAAATATAGCAGGAACATGGAAGAAAAAAAAAACAAACAAACACAAATCCACAGGCATATATGGGAGGACGGCTATTTATAGCAGAGGAAATATGCTCTCTGGGGGGAGAATTACAAACAGAGACGCAGGGTTCGATCTGACATCCTGGTGCACAGCTGTGTCAACTTAAACAGCGAATCCATCCGCCAGCGCACTCGGTGACACTACGTGGCTGTTATAACACCTCCTCTGCTCGGTTACAAAACACTGAACTCACTCTGCCTTTACCAAAAATATACCTGCGTGACATTTAATGTGCCATTGAATGATAAATGACGGTCTGACTGTTGTGAAACAGCGGAAAACTCACTTCTGTGGGGTCTAATACTCAAAGTCCCCCATAGGTTATGCCATGTGTGCACTGCATGTGAGTGATGTGGCAAACTAGAATGTTTCCATTACGATTAATGAACAAAGCTGAATACACACTGAGAGTAAGTGTGTTGATTATAACGGGAGTGTACTTGTTTTGTCACGCCATGTTGAATCCTTGCAGTGTTGTTGGGGTGTGAAACTGTTTAAATGCCATTAAATTGGTACATTAACCTGATTAATTTACTAAATGTTTCGCAATTCATCAAGACTATTTAATAAACAGATTTCAGCTGTAATATATGGGTTACCCATAGACCGCAGAGCTGGTGGAAGAAATTATGCTGGAGATCAGTGTTATTTTAGTACTTTTACTATTATAGTATATATTAATATTATGATTTTATTTTCATATTTGAATTTGAATTTAATTTTTAGTCATTTTAAGTGTTTTTGTTCGTTTTTCAATTATTATTTTTCAGTTTTAATTTTAGTAATTAAATTAAGTAAATTACCCCTTTAATTTTTAAATCTTTTAATATTTATATTTTATTTCACCTTTATTTCAACTATCAAAAATGCTTTTTAATAGTTTTAGTTTTAGTTAACAATAACAACACAGATGCGTTGAAACGCTAAATATGCACAAATGTGGTGTATGAAATGTATCTTAAAGGGATAGTTCACCCAAAATTTGAAATGGCGTTCCAAATCCAGAACATAAAAGGTCATCATTTACTTTCATTATATGGAAAAGAACAGTGTCTATTCTGCTAAATATATTCCTTTGTGATCCAGAAAATGTCATACAAATTTGTAAAGACATGAGGGTGAGTAACTCATGGCTTTTCATTTCTGGCTGAACTGTCCCTTTAAGACATCACTTCAGCTAGGTTTTTTATGCACTGAAAACCCAAATAAGTTGGCAAACATCAATCAGTTGCCTCAAAATTTAAGTTAAGAAATTCAAAGTTTAAGCAAGCAGAACTGCCAGATTGTTATTTTGTATTTAACTTGAAATGTTATTATCATGCAACCTCAATATAAACATTTTTATTAGTGTAAACTTAGCTAGCTATAACAAGCAAATTCAGAAAATGCTAACTTGCTAATTTCCTAACACGTTAACAATAGCATGGTATAACACTCGCTGAATGAGTGCAGCAATATAAAGCATTTAACATACTTGCTCTCAAACATTTACAGAACACATTAACAGAAACTCTTCTAAATTAGCATAACAAAACATTAATCACTACTAAACCACCCACTTAACATTAATCTTGAGCAACAATGAAACAGTTCAGTTTACTTAAAAAATATAAGAGTTCTGTGAACTTGAAAAAAAAGAAAGTGCTTAATACTCATCAAAGTTAATTTGACTGAACTAATTTGTTTAATTTAAGTTTGTCCTACTCAAACTAATTAATTATTTTGAGCGCTAGGGTTTACAGTGTGCTTAATATGGAGTCCACTCACTCATGATGTCACATCAGATGGATGTGAGGACTGAGTTTATCTAATTTAGTGCCACTTTCCTCATAAACACTTTAGTAAGACAACGTCTGCCAAGAATATGAATGAAATGCAGGCTTGAGCTTATCCTTTATGTGTCTCTTGCCTCATCAGTAATGCATGGTAGAAAGATGAATAAAAAAAAAATAACAACAACAAATTACTAATTTATTCCATTTTATTTGAAAATGGTGGGGAGTTAAATAACCATACGATCAATAAATACCATTCCAAGATTTTGTCACGATTATGGACTTCTATTATGTTATTCTGTTCTGTTAGTTTGGCCTAATTTGGCCTACTCCATTTAGTTCTGGTTTCAGTGGTTAACGATTATCTTCTTGTTTGTGTCTGATTACGTATTATTTACACCTGCCAGTCACTGTGTTTATCTTGTAGTTCCCTGTTCATTCAGTCAATTCTCATTTATGTAGCTTGTGGTTTTATATTTCCCCTATGTTTATTATTAAAGTCCGCTTTATTCATATTGTTGTCATTGTGCGCTTTAATACAGCCACAGACTGTGAAAGATTTGGGGTCAGTAAGGCTTTTTTTTTAAAGAAATTAATACTTTTATTCAGCAAGGATGCATTAACTTGATCAAAAGTTATAGTAAAGACATTTAAAATGTTACAAAAGATTTATTCAAATAAATGCTTTTTTTTTTAACTTTCTATTCATCAAAGAATCAAAAAAGTCACAAAAATATTTTGCAGCAGAACTGTTTTCAACATGATAATAAATGTTTCTTGAGCATCAAATTTTCATATTAGAATGATTTCTGAAGAATCATGTGACACTGAAGACTGGAGTAATGATGCGGAAAATTCTGATTTACCATTCACCAGGAATAAATTACATTTAAAAATATATTTAAATAGAAAACAGTTATTAAATTGTAATAATATTCCACAATATCTACTGTATTTTTTATAAAATAAATGCAGCCATGGTAAACATCAGGGACTTCTTGCAAAAAAAAAAAAAAAGGTAGTGTACTTTTTTTTTTTTTTTTTGCTTCAGTAAATGAAAACTGAATGCTTTACTTCAATGTTCCTCTTTTGTTTGTGTCTTTCAGCCACTTGGTTCCTTTTTTTCTTGTCTTCAGTTCCCTTCCTGTTGCCAAGTGGGATAAGAAGTGATCTATTAATAGACTGTTTCTTCACGAAACTGTAAGAGGGAGAACGGCTCAGTGCCAGACATACATGACTAACCCCACTGCGGTGCACTGTACACCCACACCTCTCTCAACATCACCGACACACACATACACAGTCGCACGGTTACACCAGACAACTCAAGCAACTCAACCACGACTCACTGTAACCACACACCACACCAGACTATGACACACACACACACACACACAGAAGCCCAAACAATGATCGCTGATTCTCTTCTGAGAGGACACCACCAACGTTTCTTCAGAAAGTGAGTGATATAACAGACGGACATCCTGTGAGTGAGGATATCCAGCCTCAGTGCTTTGCTCTCTGCCACATGTCTACAATGTCTGAACCAGCTACACACACACACACACACACACACACATACACACACACCAGGCATGGAGCTTGCCTTTGCAGGATGAGAAAGCGGGTTGGCTGCAAGCTCCAGAAATGGCATAAATTTTGGTGTTTCTTCATTTACGGACACTTTAGGGCAGTGTTATTTTAGTATTATATATATATATATATATATATACAGTCAAACCAAAAATTATTCAGACATTTTTGATATTTGATTTTTACTAGTGGGCGCAGGACACTATAGTTCATAGACCATGTTTTGCTTAAGTGTTCTCTGTCATAATTAAGATAATTTTTTTCTGACACAGTTTAACTCTGAGATCTTGTCATATTTTATATATACATTTTTTTTTTTTTAACTTTAGTGAATAAACTGTATTAATGAATGAAATGTTCAAGGTGTCTGAATAAATTTTGGTTTGACTGTATATGTATGTATATATATATATATATACACACACACACTAGTATACTAGTATAACATTTATTAATACATTTCTAAATATTTATATTTTATTTTCAGCTTTATTTCAAATTCAGCAGAAATATTTTTAGTAGTACAAGTTTTAGTTAATGATAATAACCCTGTACATAAAAGTATATACAAATTTTATATTGTGATATTTATACACTGAAATAAAAGTAAGTGTCACTGAAGAAAAATCCAATTTATTTAGCTAACGCTTATTTAAGGCTGCACTCTAAAAAATGCTGGGTTAAAAACAACCCAAGTTGGGTTGAAAATGGACAAACCCAGTGGTTAGGCTGTTTAACCCAGCAGTTAGGCTGTTTAACCCAGCAGTTGGGTTAAATGTTTGCCCAACATGCTGGGCAGTTTTATTTAACCCAACTATTGTTTAAAAATTACTATATGGCTGGCTTAAAATGAACCCAAAATAGATTGAAAATTAAAAATCACACACATAATTACTAGAGGCAACAATAATAATCAAAAGGTGAACATTTATTAATAAGCAATTTAATAAATGTTTATTGTTTAATTATTATTCATTAAACTTATTAATAAATGTTCATTTATTAAACATATTAATAAATGTTCATTTCCAACATACTTTGGGATCATTTTAAGCAAGCAATACAGTCATTTTTAAACAATAGTTGAGTTAAATAAAACTACCCAGCAGGTTGGGCAAACAATTAACCCAACCACGGGGTTAAAACAACCCATTCACTGGGTTAAAACAACCCAATTGCGGGGATTGTCCATTTTAAACCCAACTTGGGTTGTTTTTAACCCAGCATTTTTTAGAGTGTGGTTTCACAAACAGGGCTTAGATTAAGAGAGGATTAGCTCTTAGTTCAATTAGGACATTTAAGTAGCTTTTATAAATGTGCCTTAGAAAGAAAAAAAAAAAAAAAAAAAAAAAAACATTACTGGTGTGCATCTTGAGACAAAACAATGGCACTGACATATTTTAAGATATGCCAGTGCAAGTTGCTTTCAGTTAAAAAGCTCAAACATACATTTTAGTCTGGGACTAAAGTGGCTTAAGCCTTGTCTGTGAAACTGAGAGTAACCCCAAATTCACAGACAAGGCTTAAGATAGTCCCAGACTAACATGCATGTTTGAGCTGCTTTAACTGAAAACAACTTACACTGCCATATCTTAAAATGTGTCAGTGCCATTGTTTTCTAGGGCACGTTTATAAAAGATACTTAAATGCCCTAATTGAACTAAGGCTTAATCCTGGCTTAGGCTAAGCCCTGTCTGTGAAACTGGGCCTAAGAGTCATAACTAATTAAAGATTTAACAATAAGACTAAAATCACCAAAGATGCATTTATTGTAATATGGTTTAATAAATGCTGATCCGCCTCTAAGTGAATGCCATTTTGTTCTTTTTCTGACTCTGGAAGTCCATCTGGGTTAGTGCTGGAGGAGAAACACTTCACCTCTCTTGCAGGGTGCTTTGACCTTGTAAAAAGATGCTTTCAGCAACATGTGTTCCTTTCAGTGGGGCTTCAAATGAACTGAGTAACCCCTCCAACCATCTAGTAGAATAATTCAAGGCCACAAAACACGTTCCACGTTTCTTTAGCATCTCTTCAAGGGCAGGTGAATGGTCTCCTTTATGTTCATTTACAGAAATGTAATTATAGTCTGTATTATGCTGTAGAACAACTCTCATTGCCCTGCATCACAATGACTGCTGGAGCTTATTTTCTCGAGGTTGAGAGAAAACTCTACAAATCACTAAATGAGGCAGAAATGGAAGAACACAACTTGTGGCATGACAGGATAATTGCAGGCCTCGGTTTCTCCGCCAGGGACTTTAATGAATATACATTTTAGAGAGAATGCAGAGACGTATTAGTGACCAGAATAAACACATTCTAAACGGGATTGTTCAATAATTGGCTGTGAGATTACATCTGCAAACTACACCTGTGAATGCATGGCATGATGTTCTACTGATGACCCATCTCACATCAACACTCAAGCATTTCACTTTCACTTTAAATGTGAAGTGCGTCATTTTTGTACTATTAGAATAATAAATTAAATGCAATTGCAAAAATAATAGTGGTCGATCGATATGGATTTTTTTATGGCTGATATAAAGCCAATATAGGCCTATCAAACTATTTAATTTAACCAAACCAAAAACCATGATACACCACCCACGGTATACCACGGTACTCTCATGGCGTACCGAATACCCAACTGCCCTCTGCTGCCTTGGCCCAGCCCTAGCCCATTGTTGAGGTTGACCTCATTCTACCTTATGTCTCAAAACTAAATTCTTACTTGACATTTGATTAATTAGGGGTGTAACTGTACACATATTCGTCCTGCGAATTTCAGTACGTCTTATGTGCATACACAACGAATACAGCGTTGTAGCCTAACCATCATTAACCACCAATAATCACAATAACCTCCGCTTTTTATTACTTTGATAAGAAACAAAGTGTCCTCTTTCAAATTCTGTCGATTTTATCATGAAATGCAAAAAAAAAAAAAACAGTTTTGATGCTCTTTAATGTGGCATGACATCACTGTATAGGCATGACATACGCAAGTGAACGTAATCATCTCTTCCTCTTTAATACAGAATAAACATGAATGAACATCTGAAGGTATGTTGAAAGATACAGTACAACTTACTGAAACATATCATATCTGGTGTAATCTCTCAATCAATTTTTCAGTGGCGGAAAGACATCAATTAAACAGCTTGTAAACAATATGTCACGTAGCATTACATTTACCTCAGGCAAGTCATTCAGTGTCCACAGCTTGTTAGTTCACCAGAGAACTGAACGCTTTCACTAAATATATGCACTATATTAGCCTATATATTCATTATATTTTACTTAACCTGTTAGTGATGTCTTGATTATTTAATGTTTAAATAAATCTGTCATGAAAATGACAGCCACTGTTTAAATTGATTATATTTCAACAACGAATCAGAGTAAAAACATAATTTTTATAATTAGATTTAGAAGTTAATGCAAAAACTGCCTTATGTGCACTTTACATGTTTGCATAAAATTTAGTATTTGATTGTTGATTATTATATCTAAAAATAAATAGCAACTGAATCGTGCAGCTCTAATTTCCACTTGAGCTTGGTTCGGTATGGCATGATTACAATTCGTTCTCGAAATTCGTTCTGGAATTCTCAGCAAGGTTGGCTGGTAGAGTGGGAGTAGTGACATCGCCACTCAGGATTGGTCGCTTGTCTGTTGCCTGGCTACTAGTTTCTCTGTAGCTGGCCAAGGCCAGTATTTGAGTGAAGTAAACACAATTTAATAATAATAAAATTAAAAGAAATATCTGATTATCCTCCATAACGCGTCCGCTATTTACATGTCATACCATCTGTAAACTCTTCCGTTAACAAGGCAACAACTCACACATTTCTATTAGATTTCAATGAGCTCTGTTATCAGTCCCACAGTGGAAAATGAAACCATATCATACTGGCTAGGCCGGATCGGCATGGAATGGAACGGTTAAGCAAAGAGAACGGTTTGGCCTGATGGTGGAAAAGCAGCTAATGTTGCTCTGTCAAGCTGGTCATGATGATCAAACAAACAGAGCAATGTTTTGATAGCAACACAAAACCCACAGTGTTTATACTTTTTGAGGAATCAACCTACAAATCGTTTACTTACTGAAGAACAAGTATTTTAACACTTCACCTTTATTCAGTTTGAGCAGTCATTGGGCCGGACATAACAATAATGAATATGTTTAACAATGTGCAAGGTCATGTAAATGCCTTCAACCATGTGTATTTATTATTTATTTTTATTATTATTAGTGAACAGTTACATTGAAAAATGGGGGAGAACTTTTCACTTAGTTATTTTCAAAACAAGGTTGTGGTGGCAAAACAATGTCATTATTTTGGCAATTATTGATTTTGCTAGTGATGCAGAAACCACAATGTTCACTTTAAGAGGAAAAAGTAAAATACAAACGTGATGTTTAATGATTCAAAATGACATGAATACATGATAAGTTTTATTTTTTACATGAATAAGCTAAAGTCGAGACACTACACTACGATGTAAGATCCCAAGCGCTGCCAGGAACCATCCAATGTCATAAAAACAACTGCTCTTAAAATAATCATCACTTTGTAAGTCTGGAACATTTTTATGGTTACCACAGTACAAATTAGTTCTTTAATCCACAATTACAGTTGCAGACAAAGTCTGACTGAGAGTTAGTTTATATGAAAAGTGTCAGCATAGTAAATGTACTTTTGTAAAACAGATAGTTCTGACGTTATTCTGATTGGATGAGTGGTGTTCAAACTTACTGTTAAATGCAGGTAAACACACCCCTGTGAGGGCATATTCTGAATAATAAACCAGCAACACCATAAACAGACTACAGTTAGACTACATTATTTGGCAGAAGAACTGTTTATTCTGATTATTAATATTAATAAATGTAACTATTTATTGAACATTTAGAGTCTGTTGCTGCCATTTTACATTAGCAGTAGGGTTGTTGTCACGGTACCAAAATTTCAGTAGTCGGTACCAATACCAGAAAAATTCTCTGTACCAATTTCGGTACCAAAGCAAAAACTGTTAATTAAGTACTTTAAAATTATGCTGTTTTGTATTGTCCCTTGGCAGTGGAAAAATATGTGAGTATATATAAAAATATATTTGAATGCTGTTGCGTTCTCTCGCAAATGTTTTGCATACTCTTGAGAAACTTTGTGTTCGCTCACAAAATATTTGCGCTCCCCCGAAAAATTCTGCATTCGCTCGCAAACATTGCATTTTTCAGGGGAACACAAACTTTTTGATTAAAAAACATCATAAAGTATTGGCTTCAAAAGAATTGAATCTCATGGTACGTTTACACGACAACAGTGTACTAAAAACGGAAAAGTTTTTCTTTTGCGTTATTCACGTACAGACAACAATGTTGTCAAAATGATCCCTGTTCACATGGATCCAAAAAAACGATTAAAAACAGTGTATTATGCAGGACAGTAGTTTGAACTTTGTAAAGAAAAACCTATAGACCGAACTCTTAATATGCATCTGCATGACGTCACCGTTTTCACAAATTCGCGTTTTTGTAGTTTACATTGTGACAATAACGGTACTGTTACTGTAACTTGCGCTATGAAACCCGTCTTTAAATGTTTGCATTTTCAGGACCCTAAAACACCATTGTCATGTAAATGAATGGCCAAAACACATAAAATGTTTTCCATTTTTAGTTGAAAGCAGTGTTGTGTAAATGGCCCCTCAGTCTCTTTTATGGTTGTTGTGTTGAAATTCATGAATGCGTCAGGCTATGGCCACTGTGGTGAGATTTATCATTTCTCTAGACAGAGCACAAGACCTGCAGGGCATCTTGTGGCAAAGTCGCCACACGCACAACTGTGCCAGGAACTTGGATGGGCACAGCTTTTCACTGCTTACCCTCAGGCATCTTTTAATGGCCAATGCATCAAACCCTGAAAAATGACTGAAGATGCTCCCATTATCAAGCTACTGAGGCAACAAATGATCTGTGGTCTAAGCCTAAAATATGGACAAATTAAGGACATTTGGTTTATAGTAATCTAAAAATCTGATAATTTCATGCTGCAATCAAGTTTATGTGGTAAATTATCAAAAAACCTAAGTATGGATAAATTACTACACTGTAAAAAAAAAAAAAACTTCTATAAAAAATACAGTAAAAATGTAACATATTTAGAGAACAACCTGTAAATGTTACAATTTAAATTTATAATTTACACACACACACACACAAAAACTTTTCTGCTGAATTGGCATAACCACGCTGTTACTAAAATCTGTTTTGTACTTTTTACATATAATGACATCCACCATGAGAACACAAGTGGTAAAGAGGAAATCACATGATGAATCAGAGTTCATCCAAAGTAGAATTTCCACAAGCTGAGATAGAAGGTGCACAGTGTCATAGTCATACACACAAATACAAAACACCATCATGGTAACACACATGACACTAAAATAATGTAATAAACATTAATTAAACAACATAAGATGTAACATAAAACCCTAATATACATAACTGATTACAAAAAAAAAAAAAAAACTTAATTATATAATTACATAATTACATAATTGTTCAAATGAAATCAAATGTGTAGTAACTGTAATACAATATGACAATTTGTTCTATTTTTACTCATAAAAATGGTACACGAAATGCAAGATTAGAGCTATTACAGTTAGTTTTCTCCCGTATATAGTAAGGGAACTGATTGTTAACAAATTAACAGGCTTTTACGGTAGCATTTTTACAGTCTTTTACTGTTAAAATTAAACATTTTTACAGTGTTTTCTTAGTGACTATGACACTAAAAATGCTCAAAAAGCACCATATCAATACTCCAGACAACTCATGCACTCTATTCCAAATTTTCTTAAGTCATATGATAGCTTTATATGAGGAAAAGACTCTCAAATTCAAATATCATGGAGCTAGAAAAAAAAAGGACAAAAAGACTTGAATTTGAATTTAAAATGTGAATTTTAGACGTGACATTTAACAATTTTTTTTTTTTTTTTTGTGGCATGTACATAGATTTGTATTGTATTTTGAAGATAGCAGATTGTTTTGTTCTGAATTTTTAGAGGTAAAATTAGCTGTAAATATATTAAAAAATTACAGATGTACAAATTTCAAAACTCCAAAATCAAGATTCTAAAATGTCAAGCTTCTACATGCATCTTATACCAGTCTTTTTATGTTCCGTTGTTGTACACTGTTAAAAAAAAAAAAAAAAGTTGATTATTGCCATACGTTTTACAAGAAAATACTATTTCAATTTTTCTACTTTAAAATTTCATGTTTAATTCAATGTGTGGTAACACTTTATTTTGATGGTCAACTTTAGACATTCTGTTGACTATAAGTAACATTGCACCTACATGTCAACTAACTCTCATAAAGTATTAGTTCAGTATTAGACTGTTATAGGGTTAGGGTTAGTAGAATAAGTTGATGTGTACTTGCAAAGTCTGTTCGGGGGGAGCATCAAAATAAAGTGTTAGCACATATTAATCAGACAGTCTACTAATATTCTACTATGCCATTTCTTTGTAATTATTTGTGAAATCTACTAGCAATCTCTGAGTGAAAATTAGATAAGTAAATCCTCCACCAGTGATTTTGTTTTTTTGTTTTTCCAGTGTACTTCACATTGGTCACTGTTATGAGAAAATATATGCTTGATGATTCTTCAAAAGTTATTTTGCATTCCACAGAAAATTAATTGGTTTGAAATGTCATGAGGTGAATAAATAAAGGGAATATTCATTTTTTTTGGTGAACTATCCATATTAGTAAGTGACAAAAGCAGCACATTTTCACTACAAAACAAGGCAAATCTGAGATTTATCTTGCCAGAAAATGTGGCCAATATATATATATATATATATATATATATATATATATATATATATATATAAAAATACTCTATTTGAGGCCTGATGATTAGAAAAACACAAGAATCCTCAGTATTGAAGACCTTTGTGACTCTTCAATAAGCACAAATAGCACACCGAGTTATCACGAACACGGCGCTCCATTTTGCAAAGTTAAAAATACCACTTTCACAGAAACTTTGCAGCACAGCTTAAACTGGTCCAGCAATTACACCTTGTCAGTTGTTGGCGCATAATTTTCTCATCTCTAACGACACAGAGTCATTGTGTACAGAGGAGGCAGAGCACAAGGTAACAATTACACTGGTCAGGACGGTCAGGCGCGGGGAGGGGAAGCGGCTGACAGACAGTGAATCGCTGCTATACAGTCAGCAGGAGAGGGGGAGGAGGGGACCATCATTAAAACCCATTTTCAAAGCTGTCCAGACCCCCCACACCCTCCCCACACTGCCTGCCTTCTTTAGAGACAGCTAATGATCGTGAATGCCGCCCCGTTTCCTCCGAACCCACGGCTTTGGAGTCTCCGTGGACAGTGGTACATTTTGCATTCAGTCGACAAGTAGCCCCATTATGAGCGTCTATTGAAAGAATGAATGCTGGGTATGATGGGCCGAGTGAGTGGGTCATTGAGAAAACAAACCAGTCAATCAGTCACTGTTAATCAAGGTCATCTGAGATGGGAAATACACAAAACAAGAGCCAATTACAGCGAGAATATGAATTAGGGCTTAATGAGCTGAAGAATATGCCTTTCTTTAGTCTCCTCCAAGGGTTATTGATTCATAATTCTTCATTCACAGACGTCTTGTGGAAAGAGGAATGATACATATGTATGGAATGTCAATGTCAAACAAGCGCTTTTGTCCATCAATGTACAATAGGGTTCAGGGGCAGAGGATTTCTAGTCCATCCAAGCCAGATTTCGACTGCTACATCACATTTTGGCCACATTCACAGATGAGTTCTTTTGTCACTCCGCAATTGAGAGCTTAATCTTGTTGTGTACATGCACAGTTTGGTTATTTACGGGATTGTCAACCACACTCTACAACCAAATCAACTCCAAAGAAGAGGCTGCATCTAACAATTGAGATATTAACTTAACCTGTCGATTATTTCTTTGATTAACTGATTGATGGGATAAAAGGCCAAACTTGTCCTCCAAAGAACATGCAAACTGAAAGCTATGAAAGCAAATATTGTGAATGTATTTATAGGCTATGCTGTGCTTTATTTTACACTGTAAAACATAAAACATCTACTTGTCAACAGTTTAAAAGCAGATATTTAAATCAGTAGCTCTCAAACTGTGTGTGTGGTTCGTGGGCTGCTGTGCCATGGAATCTGTCCTTACAACTTTGACTTCAACTGTCAAAAGTACCGGTAACTTCTGTGCAAAGCTGATACTAAAATTGTAAAAATGTAACAATCCCAGCCTTTCTGTAGTACCGGTAGTACCGACCTAATTTAGTACCTGCTGATAGACGGCTGCTAAATGTGCAGTAAGCAATTTTAATTGAAAAGTGGAAAAGTGGATTGAAAAGTGGATCGGACAGTGTGCCACAACAACTTTGTAGCGAATCAGAATGTCAATATACATTCATGACAGAGAGAGTTAACAAGAGGGAGATTTGAAGTAAGACTGTAGAAAGAGAGGTGGCTGAGAGACATTATAAAAGAGAAAAGGTCAGAGGAATATTGCTGGAAATAATATTGTTGGATATAATCAGGCCAGAGCTTTAGGACCCGAAAAGCTTGCCAGCGCAGGAGAAACAGAAGTGGGAAGGCCTGAAAACGGACACCGAGGTTGTGTTGTTTCTGCTCCGTACAGTACGTGAGTAACATTGCTTTTGTTTGTCATCTTCACTTTATTTTTCGCAAAGCTTTAGTTTGCTTCGCTTCTGTTATGATAAAGAGACATCCACTCTTGCATTGCGTGTTCGTTCATTTTAGGGGGGGTGGGGGAGCAATGAAGGGATTGGGTGTTTGTTTGGGTTTTAAGTGTTATTTTATGTGTTTTTGAGTGAAGGGAAAGATGTTTGACATTGCGTTTCTGTTATGTTTAAGTTTGTATGGTTACCATTGTGCTAGAGTAAAGCTGCAAAGACTATGATGCATGATGCTTTGTTCAATGAGCAATAGCTTTGCTAATGCCAGTGCAGTAACAAGTGTCTTTCTACTTGTGTTGTGCTAGTTGCACTCAGCCATTTAATTGTACAACATAACTGAACGTCAAATACAAACAGGTTTTTTCCATTTACTCAGAATCACACTTGAATATATTGGAATCTACTCATTTTTTTTCAAGGAAGAAATGTTTAAATATGTAATTTTGGTGATCAAATATGAGTTTTAAGGGATAAAATTATTGACTACAGGGGGACTTTAAGTTCAACTAAAAATATACGCTTGAAATGAAGATAAATTAATTTTGTGTAACTACTTGCCTTAAAAACATAGTAAAATCAAAAAGCCATTTTGTTTTCAGTGGAGGGTTTAAATAATACAATTTATTTATATGCATCATATGTATCATTGTATTTTGAGGAAAAAAATGTGTTAAAATATTACAGAAATGTAATATTTACAAAGCTGTGCTTTGCAACCAAAAAAATCTACTTTAAAAATGACTCATTCGCACATTTTGGCAAGTCTGTCTCTCTTCACCTTAGCTGCTCTCTCCAGAGTGTTGCTAGATCTCACTACAAATATGAGCAACCGGATTTGACAAAACAAGCCCAAAATAAGTGACTTGCTCATCACAATAAGCCGGAATAGGCAACTGCTCTCGAAATAAGCTTACAAATGTGACCCGCAAGTATCCATATTATAAGCAACTTTACAGAATAATAATTGGTATTATTACACAACAAATTGGTATTCACAACAAATTTTAATTAGTTGGTTAGTCACAGAAAAAAAAAGAGAGAGAAAAAAAGAAATGTTTGCAAGGAATTTCAAACGTTCTCATTCATCGACCTCAAACATGGCTTATCATTTGAAACATGTAAGTAGAAGCCTAACGTTAACCTAGATCAATTTGCGCTATTATTAGGCACATGTCCAAGTGTTCGTCATTTTTCCTTATTAGTATGGTTGAATCGGATCATCGAAGGTCAGCAGCAAAGACATTGGTTAATAAAGTGAGATTAAATACATAAAGTATATTTGTTTAATTTAATATATTTAATTATTGCAGGTTTGTGCAATATTCTGAGATTGCATTTCACTGTTTTTATTCATCTTGAGCAATACTGACTCTGTTTTTGTGCAAGTGAGATGGGTAAATGCTCACATTTAGTCTAGAACTACAATAACGTCATGTTCACACAGCGCACACAACGCCTCTGCACTTACAATTTCTCTCAACATGGAGACAAGAGAGCAGTCAGTCAATAAATGGGAAAACAAAGTAACTTGTGTTACTTGTTTGAAAAAGTAACTGAAAAAGTTAATGCATTACCCCCAACACTGATCGTAAATGTCCAACTAGTCGACTTATGGCTAAATGAGTGACTACTAGTCAACTAGCATATCAGATGCTCAAATTTTTCTCACTTCAACTGGACAGCCTCCCAAAATCTCCAAACAAAAAGGCCAGTGAACCCAGCAAACCATTTTATAGGACATTTTATTCATGGTATCACAAAGAAAATCACTAGACTTCTGTCTACCTATAATGTTATCAAATTTTGTTTTTTGTAACTATCTTCCACCCTCTCTCAAACACTCAGAAATAAACACTCATGATTTTACCCCTTTAATGTGACAAATATTCATGGCCATTATAGCAAGGACACAGGTAAGGCCACCGTCACTGTTTAAGAGAAAGCGAGCGTGGATTCACCATGAGGTGAGTGTATGCTTCATGCCTGTGGCAAGTCCCACCCTGCAGCTCCACAATTGAATCAGCAGTGCCTCTCATTCATGCATTAGAGCACAGGACACAGGATACGAAACTCAGCAGACTCTCTTAACTCAATAAGAGACCTTGTCAGACATCAGGACAGATTTTCGTTGCTGATGCTATCATGGATTTCCCCTTGTCTATCTGTGCACCTGGATCTCAGCTCAATATCTCCTGCTGCAGCCCTAAATATTGTCACATTTGGTTCTTTGAGCTTTGAACAAATTGAACAAATGTTGAAAAATAGATTTATGTTTATAGAGGAAATATAGTAGATCAAGTGTTTTTGTAATAAGTAAAATCCCAAATACAAACTTGTTTTCATTTATTTGTGTTTTCAATAACTTGAAACATCTTTTAAATATTATTTTATTTATTTGATTGTAAACCATTTGTCTTACATCTTGTTAAGAAGGGTTATTTTCTTTTTAATGCATTTTAATTTAATATTATTTATTTAAACAAAACTCAAATAAATAAATATGTGTATATTTATAATAACATTCTGCCTTTTAAACAAACAATGAGAACAATGAGTAACCTTTATGTAGAAATGTATCAGTCCAACCAGTTCAACTGGTTCTACTGATTCAATTTCAACCGATAACTCAAGAGTTCTCAGTTCTGTTGAGTTTTACCCTTATAAAAAAATCAATCATTAATAATAAAACAATTTACCAAAAGTATTTGTTCATTATTCAAACATCACTCGTACAGACCAAGAATAATTCACTGTATGACAAAGTTGTGATGGATGTAAGGTCATTGTCTGCCTACGCACCACTTGAACTCTAAACACGATTTCTGCTCGATTCTTCTAACTGCGCTATTAAATTCATCTAATTATCATCAATTACATCAACCCAGATAAGACAGGAAGACAGATGCCTTTAGACATACAGTAATGCAGTCTAGTATTTATAGAAAAACAGGAGAATCAAGATGATTTCACATGAATGCTCAATGCTGTGAATGGAACAAGTAAGATTCCAAAATGTGGGGAACATATTTGCTCACTTTAAACAGCATAGTAAACAAACTTGAGGATATTTACAGATCAGACATTGCAACAGTATGACAAATGGTATTACTTTAAATATAATACATATATATCTTACTGTACTATATCCTATAGGGTGAATGCAGGTAAAGTGGGCCGTTTAAGCTTGATACTGTACTGTGCTCAATGGGTTTACACTTTCAGAGTATAATAATGGTCTTTAATTTAAGAGACACTATTTCTTTATATGATAAAATAAGTTTAGTAGATGCAATATGAAACTGGTTGGTGTGGACACACCTCAAAGGAAAACTCCCTCAAGGTGAAAGGCAATCCTTTGACACAAGATTTTCATTTCTAACTTATAAGGTTGCTCACTAAATATAAACCAATATAATTGTGACAGTTCCTGTTTTGTTTGTTACTACAGTTAACAAGGAATAAAATGCAAAGAATAAAATGTTTAATTTTTTTTTAGTTTTCTTGTATGGTGTTTAAGTATTGCTGGCCCACTTTGGCTGAATATGTTAGATAAAGTGGGCCAGTGGGATTCAGGTAAGGTGGGCAACTGTCAAACTTCTGTAATTATACTCAAATTAATTTCATACATTGATATTCACTTTATATTTTATAGTTGACATGTATAATCAAATTTTTTAGAAAACAGAAATGAGAGTGCAGTCAGGAAATTCGAGTCAGAGATGCAAGAAAGGAAATAGAGAGTGAAAGCAAGGCGAGGCACTATGGAGTAAAGAAAGGATGAGAGGAGCAAAATGCAAATGTAGAAAATAAAGCTCTAAAATATGGACACAATTAAAGTTCATCATGTTTATAGAAAACATAGACAGAAAAAAGTTTTACAATATACAAATTTTACAATTGTTCCAAATATTCAAATTTTGTTAGCCTATTTGTCGTTGCATGTGTTATAGTCACATTTTTAATATGTTGTAGAGTCAATATTCTGATTTCTGAATATTCAGATTTCATCAAATTTAACACAACACAACATGTTCTATCAGTTGTTTTGAATTTTACACATGAATTGAGTGCATTTTACTTATAGCCTAGGTTAGTTTTGGGGTTTGTTAAATATGATTGATAGTATGTGTTAATAAATCATGTGGGGATAATTTTTGATAAATCGGGGATGGCCCACTTTACCTGAAAAGAAATTTGTCTGGAGTGCATGATCTCAAAATGTTTATTGGTATATACCTTGCAAATAATGCATTATATGAACTGTATTCAAACTGAAATATTATAGCTGGACCTTAAAGGCCCACTGAAGTGCCTTGGAACGTGCAGCTTTATTCACTGTGCTGGCGTAATTTTCAATGAAACAGGAAGACAGGGCGGGATATATCTAGAAGCTCCTCCCCTTTTTTCAAAATAGCCAATAGCCTAGATCACAGCTCGACCAGAGCCATTGAGCTCGTAAAACCCAATTTTCCTCATAATCTCTAACCGTTTCTCCTCCATATTGCTTTAAAGTACAGCATTGTTTGTAGAAATCGCGCGTATGATCCGCTCTGTGCTCTCGTGTCTCTGGACTGGAGCAGACTGTGCTCACACTGCGGCGGTTCACGTGACACTAACGTGAAAACGGACTTCATTCATGTCAATGGAAAGCATATTTACACTGTCTGAATCGTCCCCTATCCTCTATATAGAGCACTATGTGCCATTCACCATATAGAAACTAGTAAATGTGTGAACAAATGATTGATTTTAGCCCCAGCTTTAGCGTCTGTTCATAGTGTAGGAGGGGCGGGACTTCAGATTCTGGAGAGGATTTGATTGGACAGAAGATTTGATGAGAAGCTGAAGTCCGCAGTGATGTCATGAAAATCCATGATCCATTTTAGCGGAAGTGAGAGACTGTAAGTTTTGAATGCTTATATCTCCTAAATGTGAATTTTGTCATTGTTTTGGAACACACCAGCTTATTCATAACATTAAGGCTAACATATTCATACTAAAAGCTGAAAAACTTACATTTTGATTTCAGGGGGACTTTAAAGTTAACAAAAGTAATAAAGAAAAGAAAAGAAAAGAATGAATTATTTAAAAAAAAAAAAACAGTTTGAATGAATGATTCAATGATTCATAAATAATTCACTTGTTTCATTCATTCTGGATGAATCATCTTTTTTTTTGAACGGGGATTTTGACTTTTGATTATGACAAATGATATTACTTTAAATGTATATAAAAGAAAATTCAAGTGTTATATACATCCATACAAATTTAAGTATTGTAAATTATATTTATATTTACCAGTCATCATACTCAAAACTTAATCTGTGTCTGAAGTATTGTCTATTTTTGATGACACTGCAGGGTGTTCCAAATTAATTAAATCAATCATTGCTTAAGACTTGATCTTCTTTTCTGCTTGATTCTTCAATACACATTATACTAAAGAAAGAAAAACTTATTAGATAAAAACAAGTTTCGTCCTGCATAATTTTCTGCTACAGTAAAAGCTTCAGTTTTACTTGGATATGCATTGCATTATAATGTATGTTTCATGTTGTCTATACACTTCATAAAGCATCATCAAGCAGGGCAACTGTGGTTTCCTGGTGTTTGCATGTGTGTGAAGATATGAGAACAGAGCGAGAAGCATATGAGAGTATTACCTCTCTATTGATGTCTGTGGGGGGCGAGAGGATCAGATGCTCTGCTACACTTGAGCTCTCCCACTAAATTACAAGGCATCAGCCCACAGAGATTCACTGAGATCTGTGCAAGAAACACAGACCCCAGCTGTGTTCACATCATATCACTGCAATCTGTTTATCCTGGAAACACTGCTGTTAAACTGCATTGTGTATTGTAATTGTTCACAGCTCTAACATGTTTAAAACTGTATATTTGCAACCATTTTTCAGTGCATATCATACATATACTATCTATGTATTATAATATATTAAAATATATATTATCTATATCTTATTCATACAAATGATAGAAATAATATTAGTCTCAAATTAACTTTTTTTAAAGTGGGCAATCTAAATATTGTTTGTGAAATTGGTATGATCATACTAATATATGATTTATATATTTCTTACCATTAATAAAATTCATTCAACGTGAACGGCGCTCGGGACAGCTGATGGGCCAGTGCTGCATTGTCACGAAAGTTTAAGCCTTGCCAATTTAAATATTCATGCGCAAGAAGATGCTAAAGGGAACTCAATTCATTACTCGCAGCACAAGAGCGAAGTTTAAACATCCAAAGGGGGGGCCAGCACACAAATACTAAATTGAGCTCTCTTTCACGTCTTATTGCACTTGAACATACAAAGTCACAGAAAAATATATCAAAAAATGCCCGTCTCTGTGAGTATCCAAGTTAACATAGTCGGTTATGTCTTAAATGAACGTAAACAGTTAAGAAAGTAAACATATCTGTACAGTATCAGTATATTGGATCCATGCATTCGGCCTTAAAGGGGGACGAGACCAACAACAAACGTCTAACCAATCAGCATTAGGGGGCGTATGACGGTCGAGGAGAGAGAACGAGCAAGAGGGAGATTTAAAAATAAGAAAAAAAAAAAAACTGCAGAATGAGAGACACCAATAAAAAACAGCTCAAAAGAATATCACTGGAATTAAGGTTTATGCCTGGGCAAAACGCTTTAGGACCTCCGTTTATATTAGAAAAGCTTTCCAGTGCTGTTGAGAGCTAAGTGGGAAGGCCTGAAAAAAGACGAGGAGGCTGCTTTAACCCCGCTACTCATGTAAGTAACACTGGGTTTTGATTGTCTGGAGCTGCCAACAACAAACACTTTGTATTTACTCTTGTGTACTGCATGTTCATTTTTTGTGCTTCCTTGTCGTTCGTTCATCATCTGCGCTTTATTTTTCTTGAAGCATTTTGTTGCACGTCAGCTGTGATAAACAGACATCCACTCGCATTGCGTG
Organism: Ctenopharyngodon idella; assembly: GCF_019924925.1. NCBI lineage: Eukaryota > Metazoa > Chordata > Actinopteri > Cypriniformes > Xenocyprididae > Ctenopharyngodon > Ctenopharyngodon idella. The sequence goes on from NC_067228.1 coordinate 28,342,724, forward strand.
TGTAACAGTGTCCAGATAGTGAAAGTTTTGCTGTTAAACTACTGCACACTGACGACCGCTAGAGAATGAGGTGTTTAGCATCATTGTTAGTGTATTCGCCTCGCATGCCAGTAGCGATCGGGCTGGGGTTCAAAACCGACTCGGAGCAGGGTGGTTAGGATTGGAGTGTGAGTTTTGGAGGCGGAGCAATGAAGAGAGGGGTGGGTTTGTTCAGGTTGATTTCAAATATCAACAATGTCCAACAGCGTAGTTCAAATATTACTTACAGCACCTTTAAAGTGACAGCAGCCTAATCCTGCTGCTGTCTGCTTTTTTAATGTTAAAAATCACTGCTCTTGACTGAATAACTTGTGTAACTTTAATAAGGATTAATCTATGTTTAATTTATACAGTGAAGGCTATGCAGTGTTATTTTACATTTGATTAGCCTACTTTATTCAATTTCTGTCCCTGAAAACTACTGTTATACGAACCCGAAAAACCTGAAAAGCACTTTTTATTTTATTTGTATTATTATTCTGTTGTATTTATTTGTGCTTTTGCTTGTAATTTGATTATTTGTTCTTATTTTATTACTGACTGTTTGCTTGTCTTTAATAATGCTTTAAATTTATATTAGTTAGGCTGGTAGATTTAGTCATGGTATATCAAAATTGGAATAGAAAATTGTGAATTTTCACTGTTATCTAAAATTTTGGTGTCATAACTGGTTTCATGGCTGTTATATTTATGGCCGGTACATTTTCTTAAGTCACTGGCCAGATGTGGTAAAAAAAATGAGGCCCTGTATGTGTGTGTATTATTTCAGCTAGCAATTTTCTCATTTTCATTTAAACTTTAAGCACTAAAATAACTAAAGCTAAATAAACTAAAACAAATAAATAAAAATTATAAAAACTATAAAGATATTATTTAAAAAAGCTAATGAAAATGAGAAAAAAAAATCACTACAAAATTACTAAAACATTAACTAAAATTAAAGTAAAAAAAATATATATATAGAAAATCAAATTCAAATTAGTAACAAAAATAGTACATAAATGATACTAAAACAACCCTGATTGAGATCAACATAAAATATATTTTTATATTATATTACCTTGATATTCTTTTTCTTGTTGCATAATTTCTAAAATCAGCAATACTGAAAATTTCTAAAACTGGGACGATTTATTTCTTAAAAAGGAGGATTGATGTTGCAACAAAAACTAAACCCCCAAATGAGCAAGAAACAAAACAGCACCGATTTTTTTCTTGCTTTTGTTTTACTTTTAAAAGGATCTACACATTTATTTTGATGTCATCATGCCCTGAAGTGTTACTCAAAGTCAAAGCTTTACATAGCATTTCCTGTTCCCTCAATTAGCTTAATGAAGATAGAGTGCGGGTAGTTACTATGGCATCAGCTAATCTGGGTTTGAAAAATGTCAATGCACTCCAACTGCAGGAGATCCCCAGCATATGGAGTGATCTGTGACAGAGAGTGCAAGCAGTACCACAGTACAAGCAGGACACATGGGACAGTCTGTGAAGAGCCCATGTTAATCAAACAATGAGGTGGGACAGCGCTGAGAGCCTGCATGCTCCATTAACACTAATCTGCACACATCACAGCCCACTGCCCAACAGAACAACACAACACCTACCATTACCAGCTAACTAGCTCTCGCTCTCACCCTCACCTCCTGTAACGCACTGAGACGTCTGCGGCTGCACTTCCCGTTGAGAACACAGATGGCCTGGACATCAGCTGCTCTCCACAGAGTTAACAGGGCAAAGGGAGGCACTCCGCTGAACAGCGCTGCACATGACCAGTCTAATATAAACACACATGCACTGGAGAATAACTCTCTAAAAACAAATGTACTTCCTCAGCGCTCTGATTATTCTAGTCTGGTGAGAATGCTGAGAGAAAAACACTGAATACACTAAGAGTTGGACTTTCTCCATCTGGACATCTAGAATAAGTTATTTATAGTGGTTGGCTGATATGTGCTATGATGTTAAGAAAATGTTAATGCTAACGTAAATGTTAAGCAGCACAACTGTTTTCAAAATTGATAATAATAAGAAGTCTTTCTTGAGCACTCAACATATTAGAATGATTTTTGAAGGGTCATGTGACACTGAAGACTGGAGTAATGATGCTGAAAATTCAGCTTTGCAACAGAGGAGTAAATTACATTTTAAAATATATTAAAATAGAAAACAGTTATTTTAAATTTTAATAATATTTCACTGATTTTTACTGTATTTTTGATTCAATAAATGCAGCATTGGTGAGCATAAGAGACTTCTTTCAAAAATATTAAAAAAAATTGTAATGTTTCCAAACTTTTGACAGGCACTGTACACACACAATTTTAATATATATAATTTTATTTTCTTACAATTATATATATCAGATTTTTAGGGAACAGATTTTTTTTGTTTTTAAAAGGTTTCATGTTCACCAAGGCTGTATTTATTTAATCAAATACAGAACAAAACGCAATAACATGAAATATTAATTTAAAATAACTGCTTTTAATAGAATATATTTTAAAATGTCATTTTTCCCTGTGAAGCTGTATTTTCAGCAGCCGTTACTCCAGTTTTTCACTGAAAACATTTCGTCCCCTTGGAATTATAAGGTTCTATCTGACATTTTTGTCAAAATTTAGTTTTTCATATTCTTATTCTGTGACAACTTATTTACATTATGTGATGGTTGTTTTAATGTTGTGTACATTTTGGCACTTTTTAATTAAAAAACAAAAAGGTCCTATCTACACAGTCAAATTGAATGCAAAAACTTTGAAGCTCAATTGCTCAAAACTACTCGGAATGCAGATAGAACCTTATAATTCCAATGGTATGATTTTGTTCTGCTTAATATTTAACCACACTGGAAAAAAAAAAAGGTGTAAATTTCAATTTACTTTGAAACAATTTTGAAAAGAAGATAAAATATTTTCAAGAATGTGGGTAAATAAACTGTTGATGGTCCCCATTGACTTTTCAAAGTATTTTTCCATACTATGGAAGTCAATGGAGTCAATCTGGTTACCAACATTTTTCAAAATATCTTCTTTTATATTTCACACAAGAAAGAAACGTATACAGGTTTAAACAACTTGAAGGTGAGTAAATGATGAAAGAATTTTAATCTGACTATCCCTTTAGCCTGACTGAGGTAAAAACATAATTACCCTGTTCAGCAAAGATCTCAAACAAGTCAATGCTTGTCGTAATTTCTATACTTCCATTTGCATAAAAAAAAAACCCAAAACAGTGACATGGACGTGGAGTTGCATTCATCAACTGCTGTACATTGACAGATGAGAGGAGATGTGATGTTTCTTTATGATTCTTGTTGAACGAGGCTTTATTTACACATGCGGTGTGGTTTAAATTGACAGCTCATTATCATCACAAAAGAACAGCCCCTTCCACATCCAGAACAGGCAGTATCTAAATATAGCCCTCTTTAATAATGTAGCGGGGGTGGAGAGCAGCACTCAATAATTAAGTGGATTTGTTCTGGTCAGAAAAGAAGAACTTTTTATTGTGTCAGTTTAAAGTGGGGCAAGACGGCTGAGGTGTCATCTTGCCAAGCGGGAGAGCAGAATCAAGAGGCTTCAATTACTATTCATTTATTTACGCATCAAAGCCCATGGTTTAATGGGTTTATGAGAGCTTACAAGTATGTAAATATGTAATAAAACTGACCCTAGATCAGTGCTCATTCAGACACACAATAGCATAAAATAATATGATTATTAATGTTTGCAAAAAGGTAAGCAAATCATTCCACACTAAATACAGCAAAAATCTTGAAATAGCAAAAACAAACAGGCAAAATAGTTATTACTCAAAGTGGATGATGCATTTAACCAGGGAACCGCAGATAGATATTTTGTTTAAAAATATTTAATAAATTTCTAAACTTATTTCTCAATGTCACATGTGAATGATCTAATAATGATTATATAAGGTAAAAAAAAGTAACATGAATGTAACCAAGAAAATCACATACCTAAACTATAGGGTCCAACATCATAAAGCGAGCATTAGTGTTTGATAATCTATGTAAGTACAATTTTATATTACTATATTTTAATATAATTATATTATAATAAATTATTTAATATGACATAATTTAATAAATTATAATATAATAACAATTTAAAAATATAATACATTTATATAATTTTATGCAATTAAAATGACTGAGGAAACCAGAAGACTGATGGTGTATTATCAAAAAGAAAAGAAAAGAAAAGAAAAGAAAAGAAAAGAAAAGAAAAGAAAAGTGTCCATATTCTTGAGAAACGGATATTTCAACAAGTGGTCGTGACTGACTACATATCAACAGGTTGAAGACTGTAAAGTAGAGCACTGCTGACTGAGTTGCATTTACTGCATGCTTACTATGAGAGATGAATTATAGCACAAGCGATGCAACATTCCTGTTCAGTTTGCAATCATTCCAGATGTTTGACGCTGGAAAAGCTCAGTGTTTGCTGAGCTCATAGACGTCTACCATGTGTGCAGGGCTACAGTAGCACCATCCGCAGCTTACTGGCCTGGACATGAACAGCAAAACACACACAGCACAGGCTTCGGGTATGAAACAACGTGTCTTACCTTGCTTCGTATTTGCCCGGAGGTTGACACTTTCCTGATGAGTTTCTGCGGCCCTTCCTGCTCTCCCTCGCTGTCAGATGACTCGTCCACCACCGGCCCAGATCCCCCGACAGCCCCCATGGCGGGAAGCCCTGATGGGGACGCCGCTGGTTTCTCCGGCTCCTGCGGGGAAGAGTCACAGCACTCCGGGTTATGAACGCGCTCAGCCGCTCCCTTCCTCTCCACCGGGATGCGGGAGCTGGACAACGGCTGGAAAGCCGTTCTCTTGGCCGTCATGCTTTTGCGTTTTTCTGCCCAACCGCGCGCCACCAGGCATTCACTTAGTCCGATATTTTAAATGAGCTGCTGTGAAACTTTCCTAGCCGGGTGGAGTGCATTTTCGTGTCTGAACACGGCTGCTGGTTCTCCTGAGCGGTTATCTGACTGCATGGAGGCAGACGGGGGGCTGAGACGCTTGGAGCGGGAGGAAATCTCTGTAGCAAACCCTAGCGGCGGACGGGTATCTCACTCAAACTATGGCGAGGATACAGCAACAGATGTTTCTCCAGTAACATTATAGCCGGTGTTCTGACGATTTACCTGTTATAAACAAAGCCACAACCAGACTGAGTCTCAAAACCTAGTGAGAGCTGCCAAATTAAACAGCAGTTTTGGACATTGTTGGCCCGTTCCGAGAGAAAAAAAAAAAAGAGCTATCAAGGGGGACAGATTCTACCACAATGCCATAAAACTGCTAGATGGGGCGGTGGGGTAGCCTATATCCTAAGAAATATAGGCTACAATTATACCCTATATATGCCTATATATAAACTTTCAGTCCATATAAGTTAGTAGGTATGCATACAATGATATGCATTATGCATATAGTGTCGTCGCTAGGTTTTCTGGGCTCCTTGTTCAGTTTATTGCATTGGGCCCCCTCGGTAGAAATCGCGGTCCATACATTATGTCGCTTGAGACGGTAACCATAGCAACAGTTGGAGGCTCGCGCGCTTTTCATCAGGATGCGAATCGGACACCCACATAACATAGGCTAAGTACAAATACTGTCATCATTTATCACTTTATTATCCATTTCATGTCGGAAGTACATCAATAAAAGTTTGGTTTATCAATAAAAAAATGCTGAGGAGCTATGGGCGCCAATTATTGGCTTGCGCGAGACGAACCACTTCAGATTTAGTTTCAACCTAATAGTATTTAGTTTGAATCAAAATGCTTTTTCTTATTGTCACTTATTTAGGCTACTTATTGTTACAGTTATTCACATCAGCACACATACATTAGCCATGCAAAATGATAAGAGCCCCTATGAAGTAAGCTAAAATTGAAATGTAAAGTAAATAGAAGACTGCGCTACTCTTATGAGTTTGGTTTATCTGATATTTTGTGAATTCAAACAGTTGACCTAAACACAATACTATTGATTGATTTTATCGATCATTCTAAATATTCTTTACATGCAGGCACATTTTATAAACATTTCGCCAAAGAGCCTCTACAGTAGTCAGTATTCAGATCTAAATGCGGATAGGACAACATCACTAAACAAATTTCCACATTTAATTTACTAATTAGCCTAATTGACTTCCACTATACTATCTCTATGAAAACTGGTCATTGCGGTTCTCACGTTTCCTCTTTTGAATTGCTAGGAAAAAAGCTAATAGCGAATGTCACTCACTAGTACTACAATAACTCATGTTTCCCGATGAATTGGTCAATCGTGTATTTTAAAAAAAGATCACTGATGGCTAAGATAAGATCATTGATTAGTTTGATACATATGATAGCCTACCCTGCAACTTATAGGCTAATGTCTAAATCAATTCCGTTCACAAGTTCATCAGTTTGTAGAGGAATGTAGAACGGGATTCTTCGCGTATCTATGTAACGATATTATAGCCACGATCAGATCTAGAGCTTACGAAAACACTGCTAAAATCCTCAATCACTGCCCTATCAACAGTGACACATGTATGTAGGGTTATGGAGGATCTTTTTGATGTGTTTCCGAATAGAAAACGTGCACCAGTACTGACCAGTTCTTCCCAGGCAGGGCTGCGAGTGTATTGGCAGTCATCTTCCATATTCTCCTAGTCCCTGTGCTCAAGATCTGTCCGCACACGCTTCCAGCACAAATCAAGCGCGACTTTTACTCGTGTAATCGGGCATATGGTTTGAGTGTTATTTCCCTTTCTCCACTCCTCCCTACTCTATCAGGGTCTCCCAGAGGCTGAGCCTTCTTCTTTCCACGTGATAAATGTCAAATCCCTATAAGGAATCGTAGCGCTATCCATGACGTCACGAAACCTGCGTTTTGCACATTATCCTACTTCATAAAGACTCAATAACTATATAACTATCTTTTTTTTTTTTTTTTTTTTTAAAGCCGCGCTTTTGTGATTGTTTAGAAAGACATGTTCATTTATTTACAATTCACCCTAAAAGCAACATAGTATACTTTTATTTTATTTTATCAAAGCTCGCATGAATTCTTTATAATCTCACTCATATGTATTTATAATATTATACATTATATCATAAAGCGTTTCGAGTCAATAAATTTAATATATTCTCTATTCTCTAATAAGACACATCGCACAATATATTTAAATTTAACTGTTCAGCCTAAGACGCAATTATTTTATTTTATTTTATTTTATTTTATTTTATTATTTTAGTTTAGTTTAGTTTAGTTTAGTTTTCACCCAAACAGTCTACACGTGCTTATTTATAGTAAAGTTTAGATAACCCTAGTCAGTTCAAGTAAAACCTAATAGATTACAAAGATCTTCGACACTGGTTACCCTAAGCTTAACGGAAGTTATTTTCGTGAGTTATTCCTAGAAAACAAACGCTTCTTGACAGGTTTTGTAAGTTTGTTTCCAGTGGAACCCATAATGCAGCAGCCCGTTCCACACGGAAGACGTATTAAAATGGACATTTTCTGTCCATCACTTAATTCCCTCCGTCTAGATCTCTGCACCGGTGGTGTAAACACTTATGACGTGAGCATGATGAAATAGCAGTTGATATATAATAGTGTAGCCGATTTATTTGTAATTTAACAGCACTTTTTATAGGGTCGGGATGCATTCGCGCATTTTATTTAAAGGAACAGCAGCAGCTGTTGCTGCGAGAAGGATTCGCCATATATTGGGACCCGTGATGTCAAAAGAAGGTTGGAACTGCAGCGCACATGAGGTCAAACTCCTCAACACTTCATCAGGTACTGATTTCAACAAAGCCAAAGTATGCATACGATATATATATAACCCTTCATGACTTTATAGTTTGTTATTAAGCAGGTTTGAGGTTAAGCTTTCAATCAAGTATTACATTGTTGTTCACTGACAGGTTAAAAGGAGCCCACAAAGTTCTTTTTATTTTGTAGTCTGTCTTTTGAATGTTTACATGCGTCTTTAACGTTTCCATGAATATTTACATTTTAAAAGTAAATGTCTGCTCTGTTGACAAGGTTTGTTTGTAAACAGAATGCTTCATATATAGTGCATGTTTGGTTATTTATGTTACATTTGCTTTGTTTTGCTATTTAATTGAACACTTTTTTTGTGTGTCTCCGCAGGTGACACTGTGAAGATAGGCGAGATCTCATATCGACTCAAAACCCCCAGAAATCCAGAACTTGTGCCAGTAAATCACAGTATGTGCTAGTTATAATGTTCTGGAGAACTGACTTCATGCATCCATTAAAAGTCACCAAAACACCCATTGATTAAAAGTCATTGCAAAAATGGCTCATAAAAGTGATATTGGATTATGGATCTAAGTAAATGTGTAGCATAATTTTATGCACAGGCCAGTTTGGTTTGATATGCTGTTCAGATCAGACTGTACTTTATCGGTAAACAAAACAAATCCAACAATATTAATCCAATGTCCTGCATCAATATGCACAATAAATTTATATGTGTTATTTATATATATATATATATATATATATATATATATATATATATATATATATATATATATTATACACACACAGTCATGTGAAACAGAAAGGACATAGTAAAAATCATCTGGTCTTTGGTAAATCTTAAAATTAGGTAAATACAACCTCAAAAGAACAACAACACATGACATATTACACCATGTCATTATTTATTTATTTATTTATTTAACAAAAACTAGGCAAAAATGCAAAAGCCATGAATGACCAACTAAAGACACCCTTACTGCTTCCATATGAATTAAGAGGGTAAGTAGCAGTCAGGTGCTGCTAATCAAATGTCTTTGATTAATCAATCAAAAGCAAGTGTGATCAACTCTATAAAAGCAGAGGTTCTGGGAGTTTACTGGTCTGGACTCTCTGAAGGCTTCAGGTGTGTGTTAACACAATGCCAAAGAGGAAAGACATCAGTAATGATCTTAGATAAGCAATTGGTGCTGCCATCAATCTGGAAAGGGTTACAAGGCCATTTCCAAACAATTTGAAGTCCATCATTCTACAGTGAGGAAGATTATTCACAAGTGGAAGACATTCAAGACAGTTGCCAATCTTCCCATAAGTGGACGTCCCAGCAAATTCACCCCAAGATCAGACCATGCAATGCTCAGAGAAATCACAACACACCCAAAAACTCTATCTCAGACTCTACAGGCCTCAGTTAATATGTTAAATGGCAGTTCAATTAGAAAAAAATGGGAAAAGTATGGAATGTTTGTAAGGGTTGCCAAGAGAAAGCCTCTTCTCTCTAAAAAGAACATGGTAGGTTTGCAAAGTTGCATCTGAACAAACAATAAGACTTCTAGAACAATGTCCTTTGGACAGATGAGACCAAAGTGGAGATGTTTGGCCATAATGCACATCACATGTTTGGCGAAAACTAAATACAGCATATCAGAACAAACACCTCATACCAACTGTCCATCAGGCTGGTGGAGGGCTGATAAATTTTGTCTTGTTTTCAGCTACAGGCCCTGGGCATCTCACAGTCATTGAGTTGACCATGAACTCCTCTGTATACCAAAGTATTTTAAAGTCAAATGTGAGGTTATCTGTCTAACAGTTAAAGCTTGGCTGATATTGGGTCATGCAACAGGAGAATGATCCCAAGAACACCAGCAAATCTTCAACAGAATGGCTGAAAAAGAAACAAATCAAGGTGTTGCACTGGCCCAGTCAAAGTCCAGACCTCGTCCCAGTTGACATGCTGTGGCGGGACCTTAAGAGAGCTGTGCAATGAGCTCAATAAACTGGAGCAATATTGTAAAGAAGAATGTGCCAAAACTCCTCCAGAATGATGTGAGAGACTGATACTGTCATACAGGAAACGATTCCTTCAAGTTATTGCTAGTGGCTCTACAAGCAATTGAATCATAGGGTGTCCTTAGTTTGTCACCCATGACTTTTCCATTTTGGCTTTTATTTTTGTTAAATAAATGACACAGTGTAATGTAATTTGTTGTTGTTCATCTGAGGTTGTATTTAAGACCTGTTATGTTCTGATACGTAAAACCATAAAATTCTAAAGGGTGTCCTTTCTTTTTCGCACGCACGCACGCACATATATATATATATAATATATATATATATATATATAAATTTCTCTCTCTGTTTACATGCACATTCTCCCTCTTACCCAAACTTAATATATTCAATAATATATTACATTAATAAAAATAATATAAACTCAATAAATAATATATTACATTTTTTGGCAGTGATGGAGGCTTTGCCACAAATGATCACCCAACACCTTCGCTGGATAATGCAGAAGGACCTTCTTGGACAGGACGTGTTTCTCATTGGTCCTCCTGGTCCTCTGCGGCGATCGATTGCCATGCAGTACCTGGTAATTTCAAGTATTACCGCTCCCAACCACATCCACCAATACATGCTGAATTTCTACAAGATGACAATTTCTACAAACACTCTGACAATTTCATAACAACTATGTTCTTTAGAGTCTTTACTCTTTTTTTTTTTCTTGTATGCTAGGAATTAACGAAACGAGAGGTTGAATATGTTGCCCTGTCCAGAGACACTACTGAGACTGATCTCAAACAGCGCAGAGAGATCCGCTCTGGAACTGCCTTTTACATAGACCAGGCAAGTCAACCTCTTTCACCTTTCACTCATCAGCATTGTTTATTTGATATATACAAATACATATACTGTATGTATGTATACATTCACTTTTTGTATAATTACAAATTAATTATTTATTTGACTGTTTTGCCAGGCAACTGATTTTTTTTTTTTTTTTTTACAGTACATATATTAAACTTAAAGAAAAAAATAGAAATGTTGCCTTTGCAAACATTTAAAATTGGAAATAAAATAGGTTTAAGTTGAAGTGCTAAAATTACTAAAAGTGAAAAAAACAAATTAAAGCTAAACAGAAATATATTTAAAAAAGCGCACAACATAATTATTAAAACTTAACTTTAAACTTAAGCTTTTTTGCAGTATTATATTATATTATATTATATTGTATTGCTTTTTTGGGATCAAAACCGTCTCTGCTCTCCTTGAGACATGGGGTGTCATTCAGGTCATAGCCTCATGGTTAATGAAGATGAATTCCCACAGGATCTGGCAAATTCTCCTCTTTTCTTCTGAAGTCCAGATGATCAATTATATCCACTTATTCAGCTTTGTCTTCCCAGGCATTAAATTATTAGCCACAGCTCCTCTGTTCTGCTCATATATCTAATGAAAGGTTCAATCAGACCTCAAGTTTCAGTGAGGAAATGCCGACATGTTTCCATGGAAACCCTCTCTGAGCCTTTTTAAGTGGTACATCGGGTCTTAACCTTTGCGATCAGAGCGGTTAGACCCAGTGCACACGATTCTAAAGCATATTGATAATTAATTGTGCCTTAAGCAGTTTGTTAAATAGCTTTGCATTAATGCACAGTCCGGCTTTATAGTTTTGCATCAGATTCCATCACGTCTGCCTGTTTTTGCTGTCTGGATCGGTTGATAGGCAGTAGAAATGGACGACTTGTTTAAAAGGTGGGCTGCGTGTGGGGGCTGGGTGTTAACTAGAGCATCTCACTGCTCTCTTGGGCCCTGCGCTCATTTTCAGACCTATATAACAGGCTTTGTGTGTCAGGCAAACAGCTCCCAGTTGACTTGCCTTTATGTGTGAATGGGAAATGTTTTAGACTGAATAATCAACTATTCATAGAGGGTTTTTCTTTTCTAAAGTCTGTCTGATTGAGTGTCTGATTTAAGCAATTAGCTACAAGAGTCCATGCTGTATTGAGAATATATGTCAAAAGAACATTGTCATTGTGTCATTTGCATTACAGCACAATCTTGAATGGATTATCACATTAGTTACTACATGTAACACAAATATTCAAATATTAATATTTAGTAAACCTTATTTTCTTTTCATTCATTAAAGGCCTCAAATCATTGCTTGTTGATTTTCCTGTTGAAACAGGTAGTTGGGCAGGAACATTATCGTAGGCATTATTGAGAAAAAAAACAACAACAACAATTAGCCAATAGCTTTTAGGTTGCATCACACATGATCTGTTTCTTGCTATTTATTGCTAGACAGTTGCAGGTAGTTTTAGGGAGAGAGACATTCATTCATTTTGTCAACTTTTGGGACTAAATATATGCAGGCAAATGCTTTAAAACTAATAGACACAGACTAAAGGTATGTTTTTTTGTTTAATTTAATTTACTTATTTAATTTAATTTAATTTAATTTAATTGACTTATTTTAGTATTATTTAGTGTATATTTTATATATCATTGTTTATATTTTACTTTAATTCAGCTGTATTTCAAATGGTTTTTGATCGTTTTAGTTAACAATGCACATTGACCTATCCAATGCTGGGTAGATTACTTACAAAATGTAGTCAGTTACTGGTTCCAAATCACATGACAAAAATCGTAGTTAGTAATGTAATCTAGATTACTCATTTTAGGTAATGTACTCTGACTAGTTTTTGATTACTTTTTTAGATTACTTTTAACCTAACTCGTTTATCACATTGATTTGAATATGATAATCTTGTATATTGATATAAAAATACAAAGAGAAAGAAAACATATTCCTTTTTTTAAAAATTTTTATCAACAGCATAAAGTGCATTAAATATTACATTATGTCAGGGTTTCCCAGAGTTTAATGAAAAGCTATTAAGTGATTAAGTCATAAAAAATTTAAATTAATGTGTGTGCAATTCCACAAACCTGGAAGACCTTCTGAATATTTATAAGCAGCAGACTTTTCTAGAAAGGAAAATTTAAAACGTAATGAGAGGTAGAATCAATGTATTATGAATAATTTACTGCCGTTGTGAGAATAACATGTAATCATGTAATCAATAGAAAAGTAACTGTAGTCTGATTATGAGTGTTTTAAAATGTAATATAATCTAATTACAAGTACTTAATTTTTGGAATCTGATTACATAAGATTACATGTAGGTCTAATCAGTTACTACCCAGCACTGGACCTATCAGCATCAAAAATGGAACTATCACTTTTGTAAGGAATAGTTGACAACAGGCAGTTGAATGATAAATAAATAAATAAAATAACACACACCCAAGGTCAAGTCTCAAGTTTACTTTATTTATAGTAAAAATGTTTGGTTCAAAGTAGACCAAAGGACTGTACAGCAACACAACATACAAGAATAGTAAAAACAAAAATCAACAATAACAGAAAAACATTTAAAGTGAGTTTTTGGAACTTAGAGGAGTAAGCAATTAAATGATCTTTGAGATCTACCAAATGCTGATCATATGAATCAAGGCCGTAATATATTCTGGGGCCATCTCATGGACAGCTTTAAAAACGTACAGCAACACCTTGTACTGAATCTGATATTTAACCGGAAGCCAATGCAGCTTTTCCAAAACTGGATTAATATGCTCCCTTTTCTTTGTGTTAGTAAGGAGCCTCGCAGCTGCATTCTGGACCAATTGCAATTTTGAATTCCAATGCATGTATCACTATCTCAAGGTCAGCAACAGACAGAAAGGATTTCATTTTTGCAATAGTCCTCAACTGAAAGAAGCAACTTTTCACCACACATTTAATCTGATGATCAAACGTTAAAGCCGAGTCAAAAATTACACCCAGATTTCTTATTTGGGACTGCACATTTGTTATCCATGTACCTAACACATCGTTTATGTCACAGTCAACCTTATTTGGCCCAAAAATGATTACTTCAGATTTACTCGCATTAAGCAGCAGTTTGCTCTAGCCAGCACTTCACCTCCTAAAGACATAGTAGCAAAGATGACTGAGAAGTTCATCCTCCAGATCTAATAGGTAGATAAATCTGAATATCATCAGCATAAAGATAATAAGACATACTGTGTTTTTTTTTTTGTTTTGTTTTTTTTAAAATAAGGCCTAAAGGCAACAGAAATAGTGAAAACAGAATAGGCCCCAAAATGGAGCCCTGAGGTACTCCACAGTCAATAGGAACTGAAGAGGAAGAAAATTCCCCAACCCTCACTGAAAAGGATTGTCCCTTCAAATAAGAAGAAAACCATTTTAAAACAGTCCCTCTCAGACCCACAACATGCTCTAAACGTTTAATAAGGATGTCATGATCTATTAGATCAAAAGCTGCACTAAGGTCAAGCATAATTAAAGCTCCTCGACTACCCGAGTCTGCAATGAGTAACAAATCATTGGAAACTCACAATTAAGCTGATTCGGTGCTGTGTCCTGCCCTAAAACCAGACTGAAAAGCATCTAGCACATCATTATTAGCCAAGAAAGAGCTCAACTGAGATAAAACCACTTTCTCCAATATTTTTGAAATACAAGGCAGATCTCAAGACTTCTTGAGAAGAGGCTGAATGACTGCTTGCTTAAGATATGATGGAAAAATACCTGTAGAAAGACTACAGTTCACAATAGATGTAATACTTGGTCCAATAAAGTCAGCTGTCGCACCAAGCTAACCTGAAGGCAAAACATCTCAACTGGTACCTGGGCGTTTCAATTTAGCAATAATATGACTAATATCGGTAGATGAAACTAGATCAAATTCATCAAAAGTGTTGACATTAATAGAGTCGTCTGCTACCTTTCCATCCAAATCACGAAACCTGGACCTAATGTGTAGATGGAGGTATCGTGATGGCATTTGGATTAAAAAACCTATTAATAGTTTGAAACAAGATCTTTGGTGAGTTTGAGTGCTGCGATATAATATTTGAAAAATAGGCTGCTTTAGCATCCTTTACATCTTTCTGATACCCAAGAAGTGAGTCTCGTAAAATCTGGTGAGAAACCAGAAGTTTATTTTTCTTCCAATCCCGTTCTGCCTTCCTTCACTGCTGTCTAAGAAGACGAGTATGTTCATTAAACCAAGGCTGATGATTTACCTTACGATGCTTAATCTTGTAAGGAGCAACAGAGACCAAGACTTCAGAGCATACAGAATTAAAAACAGAAAGAAATTCATCTAGATCAGCTGTGAGAGGCACAGACTCCAACTGTGATACATCAGAAAAACTAAAAATCTCACCAAAAACCTGTGGTGTTGATGGAGTAATTGTACGAGAACAAATATAATAGGACTGACTCGCCCTCATTTCATTCAGCACATTTACACAGAAAGTAACAGGCATATGATCCGAAATGCAAGCATCATTAACATCAACATTACAAATTGACAACCCTAAAGAAAAACAAGGTCCAAGGTATGTCCTTTCTAATGCGTAGGGCCAGAGACATGTTGAATAAAATTAAATGAGTCCATCAGGTCTGAAAACTCCTTGACTAAAGGCTTCCCAGGACAACAGATATGAATATTAAAATCACCAGCAATTAAGATATAATCAGACAATAATAAAATAGAAGATAAAAAACAGGCTTAAAGAACTCCAGTTTTAACAATTGAACTTCAAAGCTCGAGTAGTTCATAGTCGATAAACGGTGACATTTAAACTGCTGTTTGCACACTGTAGCTAGACCCCCCACCACGACCCACTGATCTTGGGGTATTAATTAAGTTATAGTCAGTTGGACAAAGTTCATCACATGGACTCCACTCATCCACATTTATCCAAGTTTCTGTGATAAATAAAAAGTCCAAGATGTTATGTGAAATAAGTCTTGTTTGTAATCAAATGTGCATTAACCAATGACATCTTTAAAGTCTGTGAAACCGTAGAAACAACAACTGTGGCTTGACCAGACTTTACCATCTTAGGATAGAGTAAGTTGCTCAATTCAGCACCTCTAAAACACGACGAAGACTTTCCATCCAGGTAAAAGCGCTACGCCGACGGACATCCATCCGGGTAAACTGGCAGCAAACATGAACGGCGCCAACCCCAAAACTCCACAGCAAACTCCGCATTGCTGTCTTCTCTTGCAAACTGCACAACATCAGGAAATCTCTGCTTTACGTGAGCGCCTGCACACGCCTCCCCCATCTTTGCCGGTGTCTTTGCTTGCAGCACACACATCCAGCCGGGGAACACTGTATACGCGGTGGCAGCGCAGAATGAGTAAAGAAATACTTATTTTCACTGCTAATCAACAAGTCCATAACAAACGAGCGAATCTAAGCAGGTCTACACTGGTCTGCGCCATCTTTCTTTTCATCTTTGACGAGGTGGTAATGTTGCCACAATGTAAAGCAGAGCATCTCTGCTAGCGTAGCTGTAAGTTTAACTGCTTCAAGAACAGCAATGTTACTACCTTGCTACAGAGAAATGAGAAAGGAACGAGTGAGACCAAGGTACTGCACAGCCCTCTTAAAAGTCTAGTGGTTATACTATGTATGAAATTTGATTATTTTTCATTCATTTATTTCAAACAGATAGCAGTAATCTGCCTATTTTTAACTTGCACATATTTCTTGAATTGAAAAAATAGAATAAAATGTGTTTAGTTCTAATATTTGTATTATTTTGTATTGAAATAAATGCTGTATAATGTATTGTTTCAAATATATGAGACTCTTATCCCAATTTTGACATTAATCCCTCACCATGGCAACACCGTTCGAGATATCCAATATCGCAATTAACATCTTCAAAGTCTTAGCACCAAGTTAAAAAAGTTTGGTGTGAATTGAATAAACCCTCTAGGAGTAGTAGTTTAAAATTCAGAGCCTGATGTTTAAAAAAAAATCCACATTCAAAGCAAAATAGCTGACTTCCTATTGGTCGTAACTAATGAGTGTTAATTAAGAAGTTGCCCGCCTTGATGAGAGCAGTATGTGTACCGAGGTTGGTGACTGTAGGCTAAACTCACATTTGTCAAAAGATAAACTATGTGTGTGTCGAGTTTCATTAAATTTGAAGCATGCTAAAAGTCTCAACCCCACCCAAAAAAAAAAAAAAAAAAAAAATTAAAGTTTGACATGTTGCCATGGCAACAGTATTTAAGATTTCAAGCATCCTTTCGCAGGTCTACATCTGCCGTGTATTGGCATTTATTTGAAGTTTGAAGCAAATCGGGTCAAAATAAGAGGGTGATTTCAAAGCATTTTTGAAAGTGACACAATTCCTGTTGCCAGTTGGTGGTGCTATGACTTTGACACAATAAATACATCCATGTGATCAGCCTCCTACAACAAACATGCAGCTGAAGTTTCATTCAAATCAGTCAATATATGATTCTGACCTGTGTACAAATTTTCAAGAGTTTTTGAGCATGTTAAGGATCCCGAAAGCTCCCAAAACCTTGACGAAAAATAATAATAAGAAAAATAAGAATAATCCTAAGGAAAACAATAGGGCCTTCACCCTTTCAGGGCTTGGACCCTTATCAAACATTCAACATATGATGAATACATCATATTACATCATATGTTCTGCTCTTCATTATTCCACCACCAACCAAATGGACATCATTGTGTAGGAAGTAAAGGAAAAGTTACTTGTGGTCAGAGAACTCTTTCCTGTTTGGCTTTACTTTGTGTCCCTTGTTGAGTTCAAGCAGGTCAAAAAGCATTTAGCTCGGCTATTTACAATTTGCCATGTCATTGACAGACGCACTGGTTTGTGGTTTTAACTAGTCTCTCTGGTCTGCATCACAGGCATTTCTATCAATTATGTGATTATGCATCCAGAATGGATATGGGTCCTGTGCTAAATTTGGACCATCTGGCTACATATTTATAGGCCCTGTTCCCACACAATCAGGCATATATTTACATGCTAACCTAATTATATGGCGACTTGTTTTGTGGTCATTGGAGTAGCCCAGAATTTCCTGCCTTTGACGTCAATGCCGTTTGATTCTTGTACACACATGTTTGCATGACTGCATCTTCATAACAGACAAGATTTAGAGATTCAGCCCACAAATGGGGCAAGATGTAAAAAAAAAAAACAGTATATATCTAAAATAGAAGTTAACTGCTCTGTGAAGTGGGTGAAATGACAGATGAACACTTTCTTAAACACAGTGCAGATAGGATTTCCTCCTCAAGACAGAACAGTGTCACAAAAAGTCTTTCTGCTCTGCTGTTTTAGCAAACTATTGCCTATTTAGCAATAGGGTTCCTATGTAGTATGGAATAGTATGTAATTTTGAACTTAAGTTTGTGTGCATTAAATGATCAGGCAACAAATTATATTAAGGAGGTGATTGCACCACTTTTAATATAGATATTTTTAGCTGCTCATGTGTGCTTTCTTTAAAAGTGTATCATTCATATTAATGTGTGTTTTTTATGGTTTGGGGGAAATTTGTGTGTGTGTGTATATATATATATATATATTTATTTATATATATATATATATATATATATAAATTTATATTTTATTTATAAAAATGATAAATAAACAAAATTATATACATTTTTATAAATAAAATAATTATAATACAGATTATGCCAAACTACTTTTTAGTTTTGTAGATTCTCAGGAATATCAGCCTTTCTTACCATTCAACATTAACATTTTAAATCAATTAATACATCCAGGTCCAAAACATTTGCTACTTTACAAACGCTTATGCCAACTGTGACATTTTGTGAGAACATTTGATTGACGCTCATATACCTTTTCCACTGGCATAATCACAAATCCAGAATCTTACTTTTCAAATACTCAAAGGGGCAGTTTCCCGGACAGGGTTTAAATTAAGCCAGGATAGGCCTTAATCTAGAATAGTTAATCGTGGCTTAAAAATGGCTTTCTGTAACACAGATTAAGTACAGATTACTAAAACCTGTAATCTATGGAGTCCTGAATTAAAATAAACTAGATTAATTTAAAACCAAGTGACTAATCTGAATTAGCATGAGAGAGGTTGCCTAGAAAACATGGAATGATCCAAGAAAAGCTGAAAATTGCATGGAACTGAGAAGCAAATCCAAGGAAAACAATGGCAGCAGAAAAAGACTGCAATCCAAAAAAAAAAAAAAAAACTTAACTAAACAAGAGACATTTCTTTTAAAGCAAGCAAAATACATCAGCTGTGAAAAATGTGATAATCGGTGTTGGCAAGCTAGAAATGATACTGGTTTGATCCAATGCACTATCATAGTGGTTGCTTTATTATATAAAAAAAGGCAAATCTTGTTAGCAGGTCCTCAACCCAAGCACAAGCTCAACACTTCACCACAACGGTAATCTCTGAAAAACACTAACATAACAAAAACTATTACATAATGGAACATTAAACAGTAAGAAGTCTCTCCATATTCTCATCTTTCTAAAAAAAAAAATGCATAAAATAACACTTTTTCAACATTTACTCTCCCAATTCAGCCTGGTGCAAAGCATGATGGGAAGTGAAAGTCCTGTTTGATTGGGTTACTTGACTGAAACATGTTATTTCAAAATGAAAACATCAAGTGAGTTCTAGTAACCATTTCAAGTCAATTTAACATAAAGCAATCACATTTGAACAAGACACAATGGTGTATACATATATACACACAGTGTATATCAATATCGATATATATCCAAGTAATACATGTGTCTTCTTTGAAACACAACGTTAATCTGAAGTTAAACCTGACTCCTAGTAGGTTTAATTTAAGCCTCAATTTAGTCCTGGAGTAGTTCTAGTCTTCCTCCAGGAAATCAGCTTATTTAAACTCTGGACTAGACTAAGTCTATGACTATTTTAAACCATGACAGAGAAAGCAGATTTCTGTTAATCTGGTTTAAAGGGTCATTTTATTCTAGGACTAGGCTTAATCTCTGTCTGGGAAATCACCCCAAAGAGTATTGTGCTCTGGAACAGTATCTCGAAGGATGTACCAGAGAATTAGTCTGAGCTCATATCCCTGTCCTTATTCTGCACATTGATGTCATCTAAGCCTTGTTCCAATAACCCCTAACAAAATATAATATTCAGAAGTGCATCACTTTCTGCAAGGTGCCTCAACATGTTCCTGTCCTTTCTGTCCCTCTCAGTGTGCTGTCCGAGCTGCTACTGAGGGTCGGATTCTGGTGTTGGAGGGGCTGGAGAAGGCAGAGAGGAATGTGTTGCCAGTTCTCAATAACCTGCTAGAGAATCGAGAGATGCAGCTGGAAGATGGACGCTTTCTCATGTCAGCACAGCGCTACGACAAACTCCTGGAGGTGAGGACAACCATGCTGTAGCGACAGCACTTGCTGTGGTCACAGAAGCAGACCAACCAGTTAGAGATCTGTCCTGGAACCAATGCATTATGAAAGAGATGTTGATAACACTTTACAACATTTTAACATTTACAGTGTCATTAATTATGCAGTGCATACGCAAACCACAAAATTAACATTTTTTAACACCTGCCAATGGTGGCTCAATTGAGAACATTTACTAGCCAGATATACTGTATTTTTAATAGGCCAAGAAACTTTTTTATTTTATTTTATTAAATTTTATTTTGTTTTAAAAACGTACATGCAAATAAATACAATGTATATTAAGTTTTATTTACTGGTCTGTACTGTTTGCTATGTTTGCGTTGGTCTGATAGGAGCACACTAAAGAAGAGCTGGACGCGTGGAAGATTGTTCGTGTGAGTGAGGATTTTCGAGTCATTGCTCTCGGCCTGCCGGTACCCCGATACAAAGGAAATCCACTGGATCCCCCGCTCCGCTCCCGCTTCCAGGCCAGAGACATCTACTACCTTCCCTTCAAGGTGCTACAAGTGTTATAAATGAATCTTCATTTGATAAATGTGTATTGCCGAAAGTGTCCGGCCTATAACGTTTTTTTTTTTTTTTTTTGAAGGACCAGCTAGAGCATCTGTACAGAACTGGACCAAATGTGCCTCCTGAAAGGTACAACACTTTTCAAACATGGATTTTTCATTGGCCATGTTGCAAAATGAATGATGAAATGATTTTCTTCCATCTTAGGGTGTCCCAGCTCTTGTCTTTCGCCACTACTCTTTGTTCTCAAGAGTCTGCCAGCTTAAGCCTTCCTGATTTCCCTGTGGACAATCTCCCATCTGCCCTCACAGTTCTGGTGAGTAGCAAATCGCATGAAGTATTATACATAACAGTTAACGGTGAGGTGTGACATTTTTTTAAATTACTGGAGAATGGAATTGTGAAAACAGTGCTTATTTAAAATATTTGACATTAATAAAAATTATGATTGTGACGTGATTGTGCTGAAATTTAATGTATATACATGACAACCCTTATATGACATAAGGGTTTTAAGCATTCCAGTACATTCCAAGTACATCACATTCATTGTGCAGATGTTGTTTAAGATCATTTGTATCTATTGCAGAACCTGTTCCCCATGCTGTCAACACAGCAGCTGGTCCAGAGGCTTTACCCATACGAGGCCATGCTGGGAAAGGAAGGCCGCACCGCCGTAGAGGGGGTGCTCAGTGTAAGGCCCTTTCTCCTATGATAGGGAGCTCATTCTTACACAAAATAATAATAATGGGGTTGTGTAGTCTAGTAGCTTAAAATCTGCGTTGGTAACTTTTGTTGGGCACTATAGCTAAAATATATAATATATAAAATATAGCCTTTTTAATTTAATAATAATAATAAGTAAGAATTACTTTCATTTATATATTTGCATTTCCACCCATATATCCACTTCATTAAAATAACTTATTTTATTAGAATGCATATTAGAATGATTTCTGAAGGATCATGTGATGTGACACTAATGTCTGCTGCATTTTAAAATAAAATAAAAAACCTGTTCATATTTCACAATATTAGTGTTTGTACTGTAATTAAATATATGCAGCCTAGGTGAGCATGCAAGACTTCAAAAGAGCATAAGAAAAATCTTAATAATTCCATTACTTAATAATAAGTAGTGTATATATACATATTAAGGGTTATTTTTTTCTTCTTCAACCAAACAAGTGTATTTTAATGTAATATCTAAATCATGTCTAAGTATAATAATCAAGATTTTCCCCCCAACAAATAAACACAATAATTATATTTTATCATATTATTTTGTATGCACCGATATAACAAAACATAATACATAACAGTACACAGCAAGATTAACCTACATATATTTTTTTACTAAAAGTAAATGTAATATAACAAATTTTTTCCCATAGTAAATCAGAGATGCTATTAAAACTTTTGTATATTTGTCTAAATGTGTCATAAGGATATTGAAACCAGTCTTGAAACAATCTCAAAATTTAGAGATGCACCGATCGACCGGCCAGGGATCGAAATCGGACAATCTTTCCGATTCTGAGCCAATCCGTTTTGTTTCCAGTGGCACAGGCAATAACGTCAGTTGTGCGTTCTTGCTCTCTTCTCTCCAACGGCGAAGTGACACACTCTTAAATAGTTGAGAAAGAGAATGCATGTTGTGTAACAGTATATTGGGTCCATGCATAAACTCTGAATAAGTTGGGCGGATTCTTAAACACCTATGAATGGCCATTGTGTTCACACGCTCAACGTATATATCTGTGATTGGCTACAATTATCAATGCTTCAAAAACATGTTGTAAATAGACATCTTTGATGCTCTTCACTGATTGCTTGCACAGATAAACACGAGGGAGTGTTTGAAAGCAGGCATCTATCAGCGGATCCCTAATATATCCGCTGATATACGTCTGCTTTCAAACACTCCCATCTGTATCTGTGTAAGCGCTCAGTGAAGAGCGTAAAAGATGTCTATTTACAACATGTTTTTGAAGCATTGATCATTGTAGCCAATCACAGACAAAAATGTTGAGCGTGTGAACACAATGGCCAATCAGAGGTGTTTAAGAATCCGCTCAACAGTGCTCAAAATGCTAGGGGGAAATGCTGGTATCGTCACATTTTTAGTTTCAGCACCAACTTGGTACTGAAGTCAGTACTTTTCAGTTCCACTAATAGAGACTCTCTTCTCAGAGGTTTGAGTTGACTGATGGGAGCACAAAGCCTTCTCCGACTGCAGTGGTGAAAGTAGAGCCTGTGAGTGGAGATCATGCAGAACAGGCAGCCGTCACGCTCAACATCGCCAACCAGAACATCACCTTTCAGGTCAGGAGGACACAGCGATGGTGGAAAAGTGCTGTTTTAGAGAAATATCTCTTAAATTAAAGTAATAAAACTAACTGATGGCATCCACAGGGTCAGCCACATGTCCCTGTAGCTAAGAACTATAAGATAGTGCTATATTTGGAAATGTGGATTAGATGAACCATTTCTTCCCTCTAAAGGAAATGCTGTGGTTTCTCATCAGGTTCCTTCAGGGACGCGGCCAATTCGCCCGCCCAACAGCAGTCCCGCGTTCATCGGCACCCCCACCCACGACCGCCTGCTGGCTGAGATGATGCAGTCCCACCTCGTCAAAGACATTTGTCTGATCGGAGCCAAGGTACACAGGCAACTTCCTGTGGCCACCCTCTTGGAGCAAATGCACTTTGAACTAGAAAGTTGATGTGTGTCAAACAAGAACAATAGCTCACTTTTCGCACTGCCTGTTAAGGTAATGCAGGAAGATCATCAGGGTCTTCTGTGTGTGCGTCATGGGTTGTGTTCTTATTTAAGAGGTTCTGAGTAATATTAGATCAGATGAACAATGTAAATCAAATGCTTGTTTAGTATTATTGCCTTGTGGTTTGGCTAATGCTGTTTCTTGTTGGATTTTTTTCAGGGATGTGGCAAATCCGTGATTGCGAGAGAATTTGCTGAAATGCTGGGCTACAGCATTGAACCAATTATGCTTTATCAGGTAATGTCAAAACATGAGAAAATAATAAAAACTAATCAGTCCCAAGAAGACAAATTGGTAACATATGTTCTGGGGTCAATACAAGTTAAAGGTCCAGTGTGTAATATTTAGGAGGATCTATTGACAGAAATGCAATTTAATATACATAACTATGTTTTCAGTGGTGTATAAAGACCTTTTATCAGTGGTTCTCAAACCTGTCCTGGGGACCCCCCACCACTGCGCATTTTGTATGTCTCCTTCATAAGACACATCCAATTCAACACATCCAATTGCAGTCCCTACTAATTAGCTGATGACTTGAATCAGGTGTGATAGATGAGGGAGACATGCAAAATGTGCAGTGGTGGGGGGTCCCCAGGACAGGTTTGAGAACCACTGCCTTACATAATGAACTGTTATGTTTTTATTACCTTAGAATGAGCCGTTTCTATCTACATACACCGTGGGTTCCCTTACATCGAAGCCACCATTTTGCGCTGCAATGTTCTACAGTAGCCCTAAATGTACAAACTGCTTTACAGACCGCGTTTGCTTGACTGGCTACTCTCTGCTGTCTCAGACGATGACATCTTTGTCCTGTGTCGGCCACCGTAGCATCTCTATGCGCTTTGAAAGGGAGGTTTGGGTGGTGGACTGAGCTGTTGGTTGCAATTCGCAACCTCACCGCTAGGATGCCGCTAAAATTTACACACTGCACCTTTAAGCTCTATGCCACAGATGCTGTCGATTACAACAGAAAATGGTTTTGAATCTTACATCAGCTGTTGACAAAAATGTAGTTTAATTTATTTTACCAGTAGTCAATATGTTATTTTCTGTGGTTACAGACAATGTCAGTAGAGCTTTTCTTATATTTCTTATATATACTTGCGTTGATTTTGCCCAGCACGTAAAGACATTAACCTGCTTTCTGTCGGCTTACTGAAGTGTGCATGAGTGATATTTGACGGGAACTCGTCCTTACTGCGGATTTAAGCGCATTCAGACAGAGAGAATTTTGCAAAAAGGGAGGAGGAAATATATTGCAAACTCAGACTCTTTCTTGACCCCAAAAACTATAAAAGTGTGTTCTCATCTCGTGCAGCAGAAGTAAAAGTGGTACAGTCAAAATGCTACATCTGTAACTGCATGGGAGGATAATATATGAGCTGTAAGTTTCCCTCTGACATGTTGCAATACTCTTCTTCGGTGTTTAATGCTTAACATTGCAACATAAGAAATATATACAATTAGTTTCTTTATGTGTATATATATTTTTTTAACTCTGAGGAAAAAATACTGGATGTACCTTTACCCTGGAATATTCCTCTCTTCTGTTTTGGTCTCTGAGTTTACCTTCGTATCACATGAGCATGGTTCTGTGTTTGCTCACTTGTGTGCAGCTGTGGACAGTGAGGTTTGTTGAGGAAAGCTCAGTGTTGTCCTGGGCATCAGCACACAGAGCCAGAGGTTATGCACCACAGGGGTCACAGAGTTTCCATCAGCAGTCATTGGTGTTTTTAATATTTGTGATTCTTGTAAGATCACACAAAACATTTTTGAGTTTCAGTCCTTAAATAGCCACATGTTCTTGGGTTGTTTCTATTTTGAGATCAGAGTCATGCACTGTCCTTGATCTCCCCCAGTTATCATTAACCACATTGGCTCTGTTCTGCTGTCAGAACACAATGGCTCAGTTCCAAAATCTAGAGAGCTGACAGTATTTTACAGTAAAATTACATATAATGTGATGTTAAAGGCACAGTATATAAGATTTTTGGCTTAAAATATAGAAAAACCACTAGAGCAATGTTATATATTTTGTTGACTTGTGTACTTACATTATTCCAAATGTTTCCAAGAATGTTTAAATCCAGAGAAATAAGCTATTTTAACCAGGACCGCGTCCTTGCGTCACCTATCAATGACATCATACCTGTGTTACCCTCGATTTCCGGTTTGGTTTTGTAGAAACCATGGAAACACCAAAGACGCTTTAATATATTATGTGTTTTATTAGACAGGTGAACAACTGTTTGGATACATTTATTGATAGAAAACTAATCGTTATATATCTCAAAACAGTAAGTCTTATTGTTTAAATCTCGTTTTCTTGATTTACCGCGAGTACCATGGTTTACCATGACTAATATCGATCTAGCTTACTGCAACAAGTGTCTCATAGTAGCTGCTGAGTAAATGCACAGAGTAGCATTATAACAACTTTCAAAACACAAATGTATCTAATATGATAAAACAGCGCTGCATTACCCCGCATACGCATGACAGGAAGAAGTAGACGCGCTTCTTCTGCGGTATAATAAAAGCTCCACTGCTCTCGAGCCGTGTCGTGTGTTGCGCTTGTCTCTCATTAGCAATCGCTCCAGCGGCCTCGTTCCACTCCAACAGCTTTCAGCCATGTCCTGCTTCATACTACAGTAATGTTAATAAATCTTTAATACATAAGCTCATCCATGAATATGATTTCTGCCCGAGTCCCGTCGGATTCTTAGGCGTGAAGACAACATCTCCCAAGATTGCGTGAAAACAAGGCGTCATCAAACTACGCCTTTGTTTTGAATAAGCGCCCTGTAGTGGCGAATATTACATATTGTGCCTTTAAACCATTTACAGTTTTTCACAATATATGGTAAAGTAACTTACAATTAACCAATTAACAGTGTTTTACTGTTACTGTTTGTAAAAATTGCAAACATTTTTACAGTGTTGTGGAGAACTTAGTGGAAAAAAAATGGTTGACAATTGAATTTTGTATTTGTTTATTCAATACTGTGAAGTACAAATGAAAATTTGGTTGCATTTTATTTTACAGTATGTGCACTTTCAATGTACTTACAGTGTACTTACCAAGAAAGTACTGAATAATATAAGGTAACTACATGGGTTAGATTAGGTTTAGGGGTAGGTTCAGTTCTTGTACCTAGTTAATACCCAGTTATTGTAATTACTACAGTAAGTATATAGTATGTACATACAAAACTGGACTGTAAACTAAAGTAATACCGAAAATTCATATTTTACCCAATTTCTTGACTTTTATATGGTTTTTATGTATTTTGTGTATTTTATACTTACTAGAGTATCACATTGTTAGCTTAGCAACATGTTACTGTCTATGTAGTGTCTTCCAGATTAGTAGCTTGTTTCCATGACAATTAGGATGCTGTCTATGTAGACAGTAAGACAACTCATTAGATTTTGAGTAACGATGGAATAAAAATTGCTCAATTTGTGTTTCACAAAAGAGTTGTACAAGTTCGGAGTGACATAAATATATTTTGGATGAACTTTTCCTTTAATGTTTTGAGTAAAAAGATGACAATGCTCATTGAGACTTCATATAAAATGATGCGAAGAGCTCTTGCTCTGTGACCAGCGGCGGGTGCTTTTCGCACAAGCTGAGCGGCCCGTTAGCATCTGGGTCTGATCGCAGCACGCTTGTGTTTTGATGCACCTCATACAGACTGAAGTACCGCTCAGAGCGGAGTGTAAACATTAGCACCGCAGGTAATAAACCGCTGCGTGCATGTGTGCGTTTGTACTGGAATGCCGGGAATTCCTTTGGCTCAGTGAGAATAGAGCAGGAAAGGGAAGCTGTTCGTGCATCATGCTTAAGTTATTTTTGCCCGGTGAGTGCAGGAGGTCATAGTGTATGGGGAAAAGAGGAATTTTGTAACGCACTTCATCTTTTTAGCCCTCTGAAGCCCATTTATGAACTCGTACGGGCCACGGCTCATCCCTGATGACATACAGTGCTTTCAGTTGTGGAAAAAATACTACGTCACAGCCCAGAAAAAGAGTCTTGGCACTCGCTTTGACAAGCAATGATGTTTTGTGTCTTGTGTTTCCTCTTGTTATGATAATTTTGTTCTCCCTGTGTAGATTCACCTTTAGATAACTTTTTCCTTGCCTTAAAAGTTCATGCTAATTTTCCTCAAACAGCCTGGCAAACAGTCTCGGAGGAAAAGTTCAACTGATCATATTTCAACGCTCAAGGCTTTTTAAATTAAATTCAGTGTATAATAACAAAAATAAAATATGAACTTTATGATGCATGGGGCTTTATATATTTGAAATCGCAGTTGAAAATTGTGTGTTTGAACATGTTTGAGGCTAGTATCTTCTGCTCACCAAGGCTGCATTTATTTAATCAAAAATACAGTAAAAACTGTAATATTGTGATATATTAGTTGTGCCTCAAATGATGCACTATGCACTTACGCACTATGTACTAAACTGTGTGTACGAACTTTATAAGGTTATTTTGTCATTCAACATCAGAGTCTGATAGCCCCTTCCCCTCTTCAACAGTTGAGTGCACGAAGTGTCACATTCCACACTTCGCCTTCTCGGTTAAGTGCATCATTTGGATATTTAAAGCGTACCTTTTCTGTTTGGAATTTTCAGTGTGAACACACTACTCACTATTTATACTACAAAACAGCATAGAATAGTGCATAAGTATGTGAATTGGGACATACCTATTTTAATATATTTAAAATGAAAATTATTGCTATTATCAATGTTCAAAACATCTGTGCTGCTTAATATTTTTGTGGAAATCATGATGCAGCTTTTTTCAAGATTACTTGATGAATAGAAAGTTCAAAAGAATCAAAACTTTTGTAACATTATTAATGTCTTCACAGTCACTTTTGATTGATTTAATGCATCCTTCCTGAATTTCTTAAAATGAAAAAGTATATAGTATGTAAATAATGTAAACCAGAACATTCTTTGTACAAAAATTAATTGAACATTTTATTTCACACAGTTTTTATTCAAAATTAGCTGATATATTGTTCTGAAATTGCTAGAGATCATGGCACAGCCCTTTTGATTTCATCTTGAGTAATATGGATGTATTATCGTACAGTTACAGCCCACACACACATTTTGTCCTTCTTTTACCCCTACCCTCTCTGTCAGTGAACTACAGGATACATAAAATGACAGGCAGTGCCTCTCTCTCTCTCTCTCTGTGTGTGTGTGTGTGTGTGGTAGGATATGACTGCGCGGGACCTCCTCCAGCAGAGGTACACCCTGCCTAATGGAGACACAGCCTGGAGGGCATCCCCGCTGGTCACTGCTGCTCAGGAAGGCAAGCTGGTGCTGCTGGACGGCATCCATCGAGTCAACCTGGGCACTCTGGCTGTGCTGTCCAGGTCAGTCTCAACCCAAACTACACTTACTGTGTTTAGCCTCGATCTAGAGGCTTACACCATGTCTGAGTCCTGTTTGATGCGATCATTTTTATTGGCCGTCATCCAGAATGTTCCAAAATCCAAAGTCATATGTTATTATTATTATTATTATTATTATTTAAAAATATGTACTGCTGCTAATAATAATAATAAAATAATAATTAAAATATTCATAACAATAAATTATTAGTAGTACTAGTAGTAGTAATTTATTGATTTTGAAAAAATGATGTATAAGTAATAATATAATATTTACAATTACTACTACTACTACAACCTGAATTCTGGAAATGTTGGGACGTTTTTTAAATTTGAATAAAATGAAAACTAAAAGACTTTCAAATCACATGAGCCAATATTTTATTCACAATAGAACATAGATAACATAACAAATGTTTAAACGGAGAAATTTTACACTCTTATCCACTAAATGAGCTCATTTCAAATTTGATGCCTGCTACAGGTCTCAAATTGTGGAATACTTTAAAAACAATGTTCCTCAACGTCAAATTGCAAAGGCTTTACAAATCTCATCATCTACAGTGCATAACATCATCAAAAGATTCAGAGAAACTGGAGAAATCTCTGTGCATAAGGGAATAGGCCAAAGACCTTTATTGGATGCCCATGGTCTTCAGGCCCTCAGATGACACTGCATCACTCATCGGCATGATTGTGTCAATGACATTACTAAATGGGCCCAGGAGTACTTCCAGAAACCACTGTCGGTAAACACAATCCACCGTGCCATCTGCAGATGCCAAGTAAAGCTCTATCATGCATAAAGGAAGCCATATGTGAACATGGACTTTTTTGAGACCTATAGCAGGCATGAGCTCATTTAGTGGATAAAATTTCTCAGTTTAAACATTTATTATGTTATCTATGTTCTATTGGGAATAAAATATTGGCTCATGTGATTTGAAATTATTTTGGTTTTCATTTTATTCAAATTTAAAAAACGTCCCAACATTATTATTATTGTTAATATTATATAATTATTAAGTGTTGCTATTGCTTTTATTATTTATTCATATTTATTTATATATACTATTATTTATCTGTAGTAATAATAATAATAATAGGTGGACAAACACCTGGAAACTTGTTGCAACAAGCTTGGTTAGGACACTGTGCTATATGACAGTTGTTGTTTTTTGTTGTTGTTGTTGTTGTTGGGTTTTTTACTTGAACACTCTCTTGAAGTGAATATCCCAGCACTGCTATTTCTGTGCTTGTGATCTTCACTTTAGAGCAGATTGCTGATCTTTGATTTTGTTGTTGTGGATTTGTTGGGTGATTAATCTGGCCTGTCTACTGTCTCAGGTTGCTGCATGACCGAGAGCTGGCTCTGTATGACGGGACTCGACTACTGAGGTGGGACAGATACCAGACTCTAAAAGAGGAACTGCAGCTTACTGACCAGGAGCTGCAAGACAGGTAATACTCATTAGACACTACAACCCTGCATGAATCTGCTCTACTAACCCTTGCTGGGTTTCCTGATATTGTTGCAAAATGCACGAATGTTTAAATTGCATTCTATTTTCAGGTTATTTTCAGTGAAGATTCAATATAAATTCAAAATAATTTATTAGAAAAGGAACCAAACACTGTTACATTATCAAGAATGTCTGAATAAACAGTAAAAACAAATTTAAACTTGTTTATTAAAGGGTTTATTAAAGGGTTGAAAAATGAAAATAGTCACCATTTACTCCAAATACATAAGTCTGTCGTTCTTCTTCGGAAAACACAAACGAATATATTTTTAATATTCGCTCATCATTTTGTCCATCCATTGAAAGTCCAATCAAAAACTTTCAAGCTTCCAAAAGTTATTAAGTAATCCATATGAATCGAGCAGTTTTATTAGTGTTTTGAAGAGACACAGTTTATTTATATGATGATACTTAAATTCCATTTATTAACATTTTTATAGACTCACTTGTACAGTTTGTATTTTTTTTTTTTTTTTTTGTGGAAAAAAAAAAACTCAGATATTAGGTAAAATAAATCATCATCAAATCTTATTATCAAAGATCAATCATTGTAAATGGTGTTTTTTCCTCTTTTTTTATGGCAGCGAAATGTTAAGTGAAAATAGTGATATATTCTATTTTTACACTATATAAAAGTAGCAGTTATTTGCAGTAAGTGCATAGTTGTTAGATGCTATTTATACTTATAAATAGTGGCAGATACTATTTGCACCTCAGTACTGTTGTACATTAACAGGAGACAATAATAACACCGTGTCCTAACCAGATGTGATGCGATAAGATTCTAGCGACAGGCAGTTTGACTGTCCACACCAGACACTACAAGACGCAACAAAATCTATTAAAAACCACAGCCAATCAGAAAAGCGTGAGGGCGGACTCTCTTGGAAAGCGCACGGCAGTCACCATTTAAACATTATTTAAAGTACATACTGAGTGGCTGAAGCAATCTTTGTCATAGAATACACTTGTTTGTTTACAGTGAGTTGACAGTTTGAACGTTCTTGTGTCCATTTATTTATTTTCATGATCTGAGGTGATTTATCCATGGTTACTTTCAGTACGGCTACAAAGCTGAGAACACAAAATTATATTCAAACCGACATTAGACGCTTTTAACAATAAATAAATCACATAAACAGTATTTGAGATTACCATTGCCATACTTTGTGTTGTTGTTGTTCCAGCTGCGACGTTGCAGAAAAATAGAAACCCTTTTTTAAAATAGAATCATTGCGTGTCGCCGTCGCGTCACTCTGATTAACAAGGAAAAGATACCTTTTATCGCGTGTCGCGGCGTCGTGTCGTGTGTAGTTAGGACACGGTGTAACCCTACCAATAAATACTTTATTATTTAACACTCGTTAGGCATTTTATTTCCACTTTTCAAATATTTTATTGATTTTTATTGAAAATAAATGCCTTTCTGATCCGGTATGTGATGGAAAAAGGGAGAAGAACGAGTTTGACAAAAGGCCAATCGGGTCGATCGCATCAATAGCTACTACTTACAGTTAGTGTAAATAGCCTTTGCCAACAAGACAGGCTATTTACACTTTAGTGTTTTTTTTTTTTTTAATTCAGTCTAATGGTTGAACTGAATATATCTCTGATAAACAGTAAGAGTAAACTGAAAGATCCATTTAAGTTGGATACACACATAATGTGCTTAGGAATGGTCCGAGGCTCATTTAATTTATAGACGTTTTTTATGTCCAACTGAGATAATGCTTTTGGAAAGCGTGCCGTAGAAATTAAGTACTTACGTGAGACTACTGTTCTAGTGCTTTAGGACACCCAGCACCAATCAGTACTATCTCTCATGAGAGCTGCCCTTCCATCTATACATTCGTCTCAGTGCCAACTGCAGTTACAGAATGGGAACATTTGCTGTGGCTCGGCAGTGTGCCACGATCATGGAACTGAATATGAATCTCACACCAGTCAACACCTGTATGTGTGCAGACTTTGTCATGGGGGAGATTATTTAGCACATTCTTTGCAGCCCTTCCTTTGTATGAACCATCTCCAAGCAATCAGATGATTATGGCATATCCAGTGCATTTCAATTCAGTTCAATTCGATTCAAAAACATTGTGTAGTATAACATGATTGAAAATGTTTACGACAGAGGAGGAGTTTAGTGATCCTATGAACCCGGGAACGCACTGCTTACATGGTCAGTCACATGATTTGTGTGCTGTAAATAAAATGTAATAGGCTATGCTTGGAATAATACAAATAAATTCATATTTATTTTAATAATAGGAAAATAATATCCTATTTATTATGTGAATATTTAAATCTCCTGTTTAAAAATAGGATGATAGACACGCTATAGTTGAAATGGTTTTGTATTTTATCTCAAAATGATGGATGTCATTTTAAAAATATGAGAATTAGCAAAAATAAGTTAATGCAGCCTCTTATTTACATGAACTAAACAAAGCTGATTGGTTTATATTTTTAATCTATATAGTTGTATATAATACATTTTAAAATTGTAATTCATAATCAAATTACTAAGCAACCACTGACAGGAATAACACAAAATAGGTATCATTTTAATGCGTAGAAACTCTTCTACGCTTTTTAATGCATCTATTCTAACATTTTGATCAACAAGTGCTGAGTAGTCCCTGTATACCTGCTACCTAGCTACGAAAATTTTTCAAAACTACAGCCTTGATCAACACAAAATAGCTCATAACTTCATGAAACATGCTACAATTGTGGCACACATTATAAATGGCATTATTTACAGATTCTCATGATTAAAATGAGTCCAAAGTCGCCATAATCTAATGTGTCGATCACGAAATATTCCTCATGGAGGGACAATTTTAAAAATGCCCATTAGGCGGGTGTCAAGGGCTAAACAAAAAGGCTACCTTTGTTCCAAATGCTGTAACTTTTGATTACTTTTTGCTATCACCACAAAATTTGATTCAGATGCAGCTCACATATAGGGGAACTTCAAAAAAAAAATTGTCCTCCTACCTTGTTTCCTTTCTGAGTTATTGCATGTCAAATAAGAAAAATGATAATAAAATTATATATATTTTTGTCTTTTATCAGCAGTTTCTCAGCATGAGAATGTCCAAATACAATCAATCAAAGTTTTCTATCAAACAATACCTACCTTTTGACTGTCCTTGCTATAGTTTTGGAGTTATGAGTCTTTACTTTTGTGTATGTCACTCAGAAAAACACAATTCTTAAAATGCCTTCAGAGCTTAAAGTGTTAAACTCAAAGATGTGGATTCGGATGGAAATTAAATTATCACACGACCATGGCGTTTGTCAGAAAACAGTAGGTAATTCGGCCAGGGATTTTTTGAAAATACCTTATATCCCTATGAGGAACAATTACCATCTGAATAGGGCTTATGTTCACACTTTCAGTCCAAATCAGATTATTTGTGACTGTCCACACCATATATCGCAACTGTTCAGATCCGATTTGTGTGTTCCGTTTCTATGGCGGTGACGTTGTGTTGGTAGGCACATGGCAAAAATAACATGGAGGGGTTTGCAATGTTGTCTTACAATATGACACACTGAACCCGGAAATGACCAGATAGACTTTTCCAGTAAATACGCAAATGTTTACACAGAAAAACAATTAAATGCGGTGGAGTTTGCTGTAAACAGCTTCAATATAGCTTTATTATTGGCCCAAAGCAAACTTCTTAAGTCAACATTCTGACGTTCTGACCTGTATGTGCTCATGCCAGTAATCCTATTCTTCGTCACACATGATGTCTAAACAGTAATTCACCTGTAATTTACCAGTAAAGACTGTATGTGTGAAAGAAGCTAATGTGTAGCTGTGGCGCTGGACTACTATGTCTAATGAAGACGCAGCAGAGCAGTAGGAGGTTGGCATGCGTGACTTTATTCCCTGCTGCTGTCTCTGCCGGTCTCAAAGTTCAAAGAGGTGTGTGGACCACGGAGATGCCTCCATTATACAATAATTTTCTGCACGAAATGCACACAATACAACTTGGTTTCTGCAACAACGTCTGATGCGTTTGCATTTTACATGAAAAAAGTGACATAAGCAGAAAAGCTACGAAAAATCCACTCGGAATGGTCAGACCGAAATGGGTTTCCAGAAATGAGATTTGAATTGGATTTTAGACCACATATGAATGTATTTTGAAACGGATTTGTAAAAATTGTTTCACGTTTTTGTTTTTTTGCCATTCACACTTGGTTCATATTTTATGTGCTTTCATAAGTCCATTTTTCACGTCTCTGTGGGCCTGAAGCAACCGCAGTCATGAATGCCGATTAAATACTGAGTGTTCTCATGGCTCGCACACATCTGATGGGCAAAGCCACATAGGAGTGTTGATTAACTTCGAGTGACATCATCTCTATAGAGAGACTAGAGATATCTCAGACCAACAAGCTTTGTGACAGCGAGTCTAGACGATGCGTCCATGTCTGTGAGAAACACTGAGTTACGATGAGATGCATTTCAGGCCATGACAATGGCTGCTTTCATCTCCAGACCGCAATAACAGGAAACTGCCCACCAGACGGTCCAGCTCAATTTAATCCGAGGGCTGATTTTATAGGTTTTGTCAGTTAGCACCATGACACTTGCTGTTTATTGCGGTCTGTCCTTACTTTCCTTCAGATTTGTAATTTAAAAGTGGCTGAGAAATTTTACTCCAAAATATTCTGTTGCTATGGAGCATCATCTTTTTTTAAATGGAGAGTTAGCCTAATAAACAAAAGCTTTTAATAGATCCAGTCTTATTTTTATAATAACACTGAGTATGACTGGACTTTTGTTTTACAGCATACAGTATTGTTTTAACACTCTTGTGGCTCTTTCAGATCTTTTTTTTTTTTTTTTTTTTTTTTTTTTTTTGGGAAACCAAATGAACTCCATGATGTTGGACTTAAAAATAAACAAACTGTCATCATTTCATCATTTACTCACCCTCATGTCAAACCAAACCTGAAATACAGCAGAGGTCAAATTTGATCGCAATGGCCGTTAATCGGCTGTCAGTTAACATGTCGATCTGATGATCAAAGACTTCAGATTTTGGCCTAGAATCCGAGGAATCTTTTAGGATTCACAAAATTTGTCTCTGATGATGAATTTGTGGCCAAAATCATAAAGTGTGAACCTGACTTTAGTGGCAAGTTTAAACTACATATCAAGCATTTATGTCACACGCCTCATTTGTGCATTAACGGCTGTTATGTTAAAAAAAAATTGCCAATTAAGGGAGACAAGTTACTTTACCTGTGAACACTGTTGACTGATTTCCTTCAGATGCAGTGCTTTAAAGGATTGGTTCACTTTAAAATGAAAATCCTAGGTGTAAATGACTTTCTTCTTTCTGATGAACATAAATATCCTGACACATCCAAGCTTTATAATGGCAGTGAATGGGACTAATGATTATGAAGCTCAAGAAAGTGCATCCATCCATCATAAACATGTACTCCACACGGCTCCGGGGGTTAATAAAGGCCTTCTGAAGTGAAGCGTTGCATTTGTGTAAGAAAAATATCCATATTTAAGTTATAAAGTAAAATATCTAGCTTCCGCCAGACTGCCTTCCGTATTCAACTTATAAAGAAAGTGTAAAACTCTCGCAGTTCAAAACGCTTATGGTACATCCTACGCCTTCCATATTCAACTTACGAAACAAAAAGCGTAATTGACGTAACGTCATATACACCTAGGATGGCTTGAGGGTGAGTAAATCTTGGGGTAATTTTCATTTTAAAGTGAACTAATCCTTTAATGGCGGTCTTGTGTGCAATTCACAAAACGCACACAACATTTATCTGTGAAACCGATATTTCAAAACCAATATCCAATTATGTAAACATGCTTAAAGTCGTCATGAAATCAAAATTGACAACTCTTTTTTTTTTTTTTTTTTTTTATAGAATATTGTAGTATTTATTCTAAATAATTTATCCGTGCACTTCATTATTTTTTAAAAATTCATGTGCCCTCGTAATCTTTAATCAAAAACATTAACCTGCCCTTCCCCTCATAACGACTCATCGTCTCTTCCTGTCACATGCTATGGTGCGAGGGCGGAGCTATCTGGAACTGCCAGCAGATTCAGTGACGTAAGGGGTAAATGCTGTTGCTGGGGCTGATGCCAGTCATTGGGGTGTACAGTACCCACAAACATTGAAAAGAACCTGATGGAGGACATGCTCAGTCAGTCACTGCGTGTCCACTGGAGCACAGCAAGCGACCAGAGAGTTTTTAGATTAATTCCTATGGAAGTTGAGCATCATGCTTAACTTACGCACGAGTGTGAGGCTCAACTTCTACACGAATGAACCAAAAACGCTCGCTTCGCACCAACGGACACACACCGTCAGTCAGTCTCTCTCATGCGCTTTCTCGCTGTTTAGTGCCGTTGACCGTCCTCGTCATCCTCAATAAATAAAGTTCTTACAGTAGCATGAGAGTGCTCGCAGTGAGTCCGGTGGAGAGAAATCCCCCACTGACTGCAAACGGGCATTCAGATCTGCCTCCATTTTGTTAGCAACGCCCAACTTCCAACGATGCAATCAATTCCCGAAGGATGAAATCAAGTCCCGCCCTCTCATTTCAGATGCCGTTTCACTCGGATAGACGTCACAGTAGAGAAGAAAAGACAATCGCAACTTACGCTTCATGCCGACTTTAAATTTCTTAAATTTAATCGGTAAAACCGATTATTGGCCAATCTCTAAATTTTTACTGTGTTTCTGTAAAATTATTATTATTATAATTATTATTACTATTTTTTTTTAATTTCACAGTACAATCAAATCTACTACTATAATAATGATATTTTATTTAATTTTTTCAGTTTAATTAAAGAAATACATTTTAATTTAATAATAATAATAGTAATACTTGTTGCTGTTGTTGGTGTATAGTCAACAACAGTGTGAATGTGTCCTGAGACAACTGAATTGGAGAGTTATTTTTAAGACTTTTAATTTTATAAATAAATCCCCCTCTATTCTAATGCAAAAATCGACTAAATCCATATTTTAAAGCTGATATTTAAAAACTTTTTCTCCTCTAGGGTGTTCACATGAGTTTGCATCCCTGTTCAGAAGACTAAATATAGCGCATGAATCCTATACTTTTATGAGACATTTTATAGTGCTATTGCAGTCTTTTTGAAACTTGAAAGCCTGAGTCTCCATTCATTGCAATCACTAAAAAGAGTGACCCGCACAATCTTCAGCATTTCTTCTTTTGTGTTCCATAGAAGAAAGAAAATCCTATGTTTGAAACAGCATGAGTACGACAATCAGCGTTTCTTATTGTCTGTTGGCTGTCCAGAAGAATCGGCAATCAACTTTTGAGTGGGTGATTCATCATCTCCCACAATCTGAAAGTCTGTGCCTCATAGACTAACTAAATCCATGGTGGGTGTTTAGGAGACTCGAAGCCAACTATCAAAACATTGAAACAGAAAATGTAAAAATAAAACCTAATTAAAAAAAGTCCTATATATTAAACTATAATAGTATCTCAATTACACTAAAATAACACTGACCTGAAATATTGTCTAAGGCTTAATTTTCCACCTTTAGTATAATTGCTCATGGATGGTGCATTACATGACATGGCATTATTGTAATCATAACCATAGGTTATCAACACCTGGTCAGGGAAATTACAAATCTGTGCGTGTCTTGGTGAAGAAATCAGTGCTGCTGGATGTATATTTGTGTCCTGCTGGTGGAGCCCCACCTAGACGGGTAGGAAGGATGTTTGTGGTGGCGCGTCTGAGGTTGAAATAAAGCCACTTCCTCTTCCTGTGTTTCTAGTCGATGTCTCAGACTTCACTTGTGGTCTCTTCACGT
Organism: Ctenopharyngodon idella; assembly: GCF_019924925.1. Classification (NCBI taxonomy): domain Eukaryota; kingdom Metazoa; phylum Chordata; class Actinopteri; order Cypriniformes; family Xenocyprididae; genus Ctenopharyngodon; species Ctenopharyngodon idella. The sequence goes on from NC_067228.1 coordinate 28,381,028, forward strand.
GGTTCCAATACGGCTCTTAATTAGCGAGCCTCTGTTCCTGTCGGCCTCAGACTCACATACACACTCCTCACTGTACAGGCCTATTAATGACGCCTCTAAAAGTCAAACTTTGCTTGGCTGCGTGGGCAGGGCTGGTGTCTTTGACCTCCTGAGGTCAACAGTGAATAGGGCTCTCACAGAATGAACTATTCTTAGTATCTTGGTCTGTCTTTCCATTTCGCTATCCTATCTTTCTCAGACTTATTGCATACTTCATGTTATAATGCGCTGTTTCAGCATCAAAAAAAATCTCTTATCCAAGCACATTTTTTTTTTAAACAAATTGGTTCTCAATTGGATTTGCTTCAACTGGCTTTACAGTGGTACAAAAATACGTAATTAAAATCCAATGTTTATTATTTAATTTTATTAAAGTATATAAAGTATATATTAAATATAAAAAGTATGGATAGATTTAATTGGACAAAAGTGACAGGTTCAAATAGATGCTGTTTCTATGAACTTTATATTCATCATAGAATCCTGAAAAAAAAGTATCACTGTTTTCACAAAAATATTAAGCAGTTTTCAGCATTGATAATAATACTGTTTTTTGAGCAGCAAATCAGCATATTAGAATGATTTCTGAAGGATCATGTGACACTGAAGACTGGAGCAATGATGCTGAAAATTCAGCTTTGATCACAGGAATAAATTACATTTTAAATTAAAGCTGCAATCAAGGATGAAAGGGCCCTCGCACCCGTGCTCACCGCCACCCATTGGCCTTAGGAAAACAGTGAAGACTCTTATCACACATGTGAAGTTTGGGGCAGATCGGACATTGTATGCCTGACTTACAACAGCTTCCTGTTTCATGGCGAAACATCAGACTTTGTCAGGCCCTCACAGACACTCCCTTCAACGAAAACTCAAGATCTTTGCAATTTAACATCGCTAAGGCCTTAAGATTAGACTGACCAAATATGATGTTGATCTGGTTAAATCTCTATGAGGAGTTAATCACAGTGTAAAACATGTAATTTCCTGTTGCCCACAGGTGGCGCTATGACTGTAACTGAATATTGCCATGTAGATGTCTTCAGGCCAGGACTCTAATAAAACATGTGTAGTTTGGGGCAGATCAGACATTGTATACCCGAGTTACAACAACTTCCTGTTTCATGGCGAAACATTGAAGTTTGTCAGTCCGCCACGGACACGCCCTTCAGTGAAAACTCTAGATCTTCGCAATTTAATGTCGCAAAGGCCTTTAGACTGGATTGACCAAATATTATGTTGATCTGATTAAAGCTCTAGGAGGAGTTTGTTAAAGTACAACATCTGGAAATGGCAAAAACTGCAAAAATTTTGCAGAGAAAATGCAAAATATCTCACTTCCTGTTGGGTTTTCAGATTTGCTGTTTGCTGTTTGGCTGTTACATGTGTCTACCGAATTTCATACCTGTACGTGAAACGTAGCGCAAAGGGTGCTTAATTGAAATTTTGTAGGTGGTGCTATCGAGCCATTTTGCCACACCTAATTCTGAAACCTGTATCAGACGTAAATTTTCACCACTTCTGACGTGTGTGCAAAGTTTCATGTTTTCAAGCATGTTTAGGCCCTCAAAAATGCAGTTCATTTTGGAGAAGAAGAAGAATTGACTGAGCAATTACAATAGGGTGCTTACACCATCGGTGCTCAGGGCCCTGAATATATTGAAACAGACAAAACAGTTATTTTAAATTATAATAATATTTCACAATATTACAGTTTTTACTGTAATATTGTAAGCACATAAAGCTGCCTCTCAGTACTAAATTGAGTTCTTTTTTGCTGCTTATTGCGCTTAAACAGTCAAATACACACCAAATACAGTCAAAATGCCAGTCTTAGCAAGTATTCACATAAACACAGTCAGTTATGTTTTAAGTGAACGTAAACACGCATGTGTAACAGTATAATGGATTCGTGCATCAGGCCTTAAAGGGGACCTATTATGCAAAATTCACTTTTGCATGGTGTTTGGACATAAATGTGTGTTGGCAGTGTGTGTACACGACCACCCTATAATGATAACAATCCAACCACTCCTTTTTTTTTAATCCCCATAAATTATAAGTAGTGTCTCAGAGCAAGCCGTTTCCAGATCTCTGGCAATGTGACGTCACGTTAGCCACAGGCCCCGCCTACGAATGTTGATAGACACTGCCGTTTTAACATAGAACCGCCCTGAGCGAGTTCACAGCCAGTTGTACACTCCGCCATTTCTGCACTGACGAGAACGTCTCCCAAGCGTTTTAGGTGTTCTGTAGCTGGATGGATTAATCCACATAGCTCTCTCCATTTACTCCCTAAATCTGAGCCGCTGAAGACGAGATGGATTAATTTTGTTTTCGAAGAAATTACTCCCTCAACTCTACCAAAATTCGTTTATGTCTGTGCGAATCTTTTCACACCGGACTGCTTTGTGAACCAATGTCAATACAAAGGGACAATACAAAACATACAGCCTCCAGAGTGATACTGGATATGGCAGTAATGAAGGTGAGAGCACTTTATTACAGTTCATCTGAGTTGATTTACGGATATAAAGTTTACCAGTTTATTAAGCACCCCCGAAAAGGCATAAGGTCTTTATATATTTGTTTACTGTTAGTTGTAACAAGTGTTTCTGTGTACTTTCTGTGTACGCTGTGTATGTTGATGATAATGCAAGGGAGGGAGAGAGAGTTTATGGATAATATTTTAATGCACACTTGCACTGTTTTATTAAGCTCTTACAGTGATTTTCTAGAGTGAAAACAGACGCTTCATCTTTTGTGTGAAGTACAATAAATGCTATAAAACTCATCGGTAAACTGGCTTGTACTAATATAGTGGATAAAAGCAAGAAGATAATATAAGTTATAACCGTAATAAAACTAAACTATACCTGTTCTATCTCCATGCAGCATATATTCGCAGTTTCTGACATTATAGTGTGTACTGACTGAATCCTGACACCGGAGAATCAGCTCTTGAAGCTCGCCCTCTTAGGCAGAGTGCAGCAGCTCATTTGCATTTAAAGGGCACACACTGAAATGGCGTGGTTTTGCTCTACCCCAAAAAGTGGCAATTTTAACATGCTATAACTTCACATACACACTCTGGGGACATCAGAGACTTATTTTACATCTTGTAAAAGGGGGCATAATAGGTCCCCTTTAAAGTGACAGCAGCCTAATATACCTGCTGCCGAATTACGAGATTATATTAAAAATATCTAATATGGCAATTTTTCCTGATGTCAAAATTGTGGCCAGTGAAAATTCTGAGGGGCTAGTAACTTTGGAAGACCACTAGCCACAGTTAGTTAATGTTGCTTAATAACAATCCAGTAATTCACCATGGCAAACACATTGTGGTTTTGCACAAAAATCTTGCCCTCCACCAAGCTCTGAAAGCTCATTTACACTTCCACATATGCAACCATGACACATCAAAGTTCAGACTAATTGGACTACTAATATTAATGCCAAACCTGGCAAAATGGGTCTTGATGCACCATATTTGAACGCACATGACCACGAATGAGATTTCCAGTTGAGTTTTACAGTGACTTAAGTCTGTTATTTCCTCACACAAACCTATTATATGGCTTTAGTAGATGTAGTCACGTGGAGTTTGCTGTTTTGTGTTTTGTTTTGTGCCTTCACAGCCCCTGGTCACTTAACCTTGTTTGGATAAATGGTGTTTCTTATAGTTTTCTCAGTGGCACATTCAGTGTTATAAGTAAAAATAATAGCAGTGCACCTGTGTATGATTATTGCTAACAAGTGGTACATTCAGTAATGACGTGTAAATGTAAGAAAGTGGAGCTGGTGTTTTTGAAACCTGGGACATGGACTTGGAAGGCAGGAAGGTGTTGCTAGGCAACAGGAGGCAGTTGATCTGATGAAGATCTAAAATGGTGTGATAATGAAGAATCTCGATCGCTCTCGCTGTCAGTAGGTGTATCTCTGCATTTCATGCAGGGTGCTTCATTGTTTATAAATAGACGGAGCTGTCCAGTGGGATTAGGTGGTGATGCAGCTCGAGCACAAGCTATTGTCAGGATACAATATCAGTGTGCCAGAGATCAGTGAGGGCACAGATCTTGACATGGGCATATCCTATTCACTTTGACAGATGAATGGACTGGCTTCACCTCCTCTTGTTCTCATATAGTCATCAGTGATCAGGTGCCTTTGGTTATGCCAAACCCTGAACATATCATAATCATAATAACAAAGATTGACAGTCACTGTGACTGTAATGCCTGTTTTCAGGTCACCTGCTCGTCATGTTGCTCCATTGTCTTTATAGCCTGTGTAATAACGTCACATTGACTATGTTCAGAATGCAATAGTAACTTATTACTTATACTCACTGCCTACTATTTTAAATTGATAAGAAGTGAAACAATAGGCATTAAAGGGATAGTTCACCCAAAAATAAAAATTCTGTCATCATTTACTCACCCTCAAGTTGTTCCAAGCCTGTATGAATTTCTTTCTTCTGTTGAACACAGAAAAATATATTTTGAAGAATGTTGGTAACCAAACAGTTGATTGAACCCATTGACTTCCATAGTATATTTTTTCCATACTATAGAAGTCAGTGGGGTCCATCAGCTGTTTGGTTATCCATATTCTTCAAAATATCAGCAGAAAAAAGAAATTCATACAGATTTGGAACAACATGAGGTTAAGTAAATGATAAATGAGAATGAAGGAGAATTTTCATTTTTGGGTGAACTATACCTTTAAGAGACCTTGTTGAAAATAAACTTCAACAAGGTCTCTTAAAGGTCCCTCAGAAGGATATAATAGTGTTTAAAAGGGTGGGTCCGTAGGATTTTTTAAAATGTTTTTGAGAGAAGTCTCTTATGCTTACTAAGGTTGCATTTACAGTAAAAACAGTAATATTGTGAAATATTGTTGTCTATTTGAATATATTTGAAAATGTAATTTATTCCTGTGATGGTAAAGCTGAATTTTCCGCATTATTACTTCAGTGTTCAGTGTCACATGATCCTTCAGAAATCATTCTAATATGCTGATTTTCTGCTCAAGAAACATTTCTTATTTTCAATAATGAAAACAGTTGCGCAGCTTAATATTTTTGTGGAAACCATGATTACATTTTTGATGTCTTTGATAAATAGAAAGTTAAAAAGAACAATATTTATTTATATATTTATCTTTTGTAACATTATAAATGTCTTTACTGTCACTTTACTGTCATTAATTCATCCTTGCTGAACAAAAGTTTTAATTTTAACACAGAGATTTGAGATCGCCCTGCGCACACACACAAACATTCAGGAGCACAGAAACTTGTCAGTGCTATCCTACGATGACAGAGTGCTAGATCTAATGAGCCCTAACTGACGAAAATAACCATAATTTGTACCCTTCCGGTCAAATATTGCACTGCAAATATCAATAACATCTTTAACTTGTCACTGCTGGCAATGACCATGTTTAAAGTGGGATAATCCACGGCTAACTGTGCACTCCACTTCACGTCGGATGGTTCTTTGCCTCCACAACGTGAATTAAAATAGTTTAATGCACAGGTAGCCGTGGGTTGTCCCTTATATGTTCTCAAGCCACTCTATAAACCTCTGTCTAAGCATTCAAATTTTTGATGTTTTGTATTACTATTCCAGTATGCATCAAGAATTGAGAAAGAGATTATGTTTGATGTAAATAAGAAACCAGTTACAACTGTTATCTTCTCCACAGATCCATCTTCCCAATCCACCCGTCATTCCGGATCATCGCCCTAGCAGAGCCTCCTCAGGTCGGGAGCACCACACAGCAGTGGCTCGGCCCAGAGATTCTCACCATGTTTCTCTTTCACACCATCAAACCACTGGCCAAGGCAGAGGAAACGGCCATTCTCCAGGGCATGGTCAGTCACATCACCTTCAGTCTGCTTTATTTTGTCAAATTCAAACATGTGGTGTTTGATTAATTATGCTTACACCCAACATGTTTATGTACTGCATCTCCTGTTGAATCAAATGCTATACTAGCTCTGACCCTTTCTTTCTGGATTTGAGTTTTGTGTAATGTCTTTTTTTCATAACAGATCCCAAATGTTCCCAAAGAAGCAGTGGAGCAGCTGCAACACCTGACTCACAGCCTGAGAAAATCCAACGATCCAACGGTGAGCTTTCCAATGTTAGATCCCTAAAACCTTTAACAAAGGCGGAGGCTGGAATTGATTCCTTCACCACATACATGGAGCAAGGAGAGATTGTGGCCTATTCCTTGACTCCAGTGGTCCAAGAGCAGGCTCATATAGGGAGATAGGAGGTTCTTTACATACCTTATCAGCACATTTGTTAAGGGATTGTTATAAAACACCACATAAGGTTTCTTGTTTAGGAACTGCTTACTCTGCTGTTTATTAGTGTTTTAGTTAACTCTGTCCCAGAAACCCTAAATATCCTGTTATATTAGAGCACAAGAGTGATTGTCCTTTCTTTTTCTTGGTTAATATTTTTCCCATTATATGGGGTTACTTTGTTCTATGGTTTGTTTTGTTTTTGATTCTGTGAGATGAAATGTAAATATTCTGTGGTGTTTTTGTGCCATGTCCAGGCCCTGTCTCTTGCTTCTTCATTGTCTACCAGGCAGCTGCTGAGAATCTGTCGCCGTCTTTCTCAGTATCCACAAGAGAGTGTTGCTCACGCTGTGAACAAAGCCTGTCTGTCCAGGTAGACAAACTCAAACACATTCATATATGAATGTATAAATGCAATGCAACTAAACAGCAACCAAAAATGAAATATTCACGGATGATGTCTGCGGAGCCCCTGAAGGGACCTTTGCAAAAATAAAAAAATATGCGCACAAGAAACTTTTTTGCGTGCTTACAAGAATCTATTGCGTGCGCACAAGAAACTTTTCCCCGAGGGGACCCCCCTCTGTCCGTCCGCAGTCGCACCGGTTGCACTGCTCTAAGGTCTTGACTGTAACCTATTTTCATTGTGCGTTACTGCCATTTTACTTCGAAGAAAGTGCGAGCATGGATGCGAAGGAATTAATAGAGATCTGTTTGCTCAAATTTGGCTTTCGTTAAGACAGTACCTTTAATGTCATGGCCTTATGTCTGCTTTAACGCATTATCTGTGAGAATGAGAAACCACCCTGCGAAATGGACTGATGGCGCAACATACGGCTCAGTGTGTATTGTCCTATTTGCCAAGTTCAAGGGTCCATAAAAAAGATTGGTACAGTAAAAAGTGTTCAAAATATGCCATTCTTTAGGGCAGTATGTAATATATTTCAAGGCCTATTTCAAGGCCTAACTCAGTGGCGGCCGAGAAACCGCATGCAATGAAATAGGCTGATGCCGCAATATGCGGCTCGGTGTGCATTGTCATATATGCTAAGTTTAATGGTTCATTAAAAAAAAGATTGGTACTGTAAAAAGTGCTCAACATTTGGATTTCATTAGACTGAATCCAGCTACATATTCGTTTGTCATTTATTGACCCCTGAGCCTCCCATTTATATAACATGACTCTCCCTAAAGTCCTCTACGTCTATGGCGCTGCTCGCAATAAGCACTGTTAGAATTAAATGAAGAAATTCTTCATTTCTGCGCCACCTGCAAGGATGCGTTAAATGCAACAAAGCTTTTAATAAAGGGTGAATTGATCTTGTGAAATATGATTTTTTTTGTGCATTTTACTGTACCTATATTTTTAAATTGGCCTTTAAAGTTTTATATGGGATAATATAAACATGCTGCTCTAACGAAATCAAAATTTGTAGTGTTTTTTACTGTACCAGTCTTTTTCATGAATCCCTAAACTTTGGGGCATTCATTCAAAGCATTGCAAATAGGACAATGCACACTGAGCCACATATTGCGCCATAAACCCATTTCATGGCACGGTTTCTCCGCCGCCACAGACGATGCGTTAAAGCATACATAAGGCCTTGAAATATGACGTTCTGCCCTAATGAAAGCCAAATTTTGAGCAATTTTTACTGTACCAGTCTTTTTTCATGGACCTTTGAACTTGGCAAATAGGACAATGCACACAGCCGTATTGCACCATCAGCCCATTTCGTGGCGCAGTTTACAAAAGTCCCTTTAGGAGCTCCGTACTACGTCAAACTCTACACCAAAATAAATCATGCCTAGGTAAATGTCGAAATGACATCATTCTTGTATTCACAAATTTATGTTAAAGGGATAGTTCACCCAAAAATGAAAATTTGATGTTTATCTGCTTACCCCCAGGGCATCCAAGATGTAGGTGACTTTGTTTCTTCAGTAGAACACAAACGATGATTTTTAACTGTCAGTCTTATAATGCATGGCAATGGGAACTCCATTTATAAGAGTCAAAAAAACATGCACAGACAAATCCAAATTTAACCCTGTGGCTCGTGAAGACACATTGATGTCCTAAGACACGAAACGATCGGTTTGTGCGAGAAACCGAACAGTATTTATATAATTTTTTACCTCTAATACACCACTATGTCCAACTGCCTTGAGCATCCGGTGTGTGAGGTCTGAATGCACTCTGACGCTGGACGCACTCATTGAAGTATACGCACGAGAGATCACTTCCGGCATCAGAGTACGTTTTCAGACCTCACACACCGGATGCTCAAAGCAGTTGTACATAGTGGTGTATTAGAGGTAAAAAATTATATAAATACTGTTTGGTTTCTAGCACAAACCGTCTTAGGACATCAATGTGTCATCACGAGCCGCAGGGTTTAATTTGGATTTGTCTGTGCATGTTTTTTTTTTTCACTTTTATAGATGGAGTTCCCATTGCCATGCATTATACGACTGACAGACCGCAACGGTTGGAGTTAAAAATCATCATTTGTGTTCTACTGAAGAAACATAGTCACCTACATCTTGGATGCCCTGGGGGTAAGCAGATAAACATAAAATTTCATTTTTGGGTGAGCTATCCCTGCATTGTTATATTGTAAAATCCTCATGCAGACTTGAAGTGAGCTTAAAAGTGAAATGTATAAAAATTTCTTTGCCAGCACTGGCTTCAGACATTCAGACTGGACATGTCATAGCAACATTTCACTAATGGCATGAGTTTGACTGTCTGTTATCAACCAATGGCAAACGTGAATAGTGTTTAAAAAGTTTTTTTTTTTTTTTCTGTATTATGTTTGATGCTAAGAATGACACTACACATTACACACTTTGTCTTTAACATGCAGCTGTATCGCCTGCTTCACTGATTGTACAGTTTAGAATGACTGGGAAAAGTTGATTTGAAATGTATAAATAAAGAATGAATTCTTTTTGTAGGTTTCTGCCCAGCCTGGCTCGCTCGTCTCTTCAGAAGAGTCTTGTGAACTGCTCAATAGAGGATCAGCCTGACCCAGCATCAGAGCAGGGCCACCTCTACACCTGTGAGTTACAAAACAACACCATACCAGAGTTCAGACCAGGGCTAAGCAAAAGTCAGAATTCCTATTTTAGTTCATAAGAATTTTATTTGAATTGGACCCACGATGATGTTGAATTATAATACTAAGAAATTAAAATCTGTCACACAACAGAGGGATTTTAGTAGTCCAAGTTTTGTAAACATAAATAATTAAATGTGTTTTGTAAACACAAAATCATTCATTTTGATTAATTTTAACTTTATTCTCATATATGGAGAATACAATTTGCCAGTCTTAAATATATTTCTGTAAAGTTCCATAATACCAGAAATTGTTTTTTAAATGTGAAAATAAATATTGCCTAAATTTGAATCTTTTGTTAAATATGGATGTTTGGCTCCATTTTAAAAACTTTTGGGTAAATCAGAGCATTCTGGAAAATAAAGTTCCACCGTTGTTAGATTATTAAAAGATAAAAAGATATTAGATATTAAAGGTATTCAATATTACTTATTACTATTGTATAATTTTAAATGTACACATTTCTATAGGTTATGTTTCAAACATTAATTACTAATATCATGTTATGGAAATACTTCATTTGTTGTGTATGATCACGTTTATGGGCTCAAATGTATTATCTTGACTACTTACAGCAGTTAGATTTAATTCTGCGTCCTTACATTTGAATTCTAATTACAATTCTGAATCTTGCTGTATTTGAAAAGTCCTTCTCAATTCAGTTCTGAATTTCACACAACCCAGGCTCAGTCAGCTTCAGTGGTTCCTCTGTAATTTTAGCCTGCCCTGATATTTTTGTCCCATTTTCCCCGGTCTGTTAGAGACTATTTCAGAGTCTTAGATTTCAGGCGTACAGTATTATGTTGTGTCTGAAAAGTGTAGATGGGAGGAAATAGGCTGTTTTTGTGTAGAAAAGAGGCTGTGTCCCTAGTACCTGGTCAATGACATGGCTGAATAGGTAATCGTTGTCTGGTAAAATCTCTTTTTTGAGAATCTCTCACGTTTTCTTTTCATTTCTGCTCTCCCCTGTTAGGCACAGTAAAAGATGGACTTCTGACCATAGGGAACATCTCGGCTCCTGTGTACAGCCCTGATGAGAAGATGAAGGTCCCAGATGTGCTCTTTTATGAGAATGTTCAGGTGAGGTCCTTATCTGCCTATTACCAGCAAGAAACACTGTCCTCTTCTCTGCAGCCCACAGCCTAGAGCAGCAAAGATATGGGGCCGCAAAGCACGATCTCTTCAGCCTTAAGAGCTGCTCTACTAAGTTAAAGGGATAGTTCAGCAAAAAAAATGAGAACTGTCATAATTTACTCCTTCATGAACTTTGAAACCTCTGTGAAATTCTCTCTTGGAGTTTTCATTTTTGTGAACTATTCCTTAAATGCGGCAAATAGACTGATAGGTGTTTTATGACCAAATCTTAAACACTGTTGTTACCATAAACTAAAACTAGGGGTGTAACGATACCCTCATGTCACAATTTGATACAGATCACGATACTGAACTCACGATACGATATTAATGCGATACTCCAAGACATATGGTAAAAGGTTATCAAAAAACTGTTGATTAAAATGCTAAATTTGGTATTACATTGGGGGTGGAAATAAATAGGCTTGGACTTGGTGCATTGTATAATAGCAGATACACACACGCACATTGTGACTGAACATCAGTTGAATTCTGTATAAAAAACCCAAGATGCAACGTTGCTTGGCAATGAGGTCTGGCAGTGAGGAAAGCTCAATCTATCTCTGTCTAAGCCTTGTAAATCAACTGAGACTTTTGCTCAAAGGTCAGATCTCAGAGAGTACTGACAAAAGAACATTGGCCAAACACACAGGCATGCTCAAGTACAGCAGGATCTCGGCAGGTCCGCAGTGAAACAGGGTGTAATCATATTTCATTATTAGGGATTTAAAGGTCTTCTCACTGAGGGATGTTCAGCAGTCTCTTACTGCTGATTCAAACCACATTGTTTCTCATGCACAGCTGTTCATATGCTCAACTAGATAGCGATCAGTTACTTTGCATTTGTAAACCCAAACAAAAAACATTCAAAAACATTCCCCCTCTGCCACTGTTCAGTCAAAACAATCCATCTCTAAACACCAGTTGAGCCATTTCTGGCCCATTTAGCTGCTCAAAGATACAGGTTACAATTCTAAAATTATATAGTTCCTCTTTAATGCACAAAGTGTGTATGTTTGTATCACTTAAAAAGAAGAAAATCAACTGTTTGAAACATTGAACACAGGGGTGTAGCAACCATTATTTTGATTAACAAATTAGCAAGTTACTAAATTGGCAGTGTAAACAGTTAGACTAATGAACTATATTACTTGATGAAAAAAAGTTTATTATTAATAATAAATGAATTTTCTTATTGAAAATTTGTGCATTTCCTCAAATAATAGCAATAAGCTACTCAAGGCTGTGCATTACAGTTATTTTACTATAGAATATATCAGTATTAATGTGCATTCCAATATGAATATTTCATGGTATTTATGACTTTGAATGTATATATTATGCATTACCATTCAGTAAGATTTTTTTTTAAGAAATTAATACTTTTAATTAGGCAAAGATGCATCAAATTGATCAAAAGTGACAGTAAAGATGGTAACACTTTGGTTTAGGGAACACATATTCACTATTAACTTTGACTTTTGCCTCAATAAACTCTTAATTTACTGCTTATTAATAGTTAGTAAGGTAGTTGTTGTAGTGTTTAAGTTTAGGTATGGGGTAGGATTTAGGGATGTAGGATATGGTCATGCAGAATAAGGCATTAATATGTGCTTTGTAAGTACTAATAAACAGCCAATATGCAAGCTAATAAGCAGCTAGTTAAAGGAGTAGTTCAATTTAAAATGAAAATTACCCCATGATTTACTCACCCTCAAGCCATCCTAGGTGTATATGACTCTCTTCTTTCAGACGAATACAATCGAAGTTATATTAATAATCACCCTGATGCTCCTAAGCTTTATAATGCGCAGAAACCACCTGTTTGAAACTCAAGAAAATGCATTAATCTATCATATCCATTGTACTCCACACAGCTCCGAGGGGTTAATAAAGGCCTTCTGAAGCGAAGCGATGCATTTGTGTAAGAAAAATATCCATATTTAACACATTATAAAGGAAAATAACTAGCTTCCGCCAGACCGCCTTCCGTATTCAACCTACGAAGAAAGTGCAACGCCACTCACAGTTCAAAACACTTACGCTACATCCTACGCCTTCCGTATTCAACTTATTTTTCAATATGATGACACATAAGGATGATGCGTTTACTGCATGCACACTTTATACAACACAAGCGATGTGAGCGGACAAGAGTTTGCCATATTCAACTTATGAAACAAGCTTAACTGATGCGGCGTCAGTTACGCTTTTTTCGTAAGTTGAACCTTACTAACTGTTAAAAAGCAGTAATTAGGAGTTTAGTGAGGCAAAAGTCATAGTTTATAGTTAGTTAATCGTGAGAATTGGACCCTAATCTAAAGTGTGCCCAAAAAAACGTATCTTAATCTTACCGTGCCCAAACCTTTGAATAGTGGTATATATAAATTATCTGTTTAGGAATATATCGTGCAATAATAACAACATATAAAGTGTTGCCAATAGTAATAATCAATGTTGTTGCCACACTGCATGTGTGGCATTTGGTCTCTCGCTAGAGTTGCTCCTAGATGTGAGAAGAGAACGAGGATGACCCAGATATCCCTCCCTCACTGCCACCTCTACCCTCCCTTCAGAAAGAGGTGGAGGAAAAAAAGTTACTCTTGTCCCACTTTTCAATGACCTGCTTTTTTGTCTTTAGAGCACTAGAAGGAGAAGTGCAGTAGTCCACAGAGGCAGAAATGAGGACATCCCCCCCCCCCCCCCAATATGGCAAACTCTTGTCCGCTCGCATCGCTTGTGTTGTATAATGTGTGCATGTAGTAAACGCATCATCCTTATGTGTCCTTATCATATTGAAAAAGCACTTTGTGCCTTTGCAGCCTCAGAAATAGAAAATTCAATTCATTGTGCCATAATTGGTCCAGAATTCACTTCTGCTTCCATCTGTCTATTCAGCTTTTGTGTGACTGTAAAATGTAGGTGACCTTCTCAGATATAATTGATGATTTTCTCATGTGTTTTCATATTTACCACTGGAGCAATCTGATATGAATCAGGTCACATGACATACAGTGGACAGTGAAAATACTTTTAAGTACTGTAACAAAAGGTTAATTCCTCCTTACAAATTCCTCCTTTTTCTTAAATCACTCGACTGACATATAAAGCTGTTAATGATCATGTAAGAGTCACATGATCAATGTTACACATGTACACATGTCGCCTTTTAAGCCCTTTGGAACGCTATCCCTGTTTTCTTCCATTGTAAGTGTTACTGCAACCTGTATTTTTGCATACAAGTTTGTAATGCTCTATACCATTATTTCACAAAAAGTTATATTGTACCTTGATTGTCCATTTAAATAACTTGTCTTCGATTTATTTGTATTTATTTTTTGTTTCCAGCTTTAAATGACTAAAATCCCAGATTTTCAATGTGCTCAAATGAGAGCCAAACCAATCTCTGTCAATTAATTGTCCAATTGTCACTGTGAAGCTGCTTTGAAATAGTCTGTATTGTAAAAAGCGCTATATAAACGAAGATGACTTGACTCAAAATCCCAGATTTGGTGTCTCAGACCACATTGAAAATCTGGAATTTTTGTCATTTAAAGCTTGTACCCCACTGCATTTAGTACTGGTCTCATTATAAAATGTTTTGTCTGTTTGTTCACAGCACATGATGGTCATGCAGGACATGCTGAAGGACTTCCTGTTGGGGGAACACCTGCTTCTTGTGGGGAACCAGGTAATTGAGGATTCCCATCCTCAGGACGACAGTCTGCAGAGGCGTCTGTCCACACTGATACTGAGAGCAGAGCAGATGTACAGTACACTAGCCCAGAGCGGTGGCGTCATGCCATGAAGCACAGCTGCGTTTGTAAAGCATCTGCCCACCAGCTACAGGATGAACTAGAACTACGGCGGCCAGTCTCTCGCCCACTCTCTCTACTAGAGACCTGAGGGTGTGGAAAAAGAGTGGGCGTCCTGACTGCTGTCGCTTCAGAGTTTTGACAAGTAGATTGATTGATGCACAGAACACATGAATGTGTGCTAGACGCACAAAATGAAATAGACCTGTGAATACATGCTTTCCTGTTTATACACTACCGTTAATTTTTTTTATGTTTTTGAAAGAAGTCTCTTATCTTCACCAAGGCTGCATTTGCTTGATAATATTTTGAAATGTTATTACAATTCAAAATAGCTCTTTTCTATTTGAATATATGTTCAAATTTGATTTATTCCTGTGATGGCAAAGCTGAATTTTCAGCATCATTACTCCAGTCTTCCGTGTCACATGGTCCTTCAGAAATCATTCTAATACGATTATTTGCTGCTCAAGAAACATTTCTTACTATCAATGTTGAAAACAGTTGTGCTGCTTAATATTTTTGTGTAAACATAATATATATGTTTCAGGAATAAGTAAGGAATAAATAAGTTACGTAGATAGAACAAAACAGAACGATTGGATGACCAATTGGCTTTACGTGAAACAGTCAGCTGCTCTGAAGAGTTTCATGACTGCTGTCAGACACATCTTTCTGGGTGCGTGCAAGTACCGAACTCAGCACTGTCAGCCAAGTGATGGTGCGTAAAGCTCAGTAGACAATGAAATTATATCTGTGCTTATTACTTATAAACTCACTCAATCACAGGCGAGTGAAATCATACAATTTACTAGCCATTGTCTAATTAAATACATTTTTTAGTCGCCTACCGTGAAATTTGGTCGCGTATGCAAGTGATTTACTCGCATTGTAGAGGGTTGCTAACCAAAATCTTTAAACTGTCAACTACATCTAACACTTTTCTATTTGACTATGTAGCGATGCCTGAACTGATGTGATAAACACTGATTTGCTCTATACTTTAGATGAAAAAGAAAACTTTGTCATCATTTGCTAACCCGCATGTTTTTGTTGTTGTTGTTGTTGTTGTTGTTTTTTGTTTTTGTAAAAAAACAAAAGAGATTTTGCAGACCTTTGACAAATTGTCAAACCTGGTAAGGTGCCATTTTTAAGAGCCCCAGTAATGGTTAATAAACTCATTGGCTTCAAAACACTTGGAATATAGCACATGAGTAATATGGACTACTTTTATGATATTTAATGGTGCTTTTTTTGAACATGACAGTATAAATCACCATCCACTTCCACAAGCTCTGATATTCTGCCTAACATCAGCTTGACAGATGAAAGAAAGTAATACAGGGTTGGAAAGACAGGGTAAAGGGTAGTTAATGACACATTATTTTCATTTATAGGTGATCTGTTCTATTAACATGTTCTTACTCTGTTCGCAGGGTGTTGGGAAAAACAAGATTGTTGATCGATTCTTGCATCTCATGAACAGACCGAGAGAGTATCTTCAGCTTCACAGGTAAAATAAAAAAGTCCCTTGAGTTCTCCTCAAATAAAGCCTTCTCAGAGAGGAAGACCTATTATCAGAAACTACTCTCCTGTAGACTCAATTAGAACCTGGTTACGAGGCCACACCGGAAATGACCCACATCCACTGACATTACATGGAGCCTTTCTTCATTAGTGAATAAATGAGTAATGTAACCTCTCTGTATATGAATGAAATGGAGGAAAAAGAGAGGACATCTTTATTTATCAGACAGATAAACATGTTGACACAGATGCATCATATAATGTTTTCTGTTAGAAGGTGAAACTTCCTTTTGCAGACTCACTGAGTGCCTGAAATAAAAAGATCTCCTCTCTAAGGCTTGAGTGAGCTATTTTAAACCTGATAAATTAGGACACCTGTCGACAGGGCAGAGGGAACTTTTAAGTTGTGCTTTTGCCTTTGAAGAACTACAATTAGAGGAGCAGTTCTCATTTTACATTTTGCCATCATTCACTTAACCTTGTTCCAACCCTCTTATTATTTTTCCTATCCTCTGTGTAACACAAAAGTATGTCTTCTTTTGACAATTCCTCTCAATGAAGTGTTGAAAAGAGTGGAAAATATTCAAAACTATGTCGTTTTTCTTCAGTTCTCAATCCAGTTCCCTTTAATTCTTACCAGATAAAATTTGGCCAACAATTACATAAGCTGTTTTGTCAGTTAAATATCAATCAGTATTTTCTAATGTCAGTAAATAGACCATGTATAACATGCTTACAACAGTCATATCTGGATATACACTAGGCCTACCATTAAATAATTTAATACATTTAATAAATAAATTACATTTTAAATGTAATGTATGATGATGAGCCAAAACATTATGACGAGTGACAGGTGCGGCGAATATCATTGAACATCTCCTAACAAGACCACATATTAAGGCCTAGTTAGATTAGATGGTAAGCATACAATCACTTCTCATAATCAACATGTTGGATGCAGGAGAAATGGGTGGGAATAAAGATCTGAGCGACTTTGACAAGGGCCTAATTCTTATGGCAAGGCGACTAGGTCAGAGTATCTCTGAAATGGCAAGGCTTGTGGGTTGCTCCTGGTCAGCAGTGGTGAGAATTTACCAACCGTGGTCCGAGGAGGACCGCTGTCTGCCGTCGAAAGTGCCTACAATGGGCACGCGAGTGTCGGAACTGGACCTTGGAGCAGTGGAAGAAGGTTGCCTGGTCCGATGAGTCCCGTTTCCTTTTACATCACATGGACGGCAGTTTACCTAGGGAACTGATGGCACCAGGATGCACTGTGGGACATGTATGGGATATACAGGGGTTGGTCAATGAAACTGAAACACTGGCCAATATAGTTTGAGGTTTCATACCTATATATGCATGGCCTGGTGGCCAAACTTAACTGATTTTTTACATTCCATCAGTAAGAGCAGAGTGTGAAGGTTGAATTAGCAGAACAACAGCACAGCTGTACATAAAATATTGCAATCCACACAACATAATGAGAGACATACCAAAGTTTGAAGAAGAAAAAATTGTTGGTGCGCATCTCTCTGGCTCATCTGTGACCAGGACAGCAAGTCTTTGTGGTGTATCGAGAGCTATGGTATCCAGGGTAATGTCGGCATACCACCACATAGGACGAACCACATCCAACAGGAGTAACTGTCGACGCAAGAGGAAGCTGTCTGAAAGGGATGTCCAGGTACTAACTGGGATTTTGAATCAAAAAAACATAAAACCACAGCTGCCCAACTCACTGCAGAATTAAATGTGCACTTTGACTTTACTGTTTCCACCAAAACTGTTTGTCGGGAGCTCCACAGGATCAAGATTCATGGTTGGGCTGCTATAGCCAAATCTTTGGTCACTCGTGCCAATGCCAAATGTCAGTTTCAGTGGTTCCAACAGTGCAAATCTTGGGCTGTGGACAATGTGAAACATTTATTGTTCTCTGATGAGTCCACCTTCACTGTCTTTCCATGGGAATTACATTGTGGAGAAGCCCCAAAGAGGCTTAACACCTGGATTGTTGCTTGTCCAGAGTGAAGCACGGGGGATCAGTGGATCAGTAATGATTTGGGCTGCAATATCATGTGCTGTGCTTGTGCATTACCTACTGTGCACCTACTGCTAAGAACTACCGTGTATCAGCATGATAATGCACCAATACAAACAGCAAGACTTATGACAGAATGGTTTGAGGAACATGAAAATGAAGTTGAACATCTCCCATGGCCTGCACAGTCAAAGATCTAAATATTTTTGAGCCACTTTGGGTTATTTTGGAGGAGCAAGTCGGAAAACGTTTTCATCACATAGTGACCTGGCCACTGTTCTGGAAGATGAATGGCTCAGAACCCATCTGGCCACTCTGAAGGACTTGTATCTGTCATTCCCAAGACAAATTGATGCTCTATTGGCCCCAAAAGCAGGCCCTACACCATACTAATAGATTGTGGTCTAAAACCAGGTGTTTCAGTTTCATTGTCCAATTCCTGTATATCTTTATATTTTAATTGTAATATTTCACAATATTAATGTTAAGCATAAGAGACTATCAAAAACAAAAAATAATCTTACCGACCCCAAACTTTTGAACGAATTGGGTCAAAAATGTGGGAATGCTGTTATAAGATGTCACTGTGTCTAACCCACCTTTGAGGTGCAGAGGTTGATGTCATCTTGAAAGTTTCTTCTTGAAAGTTAAACCAAAGTCAAACTCACATGCGTTATGGCCTGGTTAGCGATTATGGAAATCTTAAATTAGTCTAAAGTAATCACTTCAGGGATTCTCCCTTCCACTAAGCCTATAGAGATATGTGTCACATTTCAAACCTGCACAAGAACTCGAGCGCTCTGTCCATCACACTGAATTTAGGTCAGTTTACTTTATACTTGTGTAGAACCCATAAATATGAATCGACAAATCATCTCAGCCTCTAGAGATATTAGCTATGATTTAACTGTGTACAGAGTCACCATTTCCAGTACATGCATTATTTTTCATGACAAACACAGTCTAAAGCTTTGTTCTTATCCTCCAACAGAGACACCACAGTCCAGACTTTAACCCTACAGCCCTCTGTGAGAGATGGAATCATTATCTATGAAGACTCTCCATTGGTCAGTATTCACCACTTTCATCATGGCTGTATTTCAAAAACTTGTGAGCTGCCTACATTGTCACAAGTTTACTTTCAATGTTAAAAAGGAGTTCTACTTTGGATTTTCACATAATTGGATTCCAAGGTCTCCTAAATATGATTAACTGGATCAGGTGCATTTAATTGGAGTTGAAGCTAAACTCTGCAGGGCTGTGGCCCTGCAGGAACTGAGCTTTGCACCCCTGGTGTATAGCAAGTGAAATATTAGGGGTAATATTATATAAAGACACAAAAAAAAAATAATTAAAGCAATAATTGGCTTATATATTGCCATTGTACTAAGGCAAATTGTTAAAATATTTACTTAAGTTTTTTTCTTTCTTTATAAAACTAAATGCAGATTTATTAATTAATTAATTAATTTATTTTTTATTTATTTTTATTTATTATTTGTTTTGTTTTAAGGGGTTTAAAACACTTTGACAGCCCTAAAAATGCATTAAGTAGAATTGTTTTTGTATTTTTCTCGCAGTTCCTTTTCTGACTTTAGTGACCAGGACCCTACAAAGTCTCTTTCAAGGAAAGTCTGTTCACTCAGCAGCCATATTAACAGTGCCTCCGGGCAGCTATTTTGGGCATGCAAACCAACTCCTATCTGCTTAATTGGTGAAATATCGAAATCTCAAAAGCTGCTTCGAATCAGCAATAAAATCTACATGTGCTGAATCATAAATATGGTTTCTTTCGCTTATTAAAAAAAAGCAATAAAAAAGCATATATATCAGATTGGTCCAACCAATGCACAATTCATGAGTTTCGGTTTCTGTAAGAATCAAAGCATCTAACAGCAGCTGCAGTGATGCAATGATGTTACCAGTTGGTGATTGGCACTTTTATTCAGAAGGCGGGACTTCTCCGCCATATTGAATGTTGCAGTTCCTTGATTGAAAACCCCTTTTCTAAGAAAACTTTTGGCCAAATGTATCCTGCTCTGAGAAGGCAATCCCAGAATGCACTGCAACTTATATTTTAGAACAAAACAAATACTTCAAAAACGAATACTTAAGTTAAGAGTATCATGATGTTAGCTTATCGACACACCTAGGGTGCAGTCACATTTACCGGTACTCTGTGAAATTTCACTGGCTAAAATCTAGTCATTCCAGTTGGAATATGTGTGATTGTGAGTTTTGCTCTAGGGCATAAAGTTCTCTATGTTTGCTCAAGTTGGTCACATGAATTTGCCATGTTGACCAACAGAAAGCTGCTTGGTTTGAAAGTGACTTCTGTGAGAGTTGTGTATATACATCACTACACTATTGACAATAGACATGGCACCTTAACACCGAACTCTATTGGAATCAATTCAGTCTCTTTTATGCTTCACATAAGCAGCTCTGTTTGTATGACACATGCAGTTTCATTTGACTTATGATGCCCTCTTTCCTATGTTAGGCAATGGACAGTAAGACTTTGTAACAGAGCCCATACTTGCTTTTTTTTTTTTATTTGTATACACACCTACAGTGAGCTCTATCAGGATTTGTGTATGTGATTGTAAGAATCATCACCTCAGTGGTTCTGGGTGTCCTGTGATCTCCTGAAAATCTGCCATGTGAAGTGTAAACTTTGCATAGTGATATTTATACATCTATCAGCAGATGGTCCAGACCACTGCTCCAGCGAGGACAAACACATTGCCAGCTCACACCCGGAGGACGCCCCGGCACAGATGAGGGAAAAAGCATTAAAAATTAATGAATGACCTCGAGGACAGTGTGTTATAATCCTCCACGCAGCTCGTTTCTGAAGTCGGCCTGTTGTTTTGTTAGCATGATGGTGCCATTTAGACACATTGTTTGTGAAGCAGGGTCGCGGGTGTTCTCTACAAAAGGCTTTTAACGATGTCTCTGCTCGATACAAGGTGGAGGGAGATGAAAAGCAGGCTGTGACTCTGAGTTTGGCCCCTCAATTAGCACCCAGCGGCAGCTCTCTGGGTATAAATAGTCTTTAGGCTTTGAAGCCCCTTCTGACGCCTCATCTGATATCAATGCTTCCAAATGGTCTTGCATTTTGCCGGGCCAACTGATAAAAGCAACAAGAAAACACCCCTCGTTCTCCGCAAACCACCTTTCAGCTCGGTTGTAAATAACAGGCGCTAATGTCAGCTGTACATATCAGAGATGATGAAAACACGGCTGTAATCTTCAGCTCTCCATTAACTCTGCTCCTCTTTGCTATTTTGGAATAAAGATGATCTGGAGTGCAACAGTTCAAATATGGCCAGTCAAAGGAAAGCATGGAAACCAAGCTGGTCCATGTACCTTTGGATAATTTGTTTTCTCATTTTTGTCTTCAAAACAAAAATATATAGTAGTGTATTTCTACCTATTAATTCCTAAAGTAGTGTATTTGTCAGGCACACAGAAGAAAGCCCTGTCTATCTGCCCCGGTACAGTTTGTATCAGTTCATTAGTCTGGTTGTTTAATTAGAAAGAGATGAAATGTAGTTGCAATAAACACTTTAAGAATCCACATAACTGTAGCAGTGGATGATGATTATTCTGTTGCGCAAAACTGAGGAATAACGGATGACTGCACGGTTTAATGTTTGGTTGAGCAATCAGTGGAAAGGGGTGTTTCATTCCTGCCCATGTAGAGATTGAATATTCAAGCTGTTTATCCATTTTGGTTTTATTGTGTTTCCATTTGGCGAATTAGAATAAAGTGTGATGAAAACAAAAATAAAAATATGAAAAAACGTTCATGAAAATGTTCATTAAATATGTGATAAATGAACTGTTTCTTCGTTTTACCGAAAACAAAATATCCAAAGTTACACAGACTGGACCCAAGTTGTTTTACTCATGTGTGACATCTGTATGTTGCCGCCTATTCAGTATGGAAATCTTTCCTCGTTCAAACTGATTTCAATTCAGCGAGTCACAATCTAATTCCAAATCTGACTCCATTCAGTTCATCTCAATTTTTCTGTAACATCTTAGGAGTTAAAGTGAATTGTTGCCTAATTAAAGGGTTAGTTCACCCAAAAATGAAAATTCCGTCATTAATTCCTCACCTTCATGTTGTTCCACACCCGTAAGACCTTTGTTCATCTTCGGAACACAAATTAAGATATTTTTGACAAAAATCTGATGGCTCAGTGAGGCCTCTATTGACAGCAAGAAAATTAACTCTTTCAAATGCCCAGAAAGTTACTAAAGACATATTCATGTGACTACAGTGGTTCAACTTTAATGTTATGAAGCGACGAGAATACTTTTTGTGCGCCAAAAAAAAAAAAAAAACTTTATTCAACAATATCTAGTGATGGGCAATTGTAAAACACTGCTTCATGAAGCTTCAAAGCTTTATGAATCTTTTGTTTCGAATCAGTGGTTCGGATCGTGTCTCAAACTGCCAAAGTCACGTGAACCATTGAAATTTTGAAACGCTTCAAAACACTTATGACATAACGAAGCCTCGTTTACTGAAATTACGTAACTTTGGCAGTTTGATACATGCTCCGAACCACTGATTCGTTTTTTTGGCGCACAAAAAGTATTCTCGTCGCTTCATAACATTAAAGGGTTAGTTCACCCAAAAATGAAAATAATCTCATTTATCACTCACCCTCATGTTGTTCCACACCCGTAAGACCTTCGTTAATCTTCGGAACACAAATTAAGATATTTTTGTTGAAATCCGATGGCTCCGTGAGGCCTCAATAGCCAGCAATGACATTTCCTCTCTCTAGATCCATTAATGTACTAAAAACATATTTAAATCAGTTTATGTGAGTACAGTGGCTCAATATTAATATTATAAAGCGACGAGAATATTTTTGGTGCGCCAAAAACAAACAAAATAACGACTTGTTATAGTGATGGCCGATTTCAAAACACTGCTTCAGGAAGCTTCGGAGCATTATGAATCAGTGTATTGATTAATTTCTTCTTCAAAAAAAAAAAATTGTGCTGACCTCAAACTGTTGAACGGTAGTGTGCAGCAGTAGCCTGAGGATGGGAAATGTTTCTTTTAAACTACATTACACAAGAAACGTTGCTTAACATTATAAGTGGACTTGAAGTAATAAATAAATAATGCATTAAAAATGTGCTTGTGTGTGTTGTTTTCAAGGTTAAAGCTGTGAAGATGGGACATATCCTGGTAATAGATGAAGCTGATAAAGCTCCCACAAATGTCACCTGTATCCTGAAGACTTTGGTGGAAAGTGGAGAAATGATCCTGGCAGATGGAAGAAGGATAGTGTTAGGTGAAATGGACTGAGAGGATCAAACACATTCCACATCATTGACCCATCATGGACAGTCTTTAAAACAGGAATTGTTCTTTGATTTCCCCAGATCCATTGGAAGCAGCAGGAAGGCCTAATGCCATCCCCATGCATCCAGACTTCCGCATGATTGTTTTAGCAAACCGACCAGGCTTTCCGTTTTTGGGAAATGACTTCTTTGGAGCTCTTGGTAAGACTTACAGTGCTCAGCGTAAATGAGCACACCCCCTTTGAAAAGTAACATTTTAAACAATATCTCAATGAACACAAAAACAATTGCCAAAATGTTGACAAGACTAAGTTTAATATAACAACTTATAACATGAAAGTAAGGTTAATAATATAACTTAGATTACACATTTTTCAGTTTTACTCAAATTAGTGTGATGCAAAAATGAGTACACCCCACAACAAAAACTACTACATCTAGTACTTTGTATGGCCTCCATGATTTTTAATGACAGCACAAAGTCTTTTAGGCATGGAATGGACAAGTTGGCGACATTTTGCAACATCTATCTTTTTCCATTCTTTAAGAATGACCTCTTTAAGAGACTGGATGCTGGATGGAGAGTGATGCTCAACTTGTCTCTTCAGAATTCCCCATAGGTGTTCGATTGGGTTCACATCAGGAGCCAATTAATCACTTTCACCCTGTTCTTCTTCAGAAATCCAACAGTGGCCTTAGATGTGTGTTTAGGATCATTGTCATGTTGGAAAAGTGCACAATGACCAAGTGCACAGGATTGATGGTAGCATCTTCTCTTTCAGTGTAGAGCAGTACATCTGTGAATTCATGATGCCATCAATGAAATGCAGCTCCCCGACACCAGCAGCACTCATGCAGCCCCACATAAGGACACTGCCACCACCATGTTTCACTGTAGGCGCCATGCATTTTTCTTTGTATTCCTCACCTTTGCGACGCCATTCAGTTTTGAAGCCATCAGTTCCAAAAACATTTAACTTGGTCTCATCACTTCACAGTATAGAGTCCCAGTAGTCTTCATCTTTGTCAGCATGGCTGCTGGCAAACTCTAGGCGGGCTTTTTTTTATGCCTGGGCTTTAGGAGAGGCTTCTTTCGTGGACGGCACCCATGCATGCCATTCCTCTGCAGTGTACGCCGTGTTGTGTCACGGGAAATAGTCACCCCAGTTTGGCTTTCTACTTCTTGGCTTTCTAGAGGTGTTAACTTCCGTGAACGACCTGGACATCTCTGAGAGATGGTTGCAGTTCCATCTTTTTAAAATTTTTGTACTACTTTTGCTACAGTATTCTGACTGATAAGTGAAGCTTTGCTGATCTTCTTGTAGCCTTCACCTTTCTGGTGTAAAGAAATTATTTTCTTTTTTCAGGTCTTGTGACATTTCTTTTCCATGTGGTGCCATTGCTGACAGCATGAAATGGGAAGGGGTTTTAACACCCTTTTATAGTCAACTGTCTGCTGGACACCTGTGTAATGAATAATTAGACTCACCTGTGGTTGAATTCTTGTTAAATTAGATATTTGTAGTCTAAAATTTAGCTTTGCTCCAGAGACTTTCAGTGGGGTGTACTCATTTTTGCATCACCCTAATTTGAGTAAAACTGAAAATGTTGTTCTATTATATTATATTATTAACCTTACTTTCATTTAAAGTTAAACAGATGTTATATAAAACTTAGTCTTGTCAACATTTTGGAAATTGTTTTTGTGTTCATTGAGATATTGTTTAAAATGTTACTTTTCAAAGGGGGTGTACTCATTTACGCTGAGCACTGTATACATTGACAACAGTCAATTATACCGTTTAGCATCATTATACAAAAGTATTTGATCACAAACTCATTTCATTGAGTAATTCAAACAAATATAAAGTAAGGACTTTATATATGTTTGTAATACTCCTGATGATATGTTGAATCATTCTTTCAGGGGACATATTTAGCTGCCATGCAGTGGACAACCCCAAACCTCAGGCAGAGTTTGCCATGCTGAAGCAGTACGGGCCTGACGTTCCTGATGCTATTCTTCAGAAACTGGTGGCTGCATTCGGAGAGCTCCGGGCCATGGCTGACCAAGGAACAATCACCTACCCCTACTCTACAAGAGAAGTGGTCAACATCGTAAAACACCTACAGGTAATTGGCAGGTAGTTATAGCCTCAGACGGCACACATATATAGTCCGTCTGACACGTATAGTTCACAGGCCGTCTGAGGCATATAACACAAAATGGAAGCAAATAATGGACAGAGTGATGATTCTGGATCAATTGAGATATTTTCCGAATGTATCGCGATTTTCTCTTTAATCGATTCTGAGCTTAGTTTTTAACAGCAGATAACAGCAGTTATACTCTGCTGTCTGTGTTGATCTAAAATTTTAACTTTTCATAACTTTTTGAAGTATTAAAATAAAAAAAAGCAAAGTTTTAATTCTTGGAAAAAAAAAAAAAAAAACACCTTACTGACCCCAAACTTTTGAACGGTAGTGTATTTTAGATGAATGATGCTTACAAAAACAAACTGTGGTCATTTTCCATGTCAATCAGACAGTCTCTTCCTGTCTAAAGGGACGGATCATGTCCAGAAAAAGCTGCAAAGTGGACCAGACTTTATGCCGCAGGTCAAAAGTCTGGCCACATCTACACAATACATCAAACCTCTTGGTTTTAGGATGTTCCACATTTTAAGAATTCAGACTTTGTGTCGGTGATGAACTGTGTGATGTTTAATAGATGAGGGTGAGTGACTCTATGTCTGAGATGAAAGGTGCCTCACGAGAGACAGAGTGAGGGAGGAGAGGCCTTGTCTCTTCACTCGGCCCACTCACTGACTGATCTGACACATAGAGGCCACACTGCCATTCTGGGCCACCTGTCTCTGGGCTTCAACTCTGCTCTCTCTCTCTCACACACACACAAACACACACACACACACACACACACAATGTACCAGCCTCCTCCTACTCTAGCCTCAGCTCTCAGGAGTGACAGGGGTGCAGATAGATGGATGGAATTCATCTGTCACGTTGGATGAGGAGTCAGTTGTCAGATTGGTCTGCCGCAAGCAGCCATCAGAGGTCTACACTAGCGGTTAAAAGTTCGGACACACTTGACTGAATTTGTTCCTTGTGATCTTATAAACCTTTTTTGTTGTAAAGAGTGTTATGCTTGAAATTAGCTTCGTAATATAAATTGTCTGCTTATGAATTTCTAAACTAAAATTTGTATTTATTTATTTATTTATTTATTTATTTTAATTGGATCAGATTATAAAAGGAAAAGCAGTGACCAGTGCCCGGTCTGTCAACTACAAAACTGTTTAAAAGAATCTTATTATGCAAATCCTAAAGTTAGTAGTGTGAATGTCCAGAGTGAGCAAAGGTACAGTCTAGAAAAATAATAACCTAACCATAAGCAGGTTGTGCACCATTCTGAATTGAATTGAAAATGTTTAAAATCCTAATCCACTTCTTAAATGTGAAGTGAGGATGCAAACAGATCAAATTTGCAATTAAAATGCCATGAAATTAAAAAGAAATTCATATAGCTGCTATGAGTAGCTTATAATAATGTGTAATATTTCAGTATGAATTACCCATAAAACATGCTCATACATACAACATATGGTTGCTTCCAAAAACATTGAATAATATTAGTAAGATTTAAGTATTTTATTTTAAGAATACCGGTGGAAATACACTTTCAAGAATTATCTAATTTATCCTGAAGTTTGATGTAAGCATTACTTTTTATATATAGTTGAAAACAATAAATTTGAAAACAATGTTGTTGTTTATTTCTAAAGTAAAATCTTTTCTTAATGGCTGTTAATTGTGTTGAACTTAGAGAAATTTGTGTTTTTTTTTGTTTTTTTTTAAGTAATTCAAACTTTAGACAAAATATAAAAAGAAAATCTAAAAAAAAGATTGCATGTGTGTTTTTGTTGAGTATTTGATAAATCAGGCTTTTATAGCTCATATAGTATGCTATCTGAAAATATTGAGCTCATACTCTGAGGAAAAAAGTCACAGAGGCCAAAACTGGGCAAAAATCTGCAATCTGGTGCAGTTGGTGATACTTATATGACCAAAACGTATTGCTTGTAATGTAAAAAAAAAAATCTTTGTAACAGTATAACAAGACTAAGTGCATAAAATGCATATAAATATAGTATCTGCATATCAATCAGTAAAGATTTCACAGCAAAAATATACATATATCACAACATGTAGGGGAACATTTTTAAAATTATACTGGAAGGCCTTTTACTTGCTAAAAAAAAAGGTAAGAACTGTCAATCAGAAAACCGAAAGCATGAACTTTTGTAGATTGTGTACAGCAGGTTTTTCAGCAAACTTTTGATCATGTTGAAATGTTAGTGGCCTTCACATATCAAATATGCTATTGTAGGCTTTATATGGTTAATGGTCCTATTATTCATGTTTTTTTTCCTCGCTAAACTTGTTTTGGAATTTGGATGGAAGAAATTCCTCTCCCATGAGACAGCCTTGAATTTGTTTTGAATTGCAGTTCAGTAAATTCCTCATTCTAATTAATCATCCTTTGTTTTGTAGCCAGTTCAATTTAAATTCACGCTTATCAACCGAAATAGAAACCATTCTTACATATTTTATCAATCTCTCCTGCACGATTCGATGTTTTTAATCTGCAATGATTGATAACGTAAGATCAGAGTGCTCTTAAAATGCATTACAACTAATTGCTTTTAACTTGGGGCTTAACTTCTCCTCTTTTTCCAGAAATTTCCGGATGAGGGCTTGGCCAACGTGGTGAGGAATGTGTTTGACTTTGACTCCTATAACAAGGACATGAGTGAGGTGCTGATCACAGCTCTGCACAAGCACGGCATCCCGATCGGAGCCAAACCCACCAGCGTGCACCTGGCCAAGGAGTAAGAGCTCAGCTCCTATTGCCACTTTACTGTCTGTGAATACAGTATCATAGACAAATTCTGAGTTCTCTAACAGCCACACTGTCCTGCACTAATAAGACTAACTGTAGAAAGGATCTGCTCTGCATGTTCCTTAAACCGTACTCTTAAACAAATGCGTTTAAAGGTGAAGTGTGCAATTTTTTCACCAGCAGTGACACAAAACAAAATCATGTAAAAAATTATGACTGTTTTCAAATAAAGTTTGCATCTGCGTTGCTCTGACAAACAGGCCAAACTCACACCATTGGTTTAGCCTAGGGGTGACTATCGTCAGTCCTGGGGAGCCACAGTCCTGCAGAGTTCAGCTCCAACCCTAATCAAACACACCTGAACAAGCTAATCAAGGTCTAAAGGGTTGCTAGAAAGCTACTGTTTAGGCAGGTGAGTTTTAATCAGGGTTGGAGCTAAACTCTGCAGGACTGAGGCACTCCAGGACCGGAGTTCGCCACCCCTGGTTTAGCCAATATTGTTATGTGAAGCCCAGTCAGGCTGCTCAAATGAACAGCAATTTTGTTTCTAGTGTCACAGATATTACAAACTTTACCTTTAACAGATGCATTTAATAAGCTGCTTATTTCATTGAAGGTGCAATAGAAAAAAAACCCTAAACATTCATGAATTCACATATTACAAAAAAAATAGTATTTACACAGACTCAGAAATAACTAAAACTGGAAACTTGATTGCCAGGGTCTGGTTAGGGCATTTAAAAGAAATTTTGGGCAAATTTCAATGGGAAGTGAGCATTTCTATACCCTGTTTACTATGATGAATGGAGCGCTTGAAGTGGGAAATCTGGAGAGAGCAAGACAATCATGTCTCATAACGTGGTTGTTTGGAACACACTTGGCGAAGGGAGCAATTAAAAACAACATCATTTTCTTATCTGGAACGATCCTTCATATGGCGTCTATGTCCCATCACTGTCCGCCCTTCCAGTGCCCTTCCAATGGAATTTGCCCTTTATCTGGTTATTGAGAGTTTGGCATCAGCGTTATATAACAACAAATAATGTCTCGTTCCATAAAGGTCATTTCATTTTCTCAGTACTGTATATTATACACCTTCAATAAAGGAAATTATTTGTTTCTTCCGTCTCATATTTGTCTTATTTCACTTGTTTTTGAGTGTTTTGCCATCTGGTCTACACAATTGATTATGTTTTATACAAAATACTGGAAAATGACAGCGAAGAAACAAATATTTCCTTTTGAATCATACTTATAAGTTTTTGAAAGAAGTCTCATGCTTACAAAGGGTGCATTTATTTGATCAAAAATACAGTAATATTGTGATATATTATGTATTTTAAAATGGCAAAGCTGAATTTTTAGCTGCCATTAGTCTTCAGTGTCACATGATCCTTCAGAAATCATTCTAATATGCTGCTTTGCTGCTCAAGAAACATTTATTATTAAGCAGTGGCTATTTGCACTAAGTGCAAAAGGCAATAGATACTGTTTACCCTAAGTGTAAATAGTAACAGAAAGTATTTTCTTTGCACTAATTGTAAGTAGTTGTTAGATGCTGTGTTTAAACTTAGTATCTGCCACTATTTTCATTGTTTGCACCTCAGTGTATTCAAAACCGTATGCAATAATAACACATTCAGTGCGTATGATTATATTTATTATAGTCATAAATGGATACTGCTTTATTGGGACATTACTTGTACTTGACATTACCTCCCTTACACCTACTCCTAACCCTACCCATTAAACACTTTATTTCCTCTATTAAATACCTGTTAGGCACTTTAATTTCACTATTGTGAATATTTTATTAATTTTGACTTAAAATAAATGCTACTCTGAGCTGATATTCGATGGGAAAAGGGAGAAGAATGAGCTCTGTAAAAGGCAGATTCGAACTCTGGTTAGTTGCATCAAAAGCTAACACCACCTGCCTTACTTGGTTTAAATAGACACTCCGTTATTATTATCAATGTTGAAAACAGTTGTGCTGCTTAATAATTTGTGGAAACCATGATACATTTATTTTCAGGATTCTTCTGTGAATTCAAAAGTCAAAAGAACAGCATTTTTTTTTCAAATAGATATAATTTGTGACATTATAAATGTATTTACTGTCACTTTTGGACAATTTAACTTTTGTCTTTGCTGAAAAAAAATTGTTAATTTATTAAAAAAACAACATTTTAATGTTATCTTGACAGGAATGATGTTATCCCACCTGGATGAATTCCAGAGTAGTGCATTAATGTTTTCTCTGGGAATAGTTACTGAGCAATAACCATATGTGTAACTACAACCTTCATAAATGTCAATGAACTCCAGCATCACTACAGAGACAGCAGACTGTCTTCAGTTCTGGGGCGTGTGTAGAGCCAAATGAAACAATGACCATCATTTAAACACACATCATTTTCTGATTTAGGTGCAATTTTTTGATTACGTTCTTCTACATCTACAGTAAACACAGTCACTGGACAAAACACTGATTACTTTCATAAATCACTGCAGAAATCTAGGTGTGCCCGTCAGTTTTGCTTAACCCAATAAAAGAACACAGTTTTAGGTGTTTTAGTGACCTACATGTTGTCATAATCAGTGTAAGATTTCAATTTCATAACTGACAATTACTAAAATACCCTTTTCCTAGGTTACCATTGCCAGACTGTAAGATGGCGGGTTACTGGACCATCAATCAGGGTGGTAATACACGACGAAAGCTGCTGTGTCCAACAGATTCCCATCGGATAGATATTAAGGTATCATAAACCTTTCATATATTTTCAATATTTCAAAGTTGTTATTAGTCAAGTCAAATTACCTTTATTTATATAGTGCTTTATACAGTACAGATTGTTTCAAAGCAGCTTTACAGTGATAAACAGGAAAATAAAGATTCATTGATGCAAACTCTGCTGTAAAGCAGCTCTAAAAAGACAGTAATAAACAGCCATTATTCAGTTGAAATCAGTTCAGTGTTGATTATCATATTACACTTTGAAACTAAATAGATGTCTGTGGTTTTCCTCAGGGCCCAGTGTTTCTGCGGGTTCAGAGTTATCCATCTGAAAGGCATGCGTCTAGATCTATGAGCTTCACTGAGGAACAGGCCCACTGGCAAATTCCCATGAACGAGGTCAACATCGTCTGCGACGTCACCACTGCTAATGGTAGGCCATGACTAAAGCACAATGATATCAAAGTTAGTCTCATGGAGCCAAACTTTGACCTAATTAATATGGCATTATAAAGTCTTGTGACTTTTATTTTGAAAGTGAATCCTTTTTTCCTCATAGATTCCATTTACGTGGCCACATGTAACCCTGTGTCGCTGTATGCTATGAAGGAGAAAGGAGACTCTGTCCAGTGCATTGAGCTCTATGACATCTTCCCCCGAACCATCAGTGGAGTGTGGCAGCCCTTTGTCTCTGTGGCGGCACTGGGCAATCCGCTGCAGGACCAGGTGGTGCTCCATGAAGAACAGGTGTGTGTGTGTGACCTGTAACTCACCCTTCTACACAGGCACTATATATGAAAGCGTTGTCATCCTCTTGCTACCATTACCTATCCATTTATGGGTCTCATTCCTGCCCTGATGTTCTGAGACATGCTGTTATTATCTGAACATGGAAATAGAAGATCATCAATAGATGCATCCTTTCCACCAAACCCATGAGGGGAAAACAATGCCTAAAAATAGTGGATGGAAATAGTAAATGGCCACAGATAAAAACAAATTCGAGGCCGAGTTGTGAGCTAATAGATTCACCGTAGATGATGAGATGTGATGTTTGAGCAATGATACCATTTGGAATTTTAAATAAGTTATACAACGTATTGAGGTACACTGAAGCCTGCATGTTACTTTACTGGATGTTATTGTCAATATATTTAGGCTTTGTTTATCCCTAGTTAAAATTTAAACTGCAATTTTTGTAGGATATATTTTCTATAAGTCCACTTATAATGTTAATCATAGTTTACTTCACCAAAAACAAACATTAAAGGGATAGGGATATAAAATAATTTACTTTCCCTAATGTCATTCCAAAAGACTTAAGTTCATCTTTGAAACACAAATGAAGATATTTTTAATGGAACCTGAGAGATTTCTGTAACCAAAACTTTGATGTTTGAAAAAGTTCATAAAGATATTGTAAAAGTAATCCACACACATACTGTACATAGAGGTCATCAAATACGACAGAATCAGTGAGTTTTGTTTTTGAGTGTCTCACAAGCACAAAAACCAGTAAAGTTTGTTGTTTGTGTCTTTTCAGAAGACTTGGGTTAAACCACTCGATTCATACAGTATGGATTACTTTTATGTCTTTATAAACTTTGTGAAGAATCAAAGTTTTGGTGGAATGGACTTTCAATGGAGGGACAGAAATCTCTCAGGTTTCGTATTTAGTTTTACACAATCATTTTCGTCTCTGATCTTCAAAATTAAACAAGCTTTTTTATATTTGTATATTACTTCTGTTATGACTGGCTTGTCAAGTTTTGGTGAGGAAGAGCAAGGACTCAAAGATGCAGAGTGTATTGGGCTTTTATTGGTAATAAAAAATAAAACAAAAACCACCTTGTGGAGGAAAACTCTACCGGCAGCTGGACTGGGTAGAGCAGGACAAGACAAGGCAGAAACAGGCAAGGAAACACACCACAGGAACAGTAGACAACGAAACTGGTACAGGACAGAGAACACAAGGAAAATAAATAGGAAAGGAAATTAGGAGGGAAACAAGACAGAGCAGGTGGGGCAAATAAACCAATAATCAGGTAACAAGAGGGCCGGGGTAAAGACAATAGACAGCTGAGGAGCACATGGCACATAGAAACAAAGAAAACAAAGCCATGTGCTCCCACAAAACATGACATGAACATGCAGCCAATAAGAGCTCTCGCTGACTGCGCATCCACACAGAACATGACAACACAAAATCATGCAGCCACAAGACAACACAAGAATGCCTGGCAAATGAAAACATAAACCAACCGCTCTACAAAAACACATGGGGCAGTAGCACAAGGTGAGTGAATGAACACTCAACCCGTGCACTCACAACAAGACAAAACATGGAGCATGAATGTCTGAACCCCAACACGGAACCGAAACCGAACTAGACAGAAGTGTTGGGATCTGAACACCACACTCCACACATACAACATATCACACGGACGAAAAAGCAAACTCACAACCACACATTCATACACTACATGCCCCCCCAGACTCCCACAGAGTTCTGCAGGAATGAGTCCTAAAACCCAGAGACAAGTTGACATTTTTGACTTCTAATTCCATTGTCCTAAAGTCAGTGGGTTTTTTGAATGGGTTTTGTGTTAAATGCTTAAAATAATGTCTATGGTTTACACAGGCTCTTTTTTTAACATTAAACATCTTCACGCTAAACAGGTAATCTACTCGCTAGTCTGCTTTTAAAGCCTCATTAATGCCTCATTACTCGATAAAGAGTATAGTGATGGTGAAGTAAAAATCATGCAATTGTGGTGTAGCTCATTTATGGACTACCTTTAGCTTTTTATTACTTCTGGCGATTGCATTTCGGCTTCAAAATTCATAAAAATTGTGTTAATTTGTGGAGATTATCTTTATGAACAATAACATGAACAACATGTAAGAATTATAAACATTTGTTGGCCAAAGAGCTTATTTTCTGCAATAATCCAAAAGCCAATAGAAGAATCCAATTGGTTTTTGGTTGAGGGAACCAGGGTGATGCTAACTTCAATTTTGGCCTACAAAAATACGTCATCACTGCAGCACTCTATTATTAACAGATTAAACATCCATTCCGTCTATTAGAAAGACTTTCCAGAAGAGTGGAAACTGATGTAACTCCCTATGGTTTTAAAATTAAATGTTTAACAAGCACATATGGCTGTAGTGTTTTCGGAGATCACGGTTTTGGTCATGTAGTGCATCTTCATGTATTCAATAACCTTTCTCATTACTTCACTTACATATTAAGGTACCAAACCAAAAAAATGGAAAAAGATCAAATTGGAATTTACATTCACAGAGTGCAGCTGGTTTGTTTTAGAGTCAAGCCTGGAGGAAACCTTAAAACACCTGTTAGCAGTGGAAAAAAGGGGTGTGGAGAACATGATTACTTATTGCGTATAAAAATCTAAAAATACAGATGTCCAGACATCACAGAGGGCCATTCAGGGGTCATTGCTCTCCTGGTAGAGAAAACAAGAAGGCTGAATGAAACGGTGCGGCCTGTGACCATAACGGCCCGTCTCAGCCAAACCCACCATCTGTACAGAAGTGATGCAAGGCTTCTATTAATAACACAGACAGCATGCGGTATATGAAAGCCAGGGCGTAAGGAAGCCATTATGCTGCAGATTCAGTGGTGAGGAATTTATGACCTCCAACCTTTCCTATGAAAGTGAAAACTAAAGATAAGAAGCATTGTAACAAGAGGCTGGCACAATACTTGCATAAAGTACATTTCTGGCCTTATTTGTATTATATGTGAAATGGACATTTACATATCTTAAAGGGACAGCTGTAAAAAGGCCAGGTCAGATAGAGGCTGTAAATGGTTGCGTAAACTAAATTATGAGTGTTCTTGGTGTATTAAACCTTGACATCACCCTAACATTATCAGTGTACCTTAGGGAATAAAATGAAATTATATTACCTCTTTTTCAAAAACTAGAGTATGTGAACATTCTTGTCTCCTCTTTATAGGGTAACACAGTGCTCCATCTGGACCTGGTTACTGGTGCTGTGAGAAGACTGGTCTTGTCTCAGGACAAGCAGGAGGAACCACCACGCAAGACTTCAAACTGGTGGAACAACAAAGAGAGTCAGGTGAAAATCTATGTCTATAGCAGTGGTTCTCTATCAGGGATCCGGGGCCTACTCTAGAGGGCCTGACACCTTTTATCAGTGTTGCGGCTAATATCACATCTGGTAGTGTAAAATCATACAGTCATGCCTAACATTATCTTAAAATTATTTTCAACTTTTGTGTTGTTGTCATTAGCCAGCATACAAAATGTGCAAGGAGTTTGCCCACAAGAACTGGCTTCTCTTCTACAAAGAAAACGGGTAGGTTACTCTCCCTCAATCTTAAGTGTGACGAGCCCCTTACACTTTATTCTGAAACCTAGTGAGCTGCCTATGTAGGCAGTATTTTCCAAAGCTAACCAGCTCATTTATTAGAGCAGCATGATTATTCACCCTTCTGACCCTTTTTGGCCAAATTCTAAGACAGCACTGCATATTTCTGTTGTGGAGAAATCAATCCCAGAATGCACTGCAACACAAATCTGTCTAAAATGTCTGACAAAGTGTGAAAAATAGAGAATTCTGCTGTGAGTGTTGTGGCACTTAGCGCGTTGCTATGTGTTCCATGTAGGAAGTGCCATTTTTATGAGTCGTTGCTTATTTAAAACACTTAAAATCACTCAATTATGAGGGTTAGGTGAACATCCTGTCATTATCACTGATTCATTTTAGATATAGCGCCCCCTACAAGCATAGTTTAAGTGGCGAATACTGATGGCAAAACTAATACCTATGGTAACTGCGCTGTCGTGCATAATTAACTCATTATGGTGATGTATTATAATCCTGTCGTGATGCAGGCAGTGTTTAAATTAGTTCATTATAACACGTTGTCAACTATTACTTTTTACTATTTTTTTTTTTTTCATTTATGGTAACATTGTTATAATAAACATATTGTAATCTGAACTAGTACTAAAATGATGTTAATTCTCATAAATGTGCACAAAGAGCGCTCAATTTAAAATCACTAAAAAGCTGTCACTCATCTCAGTTCATCGTGATTTCATAAAGTTCTGTTATAATCAATGAAGTTGTCTACACTGCACAATGAATCTCTTATTTACATCGGGTCTATGTTTTGTTTGTTACAATAAGAGGATTCGTAAGTGTGCAGAATTTAGCACTGAACAAGAACTCTGACGTTTTGAGCAGCGAGTTGATTCTGACTTTAAACACCGCTGATTGGTCATTGCATTCAAGAGATCAACAGAGATGTCTATGATTGGTTTCATTGCTCAACGCTACAAAAACACATTGTAAATAGAAGATGTATTTTCTTTATGACCACTAATACAATTCATGGAAAGATGGCAAAACTAAAATGTATTAAACATATACATAATAAAAACTGAGAAATATATGTCATTAATAGCCATAAAATAAGTAAATTAGCCAATTTTGTTTAAATTAAGGATTGCAGAAATGAGTACACCCTAGATTTAATTCAACAAATGTATAATATTCTAGTACTTAGTATGCCCTCCATAATTTTGAATATAATGCTCTGACCCTTCTTGGCACGGAGTGTACAAGTTCATGACAAATTGTCACATCTGTCATGTTTACCTCCTGGATGATGAGCTCCTTAAATGCCCTGATCTTTAAAGGGAGGTGTTGCTCAACTCGTCTTACCGAATCACCCACAGGCACTCAAGAGTGTTAAGATTGAGTGCAATCTATGTCCACAGAATGTTTTTCACCTTGGGAGAATGCATATCCTCATTGTCATGTTGAAAAAATGCCCAACAATGCAGGGAATGAGGAAAGGGTAACATCTTCTGTTTCAAGTTTGTGTATTAAATTACACAATGGTATGGGAATTCATGACAGCATCGATAAAGCACAACTCCCTCACACCTTCAGCACTCATACATCCCTTTACTATACATTACATACAGCTTTACTACCACTGAACTTTACTGTGGGAACCAGGCACTTCTCACTGTACTCCTCCTCTAGCAACACCATAACATTTTGGATGCTGTTAGATCCAAAATGATTGATTTGGTCTCATGAGACCAGAGTATTGATTCACAGAATCTATATTTTGTAAATATGGGCTTTGGAAATGGCTAACTGACTTTATTGTGCTTTGGCTACAGTAGGTAGTTCCAGTGAGAACAACAACCATGCATGTCATTTCTGCAGGCTACATCTTACTCTGTGATATAAACAGTCACTCTTTTCATAGATTTTGCTGGCTCTGAGACACTCACTTGATATTTTTCCTGCTCTTTGTCTAGCAAAAAATCCCTCATCACTAAATGAAAGCATAAAAATGAAGGCCTGATTATTTCAGGGGCCTTGTCACAAGTCCATTGTTTTTGAATTTCTGTGTTACTTTTGTTATATTTTCACACTTAAAACAATGATTTGGTAATCCTCTTGTACCAATGACCTCTTCTGTGCTAAGAAATAGGTCTCCTGACAGTTCTCTCCCAAGTGGTTCCATTGTTGTCAGCAATAAGTCTGAGAATGATTCAGTGGGCTATATAACACTTTTAATTGTCAAGAAATTACTTCTCTTTAAATGTTTTGGTTCATCATACATACCTGTTGATCAAACATTGTCTTAAACTTACACCAGAAAATTTTATTTAGTAACTTTTAGGAGGGTGTACTCATTTTTGCTACACAACATTTTATTACCTTGATAAGAAAATCTTATTTTCCTGAATAATTTTGACATGCTTCTTTGGTAACTGATTAAGCAGACTTGCTGGAACATTATATTTCTAAAGAACCCTAACATGTCTTCTAAGTAATTGAGTAATTGCTGACTTTCAGAAGTTTCAGAGGAGGTGTACTCATTTATGCTGTGCACTGTATATAGTAAGCAAACTTACTGTTAACCAATAAAAAGGTTTTTACCATAGTATTATTACAGTCTTTTACCATTAAAAATTCCAATAATTTTTACAGTGTAGGCTGTAGACTGCTAGCAGCTCACTAGGTTTTGTGACAGAGCTCTGGTGTCCTGTTCAGTCATGGCCTACTGATTTACACTGTGCTCTACTTGGACAGGAATCAGCTGGATGTTGTTGATGTGCTAGAAGGTCAAGTTCACACCATCTCCCTCCCCATCAATCTCAAGGCTGTGTTCCTGGTGGCTGAAGACCGCTGGCTTCTTGTTGAGAGCAAGACTGACAGGTGGCAATGGAATTCATTGTGCACTTCAATGAAATCTTCACAAAGATTCCTTTATATTTTAGTTGTTTGCCCACATTGAGGTTTTAGAGGTTATTTAAGAGCATTTGCTATAACCAATGGTACATCTTCAACTAAATGTGTTTCAATCATGTGCAGGAAGTTCCTGTTGACAAAACCCATGCACATGGGTGCAGAGGACACGGGAGTGTGCCAGCTGCATGCCATCAGTGAAGACGCTGTTAACACCGGCTTTGGCACCAGCTCAGGTGAATAACTCTGATTGCTTATTAGCCAGAACAACCAATCAGAAGTGACTATGCGATGTTGCATCCAATCAGGGCCACTGAGAGCCCTTCACACTTGCCAGTCACCATCTGTCTTTCTTTGGCAAATGCATCTGTTCTGCATCTGCTTTGACTGACATGAAGCCTGGGGAATTTTGAATCTGACTTGTCAGATTCTGCACGTGAATAAACCTGGTGACATCTTTGATGGCTTGCACAGTAAATACGTTCTCACACAGAGAATCTGTTTACTCATTTATGCTCATTTCACTCTACATTCTTACTCCTAGTGGGTACGTTTTTACTTAGTTTTATTACTTAGTGCTACTTGTTCTGGCCCGATGTTCTTTAAGCAAAATTAAAGAACTGTTGTGCCGTCATTTCAAGCAAAATCAGACCAAAATAAAAGTTTGTTTTAGGACTTTTTGGAAAAGTTTCGAACAGAGTGCTGCAGGGATGACGTCAAAACCCAAAAGACTAATTCTATTTCTAAAGACTAATATCTAAGATTTTCCTATGGAGTTTGTATAATGTTTTTTTTTTTTTTTTTTTTTTCAATTTATGAGTAAAATAAGGTCTGCATAACGTAAACATAACTTGACGATACTTAGATGTTTTGTTCTACAATGTAAACTGCACACACTCACACCCCAAACATTCTTATCTAGTTACTTATTAGAAAAGCATTTTTGATATGGGTGTGTACAATTTACGTTGTACAGCAAAAGTTTTGCCAAGTTACGTTTACAACAGACCTTATTTCACTCATAAATTGAAATAAACCCATTATAAAAACCCATATGAAAATTTCGAGGGACCCAGTGGTGAATTATTCTTCCAGGTTTTGACATCATCCCTGCAGCACTATTGGTCCGATTATGCAATAGGTGGGTGTGGCTCTGGGGCTTCACCTTCTTTGATGTGGATTTCTTCTCTGGATATGTTCTTCTGTTCAGTCCGTCGAGGTCAGACACAAGTAAAAACATGAAAAGCTTCTTTATAGTAGAGCTGTAAAGCTGCTTGCTTTAAAGCAATATATTGTATAAAGTGCTATATAAATAAATGTGACGTGACACTGGACTAACTAGAGTGCCGAATTTCAGAGCTTGTGCAAACATACCCACATCACTATGATCAGAGCCTTTTTTTCTCTGCTGTTTTCTCACCGCTGTCATTTTTGTTGTGTATTTATTTTGTTATTGAGAAGAAAGCTTGCAGCACATATTTACATACAGTATTAATTTAAATTATGCTCTCAGCAGTGTGGATGTCGTCAGATTTTTTGCTTACAGTATACCAATGAAAAGGTATTTCAAACTTTTTTTTACCCCTAAACGAAGAACGAAAAAGAACTGCACTGTAAGTATATTGGGGCATATATTGCACATCCTGATTTTGCTGATTTATACACGTTCCTGGGTCAACATATTTTGTTGATACTGGAACAACATTCCTGTCCAAAAATGTAATCCTAACCATATCCCTACCACTAAATCTAACCCTACCCATAAGTTATCCCAAAAATCAGAGGGAAATGGTGAATAATACTGATGTAGAAGCACCTAACCCTGGTTGTAAGCCTAAACTTTACATAAACTGTAAACTTGTTCCTCAAATCTGATTGATTAATTGGTTTGTTGTTCCAGGATCAACAAAGATGTTGATCCAGGATCATGTTGTACTTGGTGAAATCAGGTTCTGCGCATTTACTGCTCAGAGTTAGGCTGAGAGTTTTCTAAAAACGTTCAGATACATCAGAATGAAGTACCTCAGAGTGTGCCTGTTCAGTGAAGTACCAATTACACCGTGTCTGTTGGCTGACAGACAGATCACGGCTATAAGCCGCTGCCACCTGTCGTTGTGTCATTCTCAGCATGTCTCTTCTCCCTGCTGTCTGCGAGGAGGAAAGTGTGGTGAGATACATCACCCTGGTATCAGAATCGGTGTTACATAACTACAGCCTACTTTATCCTACTACTACTCTAAGGCTGAGGCCATAGCTCAGTGCAGCCCCCCTGGAGGTGTGCAGGCTGACAGTCCCTAATAAAGACAGGGACTGCTGGGATAGGTGGAAGCTGCGTTGACAGTCTCCATTATGTTAGCACAACTGCAGGGCTGCTTTGGTGCTGCCTTCTCTTCAGGCCACAAAGAAAAGCAAAGGTGATTCATTTGTACATACATTACCATTCAAAAGTTTGGGGTTAATATGTTTGTTTGTTTGTTTTTTAAAAAAGAAATAAAGGATTATTAAATATTCCTGCCTTAGCTCATTTGAAAGCAGAGTTATGTATGCCACTGCATTAACATATCCTACTGCATTTAGAGGAGAGCTGGAGCTCTCAGGGCCTGATGGATGATGCCAGTGAGTCCTGCACGCCTCATTTGATAGAAAGTAATGCCAGTTTGTTTTTGAAGGCCTAAAATAGCTGGTGAAATTAATCGTTGCCCCTTTGTTTATAAGGCCCATGAAATGGGCTTTATAAACAGCTTTATCTTCTGATGAACTGCCCCTGGTCATTCCTCCTTCAGCACGTATCAGTTTCTGTAGCGTGAAGAGCAGAAAGACGCTTAATAACTCATAGTATGAGTTATTGAGATGAATGTCCCTGTCATAAAGATAGAGTAATGCCTGTACTTAGTCGGCATCGTACATCTAAAGTATCAGACACGCTTCAGCGTTTACTGTGAAAAATGAGCATGTTTTTAATGACATCAAAAGTTCCCATCAGCAGAATTGGGGTCTTAATCAAATCGAGTGTGACAGAATGTCTCTAGAAGGTCTGAATAATGACCAATTAAACTAGGGTATAAAGATGTGACAAATGTAGAGTCGTGGTAGAAATGCTCTGAACCCTTTTATGGGTTTAGTAGTGAGGACACATTATCATCTCTACGGGAGGTCATTTTAGAGTGATGATGTGACTCTTTGTGCTTCAGGGATGGAAACCACAGCTCCTCAGGAGGTATCGAATGAGCAGCTGCCCAATGAGAACCTCAGCACTGCCCTGGGGCAGAAGATCGTGTCTCCCAACCGCATCCTCTGTGACACAAACACCTATGCTAATGTTATTGTGGGCTTCCCAGATCTCATGGTGGGTGACAATTATGACATACTCTCTAGTAAAATACAGTTTATAGATCAATTGTATAGATCAATGACGTGATACACATTTTTTTATTTATTCAAAATTAGTTACATATAACAACATGAATATCTTCTTTTATAATGGTATGGTAGTTTATATAGTGGGCAAAAGTGATGTCCAACCTAGGAAAATCGACGTCTTCGCCCTTTATTTAAATAGTATAAAAAATTTGAACAAACAAAATATTAATAACTGATTGTTATATTAGGTGTTTTTTTTGTTGTTGTTGTTTAAATAAAACCTGTAGCTGTGTCTTTTTTTGCCAAATGATTTTGTCAGATAAATACCTTAACGAAGTTTTGGGTTTTGCTTTTCCTTTCATATTTAAAAATTATGAAATATTTTCCTCATATTTTGATTGTTAAATCAAAATGTAACGATCATATAGGGTCATATAAAACAAATATCCCCTCCGGACATCATTTTTGGCCACTTATGATTTTTACTTTTCATTATCCTGGATACTCTCATACGGCATTGACCCCTATAACCTGTTTTGTATTGTGTTTCCACAGTCCCCAAATGAGGTGTACAGCTTTAAGAGATCTTCGCCCATAACAGAGGGTCGGGGGCCTGATATGTTTTTTGGGTCAAGTAAGCGAACAGGGCCCCCAAAGAGGATTAACTGTGTCTGTTTGTTAGGCGCCAATCAAGTGGTACGAGCACTGCCCCCTACACAAGTCCCACTGACTGAGATCTACCCTAAAGGTAAACCATTGACACCTTCATATACACATATCATATAAAAATATTTATGTAAGTATATTGGCTTTTTACTCATGATACTGATAGTATGGATTCACCAACAGATGTCACACCACCCATGACAGCTGCTTACCTGGAAGTGACAGACCTGAACTCTAAGAAGCTCAAATACATTCCAGTCCCCAGGTACTGAGTAAGACTCCTTTCATTAAACTGTAGCTCCCTCTTCTGTTCAGCTGGGCA
Source organism: Ctenopharyngodon idella (assembly GCF_019924925.1). NCBI lineage: Eukaryota > Metazoa > Chordata > Actinopteri > Cypriniformes > Xenocyprididae > Ctenopharyngodon > Ctenopharyngodon idella. The sequence continues at coordinate 28,423,643 of NC_067228.1, forward strand.
TTTTGCTTCACCTCAAATTATTTTGCACATTTTTAGCATTTGCAATGCATATTATTAATTATGAATTTTGAACTTTAAATCAAAACCTTTGCCAAATGTAAATGTTAAATGATGTAATAGTATTAACCCCATTTACATTATTATATTATTATGTTTTAAGAATATTTTTGTATACATTTTTTTCCTCACAGGGTGATGTTCATAGAATATTCATGAATATTCTTTTCATATAATAGAATATGTTCTTTTACCAGTTAATAATTAAAAATTAACCAGAATTGGTCTGCAAGATAGGGAATTGTGTCATGCAAATTGCATTCTGCGTAAATTTTTACCTGCTTACCTGACTTTGCCCTCTGCAGCAGATCATTGGCCCCTGATACTTTAACCCAGGGGTGCCCAATCCTGTTCCTGGTTATCTAACTTCCTGCAAAGTTCAGCTCCAAACATAACTAAACCAGCTAATTAAGATCTTCAGGAGCACTTGATAATTACAGACAGGTGTGTTGGATCAGGGATGGATCTGAACCCTTTGTAGCCTTTGGGGTTCTCTGGCCCTCGAGGTCCACTTCCCTGCAGAGTTTTGCTCCAACGCTTATCAAACAGACCTGAACAATCTAATCAAGGTCTTCAGTAAGGCTGCGTGATTTATCGTTTTAGCATAGATATCGCGATGTGTGCATCCGCGATAGTCACTTCGTAGGATGTGCGATGTCAAGTATAGGGATTGTAGTTGTAGGCCACACGGTTCAAAATGCATGTGATTCTCGGATCAATTGCAAAATGTATCTATCATGGAGCGAAAGTTCATCATTTGCACGTGTTTTAGGTCTGTTTTACACCATTCAAGCACAAAAAGACGTAAAAGACAACTCAATTCAGACCTCACACGCTGTTTTCTGTGCCCGCACACAGAGCCATGCAGACAGCACACGAACACCAAATTCCAGTCTCTTTCGCATCTGTTTTTGCTTGAATGGATACATTCACGCAAAATTATGTCAAAATGCCCGGTGAGCATCCCTTATGCAAAATCTCAGTGAACATCCTCATAAACACAGTCACTTATGGTCTAACATAAATGTAAAACAATCGAGAAAGAAAAAGGTTGCGTATCATTATATTGGATTGGTGCATTAGGTCTTAAAGTGACAGCAGCCTAACAAACCTAGTGCTGTCTGTGTCATTGTTAATCAGACAACAAAATACAGAGAAAATATATTTAATTTATAAAGTGAAGACTATGTGGTGTTAATTACATTTGATTATTCAATTTCTGTACCTGAATACTTTTAGACTTACCTGAAAAACATAAAGCACATCTTTGTTGTATTGTATTTATCTATGCTTATAATTTCTATGCAGATTCATTCCCCTACCAAATCACACCAATCATTCCCGAATGATTAATTATTTCCAAATAGAGCTATTCAAGTCATTAGGTGAAATTGTTTTCATATCGCAATATATTTAGCAGAGAAACAAAATATCGCGATGTCAGTTTTTTCCAATATCGTGCAGCCCTAGTCTTCACGATTAATAGAAAGTTACAGGCAGTTGAGCTTGTTAATATGTTAATCCTGACACTGATGATTTCGTGTTTAATTTTATTTTTGTTGTCTTAAAATTTCTTTAAAAAGCTTACATTTAGCTTCTTGAAAGCCTGTGTAAGGGAATCAAGAGTCTTCCAGTGGTTCTGATCAGTGTCTATCATGCTGATGTGTTCAGGAGCAGCTCAATGTCTCCCTACACCGTGTGGATCTCAAAGGTCTCAGACACAGATGTAGTGATGGCTCCTCTGGGCTCTGGTGGGGTGGTGACTGTCGACATGGGAGGCTACGTTAGAGTATGGGAAACAGGCATTGACAACCTGCAGCGCTCTCTGCTGGATTGGAGGAACATGATCGGATCAGATGATGGCAGGCCAATCCAGGTAGGACCTTTAGGGAAAATCTCATGAAACCTTAGAAAGAGCATGTCTGGGTCATATTTCACCCCAAAATCAAAGGTAGTTTATATACGCAATATACCAATTCTTTTTGATGCCTCATTTGCTGCAGGAATTACACGTTTCATTTCTGAACTCTCTTATTAGTCCCAAACATGTTGGGCTTTGGCAGTTCCATCTCTTACCACATGGTGGCGGACTTAGATAAGCAATGTATTTTATTTCTTTCTTTTGAAAAGGTTGGAAAATTTCTACATAAAAAAAGTTTTTTAGCATTGTGAAACAAGATATTAAGAAGATATTCATTTTATATCCAAAATTATCCATTGTATCTTTTGTTTTTCATGTGACTACATCTTTATGCACGTAACTCAATGTTTTTGCTTGATGAGATATTTCTTATCAAGTTCTGCTACTGTATTGAGTATTGCTTGACTTCAGGATCAGTTGTCTGCAGTCTTACTGACAATGATCATGCACACACTTGAGATAAAATGCATGTAAAAATTGATATTTTTGTTTGTTTTATATTGCAGTCTGTTCTCTCTACATTAGCTGTTAGGTTATTTTGCTATTCAGAAGCTTGTTTGGAGATACAAGCTGCTAAACCTGAGTATTTTCAGTGGGAGGCTCCTTCATGGCAGCGCTCCAATGCTCTGTTGTGTGACACGCAGATAATCTTTATAGACAGTGGAGTAAATACATCTAGTCAGAAGATATAAGGACACACTATGGAGAAAACTGATATAACTGTATAGTGGATTTCAATCGTTCAGAGGCAGGCAGATCATAAATAAGAGGCAAAATATATATGAAAACATTGGTTTGGTAGGGACTGTTTGTTTATTGCATACTGTTTACAGTCATGAGACTCAAACGTTGGTTCGAAAGTGTTTCTTAAATAACTGCTGGATTCAATATACTGTACAAAGAAAAGCTATTTAGCAGATTCACTCTACCATTTAAATTCGGTTGTGTTACTCTCAAAACTTTACGGGCTGCAGTGTTGGGGGTAACGCATTACAAGTAACGTGAGTTAATTAGATTACTTTTTTCAAGTAAATAGTTAAGTAATGCATTACTTTTTTTAAATAAGTAACCCAAGTTACTTTGTTTTCCCATTTACTTTTACGCAATATTGTAATACATTACTTTTAAAAGTAGCTTTCCCCAACACTGTCTGACTGTATGTGGCCTATATATTTAAATCATAATATTGACTAATTTGGTATGTGTTTGAAGTGTCTGTGTGGTGTGTTTGTCTGTGAGTTCACACGCTTCCTGTTCTTCCATACAGGTACACAAGGAGCCTCTTAACCGTCAGGTCATTCAGCACCACACTGGCTCTCTTTGAGCCTCCTTATTTTTACATCAAATATTTGCCCAAATGGTCATGTTCTTTGACCTTTCTTTGCAGCTCTTTGAGTGAGTTTGTTCAGTTAAATATCACTCATGTGAGAGTCTTCACTGGTTTGCCCTTAGTTGCCCCACTGAAGGAGGGAGAGATATAGTTTACAAACAAAAAGGAAAGAAAAGCATGGTTTTTCATAAAGTTTTATCATGAAGCTCAAGACGGTGTTATCATGCTGTTGGTCTGGGGTTTTCCTTAACGGCCACAGAGCAGTGTCTTGTATCCACCCTTCACCCCACCTCAGTCTCCACATCATCACAAACAAACAAACACATTCTCTCCATCACACTACTTCTTGCCCCATACATACAGTCGACAGAGCAGGTCCCGCCCACCTGTAGGGGAAAACAAATTCTGTTTACCATCGTTACCCGTTCATTTCTGTGGGGAAAATTAGGTGACATTTCTGATAGATTTGGCTACTTTAATTTATTATGAACAGACTGAACAGACTTTAAGTTATTGTGTACTTCAAATGAAGCAAAAAAAGAAAAAAGAAAAAAACAACACAAAATTATTATTATTATTATTTTGACCATTTTCACCTGAGATTTGGAGCCAAATTAGAGGGGTGAAAATGGTCATTTTGACCCCCCTCTACAAAATAGTGGATTACTCAGTAAATATACATCTGTGACAGTTAATATTTTGGCCTTCATCACTATTTATGTATGTCTTTCTACAGAAAAAATATTAACAAAGTCAGAAGATACATAACTGGCATGATTAGCCTTTGATGTTTTTGAGACTCAGCAATGGTGTTGACATATGAATTTGCCCATGGTTTGTCTTAAAGCATATTAAAAACACCACATAGACATATAAACAACATTAAAAACTTGATTTTCACCACAGGGGTTTTTTAACAATTTATTACATATATTTTTATATATTTAAACAGTTGAAATATTAATATATTATACCATTACCCATACATTATTTTATTATTTAACACAATCAGCCTTCAGTTCTAAATCAAGTCATAATTTAACTTTTATTAAATCGACTGTGAAAAAAAAAAAAAATGCAACTCAGGATTTAATAATAATTTAATTTAATTGTTTTTTAATTGCTTTTATTTGCTTTTAGACATGAAAGATTGATTAAACCTGTTAGAAATGTCTCTTCATTTTCCCCATAGAAAAGAATGTGTAACTACTGTAACCAGGATTTGCTTCTCCTCACTCTAATTCACTGTTGCTGACTTCATCTCAGCAACCACACAAATATATATGATATATTGAGGGCACTTCTTGTAGCAGCTGGGTGAATTAGGCAAGCAGGACATCCTGGATTAGAGGAGCAGCAGTGACACTCTCACGCTGACCTGATGCTGTTTGCTGTTGGGCTCGTTCTGCTGTCTGAACTGATGCTGTCAAGCAAATGTTGATCAAACCCCCAGTTTGAGGGTCAAACCTCCAGATAAACGAGACCAGACAGTGCAATGAATGAGTATTAATGAGTGTTTATTCAGATGACACTGGTTCAAGTCTGGCCTGCAATTTTCTTGCAGTAATGTTTCTTAGTCTCAACATTTTCATCAAACCAGTGTTATATGATATTGTTACTGTGTTTATAGGGATTTTTATTTTGGTTCAGGTCTAGAAGATTCTCTGTGCTAAAGTTGTTCTTTCATGTATTTGGCCTGGTCTTCAAATATGAGATCTTCTCTGTTAAAACTGTTACTGTAGAGAGTGATGGAAACATTCCCAGACTCCAGCTGGCAGAGAGTCTACTCTTCTAGGATCTGTGCCATCTCCTCATTCTCTCAGTCTGTCGACCGTCTCATTCCCCTGCTTCATTTTGTTGCTCTCCCTTTGGTCCTTTATCTCTCCCTCCATCATAGCGCTCATATTTTCTACTCTCTCACACTGTTTCATTCGTCTGTGTGTCACAGCCTCAGTCGGAGGGCTATTGTGCAGCATTCCTGTTCCCAGAGGGGGTGAGCAATCAGTGAGTTAGCTAGTGTTGTCTTTCCCCCCCTCCCTCTGTGCATTAATCAGCTCATGTATTACCCGCAATCCCCCAATTCTCTTAATACGAGTTACGAGAAGCCCAGTGATTGGGTTTCTCCTGCTGATGTGGCGGCCGTCACACGTCCAAACATAATCAAAGGGCTGATGCTGACATCATGGCTTTCGGTTACATTACATTACTACTTCCTGTGAAACATCACATTCCTGAGCTTGTTAATTGAAAGCACATTGTAAACATCATGCATGCTCATTACGTGAATTTGACCTCATCCAGTACTCATTGTCTATAGAGTACAGAAGTGACAGCCCACTTTTTCAGCAGCCTTGATTCTATTACAAAAGCATTTTTCCCATCATTTTCTTTATAGGCCTCTAAAAACAATATGCATATATTTAGTGTGAAAGTGTACAATTCATATATTTGTAAAGTGCAAAATTAAGTGTAAAATGAATAATTCAATGTAAAATTGTAAAATGCATATATTTATGAAAGTGTAAAGTGTGTATATTTAATGTAAAATCCATGTTTAGTGTGAAAGTGTAAAATTCATATATTTATAGTGTAAAATTCATATATTTAGTGGAAGCGTACAATTCATATATTTGTAAAATGCATATATTTAATGTAAAAGTGTAAAATGCATATATTTAGTGAAAAATGCATATATTTAGTGTGAAAGTGTAAAATTCATATATTTAATGGTAAAGTGTAAAATGCATATATTTAGTGTAAAATACATATATTTAATAAAAATGCATATTTTAGTGTTAGTGTAAAATTCATATTAGTATAAAATGCATATATTTAATGAAAATGCATATATTTAGTGTGAAAGTGTAAAATTTGTATATTTAGTATAAAATGCATACATTTCATGTAAAATGCATATATTTAGTTTGAAAGTGTAAAATTCATATATTTATAGTATAAAATGTATATATTTAGTGGAAGAGTACAATTCATATATTTGTAAAATGCATATATTTAGTGTAAAATTATAAAATGCATATATTTAATGAAAAATGCATATATTTAGTGTAAAAGTGTAAAATTCATATATTTAGTGTAAAATACATATATTTACTAAAAATGCATATTTTAGTGTGAAAGTGTAAAATTCATATATTTATATTGTAAAATTCATTTATTTAGTGGAAGCATACAATTCATATATTTGTAAAATGCATATATTTAGTGTAAAAGTGTAAAATTCATATATTTACTAAAAAGGCATATTTAGTGTGAAAGTGTAAAATTTGTATATTTAGTATAAAATGCATACATTTAGTGTAAAATGCATATATTTAGTGTAAAAGTGTAAAATTCATATATTTAGTGTAAAATACATATATTTACTAAAAATGCATATATTTAGTGTGAAAGTTTAAAATTCATATATTTAGTGTAAAATACTTATATTTACTAAAAATGCATATATTTAGTGTGAAAGTGTAAAATTCATATATTTATAGTATAAAATGCATATATTTCGTGGAAGCGTACAATTCAAACATTTGTAAAATGCATATATTTAGTGTAAAATTAATACATTTAGTTTATTGCAGACTAGACTATATAAGTTTAGTTTATATTCAGACATATATACATTATATAACTTTTTTTTTAAATACAATTTAATTAAACTGACATGACTTCTACAGAAACACATTGCTGAACAATCTCTGGGCTCAGGTTAGATATATTTAAAAGTTGTATGTATTACCGCTGAAAATCGATTTCTCTATGGAGAAAATGAATGGGACTTTTGCTTCCAGAAACCAGCTGTTGTACTCAGTTTTTAGGGCATCAATATAAATAACCCAAGAAAATTAGAAAAGCAGCAAAGTAACTGTTTTCCCCAGCAGGTCTTTCCGATGGATGTTAGTTTGCTGTGGCTATATGAAGGTGATCTGTGACCATCTGTTCACACCTGGTCTATAAAATCATGTTGCTACAGATGAACCTCGGATGCTCAGTGTAGACAGTGTAATGGGAAACAACTCTTTAATCTTCTGAAAGAGTCTATTATGACTTCATACTAAGCTGTCAATCATCTTGCCCTGAGATCTGAGAACAGCACATCACAACTTTCCATAATTAAATGACCTGGATTAGTGTGAATGTCTGTTTTTTCCACTCTTATGTCAGAGATTTGGAATTTTGTTTTTATACCTGTATGATGTGTATGTATATACCATATATATGTCTAGGCAATGAGGTCCTGTCCACTAAATTAGATGTACATCATTCTGACCACACATGACAGTCGTGACATGATGTGCACCAGGGCACAGTCATGCGAGGAATGTCTGGGCCTGACGTCAACTGCTCACTGATCCTGCTCCATACATGTCCGTCTGTCTGCATGTATGAATGTATTTATAAAGTGATCAGTGCAGCAGATGTGTGCAGCATCAGTGATGCAGAATATAGATATGATGTGTGTCAGACAAGAAATGAGTGGAGGCTTTGACTCACCCCTTACACACAAATTACAAACCATACACTCATGAGAGAGACAGTGCAGCTGAAAACATCCTTCATCTAATACTGTCTCAAACCTGCTACAGTGGTGGATACTATTAAAGATTAACCTAATAAGTTATTAGTAAAATTAACATAATAATTAGGTAGCATTGATAGTAAGTAGATAGTATTAATAATCATTAGCAGCGCAAAAGCATGCTTTTAATGTTTAAATATATGTCAGTAAGCAAGTATATATAAAAAACATAAAATAATAAAAAATAAATAAAAAATTATTTAAAAAACATTTAAAACCCATAGCATTATTTATGCAATTCTAATTGCAGTGTAAATGCTTTCATGAGATGCATTAAACGGTCTGTGTAAATATATATAAAGCCAGAAATGGCCACTTTGCAGCCTTAAAAGTTTGTGTAATAAATTCTATGTTGAATCAAAATATTTTTTCTAAAGCTAACTTTTTAATTTCTATTGAGTTTTTTTTTTTTTTTTTTTTTTTTCTCATCTAACACAATAATGACTTTAAATGGTCTTGTGGGGGATAATTTCTCAGCTAAAATTGATGTGTGATTAATTAGATTAATTATTTGGCACATCATGCAGTAAATTCAATTAAAAATTTGAATCACTATATATATATAGCGATTCAAATTTTTTAATCTAATTTACTGCATGATGTGCCAAATAATTAATCTAATGTGTGTGTGTGTGTGTGTGTGTGTGTGTGTGTGTATGTATACATACTGTAAAAACATTCAAATTGTGAAATATTATTACTTTTTAAAATATCTTTCTTTTCTTTCTTTTTTTAAATATATTTTAAAATGTCATTAATTCAGCATCATTACTCCAGTCTTCAGTGTCACATGATCCTTTAGAAATCATTCAAATATGCTGATTTGATGCTCAAGAAACATTTGTTATTATTATCGATGTTTAAAACAGTTGTGCTGCTTAATATTTTCAAAGTCTATAGAATAACACAAGACGCGACACTCCTATTGTTTTGAATGGAAGAAAGTTCAAAGCACAATATGGCGGAATAAGAGCCTTCTAAATAAGAGCCAGTCGCCGATTGGTAAAGTCATCGCATCACTGCAGTGGCCATTAGAAGCTCCGGTTCCTATAGAAACAGTCAGACGCGTGCTTCCTATAGAGACACACACTTAGGACTGCGCATAAAATTACCGTTTTTTTGTCATGATTCGAGCATTTAGAAACAAAATTTATGAGACAGTTGTTGTCAGATTTCATTGGTGATTTCAAATATGAAATTTAATCGAAAGCTTGGCAAACAGCTTTGGAGAATTTGATGTTTCCCCATTCAAAGAGATAGGAGCTGCACTTGCATGCCCAGGAGGCATTTCAAAGATGGCCGCCGAGTGAAATTACTTGTCTTAAAGGGATTTTGATATTTTTTTGTATTAACAGTGATACATTTTAGGCTCTTTGATTAATATAAAGTTCAAAAGAACAGCATTTATTTGAAATTGAAATCTTCTGTAACTTTATAATTGTCTTTACTGTCATTTTTGATTCTTGCTGAATAGAAGTATTAATTTCTTTCAAAAATCTATTTAATATATTTAAAGTTTTTTAAGTTTTATAAAATTGCACAATAATTGCACACCTAAGGCTGAAATGAAAATGCATAAAAATAAGTTATTAAGGTTTAATTAACTGCAGAAGAATAATACTCAGTGTTAAAGGTTTAGAGTGTCTGCAGAGTGTTAAGATTAGAAGTGTAGATCGCCATGTAAGTAAGTAGTGTGTGATATGTATGTGTTTGTATGAGGTATGACATATAATGGACCTGGAGCTGGTCATGTGATCGAGAGCGCATCTTGACACTGGTGCCTCTGTGTCATCTATGTAACAGACATAGACTGTGTCATCACCTCAGTCTGACCAGGGTGAATTTGACCAGTGTTTTATGTAGTCTGAGGAATTTAAGCAGCTCATTAACTGAAGAAAGAAATGGCACAGCTTTCTTTACATTTACTGCTTGAATTTACAAGAGGATTTTACTGCTTTGACATCTATCTGTTGACATTTTTTGACATCTAATCTATCTTTTGACATTTAAAGAACCATCACTTCCTCTTCTAAACTTAAAAGTCCTGTTTTGAATTTGAATTCAGGCTGGGTGGTATGGTGGTATATATTCTGTTCAACAATAGAAATGTGTCCAGAGATTTTGCTATATCATGGCATATACCGGGGGGGGCGAACGTCAGTCCTGGAGAGCCACAGTCCTGCAGAGTTTTGCTTCAACCCTAATCAAACACACCTGAACAAGCTAATCAAGCTCTAAAGGGTTACTAAAAGCTACAGGCAGGTGAGTTTTTATCAGGGTTGGAGCTTAACTCTGCAGGACTGTGTCTCTCCAGGACCGGAGTTCGCCACCCCTGGTATATACTGTGTGATGTGGTATACATTTGTGTTTCTAGGACTGAGCCGAGTTGGTGTACTTAAACTTTTCACGAACTTAGACTGGTCACGGACTCTTTCTGTGCGCACAGCCGTACACTCTCATGCTCACAGAAAGCGCCTATCTCAATCAGAGCGAATACCAAATTAAATTCTCTTTCGCATCTTATTATGGTTGTACACATTTAAAAACACACAAAGTTATGTCAAAATGCCTGTCTCAGTGAGCATTCACGTAAACACAGTCAGTTGTCTTAAGTGAACGTAAGCAGTTTGGAGAAAATCGGATGTGTATCAGTATGTTGGATCCGTGCATTAGATCTTAAAGTGACAGCAGCCTAATAAACCTGCTGCTGTCTGTTTCTTTAATGATAATCAAGAACAAAAAAGAGAGAATGATTCACTGCTCTTGACTGACGAACTTTAATAATGATCATTTATATTTAATACGTAGAGTGAAGATTATGTGGTTTTATTTTTAACATTTACTTTATTAAATGCCTGTAGTAGGCTATTTCTGTAGTAGCCTGTACTAGTATACTATAGACCTACATGAAAAACGATTTAATATGTATTTTTGATTAACATATTTATTAACATAAATGTCATTTTTGCTTGAACTTTTTACTTACATTAGTTAGGTTAGTGTTAGTTTTTTTCTGCTGTAATCGCAGCTTCTAGTTTCAAAGGAAATTAATGTTTCTAACATGTTTGTAGCGGTAAACAATAACAAAACATCCCTATTGTTTTATATACTAATTAACCTATTACTAGCTGTTTACTATGGTAAATATGGAAATATACAGTAATTATTTGCAGGTGTGGCTTGTTTATAGGCAGGCAGGGCAAAGCACTACCAAAATATTCATCAACTTGAAAACATAGATCCATACAATAAACTTCCAATAATGTAATTTGTTAATCATAAATACATTCAAAAATTAAACAGTTTTGATTTGGCCCTGAGTTATGGAATTTATATGTAGGATCTTTATGCACAGTGCATGCCATTGTAAAGATTGTAGGTCTGTCCCCTCCCCTGTTCCCATTCACCAAGCTACCCTGATTACCACCCCCTGCCTTGAATTCATAAATTCATATTAGTGGATAAGTCAAGTCCCACACTATTGCTTTTTACATTCAAAAAAGTGTTTCATTATGACTTGAAATCAAAATGGCAAGATGGGACTCGACTCGGACTTGACTCGGACACGATTGGTTAAAGACTCGGACTCAACTAAGGTGGACTCGAACCCAACACTAGGATTGTGTTGCATTATTTATATGAGAGAATGACAAAAGCATTAGGGAATTGTGAAAATGCAGAGTGTCCTGAATATTCAAAGACAAGAAAGATCTTGTTTTCAGAGTGTTTGGGAAATGTAAAACGAATAGGAATCTCGCTAGAGAGGCCAATCTACTTCGAGTGTAACTAAAACGAGCCAATGCACATTGGCATGCAATCATTTGCAGCAGCTGCTCTGCCCTGCTGTGCATGGGTCTATAATGAGCAGCAGGTGCATTGCATCTTTAGCTTTTCGCTTCGGAGCCGAGCAGGTGAACTGGCCGCGCAGCAGGGTACAGCGACTGTGGCGACGGGATGTACGTCTCCGTTCCCTCCTTCAGGGAACGAGGGTTACCTTTGTAACTTTTTTACCTTTGAGGGTTACCTGGACAGAGTAAAGCCAGGGCTAGGTCTGCCTCCTCTGGGGACAGCGCTTGCAGGCTCACTACCTGGTCCCTGAAGGGAGTGGTAGGAACCTTGGGCGCATAGCCAGGCCGGGGTCTCAGTACCACGTGGCCGTCACCCGGCCCGAACCCGGCACGATTCATCAACCAAAAATGCCTGCAGGTCCCTCTCTTGATAGAGGCCAATGCAATCAGCAGCAAAGTCTTCAGACAAAATCTTTAAGTCTGCTGACTGCAAGGGCTCAACGGGAGCATTCTGGAATGCTCGAAGCACCAGAGCAAGGGCCCAAGAGGGTATGGAGGGAGGTCGAGGAGGATTCAACCGTCTCGCCCCCCTAAGGAGCCTGACGACCCAGTCGTGCTTACCAACTGACTTGCCATCTATGTGGTCGTCGTATCCGGGTATTGCGGCATGAGGATTGCAGCATGAACTTTGAGGGTGGAGGGAGACCGCCTGCTCTCCAACCCTTACTGCAAGAAGGAAAGCACGACTCCGATCGAACATTTTCGGGAGTCTTCTCGTCGAGAAGAACACCACTCGACGAACAGGTTCCACTTCAAGGCGTAAGCACGTCTTGTAGACCGTACACAAGCCGGAGTGATGGTGTTAAGTACCTCAGGGGGTAAGTCACCTAGAACCTTCACTAGTCCAGGGACCAGACATGGAGTTTCCAGAGGTCTGGACGCAGGTGCCAAAAGAGTACCCCGTCTCTGAGAAAGAAGGTCCTTCCTCAGAGGAATGCGCCAGGAAGGGGCTATCAGGAGGAGCATAAGTTCTGTGATCCAGGTCCGTTTGGGCCAATAGGGTGCAACTTGCAAGACCTGCTCCTCGTCCTCCCTGACCTTGCACAGGGTCTCTGCAAGTAGGCTCGCCGGGTGCGCAGCTTGTGAAAGCTTGTCGGCCACACAGTTGAGCACACCGGGGACATGAATGGCACGAAGCAACCTCAGATGCTTCTGACTCCATAGTAGGAGATGGCGGGCGAGTTGTGACATGCGACGGGAGCGTAGACCATCCTGATGGTTGATGTACGCAACGGTCGCAATGTTGTCCGTACGGACCAGTATGTGTCTGCCCTGTAACTGCCTTCTTAGGCGGCTCAGAGCGAGACGTACTGCTAGCAACTCGAGGCAATTGATGTGCCAATGCAATTGATGTGCCAATCCCGTCCACACCCCTGACACTGCATGCCCGTTGTACATGGCACCCCAGCCGGTGGCAGAGGCATCTGTGATCACCTGCCCAAAGAAACAAGGGGTCCGACCACAAGCTGAAGGCTTGGCGGCATTCCGGAGTGATTGCCACTCGGTATGTGCCACGATGCCATGCCCATCTTGGGACTTGGCCGTGCAGCAAGTGCTGAAGTGGTCTCATATGAAGCAAACCGAGTAGGGTTACTGCCGCTGTGGCTGCCATATGCCCCAGGAGCCTCTGAAAAAATTTCAGTGGGACCGCTGTCCTGCCATTGAACGTATCCAGGTAGTTCAACACCGACTGAGCACATTCCTCTGTGAGGCGTGCTGACTGGGCGACCAAATCCAACTCCATACCGGGAAAAGAGATCCTCTGCACAGGTTTGCTCTTTTCCCAGTTGACCTGAAGGCCCAACTGGCTGAAGTGACTGAGCACTGGATCCTGGGTTGCCGTGACAACCCGCGCTGCAGCCCGACAGCTTGACGGCACACGACACGCAGAGGAGCGAGAGTTCTGCTCTCGCTGATCTCCACAGTCTCCCAGAGTGTCGGGCAGACCCGCGGCTGTGCTTTTACACACAAGTGGCAGCTGGCCAACAACAGAGGGGACTCAAGCTTCCCGGAGAAAGAAGAGTCGCGACCGGCGTGTCAACGTGGTCATGTTCTCGTGCGAAAACATGAACCACCCACAAACATCATTTCAGCACGTTATGCCCAGACACTGAAACAGTGATCGTGGCCGTCAGTGAGGACAGGAAACGACTGCATCCAGAAACACATGGGTGGAATGTTATCTTTGGAAGATGCAACTCGCACCCATGTAAGCTCTTTTAGGAGACTTGCTCTCTCTTGGTGAGCAGCAGGGAAAAGATCGTGGTGACACTGCATGTGCAATGAATGTGCAGCTTGTAGTGTGCACTCACTCTCATTGAAGGCGCAGCTCTTACCAGCTGTAATAACAGCTGTTTAGCTCTCTGAAAATGCGCACCTTCACCAGCTGTAAGAACAGCCTTTTAGCGCTCACTGAAGATGCACATACAAACGAGAGGACTCGATCACCGCCGTAGCACCGTCACGCAAACACCAATAAAGAGAAAGCTTCTTCCTTGAAGAACTGGCTCTTTTTAGAAACACTGCTTGCAGATAAGAGACAGGAACAAAACGAACTGCTCAGCTCCGAAGCGAAAATCTAAAGATGCAATGCACCTGTTGCTCATAATATACCCGTGCAGAGCAGGGCAGAGCAGCTGCTGCAAATGATTGCATGCCAATGTGCATTGGCTCGTTTTACTTACACTCGAAGTAGATTGGCCTCTCTAGCGAGATTCCTATTCGTCGGTCTGTCCGACGTACTTCGAACGTGACCAACTGAATGGGAACCAAGTTTAGTGGTTACACTACTGTTCAAAAGTTTGAGGTCAGTATAATTTTTTTAAGAAAGTAATTTTTCAGCAAAGACCAGAAGTGACAGTAAATATATTTATCAAAAGATTTATTTCCAATAAATACTTATTTTTGAACTTACCGTTTATCAAAGAATCCTGAAAAAAGGTATCACAGTTTCCACAAAAATATTAAGCAGCACAGATGTTTTCAACATTGATAATAATCAGAAATGTTTCCTGAGCAGCAAATCAGCATATTAGAATGATTTCTGAAGGATCATGTGGCATTGAACACTCAAGTAATTCAGCTTTGCCATCACAGCAAAGTTTTTACTCAATTTTTTATCAAATAAATGCATCATTGGTGAGCAGAAGAGACTTCTTTCAAAAACATCTTATCAATGAAGAGCAATGTTGCAACTTCAATTAATTGAACAACTAAATTAAAGTGGCTTTAATTTTGTCTCATCTAATCTGAACATTGTTAAAACAGTATTACAATATTTTATGCACTTTTTTCACTCTCTGAGAGTGTACTGTGCAGATTTTGGTCATTTTGCCCAGCACTTGTTCTAGTATATTGACAGTCATCTCATATCTGAGCCAACAGTGTTGCTCTCTTTGCCCCTAAACAGTTATATCATATTCTTGATCTACTGTACAACAGTTCTTCTGATATTTTATTCTTGTCGTATATATGCAGGGTGTGAAAAGCAAAACTGTGAAACTCGTGAGTACAAGTAAAAACTCGGCACTGATGTAATGAAGGGGTTTGTGGGTTTGGTGGGCCTCCTGCGGTCAGCAGCTAGTACGGCGTGTCTGGCTGCATTGTCCTGCTCTCTGTGTGGGTCTGCGAGTGAACGCAGTGGCCTCTCAGCAACCAGCCTGGGACATTTCATTTCAGAAACAACCTCAAAACACGGGCATTCTTTACATTCCAGCCCGGGCTCCTGCTCTGCCCACTGGACTGCTAGAAAGGGCATTGAGGCACTCATCCAAGACATGGGCCAGTACTTCTGTCTGGGGACAATGCCTTTCTGATCTCTCTCTGGAGGGCATTTTACAGATTAAATGTTTACAAATTATATTTTTTGAGATTACATAGCCAGATTAGAGTGTAATCTAAGAAACCGGGATCTCAGGACTCATCCCATCCAATTCAGACCTTGATACTTGTTTTCAGACTTCATGTTAATGACTCAGGATTCTTTAGCAGTCTATAAGGAAGGGAATGAACTGTACAAGTACAGTTGCCTAAACTTTATGGTAAAGCATTACGTCCAGTTCTGTTTGCATGTGTGAAAGTGTGTACTTACTGAAGTTTGCTTAGACGTGTGAGCATTTGTTTTATATTCACAGTGGTTGCTAGCAAAATTTGTCCTACATAAATACACATGAAATTGGATAAAAGGCTTAATTTAGAGGCCTGCCCTACTTTTACATATCTCCAGTTAGCTATGATGACCCATTTACTTTCGGATTGCTACGTGATGTACGTCAAGATTTTTCCATAATTTAAGTGTTCTGTACATACAGTGACCCCAAAAAGCACACTGCTGCATACTTCAGCCACACTTAAATCATGTAAGAATGTCTTTGTGTTATTTAGCAAAATATTTTATAGTGTCATTTATTTTAAAGAAATGTAGTACATTGCATTGTATACACTTGCACTGTATACATACAAAATTAAGACACTTTGTGTTTGTCATGTTAGTGGATTATGTAGATAGTTAATGTGATGCTCTGGTAGGACACCTGTGTGAACTTCAGGAGAACTGACTATGAGTGTGTCTTACCTAATCAGCTCACTAGTTCAGTGGTCAAGGCACTGATAAGGGAGTTGGCCATTTTAAGGGCCGTCTCAATAGCAAAATCCTTTCAGTGCACTGAAACGTTCGCTCACTAAAAAATTCCATAATGCACTGTGAAAACCAGGGAGCATCGATGCTCACTATGTTCCCTTACTGAAAATTCAAGACCTAGGGAGCTAGGGAGCTGATGTATATATACAGTCGTGCTCAAAAGTTTACATACCCCTTGCAGAACCTGCAAAATGTAAATTATTTTAACAAAATAAGAGGGATCATGCAAAATGTGTTATTTTTTATTTAGCGCTGTGCTGAATAAGATATTTTGCATAAAAGATGTTTACATTTAGTCAAAAAATAACTGAATTTATAAAAATGACCCATTCAAAAATGTACATACCCTTGATTCTCAATACTGTGTGTGGTTACCTGGATGATCCACAACTGTTTTTATGATTTGTGATGGTTGTTCATGAGTCTCCTGTTTGTCCTGAACAGTTAAACTGCTCAATAGTCTTCAGAAAAATCCTTCAGGTCCTGCAAATTCTCCAGTTTTCCAGCATCTTTTGCATATTTGAACCCTTTCCAGCAGTGACTGTATGATTCTGAGATCCATCTTTTCACACTGAGGACAACCGAGGGACTCAAACGCAACTATTATAAAATGTTCAAACATTCACTGATGCTCCAGAAGAAAACGCGATGTGTTAAGAACTGGGGGGTGAAAACTTTTGAACAAGATGAAGATGTCCAAATTTGTCTTATTTTGTTTAAATATCTAATTTTTTCATTTAGTACTGCCCATCGGAAGCTACAGAAGATACTCAAATGTTTCCCAGAAGACAAATTAAGTAAAATTTATCTTGATGTTCAAATTCAAAAGTTTTCACCTCCCAGGTCTTAATGCATCGTGTTTCCTTCTGGAGCATCAGTAAATGTTTGAACCTTTTTTAATAGTTGTGTTTGAGTCCCTCAGTCGTCCTCAGTGTGAAATGATGGATCTCAAAATCACACAGTCACTGCTGGAAAGGGTTCAAATATGCAAAAGATGCTGGAAAACTGAAGAATTTGCAGGACCTGAAGGATTTTTCTGAAGAATGTTGGGCAGTTTAACTGTTCAGGACAAACAAGAGACTCATGAACAACCATCACAAAACATAAAAACAGTCGTGGATCATCCAGGTAACCACACACAGTAAATTTTTGAATGGGTCATTTTTATAAATTCATCTATTTTTTGACTATATGTAAACATCTTTTATGCAAAATATCTTATTCATGACAGTGCTAAATAAAAAATAACACAGATTTTGCATGATCCCTCTTATTTTGTTAAAATAATTTACGTTTTGCAGATTCTGCAAGGGGTATGTAAACTTTTGAGCATGACTGTATATATATATATATATATATATGCACTAAAAATCGACAGTTGATTAATAGACATGAAGGAAAGGGAAATTAAATGAAAGAAAGTGTCAGTTTTGACAAAATGTGACCATAATTTGTTTTCAGTTTGGAATTTTCTGTCTAATGCAATAAAATTCATGTACATTTAGTCTAAATACTGGGTTTCAGTGTGATTTAGGTTTGTATGTATTTATGTGCTAGTGTATACTCATGGTGTATCAGTATGTCATTGTGTTACAGATGTGTAACATTACCAGTGCTGTGAAAGGCTGGCTAACTTTAATACAGCTCAAAAACTAACACGAGTGATCAACCTCTTTACAGTTTTAACAACACTGCTGTGACTGAGAAAAAAAAAGTGTGTCTTTAGAGACATACAGACACAGATCTTTAGGCTGATTATTGAAACTGCTGTGTGCTTTTCTAGTTTAGCATATGGAGGATGATCTGCTGTGCTCATCTCTGTCCCTGTATCAGTGTCTTTCTTCAATCTCTTCTCTTTCTATCTATCTATCTATCTATCTATCTATCTATCTATCTATCTATCTCTGTCTGTCTGTCTGTCTGTCTGTCTACTCTGTCTTTTTGTCTGTTTCATCTGTAATGTCAGTGCTTGTGTGTCTCATCTTTGTGCTGTTAAATCCTGGCTAATCTGATGCCACGTTGCACACACACAAATCTCCTTATCATAAACAGGACTGTCACTGATCTTCTGTAGAGATGGGAAGCAAGGTTTTTTTCTTGCCACAGTTTCCCTACGCCACCCCTTCCTCCAGACTAAACACAGGAACAGCAATAAATCTCAGAATGCATCAGTTTGGCGGTGTACATAGGGTACAAATCTTTATACAGATATCTGCAATGGCTTGTTATTTGTTAAAATCCACCTTACTGGTGTGGCATTTCTGTACATGTCATTGGCAAAGGTTAATCTCTAAACCACGTTCATCATGAGCATCTGTAAGCCATATCTCTCCCTAATACACACTCAGACACATTGTCTCTCTCACACGCACACTATGTTGTGAAGTTTTGAAAGTGCATGACCTCATATCAGATGGAGTGTGTGTGTAGGTGTCAAAACTTCCTTAAGTATAATCTTACACTCACAGAAAAGCTCTACAGTTTTTTAACATCCTGTATTAAAACAGTAGTCACACACGAATAAACACAGACTGACTCTGCCATGCAGTAGCATGAACACCAGATCTATTTGAAATTGATATGTCTTTGAATATATAGACTAATGGTAAAATTATCTAATATTTTAAGAGACTTATTAAACTTCACACGCAGTCATTCTGCAGGGTCCTCTCTATGATATAATTCCCTTATACTGTATCTCCTTTTCTGTATGTTTCTGCAGTCTTTTTAATTAAGAAATAATAATTTAAATAAGAAATAGTAATTGACCTATATGCTTCATTGTATGGAAAAGTGCAGCATGATAATTCTGCAAAACATCTTTTGTGTTCCATCAAAGAAAATAAGGAAGTCATACATGTTTGAAATGGCATGAGGGTGACTAATTAATTTTTGGATGAAGTATTTAAAGGTTAATTCATGCAACATCAAAACTTTCACCCTGCACGACTGATTTCACCCACTGGAACACAAAGGGCAGGTCTTTCCTCTAGCTTCCAAATAGTTTGTTTATTTCAACTGTTCCTTTCAGTATGACTTGGAATAACATTTTGTTCATCCCCTAAGTGTACTTCCTTTCAGCGTGCAGTTTAAAACGGGAAGTGTCTTAATAAGCTCAGTGACTTCAAGTTCAGTGACCTTACATGACCTTGCCTAGTCAGAGCATGCAGGATTGTTACATAATGAGAAGTGTCCTTTATATTAATAGGAGGGAAAGGAACATTCTGAAACACTAAGTGTCTGTTCTCTCACAGTCCAACATTAAAAGAGTCCAACTGTGCTGCGATCTCTCTCAAAAACACAATCACACTTCAAAGTGCTGCTCTCACAACAAGTATGAAGCGTTCATAGGAAGTTCTAGCAGTTATGTTCCGACTGTATTTGCACACAGCAGGTGGCTGTAAAGGAGTGTGTGGAGGTCATGAGAAAGCCACAACCCTCTAGATGGTGCGTAGGTATTAAAGAGGAAATTCTTTATGATATTAATGGACTGTGTGAAGGAAGATAAGAGGATGGGGAAAATACCACTAAATGGATGTAGAAACCTGCTTCAGAGAGATTCAAGTCCACATTAGGAGACAAATACGTCTACACACACAGATAACACTTCAAAATCTGTTGAGATATCCAGTGGCATACCACAAATCTATGGGGCCCCCCTTGAACCATGAGACACAGGGCCTTTATTTTGCATCTTTGTGCTCTGCTGAGGTGTTTCTTTCCATCTTACTGGATTTCTCTCATTTAAAATGTTTAAATCTAATAGTCAACAAACTTTGCTTTTTGTCAGTCAGTTTGTGACTTGTTTCCTGCCAGCTCTGCATGAGAATCAACATTCGGTTTTAATGCATGATGATACATTGTTTCCTGCGATTGTGATTCCAGAATAAATATTTTTATGGCACATTAAAACGTCAGTGTAAGCACACATTTTTATTGTATATACCTCACTTGCTTTGCAGTTTATAAACAACTCTAGATAGGTAATTCTGTCTTAAATTTCATTTAGCTAATAACCCTTTGACTAATTTTGTGTCCCATATGGCTTTTTTTTCACTTAATAACAAGATGAAGATCAAGTGTTCAGATGAAGTGTTCAGATAATATTTCAACAATAATCTGGTTTTGAAAGTATCTTTTTTTTTTTTTTCCAGATCACCATTCAGAGAGACAGTGGCCTAGATGTCAGCTCCCCCAAACATGGCAAGATTGACCCCAAAAATGCCCCTCATGTAGGGGGGAACCAGTGGGCTGGAGGCACAGGTACAGTAAGACACATCCCATAGCACCATGTGTATCAAATGGTGAATCACAAAACATACACATTATATTTTGCTTTTTTTATTTATTTTTGGTCACACTTTATATTAGTTGCTACAATGTACATACATAAAATAATAATAATAATTGTTAGGTACGATGTGCTTATTGTGTTCATGTTGTTTTGAAAAACACAAAACACTGCTATTTAGGTGGGATACAGATAAAGTAAGAGATTGGTTTGGTGATATGGTTAGGTTTTAACCCTTAAAACCCAACCATAACCCGAAACTTGTCCCTAACCTAAAATGATTAAAGTGTAATTATAGAAGTAATAACAGAAGTTAATTACAGATGTAATTGCATGCAGGTATTTTTTAAGTACAAGTACAATGCAAAAACATGTACATACACAATAAGTGCACTGCATCAAATGATTAATTTAAATGTTAGTACATAGCAACCATGTCTTGAACATTGGGGGGACCTTTTTTTTTTTTATAAAGCATAAAGAAATAGAATAGTGAAGGAAATTCTAGGTCGATTTCTAGTTGGGAAATAATCATTTTGAACTATTTGCAAATAATATTTGCATTCATTCGCATTAAAATGTGCACACATGCACTTTTATTTGTATGCCTAATATATTGAAAACGTAAAATGTTTCCTGTCTTGTCGTTACACTTAGTTAGGAATTACATGAATCACGTAAATGCATATTTTTGATTCAAAATGGCTATATTTGTGAAAAAAGTTGAGTAGTTTGCATCACTGGCTGTTACTGTAGGTCGTTTAACATTTATATCGCAAAACAGTTGACATGTGTTACGTTTCGCTATTTACATCTTACGTCACTCTTTTTCAACATTAAACTGACGCTTCGTGGTGGAATTCACACTCTGCTTCTGTGAATAGTAAACCCCACCTACTTTGATTTGATTGGCCATCTCAGTCATTTTGACAATGACTAGTGCTGTTAGACCGCTGAGGCAGACCAGACTAAAAATGTAACTTTTAAACTTTTTTTGCCATCCTAACAACATACAGAGTGCTGTGTAATGGAGTGCAGCAGAGCAGTGTAAGAATTTAGGGGGGGACAATTTGGCCATTTCTATGTATTGGTGGGGACCTTTCTGCCTTTCCGTCTATGGTGGTTACAGCCCTGGTACATAGTAGTTAAAGACAGTTAATATAAAGTGGGACTTTTTTTCTACTTATTACAATCATTTTTTTTTTTTTCATTGTGACATTTTACAAAAAATTTCATTATTGCAATGTGATTAAAATAACATTGTTTACATTTTGAAGTATTCACATTTTTTCAAATTTATTCATGCAGCGATTTATAAAAATAACATTTGATGTTGTAAAAATTAATCAAATTATGAAACAAATGAAAATTTTATATTCAATTTGTAAACCTGTAAATAGGCTCTGCAGAAGATAATAGTGTCATTATTCAGCTCAGTTGAACAGTTAGTCCGGTGTTGTTCCAGTTCAGTTCAATAACTGTGTCAATGTGGCAAAGTTCATCAGTCAAGTTCAATTCAGCTAAGCAGCTCTGCAGAAGATAATTGTGTCAATATTTAGCTCAAATCTGTTGATTCAATTCAGTTGAAAAACAGTGCCGATGTTGCAAAGTTAGTGTCGTTATCTAGCTCAACTAAGTTTGGATTTTGTTTTCATCTGTCAAATCACTAATATTACTGAAAAATATTTTAAACCCAACTGAGCATTCCAAAGGCGACAATGGCAAGGAAACAAAACTCCATATTTATACATCATGTTAAAATTTGCTGTACTGCATTTAATTTGTGCATATTCAAAATTTTCTTTACTGTGATACTGTAGAATCTAATTTTACCATAATAATTACAATCTAATGAGAATCACTACCTACTTAAAAACTCATAATAAAGAGGGCCTAATAAATAGGATTCATTTTTCATGTTTTCGTGAGATGTACCCATAAATCCATTTCTAACTCTAAAGCACCCATATCAATGTTTTTTTTTTTTTTTTTCTTCGTTACTCATTGAACTATCACCTAAGTGGTAACTCAACAAATTGTCTATATGTCCGTGTAGGCGGCAGAGATACCGCAGGTCTTGGAGGGAAGGGAGGCCCGTACCGTCTGGACGCCGGACACAAAGTTTACCAGATCTCTCAGGCAGAGAAAGACGCTGTGCCCGATGAGGTGAAGAGAGCAGCACGGGAGATGGGGGAGAAGGCTTTTAAGCAGAGGTACACCCATCTGTCTCTCTCATTCATCACTCACTCAGTTCAAACACTCACAGATTTCTCCAAAAAGCCTACACTTGACCCTGCGTGACCTTTACCCTCTGCCCTGAGTGCCTGTTAATCTCTCCAGATATTTTTCAGTGCTGTCTCAATGACGCTCACGAACACTGTGAAAGCGAGTATCTTCATGTGTGAGGCTTCATTCTATAAGCTTCTGAGATGCCTATATGTATTGCATATGTCCTTTGACAAAAAGGCAATCCTATAATGCACTGCATTGAGCTCAGTAAAAAAAAAAAAAAACTGATATAAGACAGGGTTGTTATACTAAAATCATTTAAAAAAACATTTGTTACTTTACGTTAAACGAAATCTGAAGTACAATAAAATATTTAAAAAACCTATTTATTTCAGTTAGTTAGCAAGGTACCATTTTCATTTAATTTAACTTGATGTATTAAAATAACAACTAAAACTGAGATAAAATTAATAAAAACTATATAGACTTAAAAAAAAAAAAACACAAAAAAAAACACAAAAAATTACCAAAACTTTAACATTAAAATGAAGACAGAAAATATCAAAATATATACTAAAACAAAAATATTAATAAAAACTACAATAGCATCACAATTGCACTGATCCAAAATGGCAAAGGACGCAAGATTATCAATTATACACTCAAAAAAATTACTCTTTGAACGAACATAAAAAAATCATGGAAAGGATTTCCACATGACTAAGTTGCTTTATTTCAGCATTATGCAATTCTGTTATTCCAATTTAATGTACTTACGTTGGGTCAACACAACCAACTTAGTTTTTATTAACATTAAAGGTTTATTTTTACTCTATGCAAAATTCTTGAGTTGTCACAAAACAACTGACTAAGGAAGAATCTATGTAAAATAGTTATGTCCAACTTACTCAATTCAATCATGGACAGTGGTTCCACATGATTGAGACAAGTAAAATCCAATAGATTCAACCATGTTAAATTAACTAGAATAAATTGTGTTCATTTAAAATAAAATAAATAAAAAGCAATAAATAAATAAATAAAAAATAAATTATTTTCATATACATTGATTTTTACAATTAATTCTTCTTGTTTAATTTTGTGATTTACATAACTTTTGTGATGTTCTGTGTTAGAAATCTAGATGTGATACTGGATGCATCCTAAATTGCCTTAACCAAAAACATTGTAAAGCCTAAATTGATCATAAGTCCATTGGTGGCAATGGTTTTACAATCAACGTTACAATGCTTTTGGGAAATGCAACCCAGAGCACTACCACAGTGATTACTTTCTTATTAAAGTAATTTGAAAGTTTGTTAGCAGGTCCTCAACCCAAGCACAAGTGCAACAATTCACCACAATGGTAACCCTAAAACTATTAATTAACAGAAACTTTTAAATACCAACATAATTGAACAGTAAACATTAAAAAGTCTTTCCATTTTCTCATCTTCCTAAAAACTGCTTAAAATAACACTTTATTTCAACATTTACACTCCTAGTTCAGCCCCTTTGCAAAGCATGATGGGAAGTAAAAATCCTGTTTGATTGAGTCCTGGTTGGGTTTACTTGATTGAAACATGTTATTCCAATATGAAAACATCAAGTTAAGTCAAAAAGTAATCGTTTCAAGTCAATTTAACATGAATCAATCACATTTAAACCAGAAACCTGATACAATGGCATTGAATCAAAATAAGTTGTTTAAATAAAGTGAACAGCATCAAAAAATATTTTTTTTCAGTGTATATATCCTTGTATTTAAAGTCAACATTCATTTCCATTCACAACCCATTTTAATTCCATAACGATGCATTTCTGAAAACATTCAGTGTAACGAAAAAGTTGGTTGACTTTATGCATTGGGAACCTATTGGCTCATGCAAAGTGGCGTTAAATACCAGAAACTGAGCCTGACTAAATTTGTGTTTGCTAAAACAATAGTTTTTGGCTGTGCAGTTGGTTAACATGGTCCAATAACCATATGACCTAAGTGACGAAAGAAGAAAATTGAAGTCTTTTTAAAGACTAAAGACAATAAAAGCAACACACATTTTTGGAATTGCATACAATGATAAATCATTCACAATAAGACCATCAACCTGTTAATTAAGAAGGTAAATAGGGTCGATTTAGGCATGAAGAGTGCTTTTGTGTATGACTGCCTATATGTAGAATGATCCAAATCAGTCAGTTGTGCTATGTAGGATGTAGAGAGTACTACGCTTTGGAACGGACAAGAAATACTAAAATGAGTGGCTCATAAAAAACCAGCACGTTTGACATCACAGAATGGACACTACAGAGGTCTTCAAAGGGCCCAGTTATCTCAAATATGCACCCCGTGAATGCTGCGATTCATTAAGCTGCGTGTGCACGCACTGAGCTACACGAAGCAAGTAAATGTGTTTCGTCATGAAGGAGGCCTCTGTTTGAGCCAATGGACTGCACAAAGCTCTTTTGCTCTTTTTTAAAGCTTATAAACGGGACATTTCATAGGATTTTTCATGTTCTTTTGAAATTAAATGGCTTTACTAGAGTTACTGAGGTGCAGTGCTTCTCAACTGGTTTGGCCATGGGACCCATTTTTTCCTATGGTCATTAAGCCGCAACCCAAATTTTTGGGAATTTAAACCAAGCAAATTTATTTCCAAAAAATTATTGACACACACACACACACACACACACACACACACACACACACACACACACACATACATACAAGTAGGCCTTCCGTCTCACTTAACATAAATTATAAGAATATCACTAACATTGATGAATAAACAGTATAAGGTAAGGCAATTAGTCCCAAACTAGTCTTTGTTAATACAATAAAGTTAGTACGTTGGTATGAGCCACCACAGTCATCAAAAATATAGAAAATAACACAATTTTGGTTTAAGGTTATAGAAGCTAGTACACTGGTAAATGCACAATACTAACATGAACTGTTAATAAAACATATTGACACTGATCCTGATGAATGGATTGAACATCATACCTGCAAGCAAATCCTTCCCAGCAAACACGAAACATACCATTTATGTAATTTATTGGTACTTTTTTGCTCATTTTTAATATTCATGACTTACTAACTATCACATGCTCGTAATTTCATTTGCTCTTTATACACAGTGAAGTCATATACAGCATGCGCCTCCGCATTTGCACACGAGCACAGTATAATGTCTGACAGGACAGGAAAGTTCTGTTAGTTTATGTCCATTTTATTAAGACAGGGTCATTAAAATGTAATGTATAACAGGATGGGTGGACTTTCTTCTGTAACACTGTAGCTGTTGCTGTCTTGAATTCTTTTACTCTCAGATGGGATTTTTCTGCTTTGTGTTGCACATTGTTGCAATCTGCATGCTGTCTGTCACGTTCACAAAATTTCAATCTTAGTTGAGATGGCTTTTGTCAGGGGTTTTCACAGGAAGTGGGACTTCATCTACCTTTTTTGCAAGTGTATGTTACACTCCTAAAACCACCATAATATCTTTCGATTTTGATGTGCTACGTTGCAGGAAAAGCTGAATTTGTCATATAAACCCAGTGAGAAAAGCTGTAATGCTTCATGCAATTGTTTCAGCATCTATTGAAAAACACAATAATATTTAAATAATTACATTTGGTCAGTTATTGATTTAAAATGTTATCATTTGAATAAATTATGATTTAGTGAAAGCTGTACAGTAACTTTGAATATTTAAAAATCAACACATACACTACTTTTCAAAAGTTTGGGGTTGGTAAGATTTTGAAGTGTTTTTGAAAGGGGTCTCTTATGCTCACAAACACTGCAGTTACTTGCTTCTATGACTTGCTGCACTTGCTTCTATATATTCTCTGCACTTTTTCACTCTCATTTGCTCCTTCCCACTGCTATTGCATGGCCACGCTGGCCACCTCACTCTCCGGTCTGTGGACTGGTTTGGAATTCAGGAGAAAATAGCAGCAGTCTGTCCTCCCTCCAAAAACACTGCACAAAGAATGTGAGCTTCAGAGGCCAGACAGGAAACCCACAGCGTGTGTGAGTGAGAGAGAGAAGCAAAGCAGGAAGAAGGAGAACGATAATACCACGAGCAAGAAGAGAGCACTCCTTACATGTTACATTGTCTTTTGTAGCACAGAAACAATTTAGCAGCTTTTCCAGACATTTTTGGTCCAGGTGGTGATGGAGAGGTGAGGGATCATTTCTTTTGAAAAGAATCACAGTGTCACAGTATTTTGAGATCACACTGTCTGATCTGATCTCACATCTGATAAGTGTCGATGTGTGAGCGCACCTGAGATCTGTGGGCCGCAACGGTCTAGACACACTTCACACTCTGTTTCCCCTTCATGACATCAAACAGCTCTCACATGCACATGCACACTCATTCACGTGAAGTGTAGGATTAACTGTTGAATCTGTTTAGGGATTGTTGACTTCACCCCACCTGTGCGGCAGAATCCCCCCACCCCTGCTGAGGCCTGTCTATCAAGTGACTAAGGGAATCTTACAAATTCTGTTAAGACCATAGTCCAGGTCATATTTCACCAAGAAAGAAAGAAAGAAAGAATTATATTATATTGTATTATATTATATTATATTATGTTGCTGTTTATATGGTCTTGACACAGTAGAAATGGCTCAATGGCCCCAGGACTCGGGTCTCCTTTACAGTAGGACCCCGAGTGATCACATTCGTAATGATGGGTCGACAGAATGTGGATCCATTTGCAGCTATTTTATTCAATGGACTTACAGAGCAGACAGGGCAAAGGCAGATGCATAAACAGGGACAGGCAATGGTCGAGGCAGGCGGCAGACAAACAGAATCAGGGTACAGGCAAGGATCAGGGCAGGCAGCAAACAATCACAGACCAGGAAACAGGCAAAGATCAGGGCAGGCAGCAAAGGGTCACAGGGAATAAACAGTCCAATCGATAACAGGTAGCAGTCCACAGAAAAACGCTCAGAAATGATCACCAAGGCAAATCAAGACTTCGCTCTGTGTGTGTGTGTGTGTGTGTGTGTGTGTGTGTGTGTGTGTGTGTGTGTGTGTGTGTGTATATGTGTATATGTGTATGTGTGTGTGTGTGTCTTAAATAGTGTGAGTGTGATGCGGTGCAGGTGTGTGTGCAATCAGTCCCAGGAATGAGGGCCCATGGGAAACGTAGTCCGAATGAGAACTGATCAGTATTCCGGTGATGGCTCCCTCCGGCGGTCCGGAGGAAGGGCCGAGGGAGCCACATTCGTGACACCATTGGTTCTACGGACTTTTAATAGATAGTATTTTTAGCGCCTGATTATAATTTCTGCATAATCACGTTATTATTTATATTGTTTAAAATGCGTTTTAATGACCATTAATGTCTTTTGAATTACATGGTTCATATACTAATATATAACTGAAGCTATAGGTTGTGAAATCAGGCATTTCTTGTTCTTACTGTTTTTTAGTTAACTAATGTATGAGTATAGCATACATCTACCCGATTAGCCTGCTAGTTTAGCTTATATTATATTAGGTATGTTTTTTGCTTCCAATATAGTTCCCAACAGTAGTTCCTTATAATAGTAATATTTTATACTATACAACATATATATGCTATTATTGTGTAAAATTAATATTAAAATTACTTTTACAGAACATAATATAGTCAGTGGGTGTTTTAAATGGGTTTTTGGCTAAATGCCTGAAATAAGGTCTGTGGTGAACAAAAGCTTAATATATTTTCAGGTTTTATTCTATGATATAAAATACATCAGTAATACCCTCTTGTGATTTTTTTTAAAGCTTTCACTTGTCTTCTAAAAGGCGGTTGCTATGGGACTACAGAGGTTGTCAAGGACATCAGTAACGTCATCGGCCGAACTGGTCAACTCATTTACTCATCTACGCTTTCACAGCCTTGTTGTGTTTGTAATCACACTCTTGCAAACTATAACTAAAACTTGCAGGGAAAATGTTTTTAAACAAAAAGAGAAAAAATTGTTGGAAGCTTAGTGATGGTGATGTTGAAGTCAAGCGACTATGTTGTAGTTCGTATAGTCTACGTTTAGCTTTTGACTTCTGTCGATTGTGTTTATGCTTCAAAATTCAGAAAAATTGTGTTCATTTGTGAAGCTTATCACGATGAACAAAGCATGTAAGAATCATAAGCTTTTGTTAGTCACAGACCTTGCAGTAATCCAAAAGCCAATGGAAAAATCTTTTTGGGTATTTGTCGAGATGTTAACTTCTGGGTTGGCCTACAAAAATATGTCACTACTGCAGCAATCTGTTTCCTTTTATTTATACTGTTTTAAAACAAAAAAGTGTTACAGTATTTTTCCAGTAATAAGAATCAACTGAAAATGATCATTAAGAATAAAAAAAAAGGAAAATGTCCAGGCTGAATATAGAAATGAGAATTCAGAAAGGAAATTGTCCTAAAAATGTCAGAATGCCAAAAATCTTAATGATTAGCCTTATAATATAAGCTAGTGGTTTTCAATCTGAGGGACAGTGCCAACTAAGGGGCCTCAGAAAACTTCCAATGGGGGCCGCGGGATGACTTAAAAGTCAGTTTTATCTAACAAGCAGTTTTATCATAATACTGGTATTATCTTAGCCTAAATGGGGAAATCTGTGTGTGTGTGTGTGCGTGAAATGTGAGCTGGACATGTTTTCGTGACATTGCAGTGATCACCTTGGGTGACTAGTGACCTGGCAGAGCTCCTGCCTCCATCCCTCTTACACCCACACTGATGAGCCTGGCTGGGCTTTGAGCACCTGGGCGTTGCATGTGTGTGGGTGCTGGTCGTGGAGCTGTAGGGACTTGCCCCAAGAGACATGTTTATCCTACACCTCCTACTCTCAAGTGTGCACTATTCTCTATCTTGACAGCTGTACTTAATGTGTGACTAAACAGATCAATATTCTCTAAAATCCTTCTGCCCCATAACACTCTTTTAAGATGTACTAGACATTGTTTACAAGTTTAGACTTCTCAGGGCAAGAATGTCAATGAAGATAATTTTTTACTTTTTCTGAAGAAAATGTGGCAACACTTTACTTAAAGGATTTGTTTACTTTCAAATGAAAATTACCCCTTTACTCACCCTCAAGCCATCCTTGGTGTATATGACTTTCTTCTTTCTGATGAACACAATCAAAGAAATATTAATAAATATTCTGACACATCCGAGCTTTATAATGGCAGTGAGCGGGATCAACGATTATGAGCTGAAGAAAGTGTCTCTATCCACATCCATCCATCATAAACATACTCCACACAGCTCTGGGGGGGGTTAATAAAAGTCTTCTGAAGCGAAGCGATGCGTTTGTGTAAAAAAAAAAATCCATATTTAACAAGTTATGAAGTAAAATATCTAGCTTCCGGCAGACCGCCTTCCGTATCCTACTTACGAAGAAAGCGTAAAACTCTAGCAGTTCAAAACGCTTACGCTACGTCCTACGCCTTCCCTATTCAACTTACGGAAAAAGTGTAACTGACGCGATGCCAGTTTGCACTTTCTTCGTAAGTTGAATACATAAGGCAGTCTGGCGGAAGCTAGATATTTTACTTCGCTCACTGCCATTATAAAGCTTGCATGCGTCAAGAAAGAAGAAAGTCATACACCTAGGATGGCTTGAGGGTGAGTAAAGCTTGGGGTAATTTTCATTTGAAAGTGAACAAATCCTTTAAAGATGTGGTCTCATGAATAATTGTGACCACAGTTATAATATATAATACTTATCTATTCATTGCAGTGTTGGGGGTAAAGTATTACAAGTAACGCAAGTTACGTAATCAGATTAGTAACGAGTATAGTAATGCAATACTTTTGAATTTACAACATAATATCTGAGTTACTTTTTCAAATAAGTAACACAAGTTACTTTATTTTCCCATTTATTGACTGACACTCTCTTGTCCCCATGTTGAGAGAAATCAGGAGCAAATGCAGAGGTGTTGTGTGCGATGTGTAAACATGATGGTTATTGTAGTTGTGAGCATTTACTCATCTCACTGGCACAAAAACAGATTCAGTATCCCTCAAAATTAATATATTAATAACTGAAATTCAGAATATTCAAACTCAGAATATTACGCAAACCTGCAATATTAAATATGTTAAATAATACAAATATACTTTATGTATTTAATCTCACTTTATAAACCAATGTCTTTGCTACTGACCTTCGATGATCCAATTCAGCCATACTAATAAGCTAAAATGACTTTAGATGAACATCACATTTGTCTTTCATTGTTTTGTTTTTATTGCTGAAGTAAGAGTGTTGAACTTTCTTTTATTGATTCTATTCTTCTGCAATCCAGAATGGCAGCACAACTGAAAGGTTTGTTTGAGTTGCACCCTTTACTGTACAGGCGTGAATTTGCATTTCCTTCAGCCTGTTTTTTATTTGTGTGAAAGTGCATTTACATTAGCCAAAAATAGAACATTTTTTTATTATTTAAAAACAAACAAAAGCAAGCAAGCCCAGCCCAGGTGAGAAAAAGTAATGCAAAAGTAATCCATTAAAAAGTAACTAACACAGTTACTTTTTGTAGGGAGTAACTCAATATTGTAACGCATTACTTTTAAAAGTAACTTTCCCCAACACTGATTCATTGTTACACCTTTAGAAAGTATAGTGCATTAAAACACATGACAAACAACCAATTTCAAATTCTGCAAATATAATAATGCATTTTAACTTTGGTCACAATTATTTATAAAAATGTATAATGCATTATAATGTACATTATGAATACCTTTATAGTGCATTAGACATAAAGGCTTTAAGTCAAGTGTAACCGAAAAGGTTAGTAGTTCTTGTACAGAACTCACCACAAAGATGCTAGAAGGTTTTGTATGGGAATTACTAGGGTGGTTGTTAAATGGTTGCTTACTGAAATGCACAATTTTGAAGAATTATTCATATCTTACATACTGCAGTTTAAAACATATGGTTAGAGTTTTGTTCAAATCTCACATGAGCTGTAATAATGATGGTGCTTTACTCTGTACACATACTTTAGTCTAAAGTGTTGTGTTTTTGTTACAGGCTCAAGGAAATTGAGATGAGTGAGTATGATGCCACCACTTACGACCGTTTCTCAGGAGCGGTCAGACGACAGGTCCAGTCACTCCGCATCATTCTGGACAGTCTGCAGGTAAACACCTCTAGTAGTCCCACTCCAGGTGTGTTCAGGGCATTAAGTGGGCTCAGGACATTCTACTGGTTTCTGCCCTGTGCATTAAAGGCTGCCGTGACTAGTCCAGGGGTTCCCAAACTTTTTCATGTTAGGACTCTCTTAGAGAGGTTTAATTTATCTCAAGACACACCACAGACTTTTTTTAGTGAAATGATGAGAAAACTTACTTAATATAATTGCATTATCATATGGCTTACATGACCACTCAAAAGTTTGGAATCAGTAAAATATTTAGCTTTTAAAAGTCTCTTATGCTCACTAAGGCTGCTTTTGTTTAATAAAAAAAAAAAAAAAATACAGTAAAAACAGTAATATTGTGAAATATTAAAGTTTAAAATAAGATTTTCTAATATTTAAAAATATAGTATTTGCAAAAGTACAGCATTTATTTGAAATAGAAATCTTGTACCTTTTAATGGTCTTCACTATCACTTTTGATCAATTTAATGCGTCTTATTTAAAGTCTCCTTGTGGTGAAAATCAAGTTTTTAATGTTGTTTATATATCTATGTGGTGTTTTTAATATGCTTCAAGACGAAACCATGTGCAATTTCATAGGTCAACACCACTGCTGAGTATTTTCTCTGTAAAACTGCAGTGATCAAAAGGCATCAACATGCCGGCGGGCTTTAGCATATCATTAAAAGGGTTAGTTCACCCAAAAATGACATTTCTGTCATTAAGTACTCACTCTCATGTTGTTCCACACCCGTAAGACTTCGGAACACAAATTAAGATATTTTTGATGAAATCCAAGAGGTTTTTTTTATCCCCCAAAGAAAGCAACGTAATTACCGTCATTCAAGGTCCAGAAAAGTAGTAAAGAAAATTGAATCGGTGTCTACAACATGGAATAACATCCATGAATGTAATTCATAAACTTTACTAGGCAACTTTACGACCGACCTCGCCACCAGCCACTGGTGACATGTGAACACAGCTGGACAGATTTGTTCAGTTCATTCAGCAAAAGATATATTAGACCAAATCTTTTTGAATGATTCATTAAAAAAAACATTTCATTAGAGTCTTTTGTGAAACAGACTACATAGGTTGTGTTGTCTGTTCAAGGAGCGCCACCTTTGAAAAGTGGTGCAGGAAACACTGCTGTGATTATGCGTCATGTCAAAAATATATAAATATAAATAGGTCTATTTATATTTTAATATTTATTTTTAATATTTGTGACATGGCAGATTGAAAACTGCTGATCTTCGATTAGTTGTGCCACTACTACAGTATAGTTGATACATTGAGTCTGAACTTGACAAAAACAGTAAAGTGTGCACACAAAGTGTATGAAGATTCATTTACATAAAAAATTGGCCTGCTGAATAGTCAGCTGTTTTTCTGAATGACTAGCCGATTAGTTGCAGTGAGTATCCGTGCAAGCTCTAGTGTGCACGTGCACACATGGACACGCATGTAACCACACCTACAGTATTCCTTTAGCATCTCAGCCAACTCACGAGAGGGCCATCCTGTGAGTCCAAATGAACGTGCTTTGTTATTATTATTAGGCGTCCTGCCCTCCTGATTGGTCTGTCGATATGGACCCAGGCGGTCGGCATTCTGTATGGAAGGATGTCCGGTAGTGCGTCTGATCTTTTTTGTTTGGGTGTGGGTGGACAGAGTGCTAGAACTCGGGTGGAGTTTCTCAGAAAATGCTGATTGAAGACCAGCTAGTTTCCATGTCTACGTTCAGCTAAACCAGCATCGGCAGCTCGGTCTGATCTGAGATCTGTATCCGCTCATGGGGATTCCCTGTGCTGTGTGAACGGAGGGCTGGCTCCAGCCTCAGGGAGGATCAGGTTCCTCTTTGGCAGCCCATGCAAGGAGCTCTGCTCAAAGACAGATGTGTTTATGTGAAAACATGGTGACAAGGATTATCTCTGTCTGTCTTTCACAGTCCAGTCCTCTAAATCAGCACTATCTCCTTTCACCTACAATAGTGCTGTAAAGAGAGCTGGCAGCCATAGTGGCATGTGTGTGGTCCAGATGAGCACACTGGCATCATTCTGTACTGGTCCTGTCCTGAGAAGAAGTTAACCTCCGTGTCACCCTGAGCCTCTGTTCTCCGCTTGGGATTTTTCCAGATAGTAATTTGACCACTGCCTATTCATTTGCTCCTGTAAAGATGGCGACACATACACTAACAGTCAGAAGTTTGGAAACATCTAATCATTTGTTACTAGCATTCCAAGATGTTGAAAATAATAACAATAATAATAATAAAGTCTTCAACCAGCTTCGTGAGGTGCATCTTCGTATGCTGGGGACATTTTTTAAACACTTTTTATGGTCACATGTTTGCTGGACACATATTGACCGCTAAATTAATTAAATAAATAAATACATAAATTTACAGGTACATTTTTACATTTTTTAAGATCATGAGAAACAAGTAAAGTTTGTCTCCTGAACTCCTGAATGTTGCATGGTGAGTTTTAAGTTGGTAAGAAACATAGAAGAACACAAACAACAACATCTCATCTGTTTTCAAAGGAATGTATATGAGAGCTGTAAAAAAAAAAAAAAAAGAGCAAAACAGCAAATTTGGACCCCTGCCTTTACTCTGTAATCACTGCTCATATGGTTTTCCACAACTGGCTCTCCCAAACATGTTGAACACATGCACATTCACACACCTACCTGGCTGATAAGTGTTCGCAGCAAGTTGTCCTGTAGTTTGTGGTATATTCACTCTCAGGACTCTGACCACATGCTCTATGATCCTGTTATAATAGCTTGAGGACATTTATTAATGGTGTTTGCAAAGGCAAACATCATGATATTGCATATACTTAGGGTTAGCTGTTTTTCAAAACCTTTCAAAATAACCTAAAAAAGTGTTTTAGTTCAGTTTAAAATAGTGTTGTCAAAAGTACTGACCATGATACCAAGTTGGTACTGAAATTTGAAAAATATCACACTTTGAGCGGATTCGTAAACACCTCTGATTGGCCTTTGTGTTCATGCGCTCATCAGACATGTCTGTTGGCCTGTTTACATCTGGTCACTTCATGCGTTTTCTCTGATCGGATAGCTATCCAATCGTGAAAAGACCAGATGTAAATGCCCTCCGAAATGCATTCGAGATGGATATAAATCTGATCGTTCAAACCACTTCAGGAGGTGGTCTGGGACGCATTCCAGTCAAAACAAGTCTAAATGCATCTGGTTGTTGAAACCACATATGTAAATTTAACTCCTCCCAAAAATGCTAAAAAAATAAATGTGTGAGAGCGTGTTATAGGCTATATGACGTTATATTCAGATATGACAGCAAGACAACGCGCAAACTGCTGCAAATCAAACTGAAAGTAAGTCGCAGGCGCTCAAAACACAATCATCTTCATTAAAAGTAATGAGACTAAATAATCTTACCAGTGCTGTTGCCGCGCTCTCTCCTATTGCGGTCTTTGATTTTGAAATTAGCTGATGATCAATAAAATACAGCTCATATTTGTTGCTTTCGGTGATGTGAATTGAAGATTGGATATATATATCCGTTTTGCGGAGACATGTTTATGTGGTCAAGTGTAAATGGAATCGTTTTTATAAATCAGATATCTATCTGATCAGAGAAAACGCATGAAGTGACCAGGTGTAAACAGGCCCTGTGATTGGCTACAATGATCAGCGCTTCAAAAACATTGTAAATGTTGTAAATGGACATCAATAACGCTCTTCACCGAGCGCTTACACACTTCCGTGTGCTTTTAAACGCTCCTGTGCGTTGATCATTGTAGCCAATCACAGACATATCTGATGAGCGCGTGAATACAAAGGCCAATCAGAGGTGTTTACGAATCCGCTCAACAACGTTCAAAGCGTCATGTTTTTTAAATTTCAGTACCAACTTGGTATCGCAGTCGGTACATTTGACAACACTAGTTTAAAATGAGTATATCATTACTGTATTGGCCGATATTGAGAACTTAATTTTCATGCTAATTTCCTGTATTTTTACATTGTGATATACAATTCTGTCATCTAGCACACACATAAAGCTAATAATTTATGAAAACTGTTAAATGTAATCTTTAGCATATGTCAAAATTAATATCCATTTTTCATGCTGTACACTATAATGCCTAAATGCCTTTTATATTGGAAAATTTGATATTGAATTAGTGTTTTATTTTGTATTTAGACAAAATAGTAGAGAAATTTAAGAAGAACTATTTAATGGTTGTCGGTCATAACAGGAAAAATTATTTCCGAACTGGGGTTTGCAAACCCCTGGGCGTTCATGGGGAAACATCATTTTATGAAATGATGAAATGCTAATAATTTATTAAATCATAAAACTGTATAAAAAAAAAAATGTTCAGCTGACAAAAAAGTTTGGAAATCTGTTCCGTAAATAAAAGCGGTGTGTTTGTTGTGGGCAGGTTATGTTGTAACATAGTTCCGTCATCATTCAAGTCTTGGCAGCATTTAGGTGGAAATGGAGCATTAGAGCTCTTTTTCACACAGACTTGAGATATGACACAGAATAGAGCAGATGATCTCATCCATTCAGTAAATCCCTGGAGTGCCGTCATCCTCTGTGCCTTTTCTTCAGCTCATGACTCTTTATTACAGTGTGACTTCACACTTCTGTCTGAACCTTTTGCAAGAGCGTGTGTGATGCTTTCATTATTACCTGGATAACTATAATGGGTTTAATAATGGGTGATGCAAGTATGTCTGTGAATGTGTCTGAAATTGTGTGTGCTTGAATTTGCTTGCACGTCTGTCTTTGTACGTGCTTGTTTTCATGTGTGCGTGGAGTGATGTGTTGGGTCATTGTTCTTCATGGAGACCTGACATGCTTGCTCATATAATGAGAGCCACATGTGGAAGTGCTTCTATGGGTGTTTGTTGATGTTTGATCCACGTTTGAAGCATAGGAGGTCAAGGACCCGCTGGGGGTCGTGATGTTAGCTCACGTTTAAGTATTAAAACTTCAAATAATTTGTACATTACTTACATTCTTCTTACTTTTTTTTTTTTTTTTTTTGTACTTCACAGCACAGACTTTTATTACAAAACTTTTATTTGTCTTTGCTAATTATTTTATTTTAATATAAAGTGTAGAGCTAGAGCTGAACCTCACTAAACTGTAAATGGTGTTTGTGTTTTAGGCTAAAGGGAAGGAGAGGCAGTGGCTGAGGAATCAGGCTCTGGGCGAGCTGGATGATGCTAAGATCATTGACGGACTAACAGGAGAGAAGGCCATTTATAAACGCAGAGGAGAGCTGGAGCCAGAGGTGAGAGCTCACATTGATCACTCAGTATTCATCACTAAACAATAATGGTAAAGCCTACAGGTCAAAACAAACACATATGAATTCAAATTCACAACATTTTTTAAGCAAATAACTACTTATATTTTGGTCTGTTTCTAACATAAATCTTAAGGTCAGCATGATATGAAAATTCATTTTCTAAATGCATGTTATTGATCTTATTGTGAACATATGTTATTGTGAGCATATGTTTCTTTTCTTTCTTTCTTTTTTATTAACCTTGTAAAAGCTCTGATATACTCACAGTGAAGTTCTTTTTCGTTCTTCGCTTAGAAGTTAAAAAAAAGTTTAAAAATATATTTTCAGTGGTATATTGTTAGCAAACATCCAGACGCCATCCACACTGCTGAGCCTGGTGTTTAGATGAATATGTAAATATGTGCCACATGCTTTCCTCTCAATAACAAAATAAACACACAACAAAATGACAGCGGTTATGGAAGCCTCTAATCATATGTTTGCACAAGCTCTGCAGTTTGGCACTCCAGTCAAGTCGTGTCATGTTAATTTATTTATATAGCTATTTATACAATAGATTGCTTTACAGGCAGCTTTACAGTTTTAAGGCCCATTCACACCAAGGACGATAACGATAAAAATAGAAAATAATAGCAGTCTACACCACAACTATAACGATAACGGCACAGAGAAGCAATATCGTTGGAATCACTTTCAGAACAATTTTTTCCAGCAGATGAACAATGAAAACATTGACAGCCAATCAGAATCCGTCCTGCTTTAAAGGGGACCTATTATGCCCATTTTTAATTGTAATTTAAGTCTCAGGTGTCCCCAGAATGTGTCTGTGAAGTTTCAGCTCAAAATACCTCACAGATCATTTATTATACCATGTTGTAAATACCCATTTTTGAGTGCATGTGTCTTTAAATGCAAATGAGCTGCTGCTCCCCGCCCCCTTTCCAGAAAAGTGCTTCCTTCAACAGCTCCTGCCTGCATCGGATACTCTGCCAAATACTAACAAAACATCTGCTTGATTTTGATTATCATCTATATCATGATCACGCTCACAGACATTGCAGTTCTTCTTCATCATGAACATTTTTTATCTGCGTGTGTTTTTTTTTATCTGCATGTGACATTAGATCTGTGGCGCATTCCCTTCAAAAATAAAACTAATAAATGAAGACTGTTATGTTCACTCTCACATCCAACAGCAAAACACTTCAATCGCTTACAAGACATTCTTGTCACTACAGCTTCTCCGGCCTGGAGAAAATGGCAGAAACTATGCTAATGCGGCAAAGTCTGTTAGCAGTCGTGGGTGGGGCCTGTTCAATGTGACGTCACTTTATATAGAATCTGCAAACAGCTTGTTCTGAGACATTGCTAATGATTTATGGGGATTAAAAAAAGAGGAGTTGGTGGATTTGTACAATTATAGGGTGGTTGTATACACACACTGCCGACACACATTTATGTTCAAACACCACGTAAAAGTAAATTTTGCATAATAGGTTCCCTTTAAATAGCTGGAGCATTTAAAGCGGCAGACGAGAAAACTGCAGCGCGTGCTTAGAATAAACAGAACGATATTGTGCATTGGTGTGGATACTAATATAGATATTTTATAGTTATCGTTAACCTTGACAGACTGAACAGTAGAAATGAACCGGAGAAGATTTCCATGTCAAAGAAGGCGGAGCCCCAGAGCCACACCCACCTATTATGCAATCACCACTTACCAGTCGAAGGTGTTTAGCAGCCGGAGCAAACTTTTCTGGAAAGCTGTTTCCAATTCCTGAAAACAAACTTCATTTTGGCCTGATTTTGTTCGAAGTGACGCCACACCAGCTTGTTCTTCAGTTTCGCTTGAAGTGTATCAAGGCTTTAATTCTTAATCAAAATGTGATTACTGGATATTTCAGTGAGACAACAGACTTCTCTCTGTTGACGTATGCTAGACTTCTCAGGTCATTTTATCCGCTTAAACCCCGCCCCTTTATTGCAATTGACTGCAAGGTCGCATTCAGATCTGCCTCCATCAAATCAACAATTTATGGATAGAGCTAAGTTCCACTTGACATTTTTTCTTTACCTATTATCCGTTTCACTTGGATGTACAAAGATCCATTTTGTCGGATGGAAGCAAGGGAGGCAGTACATCCTCAAGAATTCAGATAAGAACATAATTCACAATACAAAAAAAAAAAATAAAAATTATGAAATATGAGATGAAACAACACTTGTTTTTTGTCTCTATGTTGGTCACTATGAAAAGAGGAGTAGGAACATTCTTCAAAATTTCTCATTTTGCACTCCTTAGAAAACAGCATACAAGTTTGGAAGGACATAAAGTAAATAAATAATGTCTGAATTTGAATTTTTAGGCAAACTATAACTTTAAGGTGTAGCATTCTTGTTAGACTTCCTGATGTTTGACTTTTCTTTCTTCTATTCCTATTGTTTCTTCTACTGGTATCGTTGAATTCCAGTTTAGCAGACACTCACAGCAAGAAGGTCATATTATATTTACTGTTTCCCATAAGCGCATACTTAAAATCTTTCTGAATTTATTGTAATGAGTTCTTACAGTGGTGCCTTAATATATTATGTGGCTCCTGTATAATCCATTAAAAACCTCATTGACCATGAAGCCTTTCAGAAGAGGAGTCTGGGCAAAAAGAACGTTGCAATTAAACAAACCACATAGTAACTGTATTAAATGATTTTCCTAATTAAATATCTGTCTGGTCATTTGAGACTGAATGTGTGGATGACTTATGTGTTTTTCCTTTGGTCTGGCTGCAGTTGGGGTCTCCTCAGCAGAAGCCGAAGCGTTTACGTCTGCTAGCGGACGTCTCTGGCAGCATGTATCGTTTTAATGGCGTCGACGGCCGTCTGGAGCGCTCCATGGAGGCCGTGTGTATGGTGATGGAGGCTCTGGAGAGCTACGAGCACAAGTTTAAGGTGAGATTTGAAAATCAGCCATCGGCTCTGTTCCAAAACATAGTGAACTGTCTGTGTAGGCAGCATTTTAACACTGTTCCAAAGTAGGCAGCATAAGTTTCCTTCTTTTGACCAAATTCTTAGGTACCATCACATTAAAACCTTCATGAAGAAGGCAATCTCAAAATCAATTTTTCTGACTAAAAGGGATAGCTCACCCAAAAATGAAAATTATCCCATGATTTACTCACCCTCAAGTCATCTTAGACGAACACAGTCGGAGTTGTATTGAAAAATATCCTGGCTCTTCCAAGCTTTATAATGGGAGTGAATGGCGCTCCTGATTTTGAAGTCCAAAAAAGTCCATCCATCCATCATAAAAGTGTGGCTACAGGGGGTTAATAAAGGCCTTCTGAAACGAAGCGATGGGATTTTGTAAGAAAAATATCCATATTTAAAACTTTATAAACTAAAATATCTAGCTTCCTTCGCAAATCAACTTACACCAAATGAGTAACCTCTGATGCAATGTATGACGCAGGATGTAGGAGAAGCGTGAGCTTAGATGCTTCTCGTGGTTCAAACAAATAGGGCTGGGCAACAAACTCAGGCTCCTCTTCTCTTATATCGAAATTCTCCAAAATTTCTCTTTAAAAATTCTTGTTTTAGACTTCTAATTTGTGACTGGTGTCTTGTTTTGCTCTATCCTCTTGCTCTATGTCATGCGTCGGGTCAGAGGTCACTCTTCCGGGATTTTTGGGTGAACTATCCCTTTAAGTAAAAAAACAAAACATAAAAAAAAGGTCAAAGATGACGGACATGTGTTCAAAATTTGTGATCAGTAAGATTTTTTATTTTTTTTTATACCATGGCTGCAATTAGTGTATTTGATCAAAAATACAGTAAAAACAGTTTAAAATAGTAAAAACAGTAAATAATAATTAGTTTTCTATTTGAATACATTTTAAAATGTAATTTATTCCTGTATAAATGATTATTATAATTTATTTGAAGTAGAAATCTTTTGTAAAAGTAAAACTATCTACTGTCACTTTACAACCAATTCACAAAAATGTAATGGTGGCACAGTAGATTTTGAGACACTGCCTTAAATTTGAAATAAATTCATGCATCTGCTCAGTGAATCTAATTTTGATGACCATGTCATCTTGGTCTAAGTTGACCACAGAGTTCAAATTTAGTCTCTACACGTTGATGCATCTCAATCTTTTCACCACAAACACTTTCGTCACTCAATGAAAATAGCAAAAACTGTTTACAGTAAACCACCTCCAGGCAACACACCATGGAAACCGAGTGAAAACCTTCGGCTGATCTGATGAGTAATAGGGATCTCCCCACCGCACATGCTGACACACTGTTATGGAGGTTGCCATGGCAATAAGGATGATGTGAAATATCCCCAGAAGCTTCCACATACTCAGTTACCATAGAGACAGTCATGCTGGTTTAGGTTGATTAGTGGTTAGCAGCTCTCTGGGAGGCCTCTGCCTCTCAAACTCTCTCTTTCACTTGATGTTCCTCTTTTTCCTCCGTCCATCTCTCTGTCTCTGTTCATCTGAGCTGCTGGCAGATGCTCTGGAGGCTGTGAATCACGGCCCTTGTTGGGAGCTGCTCGCAGATTTGTAGCGCCTGCACAAAAGT
This sequence comes from Ctenopharyngodon idella, assembly GCF_019924925.1. NCBI lineage: Eukaryota > Metazoa > Chordata > Actinopteri > Cypriniformes > Xenocyprididae > Ctenopharyngodon > Ctenopharyngodon idella. Next base: position 28,465,619 of record NC_067228.1, read on the forward strand.
TGATCTGTTATCTCCATTCCGGGGAGTTTGGGGGAGGAAAGCAGCGGAAGATATGCAGCTGTGGGTGTCAATGGCTCACATTATCCCGTTCTTCTCTAATTTGCATCAACACTTTAAATGTGTGAGGTCGGATCTGAGGCTGGACGATATAAATATAGATAATATGTAACATTTGTAAAACAGCTGGATCCGGTGCAGTAATTTTGTTGGACATGCAGCATTCCAGGAGTTCTGATGTTTCAGTACTGAAACATTTCACAGTTTCTCACTCAGGGCAGTGCATTGCTTACGTATTGAAATATACAGCAATATATTTTATTACATTTTATTTAAGGCGAGGTAGTTATCGCACTTACTCAAAATAAGTACTGAGTAATATTAATAAACTACATGTACTTACTATAGAGTTATGGTTAGGGTTTGGCTTAGGGTTAGTTACTTGTAATTATGCATAAATTACTGTTATTACTATAGTAAGTACATGTAGTAAAGTGTAAGTACGTCACCTTAAAGTGTTAACATATTTTATTAAATTTTTTGGCAATGTAAGTTAACCAGCATTGATGATTTTATCACACTTTTTGTGTTTGCAAACAGCGATGACGTTTTTATGGGCAGAGCCTACCTGGTGGCAGAAAATGACAGTTCTGCATTAGCAGTCTGTGGAAGCCATGGAATAAAGGAATAAAAAAAGTTCATTTTGAGTTTATATCTCACAATTCTTAGAAGGAATTACAGAATTGTGAGATATACTCGTTATTCTTTCTTTTTCCCCCAGAATTGCGAGTTTGTATCCTGCAATTCTAACTTTTTCCCTTCAGAATTGTGATATAAAGTCCGAACTGGGAGATATATACACTTAAATGCAAGAAAAAAAGTCCAAATTTTGAGATAAAAAGTTATGTTTAAAAAGTTATGTAAAATGTTATAGGTTTAAATATTATGTATGTATCTCCCCTATTAACTGCATATGTGAATATTATGTAGACTTACTGTTTACATCAAATTCATGCTTTAATAGTAGAGTAGATCATTGCAGGTTTCATCAGTCCAGTCTGTGAATTGCAATATAAACATCTGCGTTTAGCTTCAAAGGGTGTCTTCAATGACAGTATTCTATAAAAATGAAGACTATATTTTTTGCATAACGATTCTGACATCCAAAGGCACAAAAAAATCATTTTTCTCTTATTCTGTGGATTTTGCCCATTTTCCTCCACTTGTTACCGCTGTTTTTCTGCCACCTATGCACCCGCAACTGCAAGTGACGTAACTGTGATGTCTGCCCCAAATTTATTCACCAAGGCTGCATTACATTGATCAAAATACAGTAAAAACAATAATATTATTACATTTTCAAATAACAATATTTTCAATCATATGAATATATTTTAAAATGTATTCTTGTGTTACAAAGCTGAATTTTCAGCATCATTACTCCAGTCTTCAGTGTCACATGATCCTTCAGAAATCATTCTAATATGCTGCTTTGCTGCTAAAGAAACATTTCTTATTATTATCAATGTTTAAAAAAGTTGTGCCACTTCATATTTTTGTGGAAATCATCATACTTTTTTTCAGGATTCTTTGATGTTCAAAAGAACAGCATTTATTTGAAATAGAAATCTTTTGTAATATTATAAATGTGTTTACTGTTACCTCTGATAATTTTAACATGTCCTTGCTGAATATTTTTTAAACTTACTAGCTATATTGCACAGCACTATTCAGATCTCAGTTTGAGTGTAGAACCTGTAATAGATGGTGACAAAGATTAATGAAGTGACAGTGTTATGTGAGATGGTAAGTATGCTTGTGTGTGTGTGTGTGTGTGTGTGTGTGTGTGTGTGTGTGTGTGTGTGTGTGTGTGTGTGTGTGTGTTAGGTGTGAGGTGTGTGTGAAGTGTGTGTGTGTGTGTGTGTGTGTGAGGTGTGTGTGTGTGTGTGTGTGTGTGTGTGTGTGTGTGTGTGTGTGTGTGTGTGTGTGTGTGTGTGTGGTGCCAGATTTTATGGCCCCACCTTGGCTGTTTGCTCATCCAGCTGGCCTGTCATATATCTGTTTTTTTGTGACACTTACATAATCTGCATTACATAAAAGTGCACCTAATAACTCATCCACCTGTGATCTCAAGGCGGGTGTCACACACATTCTTCTTCTCATTTGCCCTTTGATCCGCTCAGCTCTACAGGTTACACATTAGTCTGTGTCCCCTTAGTCTCACGTAGCCAAACCTTTGACAATCAACATAGAGTCTGGTCCACATTGATGCTTTTTCTGGCCAAGATGAAAACCAGTCTGACTCCAGATAATGTGTGCAAAAGTCAGCCAGTCAAATCTAAACTGGTCATTTCAGCCAGTTTTCTGTGCAATATACTTCAGTGGGCATTGCTTGAAACTGAGACTAGTGTCCTCTTGATATGACCAGCCAGAAGTATACTGAAGATGTATTGACGTAATGGAATGTGATGTATTCAAGACTCTCACTGCCATCAACTGTTGCATTGTTGAGCTGGACAAGATTTTATTATGAAACTTCCTTTGACTATTCATGAGTGTAACTCAAAATAGCATCATCTTTGTCATTATAGCTGATTTACATAATCTTTTTATTTTGTTTTACATGATTGAGGTGCACTTCTAAAACATCTTTTCTTGCAGAGTGTTTATTCCAGCATTGGACATATCGTTATTTGTCTGCTCATTATTTTCCTGGCAGAGTGGACTAACCCTTCTCCTTCTTCCTGTTTTTTCCTCTGTAGTATGATATTATGGGGCACTCCGGAGATGGTTTTGACATAGAACTGGTCAGATGTGACAAAGTGCCTAAGAACAACAAGGAGAGGCTGAAGGTTTTGAAGGTACAGTAATGCCTCTGTAATGCAAATGTGACCTCATTTCCTTTTTTTGTTTTGAAATCTATGCTCTTATGAATTCACTTGTGCTGACGTAGTAGCAGCATTTCTCCTAGAATTCCTCCTATTGTCTTATGTGACCACACCAGGAAGAAAGTCAAGCATAAATTCTCAGACATGAGACTGTAGGGATGGTCACTGGGATTCATTGACGCACAACTGCAGCCAAATTGGGGCCTTCAAAAATGAAACAATCTACTTTATTTCCAAAGCAAAGTGCTACTAGTTATATTTCAGCCCCTGGTGTTTTAAAACAGTTGTCTGATTACAGCCGTCACAGAAAAAAAACATTTAAACCACTGGCAAAATTACACTTTTACTTTGAAATCACAGCTTTACACTTGAAACAGAAAGTTATTCAAGATTTATTCTCTGAAAATAATCTTATCTTTCGCAGTTTAGTTATCAAGTATCACTTGCCTTAAAGCCAATCACACTATAAGATTGAAGCTTGGCGTCCTTTCATGTTTTAAAATTGCAACTAGTATGCGATTTAAAAAGTCATGTCTTGATCCATTTGCAAAGTGTGCAACACACTCAATAAATTTCAAACAGGTTTTAAATGTGACCAAATAGTCGTCAGGTGTGTGCACTGTCCTGACTATCAAGAAAACAGCGGAGATCCAAGGAAATTGCAAAATGGAAAAAGAGCAAAATAGGACAGTAAAGCCCAAAGTATGCCTCCGTTTTGAGGCAAACGCGCACAAGCAGAACACATAGTCTTTTAAAGTATACTCCATTTGATAACGTGCACAAACACAGGCAGTCGACACAGGCACACTAGAAAGTTTCATCCTTGTCCAGTGTCTGCACTATTTCTCTCCAGACGTTATGAACGATAAAAATGGTTTCGTACTCTTTTAAACTAGATTTTCAAGTATCACTAATTCGCACCACAGTGTCCTCTGTTTCTTTTTAAAATGTGAAATAATGGCAGTGTCAAACAAATTAATGCAAAAAATTCAAGACGCACGTGCAAGTAAAATCAGGCTGTGCGCGTACCATGCTGGTGACGAAATTTACATCACGCACACTGTACACATTCCCTATTGTACATGTAAAAAACAAGTATACTTTGGGCTGTAGGCATTAGGAAATCAAAAAAACATCAAACTGCTCTCTAACCGCTGTCTCTGTATTTTCTGAAGCTGTACAGTATTCTGTCCCACCACAGTTTCATAATAAACTGTGTATATTTTTACACTTCTCATAATAATAAAAGTCTCTAATGTTGTTTTGCGCAATGTTTTGACAAAGCGTCTGTCAAGCGAACTAAAATCGAAAGCGTTTGTAATACTGTTTTTACAGCAACTGCAGTTTTCCGCCAAAATAAAAGCTTGAGTGTTTAACTCTTGCAAGTGAAGAAATTATGACAGTTGTGTAAAGTAAAATAATGTACTTATTATGGAATATTAATTTTTCATTTACACTGCAAAGACTTTTTACTCTGTTCAATTTGAACTCCAAAAAGTGGATTAAGCTCTTAATTTTAAACTCTCAATGTGCACCAGATTGATTTATTTAACTTTAAAATAGGGCTGTCAATAGATAAATAATTTTTAATCACGATTTATCACACCCTTTTGTGTGATTAATCGTGATTAATACATTCTTTTTGTCATCATTTGCTATATCCAGCAAAGTAAACCATCAAATTGAAGGGTGATTTTTCTGCAAGCTTTTTTTTTCAGCTGAAAATTCAGGTGTCTTTCCAAAAAAGGACACTTGGAGACTCCAAAAGGACACCAAATTACCAAATGTGACCCTGGACCACAAAACCAGTCATAAGTTGCACGGGTATATTTGTAGCAATAGCCAACAATACATTGTATGGGTCAAAATTATTGATTTTTCTTTTATGCCAAAAATTATTAGGATATTAAGTAAAGATCATGTTCTATGAAGATATTTTGTAAATTTCCTACTGTAAATATATCAAAAATTTATTTTTGTGAGTGAATATGAATTGCTAAGGACTTCATTTGGACAACTTTAAAGGCGATTTTCTCAATATGTTGATTTTTTTTTTTTTTTTTCCAATAGATTTTCAAATAGTTGTATCTTAGCCAAATATTGTCCTATCCTAAAGACCATACATCAATGGAAAGCCTATTTATTCAGCTTTATGATGATGTATAAATCTCAATTTCTAAAAATTAACCCTTATGACTGGTTTTGTGGTCCAGGGTCACAAATGATATAAGGAGTCCATATAATACATTTATTTATGCACATCAAAGCACCCATAAAAAAAAAAAAACATAACAGAAAAAAACTTTTCTGACTTCACGGTGTATATTATGTGTACAATGTAACATCTGAGATTGTTCAAAGTCAAGTTGCAATACCGAACAGGACCACATTTGCGCATCAATATAATGGTCTCACACGTGCTTACTGTACGACTCCTGTACGTCACCGCAATCGTCTTTACCTTGATTCCAATCATTCATCAAAACTTTACTAGTAAGATGCTGGTTTGCTTTATCCAGCCGAGAAACATAGTTTGCGTATCATCTCTGGCCATACAGCGGTGGGATGTTTTGACTTTCAGTCTATATTTCACACAGCATGATCATGGGTTTGCATTCTTCAGAAACAATCACAGAATATGAGCTCGTGTTTTAAAGCGAAACAGACACTGGAAAGAATAATTCACTGAAAACGCAACGTGACTCTCTATTCTCTCTTTTATCTCTGATGTAATGAGCCTGGTTTTCTTTACATTGGCGCTGTTTGGGACTGATTGTTTGAATGAATTCGCTTACTGGATTATTGGACTGAAAACTGTCCCAGAGTTTGACAAAATGACAGAATGACATAATAATCTGATCGCAAACAGAGAAGCGAAATCAGGTTAAAGGGTTTGACTAGGGTATGTCAACTGCGTGACATAAATTACGTTAATGACGCAATTTTGTGTGCTTCAGTAATTTATTTGCGTTAAATTATTTTAATGTGTTAAGGATTTTGAATTAATCGCATATGTTATTGCGTTAACGATGATAGCCCTACTTTAAAATATACAAAATTTTCTTCCATGGGTGAATGTCCCTGGACCCCCCATGAGTGACCAAACATCTACCCCCCATAGTCTCACAAAATCCTCTGGGAAACACTGCTGTAGCTGTATTTCTTGGCTCTGTTTCCCATGAATCTGTGCAAAAATGGTTTCAAACCCTTTCTCCATGTTGTTTATTGAGATGTATTGAGATGCTAACCGCCCTAGGAAGTGCATTAAAACTCTTGGGCAGCTGAATATGCATTATAACCTTTTCTTCTGCTGTACTCCACTGTCCCAGACCATGCATGCTCACTCGCAGTTCTGCATGAGTGGAGACTACACTCTGGAGGGCACCGAACACGCCGTAAAGGAGCTGGCGCGAGAAGAAGCCGATGAGCATTTCGTCATCGTGTTGAGCGACGCCAACCTGGAGCGCTATGGGATCAGCCCCGACCGGTTTGCGCGTGCCCTCACCAGTAACCCGCAGGTCAATGCCTTCGCCATCTTCATCGGTTCCCTAGGAGACCAGGCGGACAGGTGAGGTTAATGTCCCGCAGCAGGTTGCGTGTTAAACATTAGCATGCTTGGTTAAAGGTTAAGCCTGGATTAGAACCGGCAGTGCCCTTTCAGGAAAACTGCCGTGTGGTGAAACGCCTTTGAATGAAAGTCAGTCTCTAAAGTTCTCTCCAAAAAAACAAGGCCCATTTCATTGCTAATTGCAGTGCAAAGTCTCAAATGTTTAGGGCAGTACTATAAAGCATAATGACTTTGAATTGTAATTAACATTCCCTTTCTGGAGCCGTGTCAATTCTTTGCTGTGGCCTGTGTGATTTGTACGGCTCTTCTCAAATAAAAGACAAGAGTCTATAGGCTCATGTTCAGCTCTCTTTGGTGCATTGTTCATGTTTTTTGAAGGATTTTGTGGGTCTTGACTCACAGAGGGGCACATAAGGAGAGCTTGAAGGCATGCGGAAGGCGCCACCGTGGTGGTCGGACATGTCCCATATAGGCTGTCCTTTCATGGCCTCCGTGATTTAAAGAGCAGTCCTCTCTGAACATGTGCCGCCTTCTTTTTAAAGGGACTAAATGACAGTAATGAATGATTAGTGAGGAGGGAGGGGCAGCAGCTAAGTGAAAGGACATGGGCGGCACTTTGCTTTCAGTCCCTCTTAACCAACAGGCTTTTCCCAAGACCCTGTATCTTATCAAAGCCCCTCCATGAATGACAGCCATTGTCCCTCCTATGGAGGAATAGGAAAAGCTCATTTGCATTGCTAATGTTTGATGTGGGGGGCTCTTTTCTCTTTCTCTCCGACATCCAGGCTCCAGAGGACTCTGCCGGCCGGACGATCTTTTGTCGCTATGGACACCAAGCAGATCCCTCAAATCCTTCAGCAGATTTTCACATCCACCATGCTGTCCAGTGCCTAAGAGAACAGTAGTTGGGTGAATCGCACCAAACCTGCCCCGTCACTGATGACACGCAGTGATCTCTGCGTCCAGGTGTAACAGGTCCAATCTCATGAAAACATGTCAGGGTTACAGAAATAAGAAATAAGGCATTATACAATTTTTTTATTTATACTATGCACATTTTCTCCCCAAATTTTCATTACCATTAATTCTATTAGTGTAATAAAATTTTAATATGTTAGAAGATGATATTATGTTGTACTGACATTCATTACTGAAGTTCATGTATGATGATTATCAAAAATAATAAAAAAATAATTGTATTACAATATATTCAATTTAATAAAAAAATTCAAAATTCCAAATGAGAAAAAAATTAATTGCAAAAAACAGTAAACATAAATAAATAAATACAGTAAAACATTATGGATGTTCATGTATGCTGATTTAAAAAAATAATTGTATTACAATATATTTTTAATACAGAAACATTTTAAATGATAGGAATGATAATCCCCATTGACAATAAATGTAATTACATTTATTACAACATATATAATTTATTATTAACATATAAAATGTCACATAAAAACAGTGAAAATACATACATACGCCGATCAGGCATAACATTATGACCACCTTCATAATATTGTGTTGGTCCCCCTTTTGCTACCAAAACAGCCCTGACCTGTCGAGGCATGGACTCCACTAGACCCCTGAAGGTGTGCTGTGGTACTGGCACCAAGATGTTCGCAGCAGATCCTTTAAGTCCTGTAAGTTGTGAGGTGGGGCCTCCATGGATCGGACTTGTTTGCTCAGCACATCCCATTTTTTGCTTTGTGGCAGGGCCATTATCCTGCTAAAAGAGGCCACAGCCACCAGGGAATACCGTTTCCATGAAAGGGTGTACATGGTCTGCCACAATGCTTAGGTAGGTGGTACGTGTCAAAGTAACATCCACATGGATGTCAGGACCCAAGGTTTCCCAGCAGAACATTGCACAAAGCAATACACTTGCCTTCTTCCCATAGTGCATCCTGGTGCCATGTGTTCCCCAGGTAAGCCACGCACAGTGGTCATCCATGTGATGTAAAAGAAAACGTGATTCATCAGACAAGGCCACCTTCTTCCATTGCTCCGTGGTCCAGTTCTGATGCTCACGTGCCCACTGTTGGCGCTTTCGGCGGTGGACAGGGGTCAGCATGGGCACCCTGACTGGTCTGCAGCTATGCAGCTCCATACACAACAAACTGTGATGCACTGTGTATTCTGACACCTTTCTATCAGAACCAGCATTAGCTTCTTGAATTTGAGCTACAGTAGCTCGTCTGTTGGATCTGACCACACGGGCCAGCCTTCACTCCCCACGTGCGTCAATGAGCCTTGGCCGCCCATGACCCTGCCGCCGGTTCACCACTGTTCCTTCCTTGGACCACTTTTGATAGATACTGACCACTGCAGACCAGGAACACCCCACAAGAGCTGCAGTTTTGGAGATGCTTTGACCCAGTCATTCAATTCAATTCAATTCACATTTATTTGTATAGCGCTTTTCACAATACATATCGTTTCAAAGCAGCTTTACAGAGAATGCATGTCAACATTACAATTTGGAGAATGCAGTTAGCTAATAATGTAATAATTTAGGCAATTAATTTACAATCACTGTTAGCAATTTAATTGAAGGTAGAAGCAAAGAGCTCCTGGAAAAATGAATTACATATTAACAATAATTAGGATATATAGAAATTTGCGAATGTGCGTGTTGATCCAGATGTTGCATCTTCTGAAGTCCTCGCAGGAGTTGGCGCTGTCTCTTCAAAAGTGTTGGTCATCTGAGGTCTTCTTAAGAGGCTGGATTCAAACTGAAACTGATGTACTCTCTAGTCACCTCGGGACACCCGTCCCGAGGTAAAACGGAAAAGCAAATGGAGAATAATTAGCATAGCTGCTGTTCATAAAATTAAGCAAAGATAGTCATGTGCAATTGATCTGATATGAGATTCATTATGTGAATGCTTGGGTAAAGAGATGCGTCTTTAATCTAGATTTAAACTGGGTGAGCGAGTCTGAGCCCCGAACATTATCAGGAAGGCTATTCCAGAGTTTAGGAGCCAAATGTGAAAACGCTCTCCCTAGTCATCTAGCCATCACAATTTGGCCCTTGTCAAACTCGCTCAAATCCTTACGCTTGCCCATTTTTCCTGCTTCTAACACATCAACTTTGAGGACAAAATGTTCACTTGCTGCCTAATATATCCCAGCCACTAACAGGTGCCGTGATGAAGAGATAATCAGTGTTATTCACTTCACCTGTCAGTGCTCATAATGTTATGCCTGATCTGTGTACATACACACATAAAGCATAACTGACATTCATGCATGCTGATTTAAAAAAAATATATTTTAGCAATATTTTAGCAAAACGGGAAGCACCTGTGAATTAAAAAAAAAAAAAAAAAAAAACTCAAAAGTAAATGTAAATGTATAAATAAAGTGTTGGTGAGAATTTGGGGGGATATGCTTAAGAATAAAAAAAATACTGTTAATTAAAAAACCCTTTTTTAATTAAAACAATTTTTATTTTAGTTATTTCATTTTTAGTTTTTTTGTTGTTGTTGTTTTGTTTAAAAAAAAACTAAACTAAAAAAATGTAAGCAAAATTTTATGTTTTCAAAATAATTTTTTGTGACCTGGACGGTTTCTATGTGGATCCTCTGGTTTTGGTCTGTTATTAACCCAAAATGGGCCTTCTTTTTCTGAAAAATGAGTGAGAGATTTCATCACAGTCTTTGTGTATGGACTATACTGCATGCAAATCCACAGTCATAATTCACAATTGTGTGCTGCATCAGGACTGAACTGTATGAGTCTACAATATTTGCACAAATGTACATAAAGTGTTATGGAAAATTAGATTGTATTTTCAGTTTGGCAGTCTGTTGTTTTAACATATTCTATGAGCTTTTAACATAATCACGCATATGCCTAAATTGCTATCCATGCTATGTTAAGACTGAGTTGAGTGCATTGGTTTGATTGTGCATTTAACAGTGCTGGGCAATATAGCTAGCACTAATAATTGACAACGGGACATTGAACTATTTGAATAAAATGCACACCCGAGGTGATAATGTGGCCACGGTGTGAAGTGGTGTGCATTATTTTCTAATAATTTAATGGACCGGAGTCAATTATTCCGCTTATACTACGGTTACCACACCTCAAGACACTGTTCAGATGTTGTATTTAAGACATTTGTCAGGTTTTTGTCTTTAAAACGCTCTTGTGTGTAGCGTTCTAACGCTCTTGCCTCCATTACGAATTCCAAAAGGCATTTTAGAGCTATTATGCAGTTATTAGAGAGAGATTAAGCGTGTGTTAGTCTGTGTGTTTGGCAGCAGCGTCTCTACTAATAGTGAAACATGGAAATATTTTGCCATTTTTATCATATTGTTTACCATATTTATTTGCTTGGTCAGTGTCGCTGTGGGTTTTGGTTCTTTTGCTGTTGTAGGCTGTAAGGAAATAACTGAAATCATTTGGTGAGGTGATATGAAACTGTAATGCGATCAAGACCTGCTAGAACTGCTTTAGCCATGCGTTTCCCTGAAAATAATTGCACACCTTAGAACATTCATCAACCAGTCAGATTCGAGCATTCAACAGCCCTGTAATATATTGTATATTAATGCCTTTTGATTATATTCAAAAAATCAAGTTAAACACATTAAAATAATGCAATTTTCAAATGACAAAATATAATAGTGTAAAATTATATGGTTCAAAAATTGTTATGTAAAATACATCCAAAATATTATTCACAACATTATGTAACACACCATAATGTTGTGTAATTATATCACTAAAACTGCCCAGCTGTTGTGGTCAAGAGTGTATTAATAGAACATGAGGCGTGTCTGAGTGTAACCTGTTTTGTTTCCAAGAGCCTTGTATTGTGTAAGAATTGGCACTCTTTCTTCAAGTTTGTTGGGATTTTCCAAGTGTCCTCTAAACACATCATTGTAAAGTGCACACATCCTGTAACTTATGGTAGGGACTGAGACTGAAACGAAAGAAAGAGAGAGTCAGCCGCACACCACCGCCACCCCATCACCCAAGAACTTCCTCGTAAATCTCTTTCTGTCCTGAGAAACCAGAACCTCAAGTGCAATTCCACACCACATTCCTCAGCCATCCCATTACACACTCATCACTCTTTAACCAAATGAGTGCAAATGAAAATGTATTCGGGACCTCTGACAGGCCTGACAATCGGCTCCGCTGACACAGAGCTGTGAGAAACTTTAAAGGAAAAACAACAGCTCACAGAAATAGCAGGTCCAGAGGTCAAAAGAACAGATAAAGTTTGCATTTTCAGCTCACAAAGATGAGGATATATTTACTGCAGAAAAGTATAGCCTTCTGTGCATCCTGTGTTTGTGAGTCATCTTGAGGGACATGTTTTTTTTCTGGACTTCCTGTCATATTTGACCTCTGCTCTGTACCAGGCCCGTGTTAGCAGTGCTGAGTGTGGAATGTTGTCCACCTGACTGCACGCGCTTCACTGCTTGCGCAAACTTCTCTGAGACGCTTTCCAAGTGCTCCATCTATGTCAACAGTCTTTTTCCTTCCTGTCCCCTGGACCCACTGACGCCCGGCGCTGCCACCCTGCCTCTCACACGGAGCTGAGGAATCCAGCCCCTGGCTCCAGTTACGCCACACTCCTGAGATGTTGCCGAGGAGAAAGTGGGACTGTAATTTATAAAATCTGGCCAGCATGATGAGTTGATCTTTGGAAAGCCAGCAGTCCTACAGAATGTTTCTACTGAAAACACTGAATCTCTGTTCCAAAACCTACTGAGCTGCCTACTTAAAGGGTTAGTTCACCCAAAAATGAAAATTCTGTCAATAATTACTCACCCTCATGTTGTTCCAAACCCGTAAGACCTTTGTTCATCTTCGGAACACAAATGAAGATCTTTGTGATGAAATCTGAGACATTTCTAGACGCCTACGCAACTGACACTTTAATGCTTCAAAAAGTTCATAAAGACATCGTAAAAACGAATCCATATAAATTGAGTGGTTTAGTCCAGATTTTTTGAGGAGCCTCGATCACTTTATATGATGAACAGAGTTAATTTAGGCTTTTATTCACATATAGCAAGATTGTCCTACAGAATGTTCCTACTGAAAACACTGATGCTCTGTTCCAAAACCTACTGAGCTGCCTACTTAAAGGGATAATTCGCCCAAAAATTAAGATCTGCTGTTAATTTACTTACCCTCAGGCCATCCAATATGTAGGTGTCTTTTTTCTTCAGTAGAACAGTAAAGAAGATTTTTAGCTGAAACCGTGGTCCTTGGTGATTCATGTAATGCAAGTCAATGGCTACCGTTACTTTGAGAGCCAAAAAACACAGGCAAAACAAAATTAATATCCATCTCCTCATGATACATTGAGGTGTTATGAAGCTAAACGATTGGTCTGTGCAAGAATCTGAACATTATTTACAACTTGTAATCCACAGCCTCAGCAAACGGTCTTGAGCACATTCACGACAGTTTGAAGCATGAGCTTCCTGTCCCATAATGACGTATGCGCAGGAGTTCAAACATTGGGAATCTTTCCAACTGAGATCATGCATATATAGGTTGCAGCATCCAGGATAAGTACGATTTTGATGAACAATACAACACACGCGTCCTCCTCTGTTGTAAACAAACACAGCGTCACTCCAGACTGCCATGAACGTGCTTGCCGTTTGCTGAGGCTGTGGATTACAGGTAATAATGTTGTAAATAATGTTCAGTTTCTTGCACAGACCGATCATTTCACTTCATAAGGCCTCAATGTGTCATCAGAAGTCATGGGTATTAATTTTGTTTTGCCTGGACATGTTTTTTTGACTCTCAAAGTGATGGCACCCATTGACTTGCATTATACGAATCACCAAGGACCATAGTTTTAGCTAAAAATCTTCTCTACATTTCTAATGAAGAAAAAAAAGACACATGCATCTTGGATGACCTGAGGGTGAGTAAATTAACAGCAAATTTTCATTTTTGGGTGAACAACCCCTAAAGGCCGTGTGTCCACCAAAGTGTTACAGTTGACTGAAAACGCCTAGCTGAGGGTGTTTGAGAACACAGCTCACTAGGTTTTGGATCAGAGCCCGAGCGGATCCACTGTGCCTTGAAGGGCAGAACACATGCGTGTTCACACACATAGGTACATCACTTGAAAGTGCGTGCTGCCATCACTTACTTTAGACTTCAGCGTAACTGAATAAATGAATCATCGCACTTCATTCACGCACACAGGCCTCATTTACTAATCATAAAGATGAATTGTATTGTGAAACTGTCAACATGTCTTGTAAAAACAATGTAATGACCGACAATTATAGCCATTGAAGGTCATAAATTAAGTCTTTGACTTGTTAATTGCTGCTGAACATGTATATTATTGTCTTCCTGGTATCTTTTGATTTTGATGTGGTGTAAGGAATACATGTTAACAGATCAAATAAACATTGAAGATCTATATTAGTCTGTAGAGTGCATGTAAAATGAACTCCTGCTGCTTACTTTTTGCATTTTTTAACATTCTTGCTTTGTTTTTGGTGTCCCATAAACTTTATTTTGGTCCTTTTGGTCCACTCAGATAGAGCAGTCAGCATTTTCTCTTGCACTATTACGCAAATTAACATCTAGCATGGAAATAACAGCTGAACCAGCAATGAGAAGTACTTTATATTTACCCTACTCAGGTAAAATATTAATTGTCACAACACTAGGTTTTTGAAATGAAGATATTGTCTCTGATATTGTGCTTGCGCTTTAAACACTATAGCCATTTCCAAAGACAGGAAAAAGTTCTGCACATCCTCATTTTTGTGTTTTAATAAATATGTATAGCTATTTTAACTATGCTTTCAGCTACCATAGTGCTCTCAACTCCATTTAAAACTCCATTTTTACTACCGTTCAAAAAAAGTCTCTTTTGCTCACAAAAGCTGCATTTATTTGATTAAAAATACAGTAAAGACATATTGTGGAAATATTGTGGAATATTATTACAATTTAAAATAACTGTTTTCTATTTTAACATATTTTAAAATGTAATATATTCCTGTGATGGCAAAGCTGAATTTAACATATATTATGATCTTTCAGAAATCATTCTAATATGCTACTTTGATGCTCATGCACTATTATTGCTATTATTATTATTATTATTATTATTATTATGTTCAAAACAGTTGATGCTTATCCCCATCCTGAATCCTCACAATCAAATCAGTGCTTAAACTGATAGGAACATCCGTTTTTAATGATTTCCATTATGTGTTTAAGTCCATCCATTGACTGCAGTGTTCTGCTGGTGTAATGAAAGATCGGCTAAACGTTATAAATTCACCTCCAGCTGACCCGCTTGTGTCATTTGACCTACTGCGTAAAACAATGATAAGATAAAGCGTCTAGACTTCTCAGAAGTATGCTGAAAGCTGTCGGTAAATGTTTTTTTTTCCTGGGATATGGAGCTATCCGTGTAGTGCTTTTGTTCAGGCAATAACATAAAGTCCTAAAGTCTTCCATGTTCCTCAGACTCCTCAAGCAGATGTCAAAACACCCACCTGCACCTCAAATAACCACCTTTTAATCTGTGTTAACAGCATTTGTGATGTCACTCTCTGGTTCTCGTTCTTTCATTTTCCCTGCAGAACACAGTTATTTTGAAGCACAATGGATTTGCTTCATGAATGTTGTACATACTATATTTTTTTTCCTCCAGGCACTGTTTTTCATGTAGTATTAACTGGGGGAGGAGAAGGTGTGGACTGATTTGTGCTAGATTTGTGTTGACACAGTTTCATACAGTAGTTGTGCAATGATCGAACTCATCACACGCTCATGACTGGAGCTATGTGACCTCTGCATGAACACCGTCTTCTATTTACAGTTACTCTGTGATGCACTTGCACACTAAATGGGAGTATGCTAATAAACTTCTTACACAAACGGACGTGTGTGAGTGTGTTGTTCCCTTTGTTCGCCGGTATTTGATGAGGCTAGCCTGGCTCACATGTGTCTGTGCTGACAAGCTTCCTGATGCTGCTGATACTGGACATAGGGATAGAAAAAGGAAGCAGCTAATTAGCACATGAAATCTGCAGCCGCAGAAAGTTCCGAGAATTTGATTATGCTTTCAGCGACTTAAAAGGGAGTCAACCCAGGCTCATTGGAAAAACATGCCTTTGGCGACATTTCGGCAGCATATTACGTTGCTTTTTGCACAATTCACGCTTTTTTTAGGGCTCTGACAGTGAGATGAGAGTTGGATGATGACCACTATTTTCTGCAGAGCTGCTTTAGATGAATCAAACTCATTTCATAATTGATGATCTTTACACAGTTTTTGAATGGAACTGAAGCAACACTGAACTGACCTCTGAATTCTGCTGGCTTCATTGAATCATTATTTTCCTGTTGATCACCGTAAAGCTGCTTTGAAACAATCTGTATTGTATAAAGAACTAAATAAATAAAGGTGGCTTGACTTTCAAAGCGAAATGCACATTCAGATTTATCCAAAACAGATGAATCTGGCAACACTTTATTATGGTTGTTGTATTTATCGTGGTAGTTCAGAAATGAAATGTTCGGTGAGTGTCACTAAAAGGTTAATGCTCTATTGCATTTGAAATTAAGCAGCTACATTAAACCTGATAGTGTTAACAAAAGCAAACGTGATATAAAAATCACGTTTATATCATCGCAAGTGCAATGCTGTATCAGGTGAGCTACCGAGCAAGTTTACTACATCAGAAAAGCCACATGTGAAGCTGGTTATGTGATGTAAACATCAAAATGTATCAATTTACAAATCATGCACTATGGTAAAAGTGTTTTGAGGTCATAACATAGCATTGGGAAAGGAACCACGTAAAATTATTAAACGATAATTTCAGCGGGAAAATCCAGGGAATTGTGTGTAAAGTAGGTATGTTTTTGAAGTTTTGCAAAAATGAAGGTAGAGGTATGTTTTTCCAATGATCTTGTGTTGATTTTTGTTGTGCTTCAAGGTGTAATTTCTGCATAATTGCAAACAGATCCCACCTGAATTTTTTTTTGCTTTGCTGTGGATATTTCTGTGAAGATGACCTTCAGTTTTGGGTGTGTCACTGAGAGACTGTTTACACTACACCATTTTTTTTTTTGCCATTCATTTACACGACAACGGCATTTTGGCAGCCTGAAAACACAAACTTTTGAAAACGGGTTTCAAAATGTGCGATACCGTTAATGATACCGTTATCGTCTGCATGTAAACCACAAAAATGCGAATTTGTGAAAACGAGGTAACATCATGCATATTACGTGTTCAGTCTATAGGTGCGTAGTATTTCTTTATAAATTGACATCGCCAACTACTGGCCTGGCAGCATAATACAGCATTTTTGGTCGTTTTCACGGATCCGCGTGAACGGGGATCGTTTTGACAACGTTGTCGTCTGTATGCGAAAAATACAAAGGTAAAACTTTTCCGCTTTTAGTACATCATTGTCGTGTAAACGTACCCTGAGTTACCTATAATCCTTTGCTCTATGTTGTTATATTTAGGCCTATGGCACTGCAGGTTAGTTCTGCATATTAGTTACATATTTCCTTTATGAATGCTCAGTGTGGTTAGGGCCTGCGTTCTGTGTGCTCATTTGAGTGAAAGTTGCCTCAAACATGATAATTCTGTCATTATTTATTCAACTTTGTGTCGTTCCAAACCTGTATGCTGTTGTTTGTGTATGGAACGGAAAAGGAGGATTTTTGAAGAATCAAGAAACCTCATAAAGCACTCAATGATTGATTTTTGTATTTTATCTTGATGAACAGGCCAAATTTAAAATTTTATTCACTGAAAATCTCAATCTCGTTTCAGACTTTTCCCAAACTCAGACCTGCATTTGGTTACAGCACAAAACCAGTGGGTATTTGACATTAATAACTTCAAATTGTGCCACACCATTCTAAAATCTGAACATGAACAAAATATGATTGACTATTTCAGTGTTTTCCTCACAAAAAAAAGCTGTCCTATGACTTCAGAAGAGTTATAGACTATTTTATGGTGCCATGGTCGCTATGAACTTTTGTTTTATGGAAAAGAGCAGCTTAAAGAATCTCACAACAGCATCCAGACTTGCAACAACATGATGACAGATCTTTGGGAATTTTGGGATGAACTGTTCTTTTATTCGTATAGAGGCCTTTATTTATTTAACAGTCTGTCAGCTGTTGTCTAATTTTCCATTATCAGACAATAAGGGATTCTTGGGAAAGGGTCATGAAGGGGGGTTTTCCATGAGAAAGTATAGGAGACCAGGTGTCTGGGGATAGAGGAGATGTGTCAGCGCTGACTATATCTGTCATGGCTGTTGGGTCAGGATTACGACAGCCTGCTGGTGTGTGTGTGTGTGTGTGTGTGTGTGTGTGTGTGTGTGTGTGTGTGTGTGTGTGTGTGTCTGTGTGTGTGTCTGTGTGGGCTTTAACATGGAGCTGTCATTACTACCCAATTAATCCATCAGAAACTGCCAGCAGGATTGAGGAACGTAAAAATATTCTGCCTTTTTGTATCCATCTAAGCTGTCTGTTATGAACAAACCCTCTGAAATACATTTTATCCTTAGTAAATATTTCCTGTCAGCACTAGACTGCCATTGACATTTCTTTGCTTTGCTTCATATTCTGATCAATCAGTGCAGCAATCATAAAACACCTTATTGCTCAAGTATTTTCTAATTTCATTGAAAGTAATGAGTCATTAGTTCATGTGATAATGTGAGTATTTTAAACTGTGTCATCCGGTTCATGCAGGAATGCAACTCCACTCTGTCTTAAGACTTAATCTGTCCTGTTCGACCCTGTGGGGGGTGAAAGAGGAGAATATGAATATTCAGGGTCCGACCGACCTCATCCATCAAGACCAACAAGGTGCCAAGGGTTCAGTGTGTGGCAATGGGGCATGATGGATAAGATCGGACACCGGATCTTCTTCTCTTTTGTTTCTCAGATCAGCGCTGCAGAGGCTGGAGAGGGGAAGCAGATTCCAGCCCTCAACTGCTGCTTTACTCTGCCAAAACACTGCAACTTCCACAAGCGCTGGTGTCACATGGGATGCAAACATGTGCAGATGTCTTGGACTGAGTCTAACTTGGACTCTAAATCTTCTTAGCAACATTTGATCAGCCTTATGTTTATTCATTATTTACTCTTTCAATTTTTGAGTAGTTTACACAAAAATTAACATTCTGTCAATATTTACTTTAGATTGAAATCCCGAAAGATTGTTGAATGAAAATGCTTCTCCAGAATTTCTCATTTGTGTCCATGGAAGAAAGAAGGTCATACATGTTTGGAATGACATGAGTGTGAGGAAATGATGACTGATTTGTATTTTTTGGTGAACTGTCCCTTTAAAGTATGTTTGACTAGATATTATATTTCGACATCTTATTCAGTGATTCCTTCTCTCCATTCTTGTGTTCTTTCGTCACTGGATTATCTCATATGGGTGTGACGCCTTGTGTTTGGAGGATGTGTTGTACTTTACAGTGTGTGAGGGTTGCTGATTAGTTTAGCAGGACATTCAGTTCCTGTGGGTGTGTGTCTGTGTCCAGCTGGCCCACGCTGACCCACGCCTCTCATTTTCCCAGCACAGAGTCCAGGCTCTGTCCACAGCTGCTTCACTGATGCTTCACTGCTGCCTGATGCAAATGAATGGTCACTCGGCATTTCATAATTTGATTTGTGCTGTTGAAGACCCCTTTACAATTAGCAAAAAACGCTTAGGCCAACGTATTTGATATTTGTTACATAATTGTTTATCGTGATCTTAAAAACATTTTGTTTTGTTGTGATTTGTTTTTGTTTAGTTGTTGTCTTTTGTCGTTAGGGTTTCAAGTGCGTAGCGCTGAAACCCTATTGTCATTGTTAAATTTTCTAAGGATCAGCATTCTCCCCTAAGGGCCGCCAAAACGTTTGAAGTGGCCGGAGCAACTTTTACGAAAATGGCTATAACTTGTGAACGGAATGAGATATTTTCACCAAACTCAGGACACCTATGTAAGAGTTCATTCTGTGGTCGCGTGAAAACAGACAAAAACAAAAAAAACACAAAAATGGCTATAATTACTTCACCATTAGTCCGATCGACTTGAAAATTGGCATGCAGTGTCTTTGTCCAAGGTGCCATGATTGTTTATGAGGACATTAAGGTATCTCGAAAAACATGTCCGCCATCGGCCAATGAATTTTGAGCATTATTTCAAAAACCAACTTTGGTGAACTAGACCTATAGTATGTTTTTGGCTCAACCTTGATAACTGATAAAAAGCTTTAAAAACCATATATTTCCTATGGTAAATTCCCTGTATTGCTGTAAATAGTCTTTTCCATGTATGATTGAGATGGTTATAGGCTTGCTAAATAAAACAAAAAATCTATTTACGCATGTACTTAAAGGCCTTAAAATGCTTGAACCCCATTTTTTTTTGTTTTTGTTTTGTTTTTGTAGAAGACCCACAGGTGGCCCGACAATACACTGCACAACAGAGTCAAAAGTTTAGGCAAACTTATTTGTTAGAAACAATTGTTTACCATGATCTTAAAAACTTTTCGCTTAGTTTTTTGTTGTTGTTGTTGTTGTGTTCTTTTGTTTTTCGTTTAGTTTTTGTTTTGTTTTTGTGTTTTTTGTTTGTTTGTTAGTTTTTGTTTTGTTTTTGTAGAAGAACCCCAGGTGACCCGACAGCCAACTATGTACAACAAAGTCAAAAGTTTCGGCAAAAGTTATTCGAAAACTATGTGTTTCTCATGTTCTTAAAAAATGTCTTGTTTGTGTTGTTGTTGTTTTGTTTGTTTGTTTGTTTTTTAATATGTGTTGCTTTGTTTTGACCCAACAACACTATGTACAATAGAATCAAAAGTTTAAAAAACGTATTTGTTAGAAACTTACTTGTTTCTCGTGATCTTAAAAACATTTTGTGTTGTGTTTTTTTTCTGTTGTTTTGTTTTGCAGGAACACAATCCGTGGATTTTGTACAGGCAATTGCTTCTCTAGATGAAAAGCTTTTCCACATGGATAATACTGTCTTGATGGCCTTTTTTCCACTGAATTGATGTCCTTCAGTTGAAGTAACTGATGTTCCCACAGTCACCACCACCATTTTTCTCTAAATTATTGCCTTTCTCCCTGGAGAAAGTTAATTATGCACACTGTAAAACATTGTTAAGCCCGTACAACAACAACAACAAAAAATCTTAGAACTAATTTCCCTTAGCTTTTTCTTGTTTACTCAACTTTTGCAAATAAGTTAACAGTTATACTAACTGAAAATAAGTTGTCTGTGATACAAAAAATGTTTAGTTGAGTTAACATTGTTAGTTTTCTGGGGAAACTGTTATTCTATAACAAATCTTTTTAAGTTGAGCCAATTCAACATTTTTTTGTCTGTCGAACTCAATGTCTGAAGTTGAGTAAACAAAAAAATGCTATTGAAAATTAGTATCAAGAAATATTGTTACATAAACTTATACCTTAACTTAAACAATAACATTGTCTGGTATGTTGTGTGTTAGCTGGGAAGGATTTGCATGCTGGTATGATGTTCCATCTATTCATCAGGAGCAGTTTCCAGATGTTTTAACAGTTCATGTTAGCATTGTGTATTTACCATGGCAACTGTTTCCATAACCCCAAAATGCCACTTTATTTACATTTTGTGTTCTTTTGTATATTTTTAAATGACTGTGGTGGCTTATGCCTTACTAACTTTATTGTATTAACTATCATGTGACTGCTATTTAATAGCCTTATATACTATTTATTCATCTGTATTAGTCATATTCTTACTTTTTAGTCATATTCTTACATTCTGTGTCATGTTAAGTAAAGTGGGACTTGTGTGTTAACCATTTTTGTGAAATACATTTGCTTGTTTTTTAAAAGCAAATTTATATAAGCCAAAAAAAAAAAAAGAGGTCATGTGAAATGTTGTTTTGAGGTCCACACAAGTGATCCTTTGGAACTCTGAACAAACCTGAGGGAGTGAAAGAGAAAAAAAACTCTGAACACTAAAGTCTATAAACAACCGGGACAAAATGTTGTACAACAGACAACATGTAACTTATTTAACTTACACAATAAAACCTACAGTACATCTCAACATGCAAACTTTCATGGAATCCTGCTAGGCCATGATGTGCCCTAAGAATGTCTGCAGAGATGGTCACAAACTGATTTTGGACTACATGCAAACCCTCTCTCGCAGGTGTCTGTACATCATTATTGGCTCAAAAACATGTCATAGCCAAATTCTCTTACATCACTTCTCTTTCCCAACAAGGCTAGTTGAATAGTGTGCAAATTTGCTCTGAACTGGGAGGGCCAGGATTTGAGTGGACCCAATGTAGATGAGATTTCAACATACCTGGTGTATTGAAAGTGCAGATACTCTCAGGGTACAGGCACAACAATCGGCCTGGGTGCCAATGCCAGTACTGGCGCAGCTGTATTCAAGGTACCTACACTGCATAAAGTGTGTATCTGTATAAGAAAATACGGTTACACTTTATTTTAAGGTGTCAGTATTACAGTGTAATTATACATTTAAGTACTGAGTAATAATAATTAACTACATATACTTAGTATAGGGTTAGGATTAGGATGAGAGTTTGGTTTAGAGTTAATTGCATGTAATTATGCATAATTTATAGTTATTACTACAGTAACTAAATGTAGCATGTGAAACAATGACACTGTAAAATAAAGTGTTACCGAAAATACATAATGTGAATGATCAGGTTAATAAAAGGCAAATTAATTAATTATTAATGAAATAGATAATGAATTGTATTATTTTTAGTTTATAGATACTGCTGCACAGCTTTGGAACTCATTAACAATAAACATTATCTCAGAACTTTTCATAAAGCAATCTACAACTGTAAGGGCAATTATTCAGAATTCTCAGTTGCCCTCAGTACAGTACAGATGGAGAGCCATAATGTTTAACAATGCAACAGAAGTCATATGCACCACCAATTCAGGAACGTGAAGTGGTGTATGTATTTTTCATAATTAGCCAATATCGACTTATAGGAAAACTGTGACTTAAAGAAAGAACAATGATAATCAGAAACACACTATTATTAAGCACACCTTCCTCTGGATTATTGCCCACCTCGTGCTGTCTTTTCTTTCATGAATATTCTTCTTTGGCCATTTTCTGGGGGTCCCTAATGCTAAATGTCTCAGTTCTAATCTAAACTAAAGTATACGGTCCCCCTAAAACCACAGGGTGTGAAACCAGGTAAACCATTTAACCAGTGTTTATGAAGAGATTAAGAAAACCAAAAATATAACAAGATGGCAATCACTTTACAGTCAATTTACTCAACAATATAACAAGGGCTTCGACACAAAAAGAAATTAAAAAGGAAGTAAAAATAAATAAACAAGAAAATATCTACAAAAATAACATTCTAAACACAAAATTAGCAATGAATACAAGATGATCACAAGGTTATTAGGAAAATATTACAATAAATAGTTTTTTTTCTCAACTAAGTCCAGTAAAATCCCATCTTTTTATTTGTAGTTTTTGACAGGGCTTTTAAATATTGTACCAGTTAGTTCACTCATGAAGAGATGATAGTGATTGACAAAAGTGGGGCGGCGTGGTTATTATGTCTAATCCAAAGACTGTTTTAGTTGTTGATCACTGTTAACACCTGCTATAAACCTTATGAAGATGTGATAATCAAACACAGGCACAAATATATAAATTGCACAACATGTCGTCTACATTATGCCATAAACTAGTTACAAAGTAATGCCATTAATCAAACAACCAAAGACAAAGTAAAATTCCCTTACTGCTCTTGACTGAATAACTTAGTAGCTTTAATAAGAATCAATGTATATTTCATTCACACAGTGAAGACTATACAGTGTTTTATTTTTACATTTAATTACTTAATTAAATGCTACTATTACTTGGCATTGCATTCTTTAAGAGCTGCTGTGCAGCCAAAATTATATACAAGTTATCAATGTAAAGCTGCTTTGACACAATCTGCATTGTAAAAAGCGCTATATAAATAAAGGTGACTTGACTTGACTTGACTTGGCCCGACCCTGAGTGGCGATTGACAAAAGGGGGGTGGTATGGTTATTCTGTCTAATAAAATGACCTTCTTTAGTTGTTGATCACTGTTAACACCTGCTATATACCTTAATATGAATAACCTTAATATGAAGATCTGTGTGATAATCAAACACAGGCACAAAATTATAAATTGCACATAAAATGTCCTCTACATTATGCAATAAACAAGTTACAAAGTGATGCAAAGTGCCATGTATCTTTTCAAATATAATTTGTGTCTCTAAGTGTATCTAACTAAATATTATGCTATATATTAAAAAAGAAAAATTATGTTGTCTAAGTTTATTTGGACCACAAAATATTCAGTCCTTTCTGGCAACTGACAAACACAGTATGTGACTCAGTTGTCCAGCTTTTCAGTCACAGACACTTGTGGAATTTGTATTACACTACTAGTTGTATTTATATTTATGATTCTTTCTCCCCCATTAAAAAGTTGATGTTGAACTCCAAAAGTAAGCGGCACCATCAAGGGCGTGATTTAGCGCCAGAGAAAAAAAATGATGTCGTCTACAAATTAAAAGAAAAAAATAAATCAATTTAAATGTATGGTTTAATTAAATATAAAAATTCAATAAAACAGTCCATTTGCGAAAATTGTGTTCTGTTCTGTTTGTGCAGCGTATTACACAAATGAGATGAGACCATAGGCGCCTCACTCCTGTTAACGAAACTTCACAGTAAAAGTCTTCCTGCATAGAATGCTGTGCACAAGATTATACAATTATGCAGTATGCATATTTTCATAATTATAAAAATAATAATAATTATTATTATTATTATACAATTATAAATTTTTCTCTTAATTTTCCCTTAGTATACATAAAATTGTTTTAATCCACAATTAGTGTTTGCTTTTTACTACATGGGAGGGCAGTTTCTAACTTAACTCAAATTAATAAGTTGGCAGAATGTTTTTTGGATGAACTAGCAAAGTGTTGTTCACAGAACTCATGAGTTTATTAAAAAAAATGGTCATGTTTAACTTTGCTTATATGTTTTCTATGATTTATCAAATACAGGGCAGTGACAGAAAATAACTTCACCATTGCTCACTGAATCCCCGGATTTGTTCAAAAACGGAACAGCACTGTATTGCTCAGACACACATAACTCTTTTGCTGTGCATTTGTTCAAGAAATAGAGCAAAAACAGACAATATTAGGCCTATGTCTAAAATGTCACTTAATATTAATGTCTTGTTTATTGAACTGTTGTATAAAATCAATATCACGATTGCACTAAGATGCATCACAATAACTACGAAAGATGAGATTAATCGTTAATAATTTTTATTCTACTGACAGCCTTAAAACTAAGGTAGGCAATGTTTTTCATAAACACTTTTTGTTATACTGGTTTAAACTCTCTTCACATCCTGATAGCAAAAAATTATAGAAGTGGTCTAAATATTTAAAAAACAAATATTTATGTTCTGTGGAAGTCTCAGGACCGAAAAATGTCTGTCCAATCATTGCATTCGGTCCGTATTCGACCCATCAAACAGGTCAGCTTATACCTTTCCTTTTTTAAGTGGAGAATGAAGTTTGAGTTTGTAATGGCCATGTCCAATATCCCGGCCTTGCAAAATATGCACACAGCAAAATCTCCTTTTATAAATATGGTAAATTTCAAAGTGTTTATATCGAAAAGAAAAATTCTCTTGTACCTTCTGTACTTGTGCATCTGACTCTGATCGGTGGTCCCGGTGTTTCCGTGGCTTGCATTTTGTTTTCAATTGATGTCGCTATGCTTTCAAAAAAATAATTATTTAATTACAGTTATAATAAAGTCATTGTCAAGTTGAAGTTGAGTCTCGAGTCAGTTCTCAAGTCATTTTCTTCATTTAGTCAAGCAAGTCACAAGTCCTTAAATTTGCGACTCGAGTCAGACTCATGTCAAGTCATGTAACATGAGTCCGCCAGCTTTGTCTGATAGTATCTAACTCTCTGTTATTCACTGCAGGACCCCTGAACACTCTCCCTTTGCCTGTGTGCATTCCTGTAGGTCTGAGATCTCTGACATCAGCCTTTACACACTGACCCGCTTGTGTATCATTAACCTGGAAGAACATGTTAACCTGAGTCAACCGAGCTATTTTTCACAGATCATGCACAGGGTTTCACCTCCCATCATAATTGCAGTACTTGGTTCCATGTGGTTCGAAGAAAGCATGCACCTACTGCGCAAATATTAATGCTGTTTCATTGTATACTGAAAGTAAATGTTTATAAAAGATAAACAGGGCACACAGCTCTCAATGAAGCTCTTTCATACAGTGTGTGTACAGTGGCAGGTTGTGTAATAGGACTCATTAATGTTTCTGTGTGTAATTATGCGGAACATGCAGTCTGGAACAGTATGCAGTTCTCATGTTGTTAACTTGTTGTGAACTTACACAACAGTCTGATGCTTTACAATACCACAATTCAGTTTATTTGGATTAGATGCTCATGTTACAGAAACTTTAAGAAAGACAAATGATCAGTCAGGTACACAACAGTATGGCCCATTGAACAGACTGTGCATCTATCTTCAGCCTCATTTTCATTCACAAAACATTTAATACAGCATCTTCCCTGACTAAGGAGGACTTTTGTTCCATTTCATTTTCTTTGGAATAACGTCAATTGTTCCTAATAAGACCAGGAACATGTATTAAGGAAGCAGCCTAATTAGGTTCAGTTTGGATTACATGTTGACTTAAAATGTGACTAAAGAGTTTATCATGATTTTGTTGGAGTTTCTGTCCGAATAGTTAAGAATAAATGAAGTGTGGAAATTGAAGTCTGTTTGCATTTCCTGATATTTCAAAGAAACACAAAGCCAGTGCTGCCATTCCCAGTTCAGAAAGCACAGAGTAAATATAATTTAAAAGTGATATGCACCATAATAAAGTCTGTATGTCCTGTCCTAGAGTAACTTTAGCATTAGCAAGGAAACACTGTGCCCACGTTTAACCCTGGACTCCTTGTTCTGCATGCCTGCAGGTCATGTTGCACAGATCACAGCATCATGTGATCGCCAGAGACATTTTTACTATATCATTTGAAACTGTGACTGTGGCTCCAAAGCTACTTTGCTGAATGTGTCAGTTGAGATTCACAGGGGATGAATATGGAGACACCATGTCATAATATTGGCTTGTCTTCTTTAATGCAGAAACATAAAAATGTTCTTTTGGTAACATCTTGTGAATTTTACACCTGCATGTCACAGCACCAACACTGTTTATTTCCCTATTACTGCCTTTAAGGCCTCTGGGTATCATTCCTGGTTTGGCAGACTGTTCTTTTAGGTTTTGTGCTTCATTAATAATCTTCCACCCACCTTGTGTACATGCAGTGTCATTTGTGTGGTGGAAAACATTACACACGGCTCATAAATCTGGGCAAGTTAGAACAGGGCAAGTCACGTATCTGGAGAAGTGGCAGAGGTGAAGCCAAAGGAAAGACTGAGCATCTGTCTCTTTTGTTTGAGAAGAACCAGCTCTTCACATGGCTGTTACTCACTGCATGGAGGTGGGCAATAATAAGACAAGGTCATTTCCCACCCACCCCTGCAGGCGTGCATATACTGAGGGTCACAAGGGTCCTGACACAGGCACGGACGGAAAGTTGAACCTTTAATGCAAGTATCAAATGTGACTTAACGTTTACTGTCTCTGTCATCTTACTCTGTCTCAAGCCAAATGGTGACAAAAAACCCTTAAATATTAGTTATAGTCAAACAGTGCTCAAGCTAATACTTGAGTTTAATGGTCAGCTGTGGCTATAATGTCCCTTTTACAAGATGTAATATAAGTCTCTGGTGTCCCCAGAATGTGTCTGTGAAGTTTCAGCTCAAAATACCCCACAGATAATTTATTATAGCTTGACAAATTTCCCCTTATTTGGGTGCCCGCTTTCCAGGAGGGTGAAGTTTTAACAGCTTGCGCTTCGGTTGCTTAACAACAACAAATCGTCTCAGGGTTACGTAGGTAACCATGGTTCCCTGAGAACAGGGAACGAGACTCTGCGTTCGAAAACGCATTGGGGAACGCCTCCGCGTGAACCGGTGTCTGAAAACAATATCAACTCACGACAATCCTATTGGCCGTCAACAGCCTATGACGTCATCATAGCGCGATCCGGAAGTATATAAGGAGTGCCTAGAGAACCAGTCAGTATCTTATCGTCTGAAGGGACTGTTCAGCAGGCAGCCCCGATGCATGGCTAGGAAACGCAGAGTCTCGTTCCCTGTTCTCAGGGAACCATGGTTACATACGTAACCTGAGATGTTCCCTTTCAAAAGGTAACTCAACTCTGCGTTCGAAAACGCATTGGGGAACGATATACCCACGCCGCCATGCTTGAGGGGAGTGCATGCCACAAATGGCTAGACAAACGTCAGAACTAGCAGCTTCAGCTGAAGTGCCAGAACCACTCCCCCTACGGGTCATACACAGGCTGTCAGTGACAGCATTCCCTATGGCCAACAGTCCAAGCTAAAAGCCTCAAAGAGGCCTTCTGACAGACCAAGGCTGCTCAAAGGCTTCTGGAACCAAACTTCTCTTCAAAGAAAAGAGGGTATCTTTAAGGGAATGTGGCCAGGGGGCCCGAAGGAACCCTAGCCAGTCACTAGTCAGGGGAATGTACTCGACCCCGATTGCCACCAGGGAAGGCCTGACCTGGTCTACTTTACAGAAACCTAGTCTTGGCCAACAACCTGTCTGATCACAGAGTCTCCAATCACATTTCTTCAGAGAAGATATCCAGTAAGAGTGACTGCAGAAGAGGCAGTAACCAACTCAGATCAGAGCATAGAGATGGGCATCCTAGAGAGCAGGACTTAGCTAAGCGCTTTTTACCCTTACCAATGAGGGGAGTAACACTCTGCTCAATCCTAGCATCTACTCAGTGCTTGATTATTTGCACTGAGGAGGCTGTGCACTCTAAAGGAACCCAACAAGAGGAGTACATTACCATTACCAGTACACTACCTTAGGGAGCTAAGTACTATGCAGGACAACCCTCAAACGAGGGGAGTACAGAGCTCAACCTAACAGATAAACCATACTGTAGGCACAGAATCATGGAGGCCCCAGAAGGGGCCTGCAACATGACGCAAATTCTACATTGTGTAGAAATACCTCACAGCAGCCTTGCGAAAAGCAATCTGCTTAAAGAACACCCAGATGTGGGGGGGAAAGCTTAAAGGGCGGCCTGAGAAGGCCACACACTTAGAACAGCTTGCTTGCTGATAAGCAAGATCCCACAAACATGGAACTCGCTCAGAATGAACCGAGTTTAACTAGCAGATA
The DNA here is from genome assembly GCF_019924925.1 of Ctenopharyngodon idella. Lineage (NCBI taxonomy): Eukaryota > Metazoa > Chordata > Actinopteri > Cypriniformes > Xenocyprididae > Ctenopharyngodon > Ctenopharyngodon idella. Next base: position 28,494,479 of record NC_067228.1, read on the forward strand.
AGACTGTAGAGTGCCCACATATTACAGTTTACCTCAACACATTCCAACAAGCAGTGTACTCAGTAAAAACACTTTTTACTCTTTAAGCAAGAGGAGTACAACTTACGCCATCGTGCTCTCGAGGAGGTCCAAACAGGACCTGCGACTTCAGAATGACATGGGCGTCAGATAGTGGCAGTGTCTATGCTCTTAAGGGAGCCAAATCTGAGAACCAAACTTTCCAGTGAGGTTGACTAGTTTAGCTCAACCTGAGCACACATTCCAACAGGCAATGTACTCAGTAAAAACACTTTTTACTCTTTAAGCAAGAGGAGTACAAACTCACGCCATCATGCTCTAAAGGAGGCCCAAACAGGGCCTGCGACTTCAGAAAGACACTTGGCGTCAGCCAGCGGCACTGTCTAAGCTCTAAGGGAGCCAAATCTGAGACCCAAACAATCCAGTGAGGTTAACTAGTTTAGCTCAACCTGGGCTAATCTCATCCACACATTCCAACAAGCAGTGTACTCAGTAAAAATACTTTTTACTCTTTAATCAAGAGAAGTACAAACTTACACCATCATGCTCTGAAGGAGGCCCCAAACAGGGCCTGCGACTCCAGAAAGACAGGTGGCGTCAGCTAGTGGCAGTGTCTATGCTCTAAGGGAGCCAAATCTAAGAACTAAACTATCCAGTGAGGTTGACTAGTTTAGCTCAACCTGAGCACATCCTCCAACCGGCAATGTACTCAGTAAAATCACTTTTTACTCTTTAAGCAAGAGGAGTACAAACTTACACCATCATGCTCTGAAGGAGGTCCAAACAGGACCTGCGACCTCAGAATAACATGGGCGTCAGCCAGTGGCAGTGTCTAAGCTCTAAGGGAGCCAAACCTTAGAACCAAACTATTCAGTGAGGTTAACTAGTTTAACTCAATCTGAGCTCATTTTCTTCCACACATACCCACAAGCAGTGTACTCAGTAAAAACACTTTTTACTCTTTAAGCAAGAGGAGTACAAACTTACGCAATCATGCTCTGAAGGAGGCCCAAACAGTGCCTGCGACTCCAGAAAGACACATGGCGTCAGCCAGTGGCAGTGTCTAAGCTCTAAGGGAGCCAAATCTGAGAACCAAACCATCCAGTGAGGTTAACTAGTTTAGCTCAACCTGAGCTAATCTTATCCTCACATTCCAACAAGCAGTGTACTCAGTAAAAACACTTTTTACTCTTTAAGCAAGAGGAGTACAAACTTACGCAATCATGCTCTGAAGAAGGCCCAAACAGGGCCTGCGACTCCAGATAGACACGTGGCGTCAGCTAGTGGCAGTGTCTAAGCTCTAAGGGAGCAAACTCTAACTGAAACATCTACCAACAAGCCTTAAAATACAACAAGCTATTGTGCTCTGAAGGAGGCCCAAACGGAGCCTTCTGCTTCACAAAACACGAGCGTCAGCTTGTGGCAGTGTTCAAGCTCTAAGGGAGCCATATATGAAAACCAAACTATGTAGTGAGGTTAGCTTTATAAACTCAACCTGAGCTCACACATTCCAACAGGCTCAGTAAAAACACTATTTACCCTTACAGCAAGGGGAGTACAAACTACGTTACCATACTCTAAAGGAGGCCAAAGTCAGGCCTACTACTCCAGAACACATGAGTGCTAGCCTGTGGCAGTATTAGAGTTACTGAGCTCACAAAGTGTAGGGCAGGAATCAGAACTAACATATTAAAGCACAAAAACCTTGAACAACAAGAGAGTACTATTAATCCAACCCTGAAAAATACAGGTGGGTACTTCACATCAGAAATTCTCAACAAAAACAGATACAATCTGTACTGAACCCTAGGGAACAGGAGCTTTCATAAAAAGCTACAACTATATCACTCAAGCTTGAACATAGTTCAAGGGGTTCAGGGGAAAAACTGAAGTCAAAGTACCACTAGATAGTTCTGGGGGAGCGGGGCCACAGCAACAAAGGAGCCTACACCGCCTGAGACAACGGCACCAGGGAGACTTAGAAATAGTCTGCTACCTTAGCTGCTATCTAATTTGCACCTACACTGAAGGGACAATGGGCCTTGGCCTGACAACTCTGATAAGAGGAGGCCAAAACTAGGAAAACTACACACACATAACAGGGGTAGTATAAAAAGGGCATAAATGCTACTAGCAGAATGCCTAAACCCTAGTTCTAGCCTAGGCCAGCTATAGCTGTGGGCCTATAAGGCCAACACATAAGCATAGATCTGCCTGGGGCTAAGAAAACAACAGCCTCTAAAGCACACAATGTCAGGCGGCCTGTAAGGCCGACACTAAACATAGATCTATCTGAAGTTAGTGAAAGCTAATCTCAAAACTCTAGCATTTACCAGAGGAGAAAGCTAATAAACCAAAACGTGGCTAACAGTGTGGCTTAGTTACAGCCGACATCTGAATACATATGAACGGTGGCTTAATTATCTGAAGCCAACACATCCAAAAAAGGGGACAAACAAAGTACTACCCTAATAATATATCGTACCAGCCAACCTAATGGAACTTCAGGACCCTAGTTCGCATCATAAACAGGAAACTGATATAAATAAAAGAAACCTACCAAGCCAATCTCAGCAGGTCTAACTGATATGCTTACAAACAGATACTGTGTGTAAGCAACACCCGCCCGACCTGCTGCCATGTATAGAGTGTTGGAGCCTACCTATATCACGAGATAGTTGCACTCATCTCGTCAGTAAGAGGCGTCGACATGTACCCATATTCACTCCATCAACATCAGCGAATTAACCTGCTGATGTTGATGAATGTGAGCTGAATACAGGTCCTTCCATGCCTTCTCAATCTCAGTATGAAGATCAAGAAGGAATGGAAAGCTTACGGTGGCTGGAGAATTATGGCAAAAAAAGGAACCGTTCGACGAACCGTCCATGAGCGGTTTCTTTCTTACCCGCTCCAATGGCAGCCGCAGTCAGGGTGGCTTTGAGGATTCAGAAGGCTCACCATCTTCATCCTCATCAGCCATTTCCTGCTCTCTTGTTTGGCTTAGAACAAGAAGAGCAACTGCTGCTGAAACTAACAATGTCATAGACAACACATCATAACAACAAGCTCCAGCTGAAAACCCCTTGATCTAGTCTTTACTCTGCCTCAGCAAGAGTAAGACCCGAACCATTAGGTGCAGCTGCCAGTCCCTTTTCCTCTCAAGGAAAAGACCAGAAGAAGGTGGAGCATTTTACAAGTAAAACACACTCACAAAAACAAACAGACAGATCCCACAAGAACTGCCTGTACATGCTCTTTTGTTCTCATAAAAGACAACGTTATAAGTTATGTATGTGATCAGTTGTCATCACTTTGGGACATGGATGCACACACTTCCTGAAATGTTTGTTAGACATAAATTGTCTTACCTTAATATCGGTTTGATATCGTTTAAAACAAACAGTCCCTGAAGACTGGTTCTCTAGATTCAACTCATCGACTAGCATGTGCCGTCATGTTAATCTTTTGTGCAAATCCAGCGTTGAATTGACCCTTGTTTGTGAAGCAGTCCGGCGTAAAATGATGGCATGGTAATAACACTCGACTACAACAACTCTTCCTCTTCTCAAACGCAGCCCAACATGGCCTCACCCCCTTTGTTGCGTGTTCTCGGGGGCAGGGTTTATGTAAATTTTAGGGTTAATGATGTCACTAACCCGGGAAGAAGCTTGTTGTAGTCCCTACCAGCCGTGTGTTGTAGTCCTTAAAAAGTGATTTCTGTAAAAGAAAATATCTCCCTTTGCATTGAACGTTGAGCGTCGTAACTTTGCAGATGTTGTTTATGCTCAAACAGCAACATTACACACTAACTAAAGTTAAAAAAAGTGAAATCAATCAAGGACCCCTTTAATATTATATGAGTTAGTAATAAAAAAGCATTGTTCCAGCTAATGCTAAAGTCAACATATTGGTTGTGTCCAGAGCTCTGTAGTTTAAAGTTACTGTGTTCACAGCCCAATATTCTCTTACATAACATTGAAATTATTGCCTGAAGTGAAAGTTTGTGCAGGTCTAATTAGTAGGGATTGACAGATGACCATTCACAGGGTGACGCTGCTCCAGGCTAAAACTGTCTGAAATGCCCTCTTTTACTCAATGAAAAATGTTGGAGTCTTTAGTAATGGTCCAGTTAGCTGGCACATGTTGTGCATGTGCTGTGGGTCAGAGGTACAATTATCTTTATCAGGCATCATTAGCATACATTTGGCCTGATGTGTATGGCCTTCCACATACATCAGCCCTCTGACAGTAAGAGAAGATGAGCTGTGAGTGTTGTGACAGGAGAGCGTCCAGTAAAGGTGTGCTCTTTCACCCTTAAGGCAGCAGGGAGAGTCACACGCTTGTCTAAATGAAAGGGTGTTGATTTCAAATGAAATACACACACACACACACCTCAAAATGACAGGAGGGGAGGGAGAGAGGAATGTGAAGCTAGGGGTCAGTGATTTTGGTTGCCAGAATGAATTATGTTTGTTTGAAATTTCTCATTTACTGTGGTTAAGAGTTCTTAAGTATTATATAATATTTTATCTAACCCTTACAGAAGCTGTCCAAACCAGTGTGGGGAATTTGTATGAGAGTTTGTGGTTTATCAAAGGAATAGTCTGAATTCTGTCATCATTTACTAACCCTCATATTGTTTCAAATCTGAAAGAATTTCTTTCTTCCATGGAACACACACAAAAAAAAAAAATCTGAAGAATATCCTGATTGATGTTCTCCATATTATAAAAGTGAATGGGACGGGTGCTGTGAATAAAATAAATATCAATAGAAAGCCATACATATCTTAAAAGCAGTCCAAATTACTTTCTAAATATTCATTCAATAGTTATTTAATGTAATATATTTTAATTAATAGTTAGAAATCTAAGTCGTTATTCATTGAAAAATTTCCCTCTTAAGTGCCTTAGATGCATCACATCAGGTGTGACATTTAACAGGTGCATTGCAGGATTTCATCTGTGGGTTTTGCAAAAACAACACTTAAAATGTTCAATTCTATATATGTTTGTGTTAAAAATTCTACTTCTGGGAGAAGTTTTACATTTTTAGAATAGCTACAGTATATAGGCTAACTATTATACATTTCTTTATCTTATAGAATATCTTTCTTTGATACCAATCTTTCATTTGAAAGCTACATTTCTAGCATCTGTAAAACCGCATTCTTCCATCTTAAAAATATATCTAAACTATGACATATGCTCTCAATGACAAATGCAGAACAGTTAGTTCATGCGTTCCTGACCTCAAGGCTAGACTACTGTAATGCTCTACTGGGTGGTTGCCCTGCACGCTTAATAAACAAACTACAGCCGGTCCAAAATACAGCAGCTAGAGTTCCCACTAGAACCAGAAGTATGATCATATTAGCCCGGTTCTGTCAACATTGCATTGGCTCCCTATTAAATCTTGCTAATTACTTACAAAGCACTAAATAGTTTAGCTCCCCAGTACTTGAGCAAGCTTTTAACGCATTATAGTCCTTCACATCTATTGCGATCTCAAATTTCTGGCCAGTTGATAATACCTACAATATCAAAATCAACTGCAGGCGGAAGATCCTTTTCCTATTTGGCACCTAAACTCTGGAACAGTCCTTCCTAGCATTGTTCGGGAAGCAGACACACTCTGTCAGTTTAAATCTAGACTAAAAACACATCTTTTTAACCTGGCATACACACATTTTCAATTTATATTTTCACATCCGTTAATGGATTGTTAGGCTGCACAAATTATGTCAGCCAGAACCGGGAACACTTTCTCTAACACCAGATGTACTCATTACATCAGAAGAAGAATGGCATCTACACTAATATTAGTCTCTCTGTTTATCCCAAGGTCTACCGTAGTCAGTCGGATCCGGGCCGTATCCAGATCAGATGGAGGACCTGCGCCTAGACACAACCACAACACATCCCTGAAATGTCAGCTAGATTGTGTCAACTATCCCCTTCATTGACACAACAGCCAGTGGCACAGTGTTCCGATCCCAGTCTGACTTATGACCTGTAATGCTGCCTGAATCATAATCATGCACTGTTTGTTGTTGGCCAGAGGAGAACTTTCTCTATTTTTGTCACCTGATGGAGTTTGGGTTCCTTGCTGCTCATTTTGGCGTTGATAGTGTTGCCAGAGAAAATCTGGCAGCATAAATTTTGCCAGCATAAATCCGAGTCTGAGGACGTGAACAGCTATGGGTAGAACCTTTAACACTGATTAAATTTCATGGTCATACTTACATGGAAAATTGTAGTCAAGATATTCATCAAAAATTTCCATGGAAGAAAGTCATATGGTTTTGAAACAGCATGACTGTAAATGACAGAATTTTCATTTATTGCTGAACTATTCCTTTATCAAAGCAGTTATGGTCACACGTAGAGTGAAATAATAATACATAAAAACCTTCTGCAGGAGACAGCTTGTCTCTCCAGCCTGCTAAATTGAGCCCCTCCATGTCATTGTCAGACCCCTGCCTAAAACTCTTTCATGAGCTCTCAAAGTGGCCTTTCTTTTCTCTTCTGGCAGCCAGTGGCCTGCCACAAACAGATAAGTAAGCTGTGCTGAGAGATGCATTGAGGAATGAATAGGAACAAATTGTTTAACACTATGGATTATTGTGCTACAATCTCTCAGTCTCACACTGGGACTCTCATTCCCTCACAGCATTTCCACAGCTGGCCCTTTTGAATGCTGTTTGTACAACTGAAAGAAATATTTTGCCGCTAATGAATATTCACCCTCATGTTGTTTCTGTTTGCTGCTGTTTGTGTTGTGGAACAAAAAAGAATTAATTTTTGTTATGAACTGTTTTGTACATACAAGAGCTACATGAAAATCACAAATCAATCTCTGCAATCTTATCAATGTCATTAACATACAAGTATATTTGGGATTGCATTGAAAGCTTTTGTACTTTATGGCTTCCCAAAATAAGCAGTGGAAATCCTGGGCTGAATCTTATCTCTAACACACACTGATCTCTGGATTCATGTGACCTCTCAGTCCCTCCTGCTTTATTCTCTGAATGAACAAAGAGCAAATGATTCACTCATGACAATACAATCATAAGACTCTGTTACATTTGCCTTTAAAGCCATTTCAACTGTCCATTGTGAATGATTACTGCATGTTCATTTTAAACCATTTTAACACATTTTAACCCTTTAATCTTGAGATAATCAATGGAATGATCGGAGTATGGCACAAGAGTGATGTTTTGATGCAGCATTAGATGCTAGAGTCATGAGACCTTCTCCAGCCCCTATTCCTCTGTGACAGAAGCAGCATTCCTGTTGGGATGAGCGTTCAGTCTGCCCCAGAGCCATATAGCAGATGGACATCAGACTGTCTGATCAGAATGGAAAAGGAGTGTGAATTACGACAGACCATCTGGGACACACCACTCTATTTCACTACAGCGTTAATATTATAATGAGGAACCAATTAGTGGACAATAAAGTTTTTGTTCAGCAGTGTCAAACATCAGCCACTGGGCTTGGACTGGTTTTCTGCTTTTATTATATGTTTGAGATGTTTCTTCCAAGTTTTTTTTTTTTTTTCCATTTCTGTCACCTGATGGAGTTTGGGTTCCTTGCCACTGCTGCCTTTTCGCTTGCTTAGTAGGGGACACTTTAATATTCGGCAATGTTATTGACTTGAATGCAATGACACTATTGGATGAGAGCTGAACTGAGCTGGATGATGAGACCACTGTTTTCTCCAGAAATGATTTACAACCCGGAATTGTTGGAACGTTTTTTAAATTTGAATAAAATGAAAACTAAAAGACTTTCAAATCACATGAGCCAATATTGTATTCACAATAGAACATAGATAACATAACAAATGTTTAAACTGAAAAATTGTACACGTTTATCCATTAAATGAGCTCATTTAAAATTTGATGCTCCTACAGATCTCAAAAAAGTTGGCACGGGGCAACAAATGGCTGAAAAAGCAAGAAATTTTGAACAGATTCAGCTAGGAGAACATCTAGCAACCAATTAAGTGAACTGATATCAGGACTGTAACATGATTAGCTATAAAGGGGATGTCTTAGAGAGGCAGAGTCACTCAGAAGTAAAGATGGGCAGAGCTGTGAAAGAATGCGTAAAAAGATTGTGGAATATTTTAAAAACAATGTTCCTCAACGTCAAATTGCAAAGGCTTTGCAAATCTACAGTGCATAACATCATTAAAAGATTCAGAGAAACTGGAGAAATCTCTGTGCGTAAGGGACCGAAGACCTTTATTGGATGCCCGTGGTCTTCAGGCCCTCAGACGACACTGCATCATGGCACACATCATGGCATGACTGTGTCAATGACATTACTAAATGGGCCCAGGAATACTTCCAGAAACCACTGTCGGTAAACACAATCCGCCGTGCCATCTGCAGATGCCAATCATGCAAAAAGGAAGCCATATGTGAACATGGTCCAGAAGCGCCGTCTTGTCCTGTGGGCCAAGGCTCATTTAAAATGGACAGTTTCAAAGTGGAAAAGTGTTCTATGGTCAGACAAGTCCAAATTTGACATTCTTGTTGGAAATCACAGATGCCGTGTCCTCCAGGCTAAAGAGGGGGGAGACCTTACAGCGTGTTATCAGCATTCAGTTCAAAAGCCAGCATCTCTGATGGTATGGGGGTGCATAAGTGCATACAGTATGGGCAGCTTGCATGTTTTGGAAGGCACTATGAATGCTGAAAGGTATATAAAGGTTTTAGAGCAACATATGCTCCCCTCCAGACAACATCTATTTTTTCATCTATTCCTTGTGTATTTCACCAGGACAATGCAAAACCACATACTGCAGCTATTACAACAGCATGGCTTTGTCGTAGAAGAGTCTGAGTGCTGAATTGGTCTGCCTGCAGTCCAGATCTTTCACCTATAAAGAAAAATACGTCAAAGACGACCACAAACTCTTCAGCAGCTGGAAACCTATATCAGGCAAGAGCGGGACCAAATTTCAACACCAAAACTCCAGAAACTCATTACCTCGATGCCCAGACGTCTTCACACTGTTTTGAAAAGAAGAGGAGATGCTACACCATAGTAAACATGCCCCTGTCCCAACTATTTTGAGACCTGTAACAGGCATCAAATTTGAAATGAGCTCATTTAGTGGATAAAAGTGTCAAATTTCTCAGTTCAAACATCTGTTATGTTATCTATATTCTGTTGTGAATACAATATTGGCTCATGTGATTTGAAAGTTTTCATTTTTAGTTTTCATTTTATTAAAATTTAAAAAACGTCCCAACATTTCCAGAATTTGGGTTATATAGATGAATTGAACTCATTCCATAATTGATTAACTTTACAGTTGATGAACCAAACTCAGCAGTGAAATTAGATTACTGTACTAATTACTCTCTCTAAAAAGTATTGCATTACTTATTACAAATTACTTTCTGAAACCCATATCAACCTCGACCAGATGAACAAAATAAGGATAAACATGAAATTGCTCTTTTAATTCTTTCAAATATATAATATAAAATTGTATAAATTAATCTTGAACTGACCAAAGTATTTAAAGGGAGAAGATTATATTACATTTTATCATTAGATGTTAAATTTTGGTTTTAATAGTTCTATAGTCAATACAGTATTTAATGCAATTACATCAGAAGTAACTGTCATTAAATTAAAAGTTATCCCTTACTTTACTTTTACAAGAGAAAAGTAATTACAGTTTTTCTCGATTGCTTAAACGCTATAACCAGGCTTTTGAACTAAAATTTCAAAATCATAATGCCATTTATCAAAAAGCACTCCCTTTTTTCCTAAACTATAAACACTATTCCCCTTTTTGACACATGAATCAGATTTGTTGAACTGTCACTGCAAAACTCTACACACAAATCCCTTCATTTCTCATTGCCTACACCATGTTGTCATTTAGAAAGCACTAGCATTCAATATTGTTCACTCAAGTCAGCATAGCTTGAGCTCAGTTAGCACACAGTTACGCATGTGGAAACACTAAGAGTCAAAATTTATCACACACCAATCAGGACCTTCAATAGAGAGATAAAAGAGCCTGAGTCAGTTCATTCAGTTTTGGAACAATGGATCCAGAGAGACATGACTGAAAAGGTCGAGGACACCAGAGAGGAGGAGGAAGAGGATGAGCAAGAGCGGTAAAGAGTGGAGGAAGAGGTGAGGGAAGAGGAGAAGGACGCGGATGAGGATAAGGATGAGGTGCAAGGAGACAAGGAGTCTCAGATGAAATTCGTGCCACTAGTTGACCATGTCCTTGTCCATGGTATGACTATGAGGGAGGCTGGGCAATGAGTTCAGCCAAACTTAAGTTGCTTCACCATCGCCTCGATCATGAGAACCTTCAAGGAGAAAAACAGGTAGGTGTACCTCAGTGTACTCTACTGTAACTTTTGAGTGTTACAACACATGCATCAAAGTGCCTTACATACCGATAGTTTCTGTCTGCTTCCATTTTGTAAAAAGGATGTGTTACAGTTATCGGTACTTCTATTTTTGTAGGACACAGAGACAATGGAATGGAAGAAGCCTGACTAGACATTTCAGTTGATGCGTGCCAGGGGTGGATCAGGCATGCAAGAGGATTTCCCTTTGTTGTTTGGTGTATTGTACTGTACAGTACATTAAGGAATAAAAAATGTGCAAATGTATACACGTGTTCATCATGTGAAAAGTTCAGTGAGGGGGAGAACCACAAGTGACAACTTATTACTGGTTTTTGTTTTTGGTTTTTGTAGTATTGTTTTGAATTTATCTCACCAGTGTGTAAGACTATGTTGTAGTGTGTGTGTTTTTGAGGGCTTGTGTGTGATGTCCGAGGGCAAAGTTTGGTTTTTCAGCAAGAGTGAATGGTTTTGAGCATAAAGCTTCATTTTGACCTGAAAATAGGATGTTTGGGGAATTGGGTGAGACGTTATGGATTTGTGTTTACTGTTTTGAGAATATGAGGCATAGTTTCAAGAAATGTGTTTAAGCAATCGAGAAAAACTGTAAATTGCAGTAATGAATTACTTAGTAATGCATTAGACCCAACACTGATAATGACTGTTTACTATTGTCATTTTAGAGCTGCTTTACAGCAGAATTGAATTCTGTTTGCATCATTAAATCATTATTTTCCTGTTTATCACTGTAAAGCTAGTAATAGTTTCCTATTTGGAAAGTGATCTTGTGTTATCCAATTCTTCATTCATCCATTAGATCTGTAGAAGCCCAGAAAGGCAGATAATTATCCTGACAATTTTAATGTTCTTTAAAGGAGGGAGATTTATCCCTGAATCATTTAGACAAGTATATTCTATTGAGCTCCTGTGGTCTTTTCAGAGATTACGTCATACTGGATTAAATACCATTTTCCGCTTTCACGCTGTTCAAAGACAGAAATTCTTCGTCAAGCTTTCCGCTGTCCTTTCTCCCTCTGGAACCCCGGTGTCTTTTTGTGTGACCTTTGACCTGGGCTCTTTTGCTGTGCATTTGGGTGAAAGGTGGCTGGTGACTGGAGGTCAGGAGAAGGACAGACACAATAGAAGGGCTGAGATTGAGAAGAGAGTGCTCAGCCTGGGAGTTCCATCACTTTAAATCAATGTGCCTCACTGGGCCGGGGGGCTACATACCACCATCAAACACCCCAGTATCCCAGTGTGTTAGCAAGGCGAGGAGATTTCCGAGTATGTGAGTAAGGGATATAGATTTATAGTGTTTAAGTTGTTCTGAATTCTTTTGTGCATGGGTTACTGGAACCACAGGAATCTCTGCAAGCTGCTAGATTCATCTGTGAATTCTGTTTTTCTTAGCAGAGGACTCATATTAATGTGACGTGATCATCTTCATCTCTCTTTATGCCACATCCTCAGCCATCAGTTCCTGCACCACATTCAGAAAAGAGCCGGCAAAAACTGCTTCCCGGCTTAATAACCAAAATGATTTAATGACGTTGAAATCCAATGAGTAGGCCGTTCTAGGTTAGGAAAGGTATGATCTGCACTTAAACGTATTCTCTGCTTTATTGAGGCATTGCTCTCCATATTGCATGTGATGCAGAATCACTTATATTCTCTCTGTGGCAACACACACACACACACACACGTGTACACGCACACTTTGTGTTTTCATGTTTTTTGGGGGACTTTCCATAGATATAACCCTAAACCTACCCATCACAGAAAACTTTCTGCATTTTTACATTTAAAAAAAAAATCATTCTATGATTTATGAGCTGTTTTCCTCATGGGGACCAAAAAAATGTCCCCACAAGGTCAAAAATGTCTGGTATTGCTCTCTTTTTGGGGAAATTTGGTACCCATAGCGAAGGGATTACCAGGACCACACTCACTCACTCACACACACGTTGGGTTTCCATGTTTTATGGGGATTTTTTTAATACACATAATGATTTTTATACTGTACAATCTGTATATTCTATCCCCTAACTCTAACCCTGCTCATCACAGAAAATAACAGTTTTCTAACAGTATGTTACAGCTTTTCTCGATTGCTAAAACAATATAACCAGGCTTTTGAACTAAAATTTCAAAACCGTAACGCAATTTATCAAAAAGCACACCCAATTCCCTAAAGTCTAAACACTACTCCCCTGTTTTGACACGAGTCAGATTTGTTGAGCTGTCACTGCAGAACTCTACACACAAATCTCTTCATTTCTTATTGCGTACACCATGTGGTCATTTTGAAAGCACTAACATTCAATACTTTTCTCTCAAGTCAGCACAGCTTGAGCTCAATTAGCACACAATTCCCCAGATGAAAACACTAAGTGTCAAATTTGAACACACATCAATCAGATCCTTCAATAAATAGATAAAAGGGCCCGAATCAGTTCATTGAGTTTTGAACAATGGATCCACAGAGAAAAGGAATAGATCGAGGAGGAGGAGGAGGAGGAGGAGGAGGAGGAGGAGGAGGAGAGGAGGAGGAGGAGGAGGAGGAAAAGGAGGAGGAGGAGGAGGAGGAGGAAGAGGAGGAGGAGCAGGAGGAGGTAGAGAAGGAGGATGAGGATAAGAACAAGGAAGGGGAAGGGCAAGGGCAAGGAGACAAGCCACTTTAGTTGACCTTGTCCATGTCCATGGTGTGACTATGAGGGAGGCTGGGCAACGAGTGCAGCCAAAGTGAGTCGCTTCACCGTCGCCTCCATCATCAGAACCTTCAGGGAGGAAAACAGGTAGGTGTAGAGTAAGACTGCTCTGTACAGTAACTTTTGAGTGCTGTACTCTGTGCTGTGACAACACATACACTGTTGCACTATGCTACTGTAATAAAGAAATGCATTAAATTGCCTCGCATACAAATAGAGTTTCAGTTCTAAACCTGATAGAGGAGTTTTTTTCAGCATGGCGGTGGAAAGTGTATGACCGAGAACCTTATATCCATGTTCATCTCCTCCAGGCCATGGAAGAAGCCTGCCTAGACATATGCGTGCCAGGGGTGGATCAGGCAGTCATGTAGAGGATTTTACCCCCGCTGCGCGGCTAGGGCCAATTGTGATGTGGATGAGATTCTCTGGCCTGACCCAGAACAAAGAGCTGCTGAGGCTGAATAATTTTAATTTTTATTAATTATTTTATTATAATTTTATGAATGAATAAAAATGTGCAATGTATACATTGGTTGTGTCTTTTGTGTTCAGCAAGTGAAAAGTTTTTTGAGGGGGGGAACCACAAGCAACATAACTTACCAGTTTTAGAAATGTTGTTTTGAATTTATTGCACCAGTGTGTAAGACTATGTTGTAGTGTGTGTTTTTGAGGGCTTGTGTGTGATGTCTGAGGGCAAAGTTTGGTTTTTCAGTGAATGGTTTTGAGTGTAGAGCTTCATTTTGACCTGAAAATAGGATGTTTGGGGAATTGGGTGAGACGTTATGAATTTATGTTTACTGTTTTGAGAATACGAGGCATAGTTTCAAGAAATGTGTTTAAGCAATTGAGAAAAACTAATATATTTTTAAATTCCTGTGATGCAAAGCTTAATTTTCACCATCATTATTCCAGTCTTTAGTGTCACATGATTCTTCAGAATGTGCTGATTTACTGCTCAAGAAACATTTCATATTATTCTTTCTCGATTGCTTAAACACATTTCTTGAAATTGTGCCTCCTTTTCTCAAAACTCTAAACACAAATCCATAACTCTGCACCCAATTCCCTAAACTTCTTATTTTCAGGTCAAAATGAAGCTCTCCGCATAAAACCACTCAATCTTTCTGAAAAACCAAACTTTTCCCTCGGCCAGGACACACAAGCCCTCAAAAACACATACACTACAACATAGTCTTACACACTGGTGAGATAAATTCAAAACAATACTACAAAAACCGGTAATGAGTTATGTTGTTTGTGGTTCTCTCCCTCAAAAACCTTTTCAGATGATGAACACAACAAAAGTTTGGAAACATTACTGTTTTTGATGTTTTTGTTTAATTGATAAAAAGTGATAGTAAAGACTTATACTGTTAGAAAAGGTTTCCATTGTTCCAAAACTGAATAAACTGACTCGGGCCCTTTTATTGATCTAATGAGGTGTTGACATCTGTCTCACCACTGTTGATGTTGATGGTGAGACAGATGCAAGTTTAAAAACAACATATTTGACAGCAACATTGTCAGATTGTCCTCTAAAATCAAAACAAATGAAGTTAGCAGATGCTGTCTGGGTGAAATTTGTCCATCTGCAGATCCATATACATGACATATACGTGACAGCGGTTTCTGTCTGAAACTGCCAGCCCGGCGCTGCCTGTCAGAAACTGCCATGACGTATGACTCTAGTTGGACGATATTGATCTGGACCTGTTCATGAAGAGCAGTCACAGATAATACAGCGATGATAGATGATCATTTCCACTCTCACTTCAGCCAACAATTCTGCAAAAAGAGCTGAGCTTTCACCTTTGAAATGCTGATTATTGTGATACTAAAGCAGCTTAATGCCCTAAATGTGAACTTGACAGAGAACAATTCACAGGCATGACAGTTATGAATATGAATGTTTAAATAAATTTCCTGAAGTGTTTACAGAAATTGTGTGCCTGCAGGAACACGTCTGCGCTGATGAAACTCTCTCATTCTCTGCTTACAGTCTGTCAGGGCTGAATTACTGCCATGTGTAGCGTCATGGCGTCTTTCAGAATGAGCTAGACCTCATGTTTGCCCCCAGCTGCTGTCACAGGAGGACAATCTCTATGTTATTTCCATCTTGTCTCACAGCATGAGTTCATGGAGCAGTTTTCTGGTTTAACTGTTTAATGTCTAATGTATGTGAACATACTGAGAGTGTAAAAAGAAATTTAGGGAACCTGTTGCTACAAATTAAATAAATGCATAGTTGCATGTTAAAAATTGTAATTCATTGATTTAATTAAACATTTTAAGTTCTGTTGACATAATAATGTTTAGTTTAGGCAACTACATGTCAACTAACTCTCATTATTTTGCAACTACATGTCAACTAACTCTCATTAGAGTATTAGTAAACTGTTAGGTTAGGGTTAGGTTAGTAGAATAAGTTGACATGTACTTGCAAAGTTACTTATAGAATGTCTGTTGAGGGACCATCAAAATAAATTAAACAGTTAAACAGTCTATACTAATACTCTAATGTGAATTAGTTGACAAAGAGTTTGCATAGTTGCAAAGTTACTTATACAGTAGTTAGTAGAATGTCTAAAGTGGGCTCGAAATAAAGTGTTACCCAACTTTATATTATAAGTAAAACTTATAACACTAAGTATACAGTAATAAAGTATTTACAAATCATTTACAAACTATTAGTTTATAGTTATAGATAATGCTTTGTTAACAACTTATTAACCGTACATAGTTCTCACCTTAGATTAGTTCACAGAATATCAGAAAATGTCATTAATTAAGTGCTTTAAACCAACCTTTACTGGACATTACAGTTTTTTTCAACTGCTTACACACAAAATCTTTACTTGTCACACAATTTCCGAAACCTGACACTCAAATACCAGAACCACACACCAAATCTGCAAAACCATACACTAATTCTCGGCCTTCGACTCAGTTTTCAATTTCATAAAACACTTTTTGCAAAACACAACACACAATTCTCTATGTAACACACAAAAATCTAACAGGAAGTATCTTGATTTCCTTTTTCAAACACAACCAATCAAAATGCCACACTAATTCATCAGTGCCTCACACTAACTCCTCACATGTACAAACACTCATTGCTTTACTTAACACCAACCAATCATGGCTTTAGAATAGGCCTATAAATAGGCCAAAGGTCAAGTTATAGGTTTTGAACAACTTTTCTGTTGTTTACTTGCTTCCATATTCATCATTTCTAAATGCTATTGAGGTTACTTTTCTCCACATGGTGCTGGAAAGTGCATGATCGTCGTCCCTATGTCAACGTAACACTTCTCCAGGCAATGGAGGAGGCATGTGGAGACAGTGACACTGCCTCCATCCAAGGTTGGATACGCAAGAGAGGACATAGCATGTGACGTGGATGAAGTACTGTTGCTCGGACCAGCCAGGAGGAGAGATGGAGCCTAGATACACCCAACCAACTCGCCTACCAACAAACACACACGCACACAACACACACATGTTGGGTTTCCATGTTCTATGGGGACACTCCATAGGCGTAATGGTTTTTATACTGTATATTCTGTATATAAATGTCCCCACAAAGTCAAAATGCACTGGTATTACTATACTTGTGAAGACATATGGTCCCCTACCAGGACACACATACACACCATTCCTTTGGAATATTTACCTTTTTCAAAATTATGCTAGTTTTTTTTTTTTTGTCCAACTACACATGGTTGATGTATTATATTTTCTTACGTACTGTGCAATACTGTATTCACAACCACAAATGCTTACAGTAAAATAAATAAATAAATAAATAATAATAAAATAATCTTGCTTTCCTGTTTACTGTGAATTTTTCAACATCTCTCTGACAATTATACTTTCAATCTTGTACAGAAATGTACATAGCAGCTTATGAAAGAAGAGCTTTAGGTTTTGAATAACTGTGTGTGTGTATATATATATATATATATATATATATATATATCAAAATAGAATATTATGGCAAATGTGTTTCAAAAGTAAGACAAATGTTTGCTTTTGAGATGTGTTTGTGATATTTTGAATGCAGTGCTTCATTTTGCAAGAGATGTGAGGCATTTTGCATTTTGTGTGTGCAATTCTTGGATTTGTGTGTGAAGTTTTGAAAAAACAGAGGCAAAGTTTTGAAAATGTGTGTAATCAGTTGAAAAAAACTGTAATTGCATTAGTATTAAGAGTTCCTTAAAATCTTTACAAATACATTAAGCCTATCTCCAAAGTTAAACATAACCACTTTGTTATGTGACGTGGTGTTTAGAAACTCTAACGACGAGGAATAATACTAGAAGGTAGACTTTAATCACAAATAAGGAACCTGGAGAAACACAGGAGAAAACCACATTACTTTCAAATGAGAACCGACAGAGACTAAGGGAGAACACAGGGTATACAGGAGACAAACAAAGGACCTTAACAAGATAATTAACAAGACACACCTGAACTGAAACTCAAATCACTCTGTTACTATGACAACTAAAGAGTGGCGGGAAAAACTGAACAAAGGAAGACATGTGACTAATGAAAACAAACTTAAAACATGTACAAATGAACCAAACATGTGACACATTTTAAATAAATAAATAAAAATATAATGCTGTCAATATGAAATACAAATACTCATTAGATCATGTTGTTAAAATGCGTCAGGGTTAGGGGACAGAATATACAGTTTGTACAGTATAAAAATCATTATTTCTATGGAAAGTCCCCATATGAAAACCCAACATGTGTGTGTGTGTGTGTGTGTTCTGTCATATGTGGTTTTTGAGGACACAAATGTGTATAATGACATGGGTATTACAACGTAAACATGGTTTATGAGGACACTTCCAACCTTTATTAATGTCACTTTAAACCAACCTTTATTAATGTCCAATAAAGGCTGGTTTAATTAAGCACTTAATTAATGACATTTTTTAATTTTCCATGACCTAATTTAAAGTGAGAACTATTTACAGTTAATAAGTTGTTAACAATAACTCTTTATACTGTATATGAGCTAATTAAACAATAACACTTTGTTAATTACAGTGACAATGAATGACTATTTGCATATAGTATATTAATATATTAACTACAGTTTATAACTTATTAACTATAAACTAATAGTTTGCAAATACGTTATAAGTGCTTTGTAACTGTAGACTTATTATAAGATGTTACCAAAGTTACTAGTAACTTGATACTGTCTTGATAACTTTGCAAATTTGGGAGTGAATTTCTAGTTCCCAGTATGTTTTGCATAGGACTAAATAAGGAAAATAAACATTGAGAATAAAGACCTGTTAGTGTTTATTGCTGTTATGTTTGACATTTAAAAGTGTTTCTTTTATTTTGAAGTTTTTAGCAATGCACTATTTACCATACATTAAATTGACATGTTAAATAAGTTATATTTAGCAAGTATGCTAGCTGGTGTAGCTGAAATAGATAAGGTTTTCTGGTTTCAGGTCCACTGCTTTTTTTTTTTTTTTATTTGAGCGATTAACTTAAAAAAGGTGTATTTATATAAATGATTAACTCAGTGTAGTTTGTTGGCTGAACAGAATTTCATTAGAATTTGTCAAAGCTCAAGAAGATGTGTATTTGTTTTGTTTTTGTTTTTTGAGGGTCTACATGATCTGCATGGATTTCAGCCTGAATGAAATGGCCTGAACTGAAATTAAAAGAATTTTTGAATTGCAATTCACTCTTTGTGAATTGCTCCCATATTATATGGACACTAATCTCCAACTTAGGAAAGTTGTTTGTCTTGTCTGAATGTTCAGCTGGACCTGTTATTCACCTCTCCCACGTTCCCACACTTCCAGACCACTGCCTGTCCTCATCCAGCCGCCCACAGGGCCAGAGCTGCCAAGAGCTGCCCACTGCCTGCTGCCAAGCAACTTATCTTGGAGTTAAGCTGGTATGTCAGCACGTCTAGCACTCGCTGGCCTGTGCCGATGAGGATGTGAGAGCGCTGCTGCTGCCACTGTCCTGTCCACAACAATGAGCGCAGGTGCAGAACAACTGCTGTACAGTGTGAGTCTGCTGCATGTGCCAGCTGCACTAAAGAAACAAACAAGCAAACTTCTGTTTTATGTGGACCGACGCTCAGCTGAACTGCGCCAAAGTTTGATCTGAGCTGATGAACTTGAGACCTCATGAGGTTCCACACATTACAAAAATGGTCCAGTCAATACTTTTTTGACTGTAGTTTACGGCATTAAAAATAGCAATAAGCCACACAAGGATGTTTTTACCCAAGAGGAGAAGCAGAAACTTCCTTAACCATGATAAAATTATTCTAACAGTTAGCAACAATTTGATAAAATGCACCAATGTTCAATGAATAGTTACATTTTGTTGATATTAATGATTGCAATGAACACATTTTCTGGTAGTAATATAGTTCATTAGTATAACTGTAGGGCAGTTACAGTTTCAAGACATTTGGCGAATTACAGTTTTTTTCAGTTTTTTTTTTATTACTAACATACGTTTGTCCAATCTATAGTCACATTTTCAAAACTCTAAACACAATTAGCACAACATACGTCTGTTTTGACCATACCATTAACACAATTCATGTCGTTTTCACACAAAATGCAGTCAATTAACACGTTTCTAAAATGCTTAAATTTTCTTTTCATACAAGCTTTCAGCATACCAAAATCATGGATCTTTCTTATTTACAAATGCTTAAACACAGCAAGTCAGAAATAAAGACCCAATGTTCCAGTCTTTAAATATAGTATAAAACCTCTACTTCTGCAACAACAGCAGCTCAAAAAGTATTGAAAAAATATAGAAAACAAATGATTAATCAATTGATGAGCATTTTTAAGTAGCAGATCACTGAAATATTACAGTTTTTTACAGACGCTAGGACACATTTCTCAATACTTAGGTCACTTTTGCAAAACTCTTCACACAGTGAGCACAACAGAAGTCTATGTGGGCTAAACTGAGGATCAATTATCATTGCTTTGGCACAAAATGCATTCAATGACTACATCTCTCAAATTTCATGGATTCTTTTCTCACTCAGACACAACAACTGCCAAAAACTCTTTGTACTTACAGGCCAATTTGCACATGCTTACATACTGTTTTCAAAACTGTTAAACTTAAGTTCAAAACAATAACATAATACAAAACTGAATAAGACAGAAATTTGCTACATTTATACAGTAATATAGTTATGAAATATATTCTGAATCTAAAAAATCAAATACTATCAAAACAATTAGATGAAACTGAACACCTACACAAGCATTAGTCTTTCAATTTCATTACCATCAATTCAAAAGGGGAAACTTAGGAATAATTTTGTTCTGTAATGTAAACATGGACCATGTAACATAAACTGCAGTGAATTATAAGCAGTAGAGAGTGTCATTCTTGTTTTGTAAAGAAATTTTAAAAAAGAAAACATTGTATAATGCTAACTGATGTTAGTGTTTTTAGGTCGATGTTTTATGAGTGACAAAGTGTGTTTGCTCAGTGAAAACCTTTGCTAGTGTTCTGGAAGAATGAGTTGATTTGAGACATGTATGAAGTGTTTTGGTAGATTTGGTGCATTTTGAATGTGAAGTTAACCTCTGTGCCAAGATGAAAGTTGGAGAACTGTGTGAAGAGTTTTGAAAAAGTGACCTAAGTATTGAGAAATGTGTCCTAGCGAACTGTGATTCCAGTATCAGTTGGAGGCAGGTGTTGAAGTTCTTTCCATTACATGGACATACATTAAAATAGGACTCTTTGAATTTTTGTTCAGTGTGGATGTAGAACAACACAGAGGAGCAGAGAGAGAAAAAATAATATCTGGGCGAGGGAGAGGAATAGTTAAAGGAGGAGAGGAGTAGTTGGATCAGGACAAGGGAGAAGAAGAGGTAGGTGAGAGGAGGAAGAATGTGTGCTGGATTGTGCATCTCTATGTTTTACCCCCTTACACAATGTGGAACCTATGAAAGCTTATTTCTGCCATCAATAGAAAATAAAAAAGGTAATTGTGACTTTTTGTCTCATAATTCTGACTTTTTTTCTCTCAATTCCTAGTTTATATCTCACAGTTCTGAGAAAAAAAAGTCAGAATTGTGAAGTGTAAACTCACAATTGCAAGAAAAAAAAATTGAATTGTGAGATAAAAAGTCAAAATGACCTTTTATATGTTTTTATTCTGTGGTGGAAAAAAAGCTTCCATAATAACCAAATGCCATGTATGTTGGATTTGTTGTTGATCAATGGCAGCAATTTCATGTTTTTATTTCAGTATAAGCTTCATGTAAAGCTTTTACTACAACGATTCCACTACCACCGTTCCTTATATGCAGAATATGTGGTCTGAGTAGGGCACTAACTACCAAGGGGACACCATCAACACCACACATCCAACCCCAGAAAGCAATTTCAACGGCAGTGGCAACTGAAGTTCTGCATAGGGGACCCATTTGACCAGTTGCTGTCCCGAGCAATTCTGTTACTTTCTTCTTCCTCTTTTCTACTGTATATTATATAAAGTAATGACTCATATGTTGCTATGTTGGCAAGAATGCACACATTCAACACTCAACCAAAAATGTGAATCAGGTTTGCTGTGTTTTGACAGAGTTAGTATATGTAGAAAAATGTTTTTAGCATTTTGAAATGTAGAGTTTGTATTTAGTTACCAAAATATGGTTTTGGGCATTACTGTTAATTGCAGTTACAAACCCAGCTTTTAACCCCGGGTAAAGAAACATTTCACACTTGCAATTTAGAAGTGGGGTTTGCACTGCATTTTACCCAGGATTATGAAACCCCTAACAGGGTTAGTTCCATATTTGCGGTGTTAATCCTGCATTGTGGTGTCAAACTTGTACAATGTGAAACGATGCGGTGTTAGAATGTTACGACTAGATGCTTAGCAATAGACAGCCAATCGCTTGCCTCATATTCACATGCTATGGACAGAAACACTGCACATTGTATAAACAGTAGTTTCAGCATTTGAGAGAGAAAATGTCAAATGTTGACGTAAAACACATCAACTGGAGTAAATAGACTGTTTCAATTGAAGCAAGATAACCGAGGATTCCATTTACCTGGGGTTTAGAATGACCCAGGGTTAACTATTTCAAATTTCAAAAGCCCCTAAAGCCCACATGACTGGAGGGCAAAACATCCACAGAACTGAAGCACTGGCCTGTCAATTTTCCATCTGTTTCAAACCACAGATATAAGCATCACCTCTCAAAAGATGAAAAAATATTTGAACAATATGATGAATTGACCCTTTGCAAAGACCCGCCCCCCTTAGTTACTGTTGCTTTGTCCGACAAGCCATGGCGCTGTCACGTCACAAAGAGTGAAAAATACATCGCAGAGCAAAGAGGACACTGACAACATGTCGACAGACAAGACAGAGCAGGTTACTTATGATATGAAACAAAGTCCCAGCTTTCAAATTGTGTAATTTTTTTAGGAAATTCGAACAATAAAAACTGTTTTGTGGCTCTTTAATGTGTCGTGACAGATCGCTGTAGCGCCTCAGCTCAAGCGGCTTGTGAACCGATCATCTCTTCCTATTAGTTCATTTAAAGCATCAAATAAACATGAATGAACATGAGAAAGAATGTTGTTTCAAATGCGGAAAGACGTCAGTACACACCATTTTTCAAGTTCAAATTAATCTTCTAACTCCTGACTGCTTTGTCGGACAAAATGGCGGATTCGGCGTTATGATTGGTTAGATCGCTTGTCAATCAAACTCTCAGCGAAAGGTCAATTGATCTCACTAGTGTTCACTGGGCAGGTAAGTAGTCTGTGTATTTGTAGGTTTTGTCTGTCATCTGAAGCCAAAGTGAAAAAAGAGCATAAAAGAGTAGAAAAGTTTTCCCCAGATTTTGCAACGAGTTTACGTTCATCACACAGATTCGACACATTGATCAACAGAAAGCTGCTTGGTTTGAAAGTGACTTCTCAGTGAGCTCTGCTTCATACATCACACTGTTGACACTAGACAATGGATCTTTTTTGCCTGCAATATTTAACTAATGTGACCGCACCCTGAATCCAATTGATGTTTCAGCAATGACTTTACCAGACTAGATTTTCTTAACATTTGAATTTCAAATGACATTATGGAGCGTTGCCATGGGAGCAGTAAGCATTGTGTTTTATCTTCTATTCACAGAGCATCATGTTGTTTAATGCTGATTAACCGAACAGAACAGAAAACCCTCCTCCATGTCACCTGCTTTCAGAGAGCACGACCCTGTGTATTTTCCTGACTCCACAGTATTTTGGCCGAGCTCCAAACACCATAAACACCATGTGGTAACCTGTGTCTTCTCAGAGTTATCTTTTGGTTGTTCCCATACACGGCTCCACTCCATGGGTGACAGGGGTTTTTCATCTTATCACTATATTGTGGAATTTTCTCCCAGCTGACATTAGGGAAGCACAATTACAGTTTTAAGACCCCATTGCAGTTAACCCTGCATTGCAGTGCCAGACTTATACAGTGTGAAACGATGTGGTGTTAGAATGTTACAGCTAGATGCTTAGCAACAGACAATCGAATACTCATATGTGCGTGCTTTGGACAGTCACAGAAACTGCGTATTGTATATAAACAGTAAATTCAGCGTTTGAGAGGACAAATGTCAAATGCTGACAGAAAAAGCGATGATTGAAGAAGAGACCGTTTCATTCTTACCTTTATAGTCCGAAATGTCCATTCAACATAAACTCGATAGTACAATCGGCAATACGAGGTCGTGTGCAGCGTTTATCCAATCGGTGACACTGACACCTCAAATATGCAAATAAGAAAGTTAACCCAGGGTTTAGGAATGTACAATGTGAAACTTCAGCTTATGAATACCCTGGATTAATTGTTAACCCTAGGTAAATTATGAGCAGTGTGAAACATGAAGCAAGATAACCAAGGATTCCATTTACCCAGGGTTTTGAATGACCCAGGGTTAACTATTTCAAGTGTGAAAAGCCCTAAAAAGGCTTTTCACACAGCGCTTAACCCCGGGTTATTGTTGTTCTAAACACCACTTTTAAACCTGGCTAAAGCAACGTTTCACACTTGTAATTTAGAAGCGAGGTTAGGACCGCTTTTTACCCGGGGTTGTGAAACCCTGCTCCAGAGCCAGGTTAGCACAATTTTTGCGGTGTTAACCCAGCATTGATGAGCCAAACTTATACAGTGTGAAACGATGTGGTGTTAGAATGTTACAGCTAGATGCTTAGCAACGGATAATCAATAGCATACTCATATTTGCATGCTTTGGACAGTCATGGAAACACTGCGCATTGTATATAAACAGCATTTTATATACAATGCCTTAAATTCAGCGTTTGAGAGGAAAAATGTCAAATGCTGACAGAAAAAGCAACAATGTGAGTGAAGAAGAGACAGTTTCATTTTTACCTTTATAGTCCGAAATGTCCATTTAGTATAAACTCGATAGTACTGTGGGCAATACGAGGATGCACAATAGAGCTTCAGGTCAAACAGGTCACGTGCTGCATTTATCCAATCATGTACAATGTGAAACGTCAGCTTATGAATACCCAAGATTAATTGTTAACCCTGGGTAAATTATGAGCAGTGTGAAACGTGAAGCAAGATAAGCCAGGATTCCATTTACCCAGGGTTTAGAATGACCCAGGGTGTGAAAAGCCCTAATTATTGACCATGTTATCAATCATGGCTTGTCCTTTAGAGAGGCTGAACAAAGGGTCCAGCCCATTCTGAGTCGGAGCACTGTTCTATTGTCAGCCTTTTTCGGAATGAGAACAGGTAAGTCACAATGTTATTGTATACCACTGTGTATTTCAGCTTTACTGTACTGCTCTGTTTCATCAATCCCATTTATGTGACTGTCATAATGTCAATTTTGGCATGCTTTTTGCTTTTACTTTATAGAATCCACACACTGGTGGCAGAGGAAAGATCTTTAGTGTTGAACAGGAGGCTGCCATTGTAGATATGGTCATGGCAAACAATGTGATCAGACTGCATGAAATCCAGGCAGAAGTAACTGCAGATCATGGGGCATTTAGAAATATCAACAGTGTGAGTTTGGCAACTATTGATAGAGTCTTAAATGAAACCATGTCAGAATGAAGCAGCTATACAAAGTTCCATTCCAAATCAAATCTGACATTTTGAAGGAGGCAAGATTCCAGTATGTGCAGGTACGGATTTGTTAATGTAATGCCTTGTTATATCGTACAGCTACATGCAATTTGCTTTATGAATTTGCTTTTTTTCTTAGAGAATAAATGGAGCTTAAAGCTGAAGGGGCACATCACAAATTCATTCATGTGGAAGAAGCCTGCGTCAGCCTCTGTAAAGTGAGGAGACGCGGAAGGAACACCACTGGGCAGAGGGCCACTGTTACAGTGCCAATATCACCATGTGTGCTGCCAACTCCAATGATGGTGTCCTTTGCCACATACCATCGGCCCATATAATACAGAACACCTCATCACATTTCTTGATGCACTGAATGAAAGATTGGTGCCACCCGAAGAGAGAGGATTGTTGAGGCCTGGCATGACTCTGTATGTCATCATTTGGGACAATGTTGTCTTCCGCCACTCTTTCCTTGTGAATGAATGATTTGCAGCACAGTCCTGTATGATGATGCAATTCCTTCCTGCATACTCTTCTTTTCAGAACCCAAATGAGGAGTTCTTCTCTGCTTGGGGATGGAAGGTGTATGATCACCGGCCATATGAGCAGATGTCCCTCCTGGAGGGAATGAATGCTGGTTTCCTGGCAATAGGTGCAGAGGACTGCCAGGGATGGATACGGTATGCAAGGAGGTATTTCCCTCTGTGCATTGCCAGGGAAAACATCCAATGCGATGTAGATGAGAACCTGTGGCATAATTGTCAGGAACAAATGGACTAAATGTGAAGTTCTATGTATTTCAACTCTTTATTTTGTTTTGTTTTTTAGATATTTCCACCCTTAAGTTTCCTTTGGTTGCTTTTTTCAGCATATCTGAGTTTAAAAAGTATATATTTCATATTGATAGCTGTATTTTGTTGTCCATTGTGTAATGATTGACTGAAAGAATATATTAATTTGACCAGAAGTTGTGGTGTTTGATGTAAATATTTGCTTTTGTTGCAAGTTTTCATTTTTTTTGTGAGTGTTAGAGCATTTTGTAAACAAAATTAGTATTTTGGCCAGTGAGCTTCAGTTTTAGCCTGTGTTAACGGTTTTGAAAATGTGATGTCAGAGTGCACAAATGTGTTTAAGTATTCAAGAAAAACTAATACATTTAATTTCAGGATAGCTACCGAGGCCTGTTGCATGAAGCAGGTTTCAGTTGCTACCCAGGTAAGTTTGAGATTAGTTTGAGCAAACTCCTGTTTTTTTCTTTTGTTTTTGTTTTTTTGTGGCGCAAGGTGGAATAGTTTTTGATAACTTTTGCTACACGGCTGACCTCCTCCAGAGCAGATTTTATTCAGGGTTAGAGATTGCAAACCCAAACTGGATCAATCAGCTATGAGCAAAGTGACATATCTGATGCAATAAAGCCACGCCTCCTATATCGCTCACTCTAAATTGAAGCTGTTTATAGTGAAAAACTTTAGACACAAAATTGCATGTCTTTTGCTGCTTATTATTTAATATATTTATATTAATTATAATTATTTATAATATACTTGTGTAATTGTATGAATTGACAATTAATATAAAATTGATTAATTATATTAATTAAATTTATATATATATATATACAAATTCTTTTGAACTTTCGATTCATCAAAGAATCCTGAAAAATGCATAAGTTTCACAAAAATATTGAGCATCACAACTGTTTTCAACATTGATAATACTAAATGTTTCTTGTGCATCAAGTCAGCATATTAGAATGATTTCTGAAGGATCACGTGACACTGAAGACTGGAGAAAAAAATTCAGCTTTGTCATCACAGGAATAAATTACTTCTTAAAACATTAAAATACAGTTATTTTAAACAATGTCACAATATGGCTGTTTTTATTGTATTTTTGATTAAAAAATAAATGCAGTCTTGGTGAGAATAAGAGACTTCTTTCAAAAACACTAAAAAAATCTTTCCAACCCTAATCACTAGTGTAGTTATTTTGCAGTTTTCTTATTTAGTTAGTTACAGTAGTTAAACATTTGGCAGATAGTGAATCAAAATACTGTAGAAAATATTACTTCTTGTTTAATGATCACATTATAAATGGATGGTGACAGACTCAGAGCACAGCAGACAAACACAGATTTGGACACAAAGTGCTGAGGCGGTGAGCAGGTGTCACATATTCCCAGAGCAACTGCTGTGGGGTCAGTCATTCACAGACTATTCATGAGCACAAGCAGACTGACTCACAGCCCTGAATTAATTAGCATTAATAGAATTAAGGATTAATAACTCATAGGCCTGGTTTCACAGACAGGGCTTAAACTATTAGGACATTTAAGTAGCTTTTATAAATGATGTGCATCTTGAGACAAAACAATGGCACTGACATATGTAAGATATGTCAGTGCAAGTTGCTTTCAGTTAAAACAGCTCAAACGTGCATTTTAGTCTAGGACTAGCTTAAGCCTTGTCCGTGAAACCGGCTTTTAAAGTAAGTCTTGTATCCACACGGAGAATGAAAATACTACACACTCAAAGGTTTTTGATGCAAGGAGACACACCATAAAACATATCTTAAAATCTGTCAACTTTAATCTCTTGAAGACATTAGTTGTATTAAATACGTGTTATATTGCTTTTCCAGTTTTTCTAATGAATTAAGAATGGAGTTTATCCTCATGTGAAACAGGAAAGGCTTCATATAGCAAGGCGAGTCTGAAACAATATTTACATGAAATACAAAAATATAAATTCACAAAATAGTATTACAGATAAATTTACAATAACCAACTCTATAAAATTACAAATATATTTCTATAAAAAGCTATTTAAATAATCTTACAGCTCAAGTTTTTCAGAGAGCACAGCCATTACTGTCAAATGTGTATTTCTTATGCATTTGTTTGGGTTTGTTTGTATAGGCGTAAGAATACAAAAAAAGTCTTCGTGAACTTCAGCATGTAAAAACCAGGACCATGTCTCCTCCGTCTTCACAGTAGTTCAGGTTTGTCAGGTGCGATCTGGCTGTCGTCCCCCGGCGGAGCTACAATGTGTTGGGCTCCAGTCATCCCGTCTCTTACTCACATGCCTGGAGGAAAAACAACAGGCAAGCAGAGAACAAACTTAGTACATTTCCAGGTCCTTGGGTGTCAAGGTTATTCTTGGTGTGTACGCAAGTCCTCTTTTTATGAACACCCTCTTAATGAGCTCTTTATCCAAATTAGCAAGTCTTTCAATAGCTGTTCAGCGCATGAACAGAAGCATCTACTGTAGTAGCTTACGCTGACACCAGTGGGGAAAATTTAAAGGAGTCTGCATAAATGTAAATCTTCAAAGCACAGCAGCAAAAACTGCCCATGAGATTATAAAGGTCAGAGAGAGGGAGGAAAGTTGTCATAACAAAAATGCTTTATGACTGTTTTGAAGCAAAAAAAAAAAAAAAAAACAACTGTACAATATGAAGGATATGACGGCTTTCTCTGTGGCGATCCCCCTCAGAACTTTTGAGTTTGAGTCATTGAAGGTGTACACACACACACACACACACACACACACACACACACACACACACACACACACACACACACACCGCTCTCTCCGAGGCAAGTTACAGCACTCTACAGTGTCGGAGCGCTCACTCCAAAACAAATCAACTTAACTGTGTTAATGCATCACTGAGGAAGTGGAGGAGTGAGTATGATTGACCCAATGATTAGCATCTTTAAAAATTACCTGTTGATACAAGAGTGTATTGTTTCTTCCCACAATCTACATGTACTGTCCCACATCTAATGGTTGACAAAAGGAGCAGTGGTATGAACAAAATCACATATCTATGAGTTTTTAATTACAATAATACACTGAATAAACCTACCATTCAAAAGTTGGTAAGATTTTATGTTTTTGAAAGAAATCTTTTATGCTCGCCAAAAGGCTGCATTTTTAAAATCAAAAATACAGTAAAAACAGCAATATTGTAAAATATTATTACTATTTAAAATAACTTTATATGTTAAAATATAATTTATTCTTCTGATCAAAGCTGAATTTTCAGCATCATTACTCCAGTCAGTGTCACATAATCCTTCAGAAATCCTTCTAATATGCTGATTGGCTCCTCAAGAAACATTTATTATTATTAGTGTTAAAAAAGGTTCTTGTTAAAAAAAAAAAAAAAAAAAAAAAATACATCTTACTGACCCCAAACTTTAATATATATAGAGAAAATTAACCTTATTTTTTTATTTCCATTATATATTTTATATATTATGATCCAGTGAAATACCCAAAAGGTACTTTATATAATTTGATTATTTTCTCTTAAAATTGTTCATTATAATCATATTCGTAATTAATAAAGCTGTTTTTGCACTGATTATTTTGTGATATTACGTAATGTTTATTTTATATTTTATTATTTTCATATTCTTACAATATTTAAAAGTTGTCCATCATATGTTTGCACCAGCGGTGTCCAGTCCTGCTCCTGATGGTCACTGTCCATCCTCAAATTAAACACACCTGAACCAGCTAAACAAGGTCTTACTAGGCATACTAGAAACTTCCAGGTAGGTGTGTTGAGGCAAGTTAAAGCTAAACTCTGCAGGACAGTGACCCTCCAGGAGCAGGTTTGGACACCTCTGGTTTTAAGGATGTATGTGTGCTGTGCTGTGATGTTGCTCGGCAACTGTAAACAAATAATCTCTGTCTTACATTCTGTGCAAAAGCAAAACATGTTTTTGCAGAATATCTGCTGGGCTGGCTGACACATTTGTACCATTTCACAGTGAGTGTATATCATAATCCCCTGGTCATCAACAAAGA
Source organism: Ctenopharyngodon idella (assembly GCF_019924925.1). Classification (NCBI taxonomy): domain Eukaryota; kingdom Metazoa; phylum Chordata; class Actinopteri; order Cypriniformes; family Xenocyprididae; genus Ctenopharyngodon; species Ctenopharyngodon idella. Next base: position 28,524,578 of record NC_067228.1, read on the forward strand.
TACCATGCATAAAATCATTTGATGTAAGCAACCCAAAATTTGACCCCAAAACAAAAGTAACATTGTCTTTAAATTCATGTCATTAAGCACTTACTCGCTAATGTTCTGTCAAGGTCAGCGATGAAGTCCTCTAGCTCTTTAGTGTCTCCAAGTTTAGCTAAAAAGAACAATGCACAGTTGATCAACACAGTACAGCAAATAAACCTAAAATTGAGTTTTTAGGAGTTAAATATACAAAACAGAAACATATTTCAACTCACGTTTAGGAGATGTGACCAGGGGACTATTTGATGAAGGGGAGAAGACGCTGGGAGAGTTGAGCTTCTCATCACTGAAGCTGAAACTGTTTCTGTTCAAGGACTCTGCACCTGTTACAGAAGGAAAGAGAGACAGAGGAAGTCAGAAATGAAAAACCAATGCTTCCTGTATGTGTACAGCCCAGTGCTCCTTCAACTCAACAGGGGGATCACGACCCAAAATCACTCACAATAGTGATAGAGTGCAGACAGCAGGGAAAAGGCAAAGTTATAATGCCAATAATGCAATGCAACAAACATATAACTGTGTAGAGTTAGGATAGCAAACACTAGTTCATCTGTCACTCAATGGAAATTGATGCTAACATGCTAAAATGATGTAAGGTAAAAGAAAATTTAACTCAAACTACACTATTGGTCAAAAGTTTGGAATAAATTATTACACTTTGTTTTTGAAATAAATAAAAAATGTATTAAATATATTTTAAAATGTAATTGAAATTATTCGTGTGATGGTAAAACTGAACTTTCAACATCATTACTCCATCTTCAGAGTCACATGACCCTTCAGAAATCATTCTAATATGCTGATTTGCTGCTTAATTATTAATGTTTCTTATTATTATCAGTGCTGAAGCAGTTTTCACTGTATTTAAAAAAAAAAAAAAAAAAAAAAAAAATTTCAAATAAATGCAGCCTTGGTGAGCATACTTTTTTCAACAGCATTGAAAAATCGTAATTATTCCAAACGTTTGACTGGCAGTGTACATTTAAGTGCCCCTATTATGCTATTTTAAAGGTTCCTCCTACAACAAGTTTACATGCATCCAAGGTCAAAAAGCACTTGCCCCCCCTCTCCATGAGCTACTATGCTCTGATTGGTCAGATGGCCCAGTCTGTTGTGATTGGTCTACTGCTTACAGCACGAGTCAGAAACATCACTGTGTATACAAGTTTCATGAACAGTAACAATGGCGTCCGTTTTACCACATCAATCCGAGCCCAAGTCCTCTTTTCTTTAAAAAAAAAAAAAAAAAAAAAAAAAAAACCAACAACAACAACAACAACAACAACAACAACAACAAAAAAAAAATACATGCAAAGTGTTTCGGGCAGGCTAAAGCAGACATTGTTCGTGGGCAGCCAATGAAGACCAATGAAGGCAGGAATTATGCAAATTTGTTACGTAGGTATGTAACAGGAAGTGAAACTGGAAATGCTGACGACTCGTTTCAGCAGTTCATAATCGATTATAACTTTAGGAGACAATATTTTATTGTCGTGCTCTTTGATCTTTAAAACTTTGCAGACCTTTACATTCACAAACCGCTATAATGCACACCGCATGAAAGGTAATATTCAAAAAGGCATAACAGGGGCAATTGTATATAACATTTCACTTGCAACATCTGCAACATTTCCTTGCAGAGTGCATGAAACCATTGAAATTCAATGGACAACTAGAAAAACTCTAGTCTAAAAAAAATTTAGTTACTGTGTGTTGAGTCACCACTTAATGTCCAGCGTGAAACCAGTGGAGCAACACTGCTCTACCACACAGACTTGCCAAACATGTGCACTGACCCAGAACCAGAGGGGGTAGGGGGGATAATCTGTGCTAGCAGAGCAGGTTGAGTTTGTAATCAATGCATACTCCTCTAATAACAGCCTCTCTCTCATGCGCACACTTTCAAAGCGGTTTCAACCGTGACCCACCCTCGAGCAGGTTCATTTAAAGCCAAAGATCTGACCCGGTACACCACGCTCCATCTTAAAAAACTTTGTTTACACATTCTTAGCCCTGCACACAGTTAAAGGCAGAGCAGGCGTGCCATTACACGGAAGCTCAACTTTGCCCACCGCCTCAGTCATTAGACCCTCCTGCCTGTGGGCTTCAGCACATCAGCTGGTGAAACGTGTGAGCAAGTACAGAGGATCCTTTCAGCTGACAATCTACATTAGTGGTTTGCAACCCTAAAATTGGTCAAATAGCTATATAATTATGCATAATTAGAATAGTAAATTAAATACACTTGTGAATAAGAAGTGCGCTTAATTGTATTGGATGTGCACTTAGTGCACTTCAAATCTTAAAAGTTTTTTTTTTTTTTTTTTTTTTTAAAGAACTGAAATAAATGAATATTAAGTGTACTTAAGTGCACTTAAAGTGAGTACACTTTAATAATTGTTTCTTTAAACATTTAAACTTTTAAAATTGCACTTTGTCATGACAAATTAAGTTTTACTTTAAAGTACATTTTAAATCATTGTTTAAATAATAATCTTTTGATGTTATTTTGATGTTGACTAACATGCTAAAGCACATATACATTACTTGATTATAATTTTAACTGTAGTGTGTTATCTGATATTACATTTAAAGTTAATACATTTTAAATGTACTAAATTGCAACTTCATTACAAATATGTAATTATATATATATATATATTTAATTACATGACATACAAGTTTCCATAGAAATGACATTAAAGTATATTTTAGTTTAGCATAAATGCTTGTCAGTATATTAAGCAGTACACTTTAACCATATTACTAAGACAATAGAATCAATTATTAAATTACATACAAGTCCTACTTAAGTGGATCAAACACAAAACAACTACATTGAATATAAATTTAAACTAATACATTTTTCATTTAATTTCAATTAACACGCAATTAATTGTCTGCATACATTATTCAAATTTTTATTTCTATGCTAATTTGTAAAATATTTTAAAAGTATGCTAAAGTGTACTTCTGTTTCTTAAGAGTATGCTTTTGAAAGGATGGAAAAAACACTTCCTGTGTTGATGTTTTATCCAATGTCAAATCCTGTAGTCCTAAAGCAAAACCGCTTGAAACCACTAAACTAGATCAATGGCACATGTGACAAAATGACATCAGGATTAAATGGATCCAACATGCAGTTGCACAGATCCATGAGGGTGACTGCAAGGCACATAACGCCTTTCTGATCCTCTGAGTGCACCAGAGGATGTTTACTTATCCAAGCACAGATTTTGCCACATTCCCTGTTTGTTCCAGAAAGAAAAGGGTGGGGTAAAGAGATCACTTTTTGCTTAATCATTAAACACAAGAACACTTCTAGAACAAAAGTGCCCATTTATACTGATATGGTTCCGCTTCTTTTGAACCTTTCTATGCAATTATAAGCTATCAAACAAAAGTCTTTCATATCCATTCATGATGCAATCCTCCATCAGATTCTGGATAATCTCCAGTTGTAGGACTGATGGAATAAACATACAGTGAACCTGTGTGTCCCATAACAGCTATTACAACTGACTATAAGACAGGAGGTTTTTCAAGGTCTTTTAGCCTGTTAACTGTCAGTGTCCTGAAAGCAGAACACTTGGCACGATTTTTTTTTATTGTCTTTCTTCCCTATCCCATACTTTAGAAATCATCATGGAAATGGTACTTTAAAATCTTTTAGTTGGCCCAATTTTTGTGATACAAAATTTGGAACACAACTTGGTTAGACATAGGGCTTTGATTTTAAAATTTATTTTGTAAAATATATATTTTGTATACAATCAAAAAAAAAAAAAAATAAATTATTTCAGTACATTTGCTTCTATAACTTTTACACTTTCATTTTTTTAAGCGCTTCACTTCTACTGAGTACCATCTTTTAAAAGATAACAACCTTAGATATGAATTCTAAAGCATTCATGAACATTGATGAAAAAGGGTGACAGTTAACAGGTTAAAAGACGTTTAATGAAACCCAGCTGCTCTTTGTGGTCGTGTGTGGGCTCAGATTAGATTAGATAAGATTATGCAGTATTCAGCGTGCAACTTGTAACTGAGGCTGCGGAGCTTAAGTCGTGACGCAGAGAGATAATGACCCCAGGACACGAGCACGTGCGCTGCTATCAAACGTCTGGAATAATGACACGTCAAATCCAACTTTTTGGATGCATACTCACTCTCAGAGTCGCTGATGCCGCTGTCGCTGACGCTCGCGCTGCTCCGTCTCTTCATGGTTTTCAAGTGTTCATCATATCTGAAGTGTCTCTTTTCCACGGGAGACGTGAAATCCTCAATGACAGCGTCGAATTCACACAATACGGCGTTTAGATCGTCATCATCCTCAAGGAATGCTAGAAAATGCACGCAAAGTTTGTTTCAGTCTGGAAACAGAATCTTTATAGCGACGTACTCAACGTAATAAGCTTGCATGGGTTTATATCTGAAACAGTCATACTTAATTTTTACTTTTAAAATGTATTATTAAACTTCAGACTTACATTTGCTCTGTGACTTTATCTTTGGAGACTTCATCTTCTATACTCTTTAGTGTCCAATTCTGAAATATCCGATATAAGACAAAATTCCTTCTGTTTTCCCTTGTTAACGCACACTGTGCCTGTGTCTGAGCTCCTTAGCGCGCGCACTGCGGTCGGTGGGGTTGTTTTAAATATTGCCCGGCTCTGGGAGGGGGCGGTGACTGACGGAGGCGTGTCGGACGTGAGAAACGCATCGCCAATGAGACGCTCGCGCCCGTTTTAGTCCTCCGTGTGAGTTACATGGACTGGCGTCATTCACCTCTGAAGTATGTGTTTGTAAACAGCTACTATGACACATGCACGGCATCAGTGCTGCTTTATTTTTAACTCCGTCCAGGTCACCCTTCATTTTGCCATGACTTCACTTGTTGCAATGTTTTACCAGCAATATAGTAATAATGTTACAGGAAAATGCTTGCGAAGTGTGTAATGTAATACGGTATGTAAATATATCTAAATTACAGTTGAAAAAGCCCTCAGGAATTTCCACATGTGAGTGTGTCCATGTTTGGTGAAAAAATAAAATTCTTCATACATTGTATGATCTAAGTTTATTTATAATAATGGTGGTGACATTTGTAATGTTTTGGAGAATATACGTGACAGGTAGAATCAGTCAATTTGCAAACATTACATAAATATAGTTTTTTAAAATCCCCAGACAACAAATAAAGGAATAAAATTCTTGATTCTTCATGTTAAAATATAATATTAACCTCAAAGCATGTCAAAGGGTTAAAATAAGTTTTAAAATGTATATTTGATCAATTATATAATAGGCTATATATGGGAATAAAAGCACAAATTTTCAATAACCATTCCCTTTTTTCATTTATTCTCCAAAATAATGTATTTTTTAAAAAAAAAGGATTATGATAAATAAATACAAATATTCTAGAAGTACTTGGTGCTTCACCAAATATTGCAATATTTTGAATGTAAGGTAAATTGTCAAATTAAAAGTAAAGTAGAAATTCCTTGAATAACACTTTATTTAAAACTTATTTTTCTCTTAGATTTGGGTTAAACTCAAAGTACCCTCATTCTGTGTCAAGTCTAATCATTGTCATGTGACTGTCATTCACAGATTCATAAACCTGATCTGGTCCAAGTTAAGTTTCTGCAGACATCTGGTGGCGACAAAATGAATGTGCACTCATATTATTCACTCATGGCAATTGGATTAGATTCAGATACAGAACCTTTTTTATTGGCCAGGTGTTCATATGCACAAGGTATTTGACATCAATTCCAGAAGCTTCAGGACTGAATTGGAGAGATAAGCACATTAACTAGCAGGTTATGCTTAAGAAAACTAAGAAATCTTTGACTACCAGGTTGAACAAGGCATGAAAATATTTCCTACTTCCAGCACAGGCAGTTTAACCATAAGCCAGAAAATGTTTTTGAGGTCTACACTCTTTAAGGTTCCAAAAGGTTTTTTTTTTTTTTTTTTTTTTTGGCAGCAATGCCATAAAAGAGTCATTTTTGGTTCCCCCAAAAAACCTTTAAGTGAACATTTCTTAAAAGAAGCATTTTCTTAGTGTGAGGAACATTCTGAAAGTCTAAAGTTCCCTTTTCCATTTTCCATTCCTTTTCCATAAAGAACCTTTTGTGAGATGGAAATATTCCATGAATGTTAAAGGCTCGTCATGAACCATATAGATGCCAATAAAGAACCTTTCTTTTTAAGAGTGTAACTGCTGAATCATTGACAGTTTGAATCCTGCTTGTTATTTTTAGTGGGGGTGTGGGATTTATCACCTTAAAAAGAATTCTTCACACCTTAGGTGTTGGAGTTAGCAGGTAGACACATGGTAAAACAAGACATGTGTTTGCAGCTGCACTTGCCTGCTGACTTTAGGGTTTAAATGCACATGGAAGGTGTCAAATACGACACTTACTGTCTGAGAGGCTGAAAACTGTTCAGTTCACAGAATAAAACGTTTACAAGGATTTGCTGAACGTTGCTGTCAAAAAACAATATGGGATACTGATGTGGTAACTATTTAGGCCAGTTTTTTTGAGGATTTGGTCATATCAAAAGCAATTAAAAATCGTTGAGGGACACCATTTTGATCACTGAATTTCAGTTCCTTTTCCAGTATGTTGTTTAAGGTTGTTGTTTTTTTTTATCATCATTTTGTAGCAGTTGTACTGAGAGTGATTTCTGACTGAAAAAAAAATAAAGACTTCAGATGAACATTTTTATGTTTTTAATTTTACTCTTACCAGTGACATTTTTGAAAATAAGGCATTTCAATAACTGACTAACAACCTTTTGCCATTAAAGTGAAATTACTGAATCTAAAAATAAGAGCCTGATAAAATCTTCAAATATACACTGCCCGGCCAAAAAAAAAGTTGCTGTTTGGATTTTAATAGGCAAATACTTAAGAGTCTATGAATGGATCAATATTACAGTGATTATTATTTTTCTAGCATAATAAATGTTTGGCAACGGTTCTTTTAACCCTAAAAGATGGAGTGTGTAGCTTTTCATTTCTTAAACAACCATGTATTAAGATGTATCATGGCCATATTCCAGGATGACAAAGTCAAGATTCACCAGGCTCAAACTGTGAAAGAATGGTTGGGAGGGAGCATGAAGAATCATTTTTACTCATGAATTGGCACTGACCTTAACCTCAGTGTAAGTTTTTGGGATGTGCTGGAGGAGATTTTACAGAGTGCTCACTTCTTGCATTGTCAATACAAGATTTTGACCAAAAAATGATGCACCTCTCGATGGAAATAAATGCTGTGATGTTATTTCCATCAAGAGGTGCATCAATTTTTGGTCAAGATCTTGTATTGACAATGCAAGAGGTAAGCACTCTGTAAAGTTTACTCCACCACATCCCAAAGACTTTCAATGAAATTAAGGTCTGGATTCAGAGGTGCCAATTCATGTGTGAAAATGATTCTTCATGCTCTCTGAACCATTCTTTCACAATTTTAACCCTGGTGAATCTTGACATTGTCATCCTGGAATATGGCCATGATACGTCTTCCAACATGGTTGTTTAAGAAATGAAAAGCTACACACTCCATCTTTAAGAGTTAAAAGAACCGTTGCCAAACATAAAACATGATAGAAAAATAATAATCACTGTAATAAAGATCCATTCAATGATTCTTAAGTATTTGCCTATTAAAATCCAAACAGCGACTTTTTTTGGGGCCGGGCAGTGTATATAGTCACTACAGACATTTCAATGTTTATTTAACATATTGTTATTCTCCATGACTTTTCCAGGTTTTTAAATGTAATACTTTTCCTGATATGTCCGGAATTTCCATTACTGTGGGAACTCTAGACTTTTAAAAATCTTACCCCAGGTTTCACAGACAAGGCTTAAGCTAGTCCCAGACTAAAATGCATGTTTGATCTGTTTTATCTGAAAGCAACTTGCAGCAACATATCTTAAAATATGTCAATGTCGTTGTTTTTTCTCTAAACACACATCAGTTATGTTTTTGTTTTGTTTTTTTTGTCAAAGGCACGTTTATAAAAGCCACTTAAATGTCCTAATTGAACTAAGGCCTAATTTAAGCCCCGTCTCTGAAACCGGGCCTTAAGATGTATCTAAGATCCTGATCACAACTGTTATAAAATATATAAAATACATAAAAATAATTACTTTATTGCATTTTATTTTCATATTCACTTCCAAACACATATGAGAGGCATTGTAAACTATGTACACAATGACAACATATTTCTCTCAAGTAGGCTTAGAAAAAAAATTATACACGATGCCAAATAATGAAGACAAACTTTTGACATGACATAATCTCAATTTAAAGTGCAATACAGTCCCTGTTTTCCAAATGCTATGGTTGTCATAATCAAAACAAAAGACTGAAATCAAGCCTTTAAGATGTGAGGAAGTCTGATTGATGCTTGTAAGACATTAAACATCACTAATATGTTAAAGGTTTTAGAGCATGTTTTGCAAATATTTCACATTGAGGCTAGAATATAACAGCTCTTCATTTAGTTAAGATTAAGGATGTGAAGTTTTTCCCCTTGCTTTTAATCTCAATTGGTTTCATAGGAATGCTTATAATGCTCTGAATACTTTGACAGTGGCGCCCACTAGTGTTCATACTGGAGTCAGCTATAGCCTTAGTAATGCATTACACAACTGTCCATTTCTCTCTGGTTCACTTTAAACCATGCTTGCCTTGCATACAATATAGATTTTTATAAAGAAGTAGAATTTCTAGTGCAAACAGATAATAAAAGATAAAGATAATAGTAGCCTAACTGTTCTCTATCTGTAAACATATCAGAAAGCTCATGGTGCACAATAATGAGGGCCACTGCTTTGTTTCTGATCGTCAGACATTCTCCAGATTGCCTTCAGAATTTTAACCACAGCAACCTACATGGAATTGTCACAATATAGTCATAACCATTAAATATAACATTGAAAAAACATGCAACGTTATTAGAGACAGAAAATGTTACAACAGGCTCCGAGTCAGGTCTTCATGTCATTGAGCATGGTTCTGGAGAGTCACAAATGCTTTTAAATAATAATATGCGGTAATAAGGCAGGTGCAACAAACATCACTTGCTTCATGATATGTGGTTTAACAAAACAAAACTCTCACTTGATCCATTGTTTATGCTTCCAAACACATTTGTAAACTGCATGTGCACCAACTGAAATCCTGTAGACACTGTATATTACCTAATCACTCTTTCTTCCTTGACTTCATACAGAAAGCTAAGGACACCCTCACATTTTCTAGTCAACCTAAATTATTGCATGATACTGACTGTAGTGCATTAGCATAAACAGGGAGTCTTCTCCTGTTCACCAGCGAGCTGTATGAAGCTGCTCTCACTTAGCTGTTTCAGTCTAAGAGGCTTGTGATTCTTCAGCTTGTAGGCCAATGTGAGGAAAATGGCATCTACGTGCTCTTTTTCTGCAGGGTCTCTTGCAGATGTCTCAAAAAGGGGAAAGTTGTAGCTATCAGCCAGTCGCTGAGCTAAAAAAGTGGACACCTCTCTTGCTCCTCTTAAGTCACATTTGTTCCCAACTAGGATGCGGGGTACCATGGGAGGGACTGCGTGACGGCAACACTCCTCAATCCACTCCGGCAGACTCTCGAATGAAGCCAGACTGGTCACATCATATACAAAGATGATGGCATGGACATTGCGGTAGTAATGCTCCACCATACTCTTCCTGAAGCGCTCCTGTCCAGCCGTGTCCCATATCTGCAACTGAGAATGCAGTTTACATCAATTCAATTCACATTTGTTTGTATAGCGCTTTTCACAATACATATCGTTTCAAAGCAGCTTTACAGAAAATGCATGTGTCTACATTACAATCTAGAGTGATCTGTTATCAGAGGTGACTGTGTCCAAGTTATGTTTCAGAATTGCAGAATTGTACATATGGGTCATTGATGAATAAGGTTTTTAAAAGTGTAAAAAAAAAAATAATAATAATAACATAATGGAGATATAATTAATTTTGAAGTTTTATTACATGTTAAGAAAGAGATTATGTTGTTTTTATAATCAATTAACACTGCTTTTGTCAAATGACCTGATGTTTCGGGACATGCGTATGAGCAAGTGAAAACATGAATTTTTCAAATAGTTAAGAGAGAGTTAGTTACTTTGCTTCATGACCATGTGGTCCTTTGCAGGTGTCTGAATGATGTCACATTCTGTCACATGATATTGAGCACATGACTTGATCCAAAATGGTCCCTTTATATTGGTTACTTCGAATGACTTCAACATGAAATTAATTTTTCCGGTCATTCTTTCTCATAACAAAGCAACGACTTCTACACATAATTTTAATACCATTTTTGCACTATGTCGATATATGATGTTATAAAATCATGCCAGAATAAATATATATACATTTATTACATTTTAAGATATTTTAATCACAAATGAAATGGCTGTATTGGCCTTTGGAGGTTAAACCGAATGACCTTTTGACACTTCAAAATCTTTAAAATACCTTTATATGTAGCAACATTTAATTAAAACCTTTTGGATTCAATAAAAAAGATCTAGTTGTACTACCTTACATAGTTTGGATGTCATATCTTTGTTTTTTATCATTATTTAGGCCTTTGGACATATACAAATCATGCAGTTAGCTAACAATGTATTAGTTTAAACAATGTATTAATTTAAAGATTGAAACAATGAGCTCAATGAAGTAACGAATACATGTTATTGACAACTGATTAGGATAAATAGAAAATTTTCATAGCAGACATTAAGTACTAGTATACAGAAGAACACGACTAGTTGTCATAAAGGCTTATCTCAGCAGTTTTGGGTCCAAAGTTCTATTATACACGTGTGGCAAAACACCACATCAGTAACTTGACATGCAATTAATTCAATTATTTTGAATTATATATTTAACCAATAATGAACTACTCTTTTTTTTTTTTACACTCTACAAATATTTTAAAATGGTGTTTGTGCACCACTGAGCGGACTTTTCATAACAGTCAACAACAATACACAGTGCACCCATTGTGGAGTAGAATGTAAATACTTGTTATTCAAGGTCAAAATGCTTTTTGCAGCTTTTTAGATCGGTTAAATAAACTCTAGCCTACTGTACGGTTTCTTACCTTTATGTTTTCTCCATCAAGTTGCAGGGTCCTCTCTCTAAAATCTACTCCGATTGTTGCCTCGGGGTTTTTGAGAAATTTGCCACCGCAAAACCGGTAAGTTAGGCATGTCTTTCCAACATTTGAATCACCAATAACGATTATTTTAAACACCCTCGACTGAGGACAGTCATATTCCTGACACGAGTCATTCGCGAGACTGTCTCTTGTGTAAATCGTCGCGAATTCATTGCTGCCCGTTGTGTTTTCTATTGCCATAGCTCTGATACTGGAGAAATATCGCGAGAGGATAAGAACGAGAGCTTAACGTGAACTCCCGTGACCTCATTAAAAAAAGACTTGCAATTGAAAAAGCAATAAATAAAATGATTTATTTATATAAACAATGTATTAAAAGGACCAAAACCTATAAATTAGATTACACAAACGAAATAATTTAATAGACAACTATAACATTTAGACGTTAATAAAAAATAAGGAAAAAACAAACGGGTAAAACGAGGTAGGGTACAATATGACTAAAAGCTCTAAGTTGTATATGGTGTAGATTTACTGATAATACGGTGTTGTTATAGCATAATTGGGAGGTTATGAAATCCCCCAACTTGTGGACTAAATAGAAAATGGTCCATCCTTCCTGAAGTGGTTCATTTGAATACTGTATGTATCTAAGTTATCTTGCTATATCACAAGTGTATTCAAATTTTGACCAACAACTTTGCCCTCATATCATTACAAACACTTTATATTTGAAGGAGTTTTAATCAAAACAAACCTTACTATGTCTTTTCACATTGATTAAATGGTCCCATCAATATTCAATAAAAATAAAACAAGTATGTTTTCTGATCATCACTTTGGGACCAGAAATAAGCACATTTTCCTTAAGAGGGGCTGCTAGCCCAACTGTACCCTGTTCAAGATTCCAGCGTAATACTGCTCTTTGTTTATTAGCCTCCAAAGACTGGCAGAGTCAAAATACTAACAATTCTTTGTACCAACTTATCATAATCCTGAGACAAGGTATCATTCACTGGCCATATATCATAAAGGTAAGCCTTTGTTGAATAATACTCATAGTATAAACAGCATAAATTTCAAGTAGGTTTTACCCTGGCTGAGCCTGGGTGAGCCACTTCAAACCAGCCAGGCTAACAATTTCAACAGCTAATACTTTGCAGCATGTTTACATTTGGCTCTATTACGCACAGTTCCACGATTGACACTAGTTACTGCATAGACTACCAGTTCTCATCTGAAAAGGAGCTTGAGCTGCCGGAGTCCGAGTCTGCATCAGTCAATCCATCAAAGTCCCAGTCAGCACTGGAGCCGCTGTCGTCATCCTCCTCCAAGATGAAATTCTGACCAGACCCCAAGCATGCAGTATACACCCGGGTGGAGAGGCTTATGGATCCGAAAGAGGATCCAAACATGGTGGCCACGTTTTTCCACGTGTCCCTAGTGGGATCATATTCATGTATAATAAGCCTGTTTTTGTTGTGATGGACTATTGCAATAGTTAGAAGCAGAAGTTTGCTGTTGTGCTCCACAACTTGGTAGTTGAGAGCACTGCTGTCAATTGGAATGTCTCCAATACGCCTCCATTCTCCACGAGCTGGATTATACGCTTTGACCACAGGGATATCGCACAAACAGACAATCTGCTCCTGAAAAACACAGGCTTTGTGGAGTTTACTGCGTTTCAGAGAGCCCCGCTGGAGCCAGTGGTTTGTCTTCGGCTCGTAGCTGAGCATCCTCCTTTTGTTTACCACATAAAGCCGCTCGTTTACCGTTACAACCTGCATCTTTCCCAAAGAATGAGGCAAAGGGGCCACAAAAACCCACTGGTTCCTTTGAATGCTATAGCATTCTACTTCCTTGAGTCTGGCATCCGATACTGGATCTCTGCCACCCAAAATGTACAGGTGCCCGTTGAGGTAGCCGATGTATGAGTGAATTCTTCTGAGAAGTCTTTCCGCAAGCTCCTGCCAACAATTCAACAAGGGATTGTAGACCCAGAAGTGTTTGGACAGCTGTGATGCGAGATACAGGTTGTTCTCTGGTGTGGTGCAGACCAAAAACGTCTCCATAGGAGAGTGTTTGAAGTTCTGATTGGCGAGGTTAATGACCGGGGACGCCATAGAAAAGATGTCCTCCGTATAGGGATCATAGCACATGAAAGGCTCATTTGGTCGTCCAAAGAAAAGCACCATTTCTTTTGCACTCTTGCCAATTCTTTGTTTGGCAGTATGTGCGCCCTTTGAAATTGTGGCGCTCTGCTCATCAGCAGCCCCATCTAGAACATTCGAAAGATATTTCTGTATAAAAGGCTTTGATTTAAGGCCATCTAGATAAACCCTGTCTTTCTCAGAAAACAACGACCACCGCACGCATCTGAGGACCTGCAGTGCATCTTCTGCATCCACATGCAGATTACTCTCAATCCACTGTATTGCAAATGAGCACACTTTCAGTTCGCAGTCCACGTCCAGAGAATCCAGTGTGAGGATCTCTTTAATCTGCTTGAGGTCCAGCTCACAAAGCTCTCTCACATTGGCACTGAGCTGGACAAAGTTCTTCGCAATAAATTCTTGAGCTTTGCTCTTCAACTCCAGATTGTCAAAGGTGTCGGCAAACTTCAAAATCCCTGCACAGTTAGAAAGGTCCAGCCTTCTTGTCATGAAGTTAGCACAAGCTTGCCTAATGTACTCCAGCTGCAGCATGTTTGCAGCTGCATAAAGCCTCTGCACGTTGCCCTCAGTGATTGTCACTTTGCCAGTGTAACAGTAATCAATAATGACAGCCATTGAATCGGCGTCCACTTCGTGAATAGTGACATTTCTTTGAGTGCTCTCATACAGCCCTCCTGTAAACATGCTCTTAAAATAAGGGCTCGCTGCTGCCAGTATATTTCGGTTGCACTGGAAAACTTTTCCAGCGCGAGAGGAGCAGCAGCCTGAGGAGGAAACGCTTCGGTCCTCTGACTCCGAGTCAGGCTCCACTTCGATAGTCACGTCGACTAAAAGCTGCGAGTCGTAGAATAATTTCAGCTCTTTTATCAAACTTAAAGCGTGATTGGTGTCCTCCAGCTCCTCCGGACCACTGAAACAGTTAACCGAAGCCATGTTAAGCCTGTTTTCTCCGTCCGAACGCAACTAAATCCCGTCAGTGAGCGGCAGCGGCATCAAATCTCCCTCAGCTCTGTCGTAAGGGCTCAAAGTGTCATGAAAACAACGAGCTGTGAGCTGCAATCACCGCTTCTTTGTTGCCTGACAATGTATCCATGTTTCATGAATGAAACGCGGTCCTTTTTTACAATACGAAATGATTTTCAGGACAAACGATGATGTCCGACCCGTTTAATTTCATTTCGTTCGGCTTTTGATCTTGAAACATCGACGTTGCACGTCTCACTCAAGCATGCTACCGCTGAGCTGCAACACACAGCGCTGATTGGTCACATCGGCTGTGTCTTAAAGTATATTGAGCTGCCTACATAGACAGCATTTATGGGCAGCGTAAGCCAGTGTTCTCAGTGTGATGCCAAAAATGTTGCCCAAGGCTATGAAACCCAACAATGTCTTCTAGGCAGCTCACTAGGATTTGAGACGTAGCCATTCTCAGCGGTCTGTATTAAGTTCGGTTGGCCTGCTAAAGCTTTGTTCAGAATTATAGCCTACATAGCCTCAACATCACATAAAATATGGATTTAGTTTCAAATATTAGATATGTGTTTTAAAAGATTAAAGTATAATTTATAACAATTGTTGATTAAGAAACAGAATAAATTGTAGAATAAATGTTTAGGCTATATATATATATATATATATATATATATATATATATATATATATATATGTATATGTATATATAATATTTATGTATATATAATATGTATGTATGTATACACACACATATATGAAATGTATAGCCTATATTTCATTACATTTTTAGAGTGAAATCACTAATTACTAAGAAGGATTTTTTTTTTTCATTTTCTTGACAGAACAATACAGTCATCAGCCAATTTGAATACATTAACATGGTACTGCACAGCACAACAGATTATATCGCAACTTAAACCTTTTCCAATATGATGAATAATGTGGCGTTACCTGATGTCCTGGGACCTGATCTCCGCGTCCTGCTCAATTCAAAGCAAGGAAAAAAAGAAAGGAATAAAAAGAAACAAATTAAAACAAAAAAACATCTCCTTGAGAACTCAAAACAATGATCTCTGCAAGCAGTGTGTTTATGTTATCTGTACCCCGCAAATACATCATTTAAAAGTGTTTTGGACAATATCACCTGCTGTTCGCATTTCATGATCAAATGTTGTTATTCTCAGTATGTACAGAGTGAATTTTTCACACATAATTGTTAAAGGGTTAGTTCACGCAAAAATTAAAATGCTATCGTTAATTACTCACCTTCATGTCATTCCAAACCCATAAGACTTTCGTTGATCTTCAGAACACAAATTAAGATATTTTTATTTCTGAGAGCTTTCTGTCCCTCCATAGACAGCTATACGCAACTATCACTTTGACTCTTCAAAAAGTTCATAAAGAGATCGTAAAACTAATCCATGTGAATTAAGCAGTTTAGTCCAAATTTTCTGAAGAGACACGACCACTTTATATGATAAACAGACTGATTAGGCTTTTATTCACTTATAAACATTCATCAACTCACACATCAGTTATGGTAAACGGAAGCTCAAGCATGCTTGCTTGATGTGCAAGAACTAATGAAGTTCATTCTCGTGTGTTACGCAGCACGTTTGAGCTTCTGCAAGAGGTTTGTTTTCTTGCGTCAAGCAGGTTCGGTTGAGTTTCTGTTTATGTTCCCTGATCAATGTTTACATGTGAATAAAAGCCTAAATCTGTGCATCATAGGATCCGACCGTAGAAAATTTGGATTAAACCACACAATTCATATGGATTAATTTTATGATCTCTTTATGAACTTTTTGAAGTGTCATAGTGGTAGGTGTGTAGCTGCATGGAGGGACAGAAAGCACTCAGATTTCATCAAAAAGATCTTAATTTGTGTTCCGAAGATGAACAAAAGTCTTACGGGTTTGGAGCAACATGAGGGTGAGTAAATGATGACAGAATTTTAATTTTTTGATGAACTAACCAAACATTCTAAATCTAAATATCTAAATCATGCAGCGCTTTGGGTCTCCGAGCAGAACAAACGTTGCAAACGCTTCTCAATCTTCTGGTCCTAAATGTAAGTCTTGCTTGTGCTAGATTCATATCTAAAATAATGAGCTTTTGATGTCCCATTTTCATCACCTAAAGGAGCTTCAGTAGCCTTTCACCTCCTCGTTCTTTGATATCTAACACAGTAATGCACACAACTTTGTTATAAGGGAAGTATGGACCATAAGAATAGAACATAGGCTACTCTATGTATCACTCAATAGCCGGTTGCAGCAACAGCAAAAATGAGGTGAACAGGACCTATTCACTGCAGTTAATTTATTAAAGGAAAACTCAAAGAAGCAAAACACTCAGAATACTCAGACTGGCAAAATGCAAACAGGACAACCGGTTTAAACATGCAAGATCAGACAAAGAATAGAACAAACTCAGGGCTATATACAAAAGCAAACTAATTAATAACACGAGGCACAGGTGCATGGGATTACTCAGAACCGAATTACCATGGAAACAAACTCAAAACACAGAAAACAGAACGAAGACATGTGCAAAAACCAACTCAAAACAAACATAAAAACAGATAACTCATGACATTACATGCCTGCCACATTACATTTTTATCAAGGTTTTTTTTTTTGGTTTCTTTCACACCTTCTGCTTAAACAAAGTGTCCACAAAGTATAGGGATACAGAGTATGTAGGCGGTTTGCCTTTAAAAGTTAATATAGATCAGGGGTCTGCAAACTCAGTCCTGGAGGGCCACTGTCCTTCACAGTTTAGCTCCAACCCCAAATAAAACACACTAATCAAGGTCTAATTAGGCATACTAGAAACTTCCAGGCAGGTGTGTTGAGGCAAGTTGGAGCTAAACTCTGGAGGACAGTAACCCTCCTGAGGGCTGTTTCATAAAACAAGATTAAAAAACAAGCCAGGCTTATTTTAGTTAGTCAGACTTATTGTCAGCGAATTCTGTTTCATAAAACAAACTTAAATTAGATCAAACTCATTTACTCTGGCAACTTATGCTGGGAAACTAACCTGGTCTGGGGCAGGCTAATTGTCAGGCTAAGCTGAGCTCCTCTAACACTGACCAATAGGAATGCAATGATATTACAGCTGATCTCTCACATACAATTATTTGACTTTATTAACCACTATCAGTCCAATATATATATATATATATATATATATATATATATATATATACACACACACACACACACACACACATTTACTAAATAGAGCTAAATAACTTAAAAAAAAATCTATTTTTATTAAAAGGTAAGTATGATGAACCAAAACATTTAAAGAGAAGTAATTTCTTAAAAATTAAGTGTTATATAGCCCATTGAATCATTCTCAGACTTAATGCTGACAACAATGGAAGCACTTGGGAGAGAACTGTCAGGAGACTTATTTCTTAGCACAAAAGAGGACAGTGGTACAAGAGGATTACAAAATCATTGTTTTAAGTGTGAAAATAATATAGCAAAAGTAACACAGAAATTCAAAAACAATAGACCTGTGACAAGGCCCCTGAAACAATTAGGCCTTCATTTTTAAGCTTTCATTTAGTGACGAGGGATTTTTTTGCTAGACAAAGAGCAGGAGAAATACCAAGCAAGTGTTTCAGAGCCAGCAAAAGCTATGAGAAGAGTGACAGAGTAATATGCAGCCTGCAGAAGTGACATGCATGGTTGTGAACTACCCACTGTAGTCAAAGCACAATAAAGTCAGCTAGCTATATATTCAGACACCTTGAACATTTCATTCATTAATACAGTTTATTCACTATAGTTAAATAGTTTCAAAAATGGTAATAAAATATGACAAGATCTCAGAGTTAAACTGTGTCAGAAATTAATCTTAATTATGTCAGATAACACTTAAGCAAAGTGGTCAAATAGCACAGGTCAAAGTGTCTGAATAATTTTTGGTTCCAAATTTTTATCCATTTTACTAGTGGTCCACTGTATGAAGAATTTTTGGGTATAACATGTCACAATTTACTTTATTTTGCTATACTCACTTACATAAGTGAACTACAGTGTCCTGCACCCACTTGTAAAAATATATAAAAAATGTCTGAATAATTTTTGGTTTGACTATATGTGTGTGTGTGTGTGTGTGTGTGTGTGTGTGTGTGTGTGTGTAACCTAGGTTTTCTTTTCTTACTGGCTAAATGTTTTGTGCCCAAGATTTAATTAGATTGTTTTAAAATATATGAATACATTTCTCTCTGGTTTTGTTAGGCAGCTGTAGTACCTTTTATGGTTATTAGAAGAGCAGAAATTAAACTCACAAAATTAAAATAAATATGAACAGACTAAATTTTAATTGGTAAGATGAATCTAAACTCAGTAGTTGGCCTAAAGTATATTGATTTACCCCATTACAATAGTCCCTTTACAGTTACTATCATAAAAATACACTCACTTGTAGGTTTAAAATTAAGGCACATTTAATGTCCAACATCAAATATTTTAGCAAAATGTATATTTTAGTCAGAGTTATTGCGCTTCTATTGCGTCCCGTCTGTTTAGCGCGCATGCGCGCAGCAGCGCTCGTTCACTGTGAAGTTTAGCAGCAAAATGGAAATATTTGCATGACTTTCTATCATTTACAGATGGAGAATAAACTTGTGGAAAGCAAGTTATGCACTGAGGAAAACACCATATCTCAAACGCATAAAATATCACAAAATATATGCTGTTTCCTATGGTGGATCGATTTGATTTGGTAAACATGGATCAAATTAGCGGGACTGCGTGAACTTCAATTACCTATTATAAAACCGCTTTAGCCCGAACTCATTTGTTAGGTTCATTTAAGTCAGGTTTTGGAGTTTAATCCTCGCTTTTCTTAGCGTCTTTTATGAAACAACCCTCTGGACCGAGATTGGAGACCCCTGATAGACGATGAAATGAAAATAGTCATGGGGCCTACATATACAGTTAGTACAGTGAAATTATGAATTAACAGTCCATGCCTATGAAATGTTCACTGCAAAGCCTTGAGATGCATATTAGTGAAGTTCCTAAATGTAATTTCAGGAGGAGTGAACCTACGTAATCTTTCAATAAAATGGCGGAGCATACAAGCAGCCCCTCATCTTGCTCCGGCATCATTTTCTCAAACTCAGTTTCAATGGGCAGAGTCTGATAAAAGTGAAGCCCTCTGTTTTTGGCATTACTATTTTGACAACTATAGCACTACGTTGAAAATACAGACAATATCATTGAGCTCATGCTTCTTCTAGTGAGTCATTTTGCTGCTAATTTCACGTTTGATCTTTGAGTTTCTTTCTGAGACTGACATCTGTTATTATCTGTGACTTTATTGGCTTGCAGACAAACATGTTTTACACATGTCACTCTCAGAGAACCAGAAAACAATTTCAAGTCCTCTGTTGTGTTCATGCATGAATTATATTTTGACTACTATTTTGAAGTGCTGTGTGATGACGTAATGTATGTGAGAACGAAAGTGAAACAGTAAAGAAGATGGATGAATTTCGCTACTCCTGTCTCGTGTGTTTCTCTGCTTTATAACTCCTGACAGATACCACATCCTAGTTTCAAGGAAGTGTAGTTGAGCTGCTGTGTGTTTGTATCTCAATTCATTCAGTAAAATGGCAGAAGCCAGAATTTTTCAGGATGAGTTCATCTGTCCAGTGTGTTTGGATTTACTGAAAGATCCAGTGACCATCCCCTGTGGACACAGTTACTGTAAGA
This sequence comes from Ctenopharyngodon idella, assembly GCF_019924925.1. NCBI lineage: Eukaryota > Metazoa > Chordata > Actinopteri > Cypriniformes > Xenocyprididae > Ctenopharyngodon > Ctenopharyngodon idella. Next base: position 28,544,690 of record NC_067228.1, read on the forward strand.
GCTGTATTGCAGGCTGCTGGGATCAGGAGGATGAGAAGAGAGTCTACAGCTGCCCTCAGTGCAGACAAACCTTCAGTCCAAGACCCGCTTTAGGTAAAAACACCATTCTGGCTGAAATGGTTGCGAAACTGAAGAAGACTAAACTTCCTGCTGCCTGTCATGCTGTAGCTGGTGATGTGCAGTGTGACATCTGTACTGGAAGAAAATACAAAGCCGTCAAGTCCTGTGTGGTGTGTCTGAACTCTTACTGTCAAACTCATCTTGAACAACATGAGAATTTCTTTAAAGGAAAGAGACACAACTTGATGGATGCCACTGGACGACTTCAGGAGATGATCTGCCATAAACATAATAAGCTTCTCGAGGTTTTCTGTCATACTGATAAAAAGTATATTTGCGTGCTATGTACGATGGATGAACATAAAAACCATGACACTATATCGGCTGCAGCTTTGAGGACAGAGAAACAGGTATAAATATGTGTCATTAATGAAATAATGCTGACACTTGCAAGAGTGTGTTATGGCCATATACCAGCACAGCTAATCACAGCCATACTCATATATGGCCATAACACACACTTGCTCATGAGATATTGTTTTTATACAACAGTTCAACAGAACAAACCTGTCAACTGCACATCAGGAAGATCACAAAACTCATAGACGCACTCTCCTTCCACCTTTCATTCTAAATTTGTTTAGCTTTTAGTATGAATATGTTAGCCTTAAGGTTATGAATAAGCTGGTGTGTTCTAAAACAATGACAGAATTCGCATTTAGAAGATATAAGCATTCAAAACATACAGACTCTTCCGCTAAAATGGATCACGGATTTTCATGACATCACCACAGACTTTAGCTTCTCATCAAATATTCTGTCCAATCAAATGCTCTTTAGAATCTGGAATCCCGCCCCCTACACTATCAACAGACGCTGAAGCTGCGCTGAAATCTGTCATTTGTTCACACATTTGCTAGTTTCTACATGGTGAATGGCACATAGTGCTCTACATAGAGGATAGGGAACATTGACGCAAATAAAGTCCGTTTTCACGTTAGTGTCACGTGAACCGCCGCAGTGCGAGCATTCTGCTCCAGTCCAGAGACACGAGAGTAGATCATGTGCATGAGTCAGCACAGACCACAAAATGCTCGGATACATTTGAATTCTGCACAGAATGCTCTATTGTAAAGCAATATAATAGAGATTAGGGGGAGAACGGTTAGAGATTTGAAGAAAAATAAAGCTTTACTGAGCTCAACGACTCTGGCCGAGCTGTGATATAATCGAAAGGCTATTGGCTATTTTAAAAAAGCTGTTTGATATGTCCCGTCCTGTCTTCCTGTTTCAGTTGAAATTACATCAACACACTGAATAATGCTGAGCATTCCAAGACACTTCAGTGGGCCTTTAAAGGTGCAGTGTGTACATTTTAGTGGCATCTAGCGGTGAGGTTGCAAATTGCAACCAATGTCTCAGTCCACCATTCACCCCTCCCTTTTGAAGAACATGGAGAAGCTACGGTGGCCGACACAGGACAAAGATGTTTTCGTCTGAGACAGCAGAGAGTAGTCAGCAAGTCAAGCAATGAGGTTTCTTCTTACTTCCAACAAAGAACGTTTTCTGTTTCTAATAAACCAGGCAACTACTACTACTGCTGCTACTTCTACTTCTTCTTCTTCTTCTTCTTCTTCTTCTTTGTGTGTATTCAACGTAGTGGCAATGCAAGCTGCTTTGAAAAACACCAACAAAGATGAAGAACAACAACATAATGACGAAACGCGCTCTGTAGAGCAGTTTGTCCGTTTAGAGCTACTGTAGAAACATGCCGGCACAAAATGTAAGGGGAACCGTAGTGTATGTAGATAGAAATGGCTCATTCTAAGGTAATAAAAAAAATGACGGTTTATTATGTAAGGTCTTTATACACCACTGAAAACATAGTTATGTATATTATATTGCATTTCTGTCAATAGATCCTCCTAAATATTACACACTGGACCTTTAATGGAGGAAAAGTGATATATCTAAAATCACTGGCAGGGGTTATAAAACAACATATTTTAGACCAACCCCCATTTTGGCAGAGGGTGCATAAACGACATACCCAAAATAAAACTACATACATAACACAGTATCTTTAGAAAGCCCACCCACATACTTTTCATTCCCAATATGTTTACCCCGAAAGTCTTTCTAGAAAACAAAACAAAACATTTTCTTATGACCTTCATTCTTCATTCTGAATTCTTTTGACTAAATTCATCATAAAATATACAGTAATGACACCTGGTAACAGCATTATTGCTATAATTTACATGAAGATACATATGGCAATTTATGAGATTAACACTATATTTTTTGCTCAAAACTCACTTTAAAACACCAGCAAGTGTTTGTAATAAGTTCCAATTTGTGTATTTTTATTGTATAATGAGGTAAAAATAGATTCTTTGCAGTTTTCTACATAAGGTAAATGCTACACCTACTTAGCATTATCTCATATCATTTATTAATAAAATATTTATTTGTATTTAAAAAAAAAAAAGACCCCGAATCTCATAAAAAACACAAACCATATATTGTTGTAATAGTATATTTTTTGGTCTTGTGTTTCATCTGTAGAAATTTTCTGTCTGTTGGACATGTATAATCAGAATGCATAAGTTTATATGGGAAATTCTTTTTTGAAAGAACCGGTTGAATAAATGATTCAATGACTCATTCATAAAAACACTTGTCAATGTACATAATGATGTAACCTGCAGGAAGAATCATGGAAAAATCCCCAACATTAATGCACAGACTGATCTACTGTCATTAACAATAGTTTCACCAACCTTTACGTGATAATTTTATGACATATAGTTTTACTGTTGATTCTATTTTCATCAGAGTCACTTGAAGGAGATGCAAAGAAAGCTCCAGCAGAGAATCCAGCAGAGAGAAAAATATCTTCAGAAGCTGAGAGATGCTGTGAAGTCTCATAAGGTGAGAAGAAGAGACATAGTTTGGACTCTTCTCCAGTGCTGGAGCTCACTGTGGCTCACAGACTGTGTAAGGCCATTGCAAGAGCTGATTGTGATGTGTGTTTTAACAGCGCTCTGCACAGGCAGCAGTGAACAACAGTGAGAAGATCTTTACTGAGCTTATTCGCTCCATTGAGAGAAGTCGCTCTGAGGTCACACAGCTGATCAGAGATCAGAAAAGGGCCACAGTGAGTCGAGCTGAAGGACTCTTGAAGCGACTGGAGCAGGAGATTGCTGATCTGTGGAGGAGAGACACTGAGCTGAAGCAGCTTTCATACACACAAGTTCACATCCACTTCCTCCAGGTAACAGAGATCTAGAAAAACAGGATAGAACAAGATCCTGCTATGACATGAGAGCAGAATGAGTAACTGACTCAAACGATGTTGTCTGGAATACTGTCAGGTGATGCGAAATCTTGTTATTATATATCAATCAGTCAGGCTGTCAAATGGACATCTTTATTCTAGAGAGACTGCAGTTATATTTGTATTATAGTCTATATATATTTGTATGTATTATATATATATATATATATATACTAGCAAAAATTAAATAAAAATTCATGATTATAACTTTTGAACCATTTGGCCCAAAAAAATAATTCTTCAAATTCATCTTTTTTCTCCAGATTTCTTATGCTATGTAGTAATCAATGAAATTGGCACTATAACACTTTATTTCTTTAAAGGGTTAGTTCACCCAAAAATGAAAATTCTGTCATTTATTACTCACGCTCATGGCGTTCCAGACCCGTAAGACCTTCATTAATCTTCGGAACGCAAATTGAGATATTTTTGTTTAAATCCGATGGCTCCGTGAGGGCTACATAGGGAGCAATGACATTAATATTAATATTATAATTATAAAGCGACGAGAATATTTTTGGTGCACCAAAAAAACCAAAATAACGAATTATTTAGTGATTGCCGATTTTAAAACACTGCTTCAGGACACGCTGATTCATTATGCTCCGAATCTTCCTGAAGCAGTGTTTTGAAATCGGCCATCACTAAATAAGTCGTTATTTTGTTTTTTTTGGCGCACCAAAAATATTCTCATCACTTTATAATATTATTATTGAACCATTGTACTCACATGAACTGATTTAAATATGTTTTTAGTACATTAATGGATCTTGAGAGAGGAAATGTCATTGCTCCCTATGTAGGCCTCACGGAGCCATCGGATTTAAACAAAAATATCTTAATTTGTGTTCCGAAGATCAACGATGGTCTTACGGTAAAACGGCACGAGAGTGAGTAATTAATGACAGAATTTTCATTTTTGGGTGAACTAACCTTTTAAGTAACTTTGCAACTACATGTCAACTCACACTAGAGATTTTTAAAGAAATCTATTTCTTTCCTTTTTGAGTACTGTTAACCAAATTTGGGTCTGATTTTACTTTCATAACTGTTTGCCTGTAACATTTATTGATTTTACTCAAACAGGGAGTGAGACTGTATATTAGCAATTCTTGAGCATACTGAAATAAAACAAAACCTGGACTTGAGACCATGCCCTGTGGGACCTCATAAAGTTTCATGACAGTGCCACTAACTGGTTAAAAGTTAATCTACATATAGCTTTTGCACTAACTTTCCCTACCAAATACACAACCTTACGTTGTGCACATCAATGATGTACTTGACCTGTAATTGCCACTTGCAACTATATTTGCAAATACTGTACATGCAGAGGTTTTATTATCAGAAATAAAGTGTAAAGTGGCAAATTCAAGAATTTGCAGCTATAATGTAGCTGAAACTAAGGTGAGTTATGCTGCCTTTCACGTGCTATCAGAAATGTCCTACTTCCCACTTCTGAAGTCATGATTACGAGCTTGTCACATTCAAATGCTTTGTTGTTGGAAAAAAAGGAATATTGGAGGACACCAGGTTTATTCTTGCATATTTATTGGGAAAATGTTATTAATACCAAAATGATATTTAGCGTCCTATTCATTTACAACCATTTCTCTTATGAAGACTTCAGATGCCTCAACACCTGTGAAGAGACGATGACACAAACTCTGGATCAACATGCACCATTCCAAATTTGCAATTTTTTGCAAAAACTACATGCTTTAGAAACACCCGTACTCATACAGTTCCTTTACACCAGTGGTCTCAAACTCAAATCCTGCAGGGCCACAGCTCTGCAAGGTTTTGCTCCAACCCTAATCAAACACACCTGATCCAGCTAATCAAGGTCTTCAGGATTACTAGGAACTTCCAAACAGGTGTGAGTTGGAGCTGGTTGGAGCTAAACTCTGCAGAGCTGTGGCCCTCCAGGAATTGAGTTTGAGACCACTGCTTTACACACACCACTTAATCCTAAAATAGGTTTTAGGCTGTCATAGAAAAAACTAATAAATAATACCAGTCACAGCAGCAATCATTCTTCTCTCCGACATGTTTAAAGTTTATGGCTCGCCCAACTCGGGAACTCTGGTATCAAAATTATCCCCTAGCTTCCCAGTGGTAAATATGACTTGAGAGGACGTTCCTGTCCAATTTTTAAGTAGGAAACTCGTATTTACAGTAATTCTGATAGCATGTGAAGGCAGTATTAAAGATAAGTTAACAAGAGCTGCACGGATCTGAATGAATTTATTAGATTAAGTGTGAAAGTGATGAGTTTTTATTTCTTTCTTCTGTAGAGTTTCCAGTCTCTCTCAGCACATCCTGAACCTACAGCTGTACCCAATATTCCCCTCAGCTTTCCAACTTTTGATGGTATAAGAGAATCTGTTTGTCAGCTGAGAGACAAACTTGAGAATTTCTGCAAACAGGAGATCAAAAAGATATCTGACAGAGGTAAAATCCTGAAGATTTATATGCTCTCAGAAATGAGTTCTCCATCATTTAATATCATCATGTCTTAGGAATGGATGCTGGGTTTATTTGCTCTTTACATGAGAATTACACTCATAATGTCTATTGACTCCCACAGTCACATTCACCAATATTCTTACCAGGCCCAGAAACGACTTCCTACAATGTAAGTCACTAAGAGCAAAAACTGTATATTCATATACTTCCTGTCGAAGTTTGGAAAGTGAAAAAAAAAGAAAAAAAACCCCAGAACAGTTTTATAGTTAATGCAAATGATGATTTGCACAGGATATCTGGTAAGCTGTACTGAAATGACTAATTAACAAAGGCCATGACGAATTCTGATTCTGATGTGTTTTATCTCCTTCAGATTCCCATCAGCTCACTCTGGATCTAAATACATTAAATGAAAACCTTCGTCTGTCTGAGAACAGAGTGATTACTTACACTGACACAGTCCAGCCGTATCCTGATCATCCAGACAGATTTGATGAATCTAATTTTCAGGTGTTGTGTAGAGAGAGAGTGTGTGGACGCTGTTACTGGGAGGTTGAGTGGAGTGGGGGTTATGGTGTGTATATATCAGTGTCATATAAGAGCATCAGCAGGAAAGGAGGGGATAAGAAGTGTTTGTTTGGACATAATGATCAGTCCTGGAGTTTGTACTGCATTGACTCCAGTTGTTCATTCATACACAATAACAAACAGACCCGTCTCCCTGTGGTGTGCAGCTCTTCTAGAATAGGAGTGTATGTGGATCTCAGTGCAGGAACTCTGTCCTACTACAATGTCTCTGACAAAATGAGCCTCATCCACACAGTCCAGACCACATTCACTCAGCCTCTCTATCCTGGGTTTTATGTTTGTTATGGCTCATCAGTGAAACTGTGAAAAGGTACTGGTAATTTTCTGCCAGGACATTTTCTGTTAAGTTTATGACATTTCGCCACCTTGGAATTATAAGGTTCTATCTGCGTTCTGAGCAGTTTTGAGAAATTGAGCTTCAAAATTTTTGCATTCCATACTCAGACAAAACTTTATAATTTCAAAGTGATGATTTCCTTTAACCCTAAAACGTAACACAATCCAGTACGTAGTTTAAAATTAAGGTAATGTCACGGATGGTGTTGGGTTTTGTTTCATATTTATAGTTTCATGTCTCCTATTTTGTAAATAGTCATTAGGCTCGTTCGACTTCATGCAGTGCCGCAAAGATCGGCTGCCACCTGACAAAAGCAATGCATTCTGGTTAGAAAATTTGTCTGACTTTGAATGGCACTGCAGCCGCCTTACGAACACGTGCCATCTAAGTACCACGAGAGCAAAACGAGACCAAGCACCTAGGTCAGGCGCTGAAGTTGCTTAAAACAGGCTGCGAAAGCTTTGATGACGACACACTTTATTCTTATTGGTCAGATTCTGTGATGACAAGGACGACGTGTGTTGCGTGTTTTTCTTAGACAAGTTCCTGTATTTAACCAATCTTGATAGCGAATATCTGATATTCAAACAAAACAGACAAAACAAATTAACAAAAATTAAGATTACGCTATATAGTAAATATATATTCTTATTTCAATCACATCCACTTCTTCGGCTACAATCAACGCAAAAATCACTTGGTCTGCCATGAATGACGTTGGTTCAGCACACTACGGAAAGCATGAAGTGTCCGACCTGACGGCCATATGACATCAAAGTACCGCGAGAGCGTTTGGAGAGCATACGACTCCTTATGCTTTTGAATCAATCTCGCGGTACTTTGATGTCATACGCCGATCGGTCTGCACAGCGCCGACGCATCTCAAACAAGCCTTTTGGTTCATTGGTTTGATTGTGCACAGGTGTTCCTTGTTTTTCATTAATCCTTGTGTATTTAAAAGGTGCTGTATGCGAGTTCTCAAATTCGTTGTTGAACACTGTTGATATTTGAAATCAACCCAAACAAACCAACCCCTCTCTTTATTGCTCCGCCTCCAAAACTCACACTACAATACTAACCACTCTGCTCGTGTCGGTCTCGAACCCCGGCCCGATCACTGCTGGTATGCGAGGCGAATACATTACCAATGACGCTAAACACCTCATTCTCTAGCAGGAGTCAGTGTGCAGTGGTTTAACTGCAAAACTCTCACTATCTGGCCACTGTTACACACGCAATGCAAGTGGATGTCTGTTTATCACAGCTGAAGCGCAACAAAATGCTTCACGAAAAATAAAGTACAGATAATGAACAAACGACAAGGAAGCACAAAAAATGAATGTACAGTACACAAGAGTAAATACAATCAAGAGTTTGTGTCAGCGCTGGAAAGCTTTTCTAATATAAACGCAGGTCCTAACGCGCTTGCCCAGTCATAAACCTTCATTTCAGTGATATTCTTTTGAGCTGTTTTGTATTGGTGTCTCTCGTTCTGCAGTTTTTTTTTTTTCTTATTTTAAAATATCCCTCTTGCTCGTTCTCTCTTCTCGTCCATCATACGACCCATAATGCTGATTGGTTACATGTTTATTGTTGGTTTCGGCCGACTAACTTCCAAACAGTGTAATTGAAATAATACTGAGTCCACCTTTAAGCCCTCATGTTTGCCATGCGTCCTTGTCAAGTATTGTCACATGTAACCGGTGTTTGTGAGTTTTCTGTTTTAGTTCTTGTTTTGTTCATGGTTATGTTAAATAAACTGCACTTGGGTTCTAAGCAACTTGCCTTCAGTGGATCCATTACAGGTAAAACACCTGTAATGGATCCACCTGTAATAGATGCAATTGCAGGTTTCAAACAGAGATGGCGACAAAGAGGCAAAACTTACTGACTGCAGCTTTAAATAAATACTATACCTTCTGTCACTTAAAGAACTTGTCAGAATAAAGGCCTTTTCATATAAGCAAGTAAGTTTGGTCCGGTTGTGTGTGCGACATGTCCGTTGTGTGAAAAAAAAAAAACAGAGTACGGGCTTAATGAAAATGCACATTTGCATTTTTAGGGTATATTTACATGACAATGATGTACTAAAAACTTTTCCTTTGCGTTTTTCTCGTACAGACGACAAATTTGTCAAAACGATCCCTGTTCACACGGATCCGCGAAAAAGACTAAAATGCTATATTAGGCCAGTAGTTGGTGATGTCAATTTGTAAATAAACACTATGAGCCTAACTTGTAGTTAAATTGAAACCTGTTTTCAAAAGTTTGCATTTTCAGGCATCCAAAACGCTACTGTAGTGTAAATGAATGACCAAAACGCATTTTCAGTTTTTAGTTAAAAACTCTTCCTGTTGAAAACTCTTCCTGTCAATATGTTTCCTTGGTTACTTATGATTGTCACCTGTATCTTGTTTAGTTTCTCGTATTCCCTGTGTGTGTGTATATATATGCTTCCTCAGTGCAGTGTCTGATTTTGCTTGCGTTTTTCTTTCCCTTTGGATTGTACTTTTCATTTGCCTCCTGGAATATTTTGTTTAAATAAATGCTGCAATTAGATCCATATATCTTCTCCTTGTCTGAAAACTGAGAAAGATACACTGTGATATACTGTGTATATTGTCGTGGCAGATTCGATGTCTGTGTCCCTTCAGTTCTGGTCTCGAAGAAAAACTCTCAGAGTTGAAGTTCCAGGTCCCAGGAGTTTAACTTTATTGACAAGCAACAAAGTGTAACAATCGGCCCTATCGGTCGATTTTACATTGATTAAAATTGGGGTCAGATTATACTGTGTGACATGTTATGAGTGTTTAAAAAGATGAGACAGACAACAGAAATTAATAAATAAGGTGTATTTACAATATTCACAAGGAACTTAAAACAACACAATAAAACTAAAATAACTTAGGCTGTTAAAAGTGTGGAGTCCGTTTGCACCATACCCTAAAACAGTCCATAAGAATCCTAGCGTGATGTAAGTCCCAATGTGAAAGTGTCCACTGGTGTATATACAAAGTCCACAGAAGTGATAATCCAACGAAGAGTGATGTGATTTGCTGGAAAGGTAAGTCCATAAAATGTAACTCCACAGTCCAGCTAGTATGTTTGTAATGAGAGATTGATTGTTTGCCATGCTGCCTCCTTTATGCTGGCTTACTTCCTGGTTCCTGTCATGTGATCAGTCACATGACAGGCAGACCCATACACATTTAAAGACATACACACATTAAAATAAGTAAGAGGAATAAATGGCTAAGACAACATGTAACCCAAATAAAACTCAAATATACATAAAACCATCATGTTATATATATTGAGCGGTTAAAACACGTGTCTTATGTGACAGTGTCACAAAAGTGAGATGCCAGCTGCACATCTGAATCTCTCTAGCCGGGGCACAGTTTTTATACATTTTTCTTATCTCTTAAAACACACCAAAGTAGTATAATTGGCTGGTAATATCCACCCTTACAGTTTTCCCATATTCTCACTTGCAGGTGCTCTCCTCCCTTTCTCTTCCTGGAGTCTCCCAAGTACTCCCCAACATTTTTACAACAGTCACTTCACCAATTAAACTGCAGGTGTTGCTTATGCAAGAGATAATTCTCTTTGTAAGGGTGGCCGACTGCCAACTAGTCTACATCTTTTGACTTTATCTCTCGTGGTGGAATTCTGCCAATTGATGGTCAACCCTTTCTCATAGGCTAAATGAAACCTTGTATCAAAAACAATCAACACTCCCCGGAGGCAAGAAGCCTCCACATGACACTCTTAATAATGATCTTATTCATTTCACAGCCACCTGTTGTCTGGTGGAAAATTACCAACAAAATATGCTTAGTGGCCAAGTTAACTTCTCAGACACATCTGACCCTTATAGTCACATAGGCCATGAGGCCTCAAAACACTTCTAGCTTTTATAGTAAGCAAACTAATTCTACAATTATTTTCTATAGGATGGATAAAATACTCCATCAATATCAGGGGTGTACAATCCTGCTCCTGGAGGGCCACTGTCCTGCAAAGTTAACTCCAACCCCAGTTAAACACACCTGAACCAGCTAATCTAGGTCTTAGGGGCTGTTTACAAGACGTTGCTTTAAACTAACATTTTTATGCATTTTGGCCATTCATTTGCATGACAACAGCGTTTTGGGGACCTGAAACGCAAGTTTTTAAAAATTATAGTGTTATCGTCTACATGTAACCTAAAAAACATGAATTTGTGAAAACAGTGACCTCATGTGCATACGTATTACATGTTCAGTCTATAGACACGTAGTTTTTTTTTTTTTTTTTTACAAAGTGACATTGCCAACTATTGGCCTGGCAGCATAATACAGCATTTTTAATCTGTGTAAACGGGGATTGTTTTGACAACGTTGTTGCCTGTACATGACAAGGAAAAACTTTTCTGTTTTTAGTACATGTTTGTCATGTAAACGTACACTGCATACTAGAAATTTGCAGGCAGGTGTGTTGAGGCAAGTTGGAGCTAAATTCTGCAGGACAGTGGCCCTCCAGGACACCCATGGTGTATATGTATATAATGTATGTATGTGTCTATGTATACTGTATATATATATATATTATATATATATACACACACACAACTGTCCTTGCTGTGATGGTTTGTTCAAATCTTTATGTAGTGTATAGATTAAAATTTTATTATATTTGTTAAATGATTCAAATAAAAAATACTTATAAAGTACAATAAAATTGTCTTCTGTGCTCAGGCAGGATTTATTATAATTTTGAAAATGATATTAGGTTGAAGCATACTGGACAGTTGTGAATCATTTAATTTAAGTATATTTAACTGCTTTTCAAGCAGATAGGGTCAATAAAGCAGCACTGCAGTTTTGCCTGAACGCATTAAGGGCTAGCGCTTACAACTCTGACTGAGAAAGAGACAGTTATGACCTTTTTATTATCAGAACAACACGTGAGTAAATGCAATGTGCTTTTACTGTAAATGTAAATTTATTGTATGAGGGTTCGACTGAATGACAGAAGAGTGAACTGAATCAGTTTAATTCATGAAATTGGTAACAGAAGAAGTGTTTCATGAGGTGTGTATTTAAAAAAAAGCACTGAATCATTAAAACTATATTGAGTACTAGTGAATATGTAAAGTGGGGTCCAAAAGTCTGAGGCCACATTGAAAAGTTGGATCATTCTCAAATCATGCTGGATAAATTGAGCTTAAGATTTTACACAAACTTGTGTAAAGTTCAGGCAGCTAACTAGAGTGTGGCTGAGATTGAAGCAAAAGAGAGACAAGCCAAATGACATTCTTTTTTCAAATAATTGTCTGATAATAGCATTTATGATGAAAAATATTTCATTAAATTAGAATACAAATGTAGATCAATTTTCCCTAAGTGAAGGGCATTTTCACTAGTAGTTTCAGACTTTTAGCTCACATTAATTTCTTTGCCATTTTAGTTATAACTGCGATTAAGCACATTTATCCTGCTCAAGGCGTCTTTGTTGTCTATAGTCTTGTGGACGGTAATGATGAAGGGGAAGGCAGAAGGCAGCTCGACTCTGCGGCTGAGCTTTTGGTGACCCCAGTGCAGGCAGCGCAGCCTCTCAGCCAGGTCACGACGGCCCGCCCGCTCAAGACCGTCCTGCAGCAGCTTGGTTTTGTTTGGTTTGTCCCAGGAACGCTCATACCTATCAAACATTAGAGGTGCCACCACTTAATAGCACCACGACTCTCAACTTTAATCATAAGGGCTCATTTATAAACAGTTACATTTAACAGTGTGTTGGATTATTATACACACCATGATTCCAGCATTCTCTGAGCCTGAACCCTCTTTTCTTTGGATGTTGCATGAAACTGTCTGACTTCATTTCTGGTGAATCCAAGTTCAAATGCCAGAACGGTCCATTCAAACCCTAACTGCTTAGCAATCTCCTGCACGGATTTCATATTGATCACAGCATCCTAAAGGTCAAAATACAGTACACATGGACATGAGACATATAATAAGGTAAAAAACTACTAATTTATAACAATATTGTAAGATGACTCACCTCTTGTGCTTTGTTTGGCATTTTTTCCACTTACACAAGGATTCCAGTTGGTTCCACAGGCAAGAAACAAATGCTACAATGCAAAGTGTGTCAGAAAAGTACCATCTAATGACTTTCTACTTTTTACTTCAATGAGTTATTAGTGAAATTCAAATACAAATTCAATTCACAATCCACATACTTCATTCAAAACACTTACAAATTTGTGCTGTTGTTGCATATAGACGTCGATTGCAGTGGTCAGTGGTTGTCATAGGGACTGTCCAACACAAATCTGTCTGGTTAAAAATTAAAACATCACATAGTCCTCTCAAGGTTTTACATGAAGAATTCATTTAGTAGAGTGAATGTAAAGAGAGTGTAAATTTGAAAATTACTTAAGAATTTCTTCTCAGTTTAGCATTTAAAGGATTAGTTCACTTTCAAATGAAAATGACCCCAAGCTTTACTCACCCTCAAGCCATTCTAGGTGTATATGACTTTCTTCTTTCTGATGAACACAATCGGAGTTATATTAATAAATATCCGGACGCATCCAAGCTTTATAATGGCAGTGAGCGATACCAACGAGTATTAAGCTCAAGAAAGTGCTTCCATCCACATCCATCCATCATAAACATACTCCACATGGCTCCGGGGGGTTAATAAAGTCCTTCTGAAGTGAAGCGATGTGTTTGTGTAAAAAATATATATACATATTTATTTTAGTTGTGAAGTAAAATATCTAGTTTCCACCAGACCGCCTTCCGTACTCAATAAGTGAAAAGTACCTTTTCAAATATTAATGTATCTTTACAGCAAAGTCCATCATGAATCTTCTCTGATATATATGGTTTGATGAAACAGGTTATAGCAATACATGCTGGGGTCAAAAGGGACAACTGACTTCCAAAAGGAAATCACCCCTTCTTTCTGTTAGACTGAAAGTAAAAAAGAAAAAAGTAAACTGTAGAAAACTGTAAAAATGTTATTGTCATATACCATAACATTTTTATAACTACTGTCATAAGACAACTTAAAATGAATGTGTATCATTCCAATAGTATTGATCTTAAAGGGATAGTTCCAGGTTGCAAATGAGCAAACCTGTTTGGGTGAAGAGTAGCTGCAATCCAGACCTCGTCTCTTCTTCATTGTCCAGATCCTCCAGTCTGCACAGTTAAAAAGAACAACAACGAAGGTGTACTTGGACAGTTGTGCATAAATATTTGGACAAAACTTTGGACAAGACTGATGTCAATATTGTTGAACAGTGCATGTGATTAAGATTTTGGAATAAAAAGTTGAATTACCATGTTTATTTAATGCTGTCACATGACCACTCTTGCCACATTTTCCATTGCGGTGCGCTCAAACAGCGCCATGTAGATGAAGAGAGTCAGAAACATAGAAGACCAGTATAAGAGATACATTTTCTGATTAATTTAAATGAAACATTCTGATTTTACTCCATTAAAATTTGGGTAACTGAACTTACCGTGTTAATTTAATGTTGTCACATGACCCACATGTACTATTGTGGTGGCTCCAACAGTGGCAGAGTCATGCAGAGAAGACCAGTCTTAGAGCGATATTTCAGAAATAAATGTTTATGTGATATTCATTTCAACAGAAGTCAATACTTTTTGATATATATATATATATATATATATATATTTTCCTAAACAGATAGACAAATACTACATCTAAAACAAGTCTAGTATGACTAGTATCAGTGATGTTTTTATTTTTCAGATAAAAGATTCATGTTGCACTTTAACACGTTAATACTATTTTATTATGTAACATTCAAATTATGGAATAAAACTTACCATGTTCATATACTGCTGTTCAGTGACCATTCTTGTCACATTTGCCACTGCAGTGACTCAAACAGTAGCATGTAGATGGAAAGAGTCATGAACAACAAATAATAGAGAAGATCGTTATTAGAGATGTTTCAGAAATATGTTTTTCTGATATAAACTGCAACATAAGTAAAATTAATTATTAATGATTACTTTATGTATTTCTACAGAGATTTACCTTCATGGTAAGACAGATACCTTGTTTTTCCTAGTCGCAAACAAGAATTAAAGACTAGAGCAGCAAAAGACTAAGTTCCAGTGTATGTCGTCATAACAGTAATAGAATGTTTAGGTACAAATAAACTTAACTCCAGTTCGACGTGTCCACGATGGCGTCATTACATTACTGCTGTAAGAAAAGAAAAAAAAAAAAAAAAAAAAAAAAAAAACAACAACAACTAGAAGCTCCAAAAAGATAATTCTCTAATAACAATAATAATAAAAACAAATACAAACATTTCTCCAGCACGTTAACTTTAGCTATCTTCATTTCATTTTCAGTGTTTTGAGCTACAATATAAACGCATGCCATTTGATCACTTTAACAAAAGTTAAACAGAAAAAAAGAAAATCAAAAGGCTTTCTTATTTTCTCGCATCACACCAGTTAAAACAGTATCGGCTGTTTATATTATTTTTTCACGTCAGCTTATTTCTTTTATAAGCTAATGCTAAAGCTAAAGCTAACGCATAATATTCAGGTTGAATGTTTAGATCCAAACACAAGAGAGCAGCAGAGCATCACTTACTGCGCTCATCCCTGAAAAAACTAAAACACACCTGAACGCCATTTTATACGATTTTTAACAATAACAGTTCAACGAATACAATTACAATTTTGTAAAATAAAATGAAATAAAATAAAATATAATAAAATAAATTAAAAATCGTATGCGGCAATCAATGATTCAGTGATACAATTGCCATGTATATTTTCAGATAATTTAGGTGTCTCTTTGAAGAATCTATTCAACCATTTACACTTGTACCAAACTATGAGGATTTCTTCATTAGTATTACAGCCTTCCTCTGTCATTCACATTGATATAAATGTCTGATCATTTAGAAATCCCTTCAAGAAATGTTTCAGATTGTCCTGTATTTCATGTGTACCATGTATTGTGACTGAGGTTTGAACATTGTTTACAAAAAAATGGGTTAATTTGTCATTATGGGCCAAACCCCAAAATACTTATATATACGGTACATATCTCCTAAATTATTAAATGTATCAAACTTGTTGCAAACTTTTTGTCAGAGGTATAAAAAGATAAAATAAATAAAAATTCTCTTGAATATCATATTTCAGTTCCCTATCCTTGACATCCTCTGTTCCAGGTACAGTACGAAACATTATGTTTCAGTTCAAAAGCCTTTTATTCAACATTGGAAAAACATACCATCCATTCCCTTCCATCACAAACCTATACTTTAAAAAAGAGGAACAAATGTTACCGTTTGATGTGCAAATGTCTTATCCACAGTGCTCTGTAGCATGAGCATCATGTAAACATACAATCCGGAATGGCTGCCCTTAGAGGCTGCATTTGTATTTCAACATTGCAGTATACAGTTTTTGACAGTCCATTTAGTCTGCTTTTACAAATGCATCAGATCACTTGAATACTTCTCTTGCCATATGTTGCAAAATAATTGACAACATTATAAAAAGGAATGCAACTTGCACAACAGAAAGCAATCTGGTACTACTCTGGCACTACTGGTTATCTAATGTAACAATGCAAGTTAACAGTAAAAGTGCTATTTGAGAGAGAGCAAATTACTTATGCTTATTAAATCATAACATCTACCAAAACCAATATTGTCCTAAAGTTCATATCTAATGAATAATATCAACAATTGGTTTCAGTGGTTAAAAAATTGTGCTGCAATTAGGCAAATTATTTGCACGTAAACACTTGTATGCATTATGCTCTGGATTTCAGCCATCAGGCATATTGCAGTGGTGCTGTATTGCGTTTATTAACAGTAGTTTTCAACTTTGAATCACTTGACGTTATTTTACTTCCACTTAAGGTCTAAAAGCAAGTGTGCCCAGCCAGCTGGGCCTGAAACATTTAAGGTCAGTGTGCAGAGCAGTTTAATAGCAGCCGTCCCTCCAACTCCCATCGCGCAGGGCGCTCAGAGCAGATACACTCTTCGGCGGGGTCAGTAAACTGCAATGACAGTGACTAGAGTTAATGACAGCAATACTTCAGAGTATACATTATTGTGCATTTAATATTTTCCAATAAGTGTCAGTTTGTTACCATCACAAACTAACAATGAACAACAATTTTTACAGCATGTACTATTTTTGGTTAAAGGGTTAGTTCACCCAAAAATGAAAATAATGTAATTTATTACTCACTCTCATGTCATTCTACACCCATAAGACCTTCGTTCATCTTCGGAACACAAATTAAGATATTTTTGATGAAATTCGATGGCTCAGTGAGACCTCTATTGCCAGCAAGTTAATTTACACCAGAAAGGTACTAAAAACATATTTAAAACAGTTCATGTGACTACAGAGGTTCTACCTCAATGTTATGAAGCGACAAGAATACTTTTTGTGCGCCAAAAAACAAAATGACGACTTTTCAACAATATCTAGTGATGGCCGATTTCAAAACACTGCTTCGAATCTTTTGTTTCGAATCAGTGATTCGGATGCTGAAGATGCTGAAATCACGTGACTTTGGCGCTCCGAACCAGATTCCACACAAAAGATTCGAAGCAGTGTTTTGAAATCGGCCATCACTAGATATTGTTGAAAAGTCGTCATTTTGTTTTTTGTTTTTTTTCATTGAAAGTGTAAATTAACTTGCTGGCAATAGAGGCCTCACTGAGCCATCGGATTTCATCAGAAATATCTTAATTTGTGTTCCGAAGATGAACAAAGGTCTTACGGGTGTGGAACGACATGAGTAATTAATTACATTATTTTCATTTTTGGGTGAACTAACCCTTTAATGTAATGTAATGTAATGTAATTTCTACACATTCTAATACATTTTAACACACATTTCAAGAATGACATGAATCTAAAAGTTTGAAAGTTTGGGATCAGTAAGTTTTTTTTATAGTTTTTAAAAGTCTCTTATGCTCAGCAAGGCTGAATTTATTTGATAAAAAAAAATACAGTAAAAACAGTAATATTATAATTTAAAATAACTGTTTTTTGGGTGAACTAACCCTTTAATGTAATGTAATGTAATTTCTACACATTCTAATACATTTTAACACACATTTCAAGAATGACATGAATCTAAAAGTTTGAAAGTTTGGGATCAGTAAGATTTTTTTTTATAGTTTTTAAAAGTCTCTTATGCTCAGCAAGGCTGAACTTATTTGATAAAAAATACAGTAAAAACTGTAATATTATTATAATTTAAAATAACTGTTTTCTATTTAAATACATTTTAAAATGTTATTTATTCCTGTAATGGCAAAGCTGAATTTTCAGCATCATTACTCCAGTCTTCAGTGTCACATGATCCTTCAGAAATCATTCTAATATGCTGATTTTTGGCTCAAGAAACATTTCTTATTAAGTTGAAAACAGCTGTGCTGCTTAATGTTTTAGTGAAAATGCCTTTTTCATGATTCATTGATGAATAGAAAGATCAAAAGAACAGCATTTATTTGAAATAAAAAAGTCTTTACTGTCACTTTTGATCAATTTAATGCATCCTTGCTAATTTAAAAAAACATAAATAAATAAAACTTCATGACCCTAAACTTTAGGGTCACTTTAGAGTAATGTAGATTAAACTGAAAATTGAACTTTATTGAAATTTATTGGTAAGACTTACAAAAATAATAAATAGCAAACAAATTTTAAACAATTACCTGCGTACGGGCTGGGCAATTTTACTCCGTGTGGCCCCACTTGTCCCAACAAAGGAAGCAGGTCGAGGTAGAGCGCTGCGACTGGAGGAGGGGGTGCTGGGTTTGCTGGGGAGGGGGATACTGCTGCTGGAGAGACAGTTGAGACTAACAGAGGAAGGCATTGTGGTAGAACTCTGTATCGTAGGGCTCACATATGCTGTGGCTTTCAGAGGTGGTCGTGTTGTCACAGAGAAGTTGCCCACACTCTGGACCCGCTGCTGTAACTGGCCAGGAGGGGGAACTGAAATTCAACAGAGAGCAAAATTTGTGTGATATAATCCACTACAAGATAATTATCATTATATTTAATAGGATGTTTTGACAATGTTAGTCTTACTTGCAGACTGTATCTTGGTCAGAACATTTTGGGAATCAAAACTCTGACTGTTTCGGAGTAACGACAAAGATGAGGATGATGTGGCGATGTGACCAGTTGTAGCAGAAACATTAGGCACACCGATGATACTGGGAATGCTAGGGGCTCGAATTAGGTTTGGCATGCTTCTCCGTAGCTTATCTGAAAAAAAGACATCACGTGATGAAACATGCAATCTAGTACAAACGGTGTAATGTATAGTCTATAGTCTACATAAGTATAATCTATAGCGCCTTTCCATAGCTCAAGGATTTATATACAATGTAGAACAATGTAGATACAATAAAAAAGGAAAACATCAATAGGGTAGACAATAATAACAGAACAACAGTACAAGCGGAGGAGTAGAATATTACAAAACAGTAGATTAGAGCAAAGATAAAACAAAGACAGTAAAAGGGGCATTACATGGACAAGGTAACAAACAGTAATATAGATTCAAGCACAATAAAATACAGAACACAACATAAGAATGATAACATTCAAAAAACAAATGGGTTTTGAGTTGTGATTTGAATTCAGAAATATTATTAATGCAACAGAGTGACTGGGGGAGAGAATTCCCGACAACGCTAAATGATCTACTCCACATAGAAGAGAGGCAATACCTAGGGACAAAGAGAAGGCCAAATTCAGAAGAATGAAGTGATCGAGTCGGGATGTAGGGGAGGAGCAGATTACAAAGATAGTGGGGAGCCAAGCCATGATAGGCCACCGGTAGTCAGTGGAGTTCAAACAGAATAGGTGTGATGTGGGCAGAACGCTTGTTGTGGGTGAGTATTCTTACAGCAGAGTTTTGAATATATAGCAATCGGGTAATGGAGCTAGCAGGTAAGCTAATGAAAAGGGCATTACAGTAATTAAGACAGGATGAAACAAAAGCATTGATGACTGTTTGGCATCTTTGACACTGATGAAGGGACTGAGCTGGGCAATGCGTAAGTGAAAAAATGCATTTTAGTGATATAGTTCATATGAGCCTCAAAGGTGAGAGAGGAATCAAATATAACACCTAGATTCTTCACATTTCTGGATGGTTTGATGAGAGTACCAGCAAACTCACAGGCAAAGTCAGTAGGGATTTTGCTAGTGATAGGGTTGATCTCAGTTTTGTCCATGTTTAGTTTCAGAAAGTTGAAGTTGAGCCATTCTTTTATTTCATTCAAATAAGCAGAAATTGTATCAATTTGAGTGGATAGAGCAGGCTTACAGATAGAATATATTTGAATATCATCAGGCTAGAAATGATAGTTAAAACCATGTCAATGTAAGATCTGACCCAGTGGTAGTATGTAGATGATGAATAATAATGGACCAAGAACTGATCCCAGAGGGACACCTTGCCTCAGGGGGACAGCAGAAGATCGAAAATCCTGCACTTAAATGTAAAATTGTCTATCAGAGAGATAGAAGGAAAACCAAGAAAGAGCAACACTGGAAATACCCACATCTGAAAGGCAGGAAATAAGTAAATCATGACAAACAGTATCAAAGGCGGAGCTGAGGTTGAGTAACAGAAGTATTGAGAGAGAGCCAGAGTCAGCAGAAAGTAGTTGGTCATTCACTACCTTTACATGGTAGTTTCAGTATTATGACATGGCGAAAACCAGATTGAAAGGGATCAAAGAGATTATTTTCAACTAGACAAGACTGAAGCTGGGAGGCAATGGTACTTTCCAGCAATTTGGCAATAAATGGAAGATTTGAAATAGGAAGAGATGTATTTATGAAGTGAGAAATAGGTGCAGAGATGACAGAATGGCAGAGTTTCAGAAGAGAAGTAGAAGAAGGATCAAGTCGACAGGATGGATAGTTGGATTTCAAGATTAACTCAGTGATACAAGATTGATTATTCAGAGAAAAGCTAGTCAAAGAACATTCGGCTTTCCCGAACTTTGAAAACTGCAAAGTATTCAGACATTCCGCGGGATCAACTGCTTAGTCTGTGACAGAGAACCACCTCAGCGTGGCCCCCCAAATAGTGTGGGTGGATGATACACTAAAACTGCTTTTCTGCAAAGGACTGAACCCTGAACTGCAATCCGAGCTCGGATGCCAGGGCGAAGGCAGGAACCTGGATCAATTCATCGACTGGGCCATCCATTTAGACAATCTCATTTGTTCTGGTCGACCCCCTAGAGTTCCACCAGCACTGAATATATCAGTAATGGAGGAGCTGGAACCCATGCAAATTGGACACACTCAACTCACCGCTGAGGAAAGAACTCGGAGAATCAAACACTAACTGTGTATGTACTGTGGCCAGGAAGGACACTTCCGGGCAACTTGTCTCATTCGGCCTCCTTGAGAAGACCCACTGGTGGTGAGTACATTCACTTCCTTTCATCAGTTGTGCCACCTCCAAACCTTCCAGACAACCCCCTGTGGCGCTGCTACACCCTCTCCCTACACCTCAACGATCATGACCACACATTAACATCGACTTCGTCACACACCTGCCCACTTCTCAAGGTAACACAACCACATTGACTGTAATCGATAGATTCTCTAAGACCTGTTGACTAATCCCTCTACCGAAGCCCTGGACACAGCGGAACAACACTTCCACTCTATCTTCCGATTCTACTGACTACCAGATGACATTGTCTCGGATTGAGAGACGCAATTCACCAGCTGTGTGTGGACAGCCTTTTTCCATTTGCTCAATGTGAACGTCAGCTTCACCTCGGGATACCATCCCCATTCAAACAAATAGACAGAATATTTAAACCAAGAGATCACCCGTTTTCTCAGGACCTACTGCCAGTACATCCAATCAGACTGGAGCAGATACCTACCATGGGCAGAATACGCACAAAATTCCATGCAGAAACCATCTACTGGTCACAAACCATTGTTTCCATGGTCAGGAGAACCCTCAGAGGTGCTATGGCCCAGAGGAACAATCTTGGGTCAACACTGAGGACATTCCTCGACCCAGCACTAACCATGGATTATCCTGAGCGACCTGCTCCGAGACCACGAGGTAGATCCCGGCATCCTGCACCTCCTCGTGTCAGAAGCCGCTTGTCGGGAGGGTGGCTCTGTTACAAATGCGGACTCTGAGGCTCCTACCGATGGCCACCAATAGGGCTCCCTCTCCCGACTATTGACTTCCCTTTCTCACTACATTTCCCACAATCCCACACCTGTACACTGTCATTACAAAAGGAAAGGAAGGATTATACTACACAAAGGACAATAAACCTTTAATATTACTTTAATATTATGTAATCTTGCTTAAAATTGAGTTCTTACTTATTGAATTCCTAGTGTTATCAGTATATTTTCACTCTACACTTCATTTGTGTTGTCTGACCTGTGTTGGCTCTGTAACTCTGTAGCTCTGCTGTACTGGAGTTGTGGTTGGGCATATGGAGCTGCTGGTAGGACAGGCTGTTGAGGTACTGAGGCGTGGAGGGGCTGCGCCGACAGTCTTTCATGCTGGAGAGGTTCTGTGAGTGGGACACGCTGCGCTGCATAGAGGCTGTACGGAAAAGTCGTGGCTGGGGAGCGGACAGCTGATCGTACTCTTCCTCTTCCTCCAGCTCAGCCTCACTCCTCATGCTTCTGCGTGCACCTGTGTGTACTGAAAAACTGGCACTACGGCGTGTGGCAGTGGCAGCAGTGGTCGCGTACTCCTGACGTAGACCTAAACACAAACATGCATCAATGTGTTTCCATTAAGCATCTTGACTACAAAATACTTTTTTCGGTCCCACTTCAAGACTTCCGATGTAGCAAAATTTAACATAAATCAGTGCATGCTTGTTTCATGGGAAAATATGGGTTTGGAATAACATGAGGAAATAATGACAATAGTATTTTTTAAATATTGTGACACTGAAATAAAGTCAAGAGTTTTGAATAACATCTTCCCACTACATGACGTATTAAAGCAGACATACTCTCCTCCTGCAGTCGGGCCATGACCTCCACATCAGTCATGTCCTGAATCTTATAGCTCATAGAGATGGAGTCCTCCTCCAGCTCAGAGACACTGAGCTCACTGTCTATGGAAGACTGAGGACTGAGAGGCCGTTGCCGATGACTATTACCTGAAGAGGAGAAAAGGAGAAATGGAGAATTCAACTTCATGTACATATACAGTACCGTTCAAAATTTGCTGTCAGTAAGATTTTATTTTGAAATATATCCTGTTTAAATAAATCCTGTTCTTTTGAACTTTTTATTCTTCAAAGAATCTTGAAAAAAATTATCATTTTGTTTCCACAAAAATATTAAGCAGCACAACTGTACATTGATAATGTAATAATATTTCACAATATAACTGTTTTAGTGTATTTTTGATTACATAAATGTAGCCTTGGTCAGCATAAGAGACTTTTTTCAAAAACCTTAAAAAAATCTTATCAACTCCAAACTTACGGTAGTGTAAATACTGTACACACACAAGACTCCTAATACAGCATTGGAGAAGTGGTGTGTATGATTAGTGAAGCATGATGTGTGATCTTGGTCATGCTTACTGTGTGTAGCCGTGTGATAGAGGAATGTGGGAGATCTTTCGGTTAGGCTTGAGCAGTTCCTCCCCATGAGAGACTTCTGATGGTTTGGTGAAGGTGGATCTGGGTCAGAAGAGAGATGATAAATCACTCAGAATATGGAGAGTAAAAACTACCTTCAAAAACCATGAAAATATGAGCCAGGCTACATTAAATGTAATTTTGTATGCTTAATAATTTTGGTACTGTGTTGGGTCACCACTTGCTGTCAAAAGTAAAATCTGTGTCTTGAAGAAAAACCATTTGACCATCTAATACATATAAATCTATACATCTTGTACAACCAGGACCATTTGCAGACCTTCTGCAACAAAGTATTGCAATCAGATCTTTGTTTCATGGAACATATGCTGCACTGGTCGTTTCTAGACACCATGAGGTCATCACTACTGATCACTGATGTCTCACATTTCACATAGCTTGAAAAAATGCTGAGCTGACTGAAGGAAATGAAACGTGACGCCTGAAAAAATCATTATGTTCTTTCTCAGCTATTCTTCTTTCATTTTTCTAGTGCTGTCAAACAATTAATCGCATCCAAAATAAATGTTTGTGTTTACATAATATATGTGTGTGTACTGTGTATATTTATTATGTGTATATAAACACACACTCATGCTTGTATATATTTAACAAAAATATATTTTATTTAAATATAAAAATTTCTATTTATATATAATATAAATTATATACATAAATATCTCTTAAATATATACATGTATGTGTGTGTAATTACATATACACAGTACACACACATATTATGTAAACACAAACATTTATTTTGGATGCGATTAATCACTTGACAGCGCTACATTTTTCTTAACTAACTAATTTACCAGTATATTTCAACAAAAATTAATAACAGTTATTTATTTTACACATAACCTTGTGAAAAAGAACGGTGCTTAACTGTACTGAATGTGCACTTGTAGTACACTTCAAAACTTCAAAGTATTTTTTTTTTAAAAGTAGTGTATAATTGTGCTTGCAGATAATACAATATTAATGAAATAAAAGACCAATCAAGTGTGCTTACAGAGAGTACACTTTTTACTTTAAAATATATTTTAAATCATTAAGTTTTTATTATCTTTTGTCATGCTTTAAAAAACGTACACTTGTTTTGCATGTTGACTAACATACTAAAGCACCTGTACCTATAAATTTTAACTATAGTGTGTTTTAGTGTTATTTCATTAATATATTGCAAATGTACTAAATTGCAACTTTATCATTACAAATGTGTAATTACAAATATATTTAAATTCATGACATACAAGTTTCAAAAGAAATGACATTAAAGTATATCTTAGTTTACAGATGTATAAAGATGTACTTAAGTCATACATAAGTGGGTCAAAAAGCACTCTAAAGTTCAGTTAATTACATTAACATAAATTTAAAATACATTTTCATTCAAAAGCTTCAAAAGCAATTAACATGCAATTAAGTGTCCAAAAACCTTACGTTCAGTTCAAACTATTCTTTTAGCATATTATTTCTGTAATAAGCATTCTTTTAAAAAGAAAAAAAAAGTGTTCATTAGGGTACAATTCTCACTATTAACTAACTATTAACTACGCCTTTTGCCTCAATAAACTCCTACTTACTGTTTATTAATAGTTAGTAAGGTAGTTGTTATGTTTAGGTATTGGGTAGGATTAAGGGATGTAGGTCATGCAGAATAAGACATTAATATGTGCTTTATGGGTACTAATACACAGCCAATATCCTAGTAATATGCATGCTAATAAGCAAATAGTTAATAGTGAGAATTAGACCCTAAACTAAAGTGTTACCAATAAAATAAAGTATACTTCTTTTTCACAAGGGACTATATAATACACAGTACAATCTATGTGGTTTATCAGGCATACACTAGCAGTTAGAGAGAATGAGAGAAAGCATCAGCAAATATTAATAAGAAGCTGTTTCCATCTGGAGTTAGAATGAGAGAGGCACAAGAGTTACCTGTTTGCTCAGTTAGTGCAGGTTTAGTAAAGGGTTTAGAACAGCTGCTTAAAGAAGAGATGCCATCTATAGGACTGTACAGAACGCTTGAGGACACACAGCCCGAGAGGACCCCTCTCCATCTTTTTGCTAACAGAAAAGGGGAAGTGCAATTAATAAAAAAAACACCACACTCAACAACATTAATATATTAAAGTATGGTTAGTGTAATATTTTAAATAAGGATAACGTGATTAAATGTTTCATTTGAAGCACTATATGTGTAAATTAATAAAACGTTTTTAAACTAAAGTTTAATGCTTTCCACTGAGGACATATTAAATATTAAAAAGTTTCTTAACTTTTTAATAAATCTCTATTTACCAAATGGGGTCCACATTGAGCATATTAAAAATAGGGGATTCTTTTCATTTAAGCCAAAAATAAACAGTGATGAAACTGAAGTCATTTCTGGCCATTTTGGAAAAAAGTAACTAGGACATCCTTCCAAATCTCTCCTTTTGTGTTCCATAGAAGAAAGAAAGGTTTAGACCTTTTATTTTGGGACAAACTCTTCAGTAACACAGTACAATAAGGTTTTAATTGTTTTTAAAAAAATTAGTTAACTACATAATTAACATGAACTAACAATAAACAATACAGGGTAACACTTTATTTTACAGTGTCATTGTTATATATGTTACATGCAGTTACTATAGTAATAACTATAAATTATGCACAATTACATGCAACTAACCCTAAACCAAACTCTAACCCTAACCCTGTAGTTAACCCCAGTTAAATAATTATTATTTTTCAGTACTTAAATGTATAACTACAGTTCAACAAAGACACCTTAAAATAAAGTGTAACCCAATTCAGTATTTAATAATCTTTAATTTGAACATTTAATAATACATTTTTAAAATCAAATGTTGTATCTGTTAACATTACTTAAAGGGATAGTTCACCCAAATATTTAAAATTCTGTCATCATTTACCCACCCCCAAGTTGTTCCAAACCTGTATACATTTCTTTGTTCTGCTGAACATAAAGGAAGATATTTTGAAGAAAGTTTGTAACCAGGCTGCTTTGGGGCACCATTGACTTCCATAGTAGTGCCCCAGAACTGTTCAGTTTCTCACATTCTTCAAAATCTCTTCCTTTTTGTTCAACAGAACAAAAAATTTATACAGGTTTGGAACAACCCGAGGGGAAGTAAATGATGACAGAATTTTCATTTTTGGGTGAACTATCCCTTTAATGCACTGCGACCTAACATGAACAAACAACAATGAACAATTGAATTTAGCATTAACAAAGATTATTAAATGCTGTAAAAAACAAATTGCTTATTGTTAGTTCATGTTAGCTAATCCATTAACTAATGTTAACAAATGAGACTGTAAAGTGTTACCAATTCTTCCTTTAAAAGATTGAAAATGAGTTGAATAAATTATTGGTAGTCAAGCGGACCACAGTACTTTTGCATACCTTAACAATTAGACTTTCCCAGATCGCATAAAAACAAGCATTCACGGCTACCCACAAAAACAAAGGTTTTCAGAGGCTGCTGGAACAAAGATGTATTCATGACCCCGTTTGCAGAGAGCCAAGCTTACTGAATCTGGCCTTTCAAAAGCCTTTCAGAGCACCCGCAACTCCACAACACACATCTCTGTATATGCACCTCATGCATCATTTATGTATGGACTGATTCAAAGGAATAATTGATAAAAAAAAACATTTCACAACATCTCCAGGACAGGCTCAAATACATCTGTGTTAGTTAGTGCTGATTCTACAGGCAGGTTTTATATAGGAATTGTTTCTATGGATACCATCCCCTCTAGCAGCTTAACTGAACTACAGAAGTGCTGGAAACATAGGGTTATCTATTCACACTTCAGCCACACAAACACTGCATTGGTAATTTTATATCTGTCTTATTCATTTTTCTTCAGCGTACAATTAAAAACCATGTTCTTCACTGAAGCTTATTCAAGTAAGTTAAATAACAGGCACTCCCCTGTCTTCCACTGTTCAACAACAGATTTTGTGTACATCATACATTTTTTTACCAATAAATCGCATACATACAGTATCTGCATTATATCGGCCATCTAGATTCCATTAAAAAGCTATAATGGTCAAAAACTGTGTGTAACTAAAAACCTCAAGCTCATAAACAATTTCTATACCACTGACATTTCAGAAATTACTTCATATTCATGGGAATGGTGGAAGACACAAAACTGAGATACTCCATGGGAATGTAACTACTATACTACTTTCCTATATCACATGTTGTTGGTACCTTGGTCCAGTTTGTAGCACAAGGAGCGTTTGGCTAACTCCACCTCTGGTCTGGGGTTGTCCAGCACATGTCTACACCACTGAAGAGGACTGAGGAGAGGATGAGGAAACAGCTTTGCTTTTGGAGACACGTACAACCTGGTGACATAAAAACTTGGTCAAAACATTCCAATCTGGACTATTGCAAACATTCATTATTGTATTGTTTTCTAGATTCCCCATGGATTTTATCATTAACCTAATATTTGTATTAGTTCAGCTGATTAAAAGGTAGGGATATATGGCCACTGTGCTTCATTTAAGTAAATATTAGTCACTTGTTTGAGAAGGACAATAAGTAAACACCTGAAAACCTAAAAAAAAATAAAAAAAAAATAAAAAAAAATAAATAAATGTAATGTTTAATCACATAATCTCACATAATCACATAATCTGTTTTTAATACATATCTCAATCTTTACCAATATCCTGTCCCATGAACACATGAAGTGGGCTTTCCCCCCCCTTTTTTGTTGTTGTTGTTGCATTTTTCAAAGTTAATACTGTTTTTGTCATTACAAAATATATTATCAGCATAACTTGAAATTTATCAAATGAACACAAAATTAATAAGAATTTCATAATGTCTTAGAATTTGGTTTGTCTGAGATTGTGTTGGCTTCATTATTTAAAGAGATTGTGTTGAGATTGTGTGTTGAGATTGTGTTGAAATTGTGTTGGCTTCATTATATAAGTTAAAGTTTAAGTATATTTTTGATGCGATCTCAGATGTTTGAGAACCACCGTAATAGAGTTGCATTTAAAGGGTTAGTTCACCCAAAAATGAAATTCTGTCATTAATTACTCACCCTCATGTCGTTCCAAACCCACAAGACATTCGTTCATCTTCTTGGATGTTTTTAATGAAATCTGAGAGTTTTCTGTCCCTCCATTGACAACTATGCAACTACCACTTTCAAGCCCCAGAAAGCTAGTAAAAGACATCATTAAAGTGATCCATGTGACTCTAGTGGTTTAACCTCAATTTTATGAAGCGACACGAGTGCATTGTTTGCGTAAAAAACATAATTTAACATTTTAATAACATTTTATTTACAAAATATTAATCTCCAATGAGCGTTCACGAAACAACGTCTGCTCTCACCTCAACACAACACTCACGCGTCGTGCTCTGTATGTGCATGTGCGTTGGAGATTAATATTTTGTAAATAAAGTGGTAAATTATGTTTGTTTTTTTTTAGTTTGTTTTTTTGTGCCAACAAAGCACTCATATTTCTTCATAAAATTAATGTTAAACTACTGGAGTCACATGGATTACTTTTATGATGTTTTTACTGTCTTTCTGGGGCTTGAAACTGGTATTTGCGTAGCTGTGTCAATGGAAGGACAGAAAGAAATCTCCAATTTCCTTAAAAAATATCTTAATTTGTGTTCTGAAGATGAACAAAAGTCTTAAGGATTTGGAACGACATGAGGGTGAGTAATTAATGACAGAATTTTCATTTTTGAGTGAACTATCCCTTTAAGACTATTGTCCCATCTTGTCACAAAGAGAGATCAGATTTGGTCTGTGTTTATTTCTCTGTATAACGCACAGGCTTAAGTTAGACTACTTTTGACCATTTGGTATGAAATAATCAAAACAAAACAGTCAAAAATTCATGCATCTGTGCACTTCACAAGCCTAACATTTAAAAGACAAATTATCTAATCTTATCTAAACATGGGAAATATTCACATCACCAGATGCAAGAAACAGCAATCTCCTATACTAATGAAAATATCCCCCATCAGTGCCTTCTGGGATATTTAAACACTCACCAGTCTAACAATGGACACATTTTCTACTTATGGTGACATTTCATGGGAACTGAATTTAAGGGATGACAAAGAGCATGCGACGCAGAAAATCAAATCGAATCCTTCAAGAACTACACTATTGTTTACTTAGCAAATAATACAGCATCAGTACCAGCTATAATCAGAATCTCCATCGATGGGAAGAACACCATGAAGGTCTAGTAATTCCACTTCATCCAGTACAGTAGCATCATCCTCATCAGTACCAGTCACTGACTGCGGATGAAAATACGGATAGTGCTCATTCGATACTCCAAAAGACGGAGAATATGAAGGTGAAGCGCAGTAATTCCCGGTGTGGAATGGACCGGTGTCTGGGCCAGCCGGACAGGCCGATGCCGGAGCTGGTAACAGACGGGCGCTGGAGGTGCAGTTGTTCGCAGCGTTTGCTCTGGTCCTGAGCTGCTCGTTCTGCCTCTCCAGTTTTCTCACGAGCTCTTGAAGCTTTATCACCTCCAGTTCTGCGTTCATAATCTTACTGTTGCCATTGACGTCCGCCATCATCTGCGGGTTGAACAATAGCCCGTCCATTGAAGAGAAAAGCATATAAACAGTAGTAAGATGGTGGCGGTGTTGTTTACCCTGTGTGCCCAGTCTCGCACTGCTTTCAGACGGGTTACATGCTTCATTCAGATGCTGATGTGCTGCTGCTCATGCTTCTGTCTCCTCCCCCTCAGTTCAAAACACAACACACGACCACCACTTTACCAGGCAAAACACCAGTCACACTACCCCAGCTCTATGCCATCCTTTCTTTTATTCAGATGACGAAAAGCAGTAAAATGGTTGCATTTGGAGTGTCATGTTTTATTCTATTCTATTCTTTTCTTTTCTATTCTATTCTATTCATTTTCTTTACTTGAAGTAGGCTAATTTAGTCTCACATTCCCATAATATTCACTAGGCTATACTGTTTAAAAGCCATAAGTTCAGTAGGCTATACTATTTTTAAAAAAGAAATATAAGCTTGTATTGAGAAAGTGACAGTAAAAACATTTATAACACAAAGATTTCTCTTTCAAATAAATGCTGTTCTTCTGAACTTTCTATTCATTAAAGAATCCTGAAAAAAAGTATGTTTACACAAAAACGTTAAGCAGCACAAATGTTTTCAACATTGATAATAAGAACAGTTTCTTTAGTTGCTGAAGGATCATGTGACACTTAAGATGGGTAATGATGCTGAAAATTCAACTTTGCATCACAGGAATAAATTACATTTTAAAACATATTAAAATACAAAACAGTTATTTTACATTTTAATAACATTTCACCATATTACTGTGTTGTTACTGTGTTTTTGATCAAATAAATGCAGCCTTGGTAAGCATAAGAGACTTCTTTCAAAAACATTTTAAAACATCTTACCAACCCCAAACAGGTTACAGTATGTCTTACTGTAATACATATTAGTTGAGAAATCTTATTTACAGTGTTGTAAATATGTGCGTTTTCTTTTCTGAACATAAGGATGAGTTATTTCTAATCATTTAATTACTTAGGTTTAAACGTTTCTACTGGAAAAACTGGCAATTTGTTAAGCAACATTCCAGGTGTTTCTTCGCTTTTTCCTTTCTATAATTTAAATATTTCAAATAATAAATTGTTTTAATTGGTAATCTGTTAGTTATTTTCCCACATGTGTCCTGAATATCAATTTTAACCCTGTTAGGTTTTGGAAAATCCCTAAACTAACAGAAGTCAGGTCATTAATGGTGTCATCCTCCAGGATGGAAGTGACATTTTTGGCACAAGTAACTGATTTAAAGCATACTGTGATGTTTTGATGTTTAGTAGGTTCGTCTTCCTCTAAAACACTCCATCCTGTTTAAAATGACAGATATCTGGATATTAACATTTTAAAAGACTGATATTATTTAAGACTAAATATCAAAATGAACTTCAAGTTGACCCTCCCATATAAGCAAACTCTCAGTATTTCACTAAGCAATGGCTAAGTTTAGCTCTTTATTTGTATCCTCTTAGGAAACCTGTCATAAGATAGAAGTTGAAGAGTCTGATCTTGATCAGAGCATATTTCTGAAAGTCTGCAAGTCTCTTGAATAGAAATACTTCCTTAAATACTTCCAACTCAAGCACATTCATGATAACTATAGCAGTGAAAGGTACTGCATAATTATTCTCTGGAATGATGCTCAACCAGATCTGAACAATACAAACAATCAGATGAAAACTCAGGAGAAATAACAGATGGTTTCTTATCATCATAGATAATAATTCTTTAATAATATAACAATAGTGACAAAAAAGTAAAACAAAGCAAAATATTTATCATCATACAAGCATTTGATTATTCTTATTTTAAAATATTCTCCTTATATTGGTAATTAGATGAAAGGCTTGTCACATCATTAGGGAAGTACAGCAATCAATGCAATTAATAAACACCCCAAAGTCTATTATCAGACAGAAGTCCACCACCAAAAACTATTTTATGCACTTCAAATGACCCGAGTCCAAATCAGAGCCATGGGAAAGTTTTGGTATAGGCTAGTACATTTGCCGTCTCCTTCATTACATCACTTCATGAATGGTAAGTGTAGTTTCAGCTGATCCATTTGCCTAAAACAAACATTTTTTTTTGTTGTTTATTTAGCAAGCATATTGATTGTATGTTTCAGAATACTGAAAAAAAATATAGCAGAGTATGTCTTACCCCTAGTGACACCAAAGCAGCTCTCACAGTGAATTTCTCTACGGTACACCCATAAGCTGTCACCGGCTTTCAGGTGTCCCAGAGATGAATTACACACCCCACACTAATAAAAGTAATAATAATAATAATACTCTTTTAAAATTCTTTATCTTGAATAAAAACATTTTTTAATTCTTTATAAATTTTTGAATTAAAAAAATAATTATGAAAACTATTTTAGTTATAAAAAGAGTGCATTTTAATACATTTCATTATTAACATTAAAACTTTCATATATATACATTCATATCGTTTTCATAAATGCTGATATTTTAATATACTTGAACTACTGAACTTTTCAATGAAGGTAATTATAAAGTGTTGCCACATTTTTAAGAGTTAAAAAAAAACTAACCTTGAAACAACGTGCATGACAGTTTATATTCATGTCATCCAGGACAATCTTTTCATCGGTGTACATGTTTTTATGGCAGTATGTGCAAATATCCTTTGCACTCACCGTCCTGTAATAAAGTGGTAGGCATTTCACATGTGTGCTACACATGACATCAAACTCTGGCATAATTACATTCCGGTTCCATACCTTTCCGGTGTTGTGTACACAGTTGTAGTGGTTTTTGATGTGAGGGAGTCTGACAGGTAATCAACAGGCCTGTGGACAAAA
This sequence comes from Ctenopharyngodon idella, assembly GCF_019924925.1. Taxonomy (NCBI): domain Eukaryota; kingdom Metazoa; phylum Chordata; class Actinopteri; order Cypriniformes; family Xenocyprididae; genus Ctenopharyngodon; species Ctenopharyngodon idella. Next base: position 28,577,643 of record NC_067228.1, read on the forward strand.
TTACATGACTAAGTCTACAAACCTAATCAAATAGTGTTTAATTGACAAGACATCTGAGTATGGATGTTAAACCTGCTCTCTGTGTATGATGTTCTGGTGTAAGAAGGACTTGTGACAGTACTCCACTCATTTCTATGCATTTAAAAAGATAGAGAAGTGTAATAAACAACAAATAATGTATCAAACATATAAGAATACACTGAATAAGAAATACCATCCTACCTGTCATTTGTTGAATACACAGTTCTGATGGTTTTGGAGACCGATACATCCTCATGACTGTAGGAACGATAAAAATCCATGATAGAATAAACACTGCTGCACTGAGAGTGAAGCTCTAATTGAAAGTTGTGAGCTCTGAATAAGAGTCTAAATAGGAATGAGCACCTGCCTTTGTGCTTTTAGCCTGACAGTCGTAAGACTAGTTAAACTACTTAAAGGCCAAAGAAAATGTCAAACTCGCCACAAATGGGTTCACACCTTATAAATATGCAAATGCCACATACCTGCCGTCGTGTTTTGAGTAGCTTGACGTGATTGATGTTGGCAAGAGAGTATCATACAGTTGATCCTCAGTGCTGTGGAAAAGCATTCAGTGATGTTCTTTGTCTTACGATGAGTGAAAAGCATTTATAGGCGTTTACTTTGAATTTCAGGTTCTCACCTCTTTGTGGATCGGAGAGAATATGATGTTGTTTTAGTTGGTGACACATCCTCCTTGGTGTAGGTTTTGATGCTAGAATTGAAATTAATAAGAGGTTAATAGAGCAGACTCATTATTGCAGGTTAGTCAGCAATCTGTAAGCAAGGCTGTGGTTATTGTACCTTGTGGTGGTCTTGACAGGTGAAGTTGGTCTAGACAAAAAGAATTACAGGTTTCAGTTTAATAGACACACAAAACACAACAAAAAACCCCATCAGCAACTGAATTAGAGATTGTTTCTAATAGTTAGATATTTTTTCCACAAGGGATACATAGATATTTGTAGGGAAATATAGGAAGCTTTTTTAAAAGTAAAATATTTATTTTGCTATGTGTGATTATGTGGTTAGCTGCATTTTATTATTTGCACTTAGTATTGTTTTTTTCTCTGTTGTCAGTGACCCATCAGAATAGACATGCAAGACCCATCAGTCGAGAAGCACTGATCTGACACTCACACATCAATGATTTCCTTTGATGACTTCACAGTAACCACCTCAGTCTTGTAGTCACTTCAGAGACACATAACATGTGCAATGAGCAACATTTCAGTCTCTAAATGAACGTTCACTTCATTACACTGCATTATTTTTTTTTTTGCAATAAATACTACAATTGTGATGTGAACAAGCTTTCAAGCTTTCTTTTTTTTTACCTCTTTGTGGAGTAGGATGTTGTTTTAGTTGGTGAAACATCCTCCTTGGTGTAGGTTTTAATGCTGTAAATGATATTGTTAAAAGGTTAAGAGAGTAGCCACATTTTTCCAATTAGGTTTCAATCTGGATCCATATTTTTTTGGTTAGTCAGCAAGGCTGTGGCTACTGTACCTTGTGGTGGTCTTGAGAGGTGAAGATGGTCTAGAGACAAAAAGAATTTCAGGTTTCAGTTATTGTATTGTAACTGTATTCAGAGATTGTTTTGAGTTGGTTAAATGTTACATTCTTCTACAGTGGTTTAGGACAAAATGTCTGTAAAGTCAAATACTGAAGTTTACTACTTTTACCATAAACTGTATAGGCCAAACAATATGCAAAAAATAGTAACATTACCCTTGTGAAAAATAAGTGTACATTATTGTATTGAATGTGCACCTGTTCTTCACTTTTAAGAAGTGCACTTTGTAATAATGTCAAATGAAAAGATTTACTTAAAGTGCATTTTAAATCATTCCCCGCTTTTACAGACAAAGCTTAAGTCTTGCCCCAGACTAAAATGCATGTTTGAGCTGTTTTAACTGAAAGCAACTTGCAGTAACATATCTTAAAATATGTCAGTGCCATTGTTTTGTCTCCAGATCCACATTAGTAATGTTTTTTTTTTCTAAGGCACGTTTATAAAAGCTAGTTAAATGTCCTGAATTGAACTAAGGCCTAATCCTGGCTTAAACTAAGCCCTGTTTGTGAAACCAGGCCATTATTTTTTAATAATCTTGTTATGGTTTAAAGAAGTACACTTAATTTGATGTGTTGACTAACATACTAAAGCACATGTAATGTACTTGATTATAATTTTAACTGCAGCGTGTTATTTGATTACATTTAAAGATAATAAATTGTACATATACTAAATTGTAACTTCATCATTACAAAAGTGCAATTACAAATATATTTAAATACATGACATACAAGTACATTCGGCAGTACACCATATTTTAAAGTACATAAGATGTACTTTAGTCCTACTTGTGTGGGTCAAAAAATACTCTAAAGTTCAGTTAATTGCATTTAATATGAATGAAGTATAATGCATTTTCATTAAATTGCAATTAACATGCAACTAAGTGTAGGGAAAATTGAGAATTTTGACAAAAATATAGGAAGCTTTTCTTCTTCCTTTTAAAAGTTGATAAGGATATTTATTTTGCTGTTCTATCTATGTGTGATTATGTGTTAGCAGCATTTTATTATTTGCATTTAGCATAGTTTTTTCCCTGTTGTCAGTGACCCATCAGAATAGACATGCAAGACATTTGTGGGTCGTGACCCATCAGTCGAGAAGCACTGATCTATGACACTCACACATCAATGATGTCCTTTGATGACTTCACAGTAACCACCTCAGTCTTGTAGTCACTTCAGAGACACATAACAAGAGCAATGAGCAACATTTCAGTCTCTAAAAACGAAAGTTCATTTCATTGCACTGCATTATTTTTTGCAATAAATACTGCAACTGTGATGTGAACAAGCTTTCTCACCTCTTGTTGGAGTAGGATGTTGTTTTAGTTGGTGAAACATCCTCCTTGGTGTAGGTTTTAATGCTGTAAATGAAATTGTTAAAAGGTTAAGAGAGTAGCCACATTTTTCCAATTAGGTTTCAATCTGGATCCATATTTTTTTTCTGGTTAGTCAGCAAGGCTGTGGTTACTGTACCTTGTGGTGGTCTTGAGAGGTGAAGTTGGTCTAGATTAAAAGTATTATAGATTTAATTTTAATACATACACAAAACATAACAAAAGGGTTTAGGACAAAATATGCTTAAAATCAAACATTCAAATTTATTACTTTTACCACAAACTGTATAGGCTAAACAATATGCAAAAATAGTAACATCACCCTTGTGAAGAAGTAGTGTGCATTATTGTATTGAATGTGCACTTGTAGTGTACTTTAAATCTTTAAGTATATTTTTTAAAAACTCTACTTTCAGATAATATAAAATCAATTAAATAAAACAACACTTAGATGTACTTTCATGACTGTTTCTTAACACACTTAAGTGCACTTTAAAAAAGAGCATTTTGTAATAATGTAAAACAAAAAAGCTTTACTTTAAAGTCCATTTTTAATAATCTTATGGTTTAAAGAAGTACACTTTTGATGTGTTGACTAACATACTAAAGCACATGTAAAGTACTTGATTATAATTTGAACTGCAGTGTGTTATTTGATATTAAATTTAAAAGTTCATACATTTGAAAAAAATACAAATGTGTTATTAGAAATATATTTAAATACACTTAATACAAGTAAATTTGGCAGTACACTTTAACTATATTTGAAATTACATAAGATGTACTCAAGTCCTACGTGGGTCAAAAAAACACTAAAGCTCAGCTAATTGCATTTGATATAAATGAACTACAATGCATTTTCAGTTAATTGCAATTAACATGTAATTAAGTGTCTGAAAACAGTTCACACTTAAGTATATACTTTTAAAGTATATTATTTCCATAAACATTGCTCTTTTTTTCCACAAGGGATACATAGATATTTGTAGGAAAATTGAGGAAGTTAACAAAAGATATTGGAAGTTTTTCTCCTCCCTTTTAAAAGTAGATAAGGCTATTTATTTTGCTATTAAATCTATGCGTGATTATGTGTTAGCAGCATTTTATTATTTACATTTAGTATAGTTTTTTCTCTGTTGTCAGTGACCCATCAGATTAGACATGCAAGACATTTGTGGGTCGTGACCCATCAGTCGAGAAGCACTGATCTATGACACTCACGCATCAGTGATGTCCTTTGATGACTTCACAGTAACCACCTCAGTCTTGTAGTCACTTCAGAGACACATAACAAGAGCAATGAGCAACATTTCAGTCTCTAAACGAAAGTTCATTTCATTGCACTGCTTTATTTTTTGCAATAAATACTGCAACTGTGATGTGAACAAGCTTTCACATTCTCACCTCTTGTTGGAATAGGATGTTGTTTTAGTTGGTGAAACATCCTCCTTGGTGTAGGTTTTAATGCTGTAAATGAAATTGTTAAAAGGTTAAGAGAGTAGCCACATTTTTCCAATTAGGTTTCAATCTGGATCCATATTTTTTTTCCTGGTTAGTCAGCAAGGCTGTGGTTACTGTACCTTGTGGTGGTCTTGAGAGGTGAAGATGGTCTAGATAAAAAGTATTATAGATTTAATTTTAATACATACACAAAACACAACAAAAGAGTTTAGGACAAAATATGCTTAAAATCAAACATTCAAATTTATTACTTTTACCACAAACTGTATAGGCTAAACAACATGCAAAAATAGTAACATCACCCTTGTGAAGAAGTAGTGTGCATTATTGTATTGAATGTGCACTTGTAGTGTACTTTAAATCTTTAAGTATATTTTTTAAAAACTCTACTTTAAGATCATATAAAATCAATTAAATAAAACAACACTTAGATGTACTTTCATGACTGTCTTAACACCCGTAAGTGCACTTCAAAAAAAGAGCATTTTGTAATAATGTAAAACGAAAAAGTTTTACTTTAAAGTCCATTTTTAATAATCTTACGGTTTAAAGAAGTACACTTTTGATGTGTTGACTAACATACTAAAGCACATGTAAAGTACTTGATTATAATTTGAACTGCAGTGTGTTATTTGTTATTAAATTTAAAAGTTAATATATTTTAAAAAAATACAAATGTGTTATTAGAAATATATTTAAATACACTACATACAAGTAAATTTGGCAGTACTCTTTAACTATATTTGAAATTACATAAGATGTACTCAAGTCCTACGTGGGTCAAAAAAACACTAAAGCTCAGCTAATTGCATTTGATATAAATGAACTACAATGTATTTTCAGTTAATTGCAATTAACATGTAATTAAGTGTTTGAAAACAGTTCACACTTAAGTATATACTTTTAAAGTATATTATTTCCATAAACATTGCTCTTTTTTCCACAAGGGATACATAGATATTTGTAGGAAAATTGAGGAAGTTAACAAAAGATATTGGAAGTTTTTCTCCTCCCTTTTAAAAGTTGATAAGGCTATTTATTTTGCTATTAAATCTATGCGTGATTATGTGTTAGCAGCATTTTATTATTTGCATTTAGTATAGTTTTTTCTGTGTTGTCAGTGACCCATCAGATTAGACGTGCAAGACATTTGTGGGTTGTGACCCATCAGTCGAGAAGCACTGATCTATGACACTCACACATCAATGATTTCCTTTGATGACTTCACAGTAACCACCTCAGTCTTGTAGTCACTTCAGAGACACATAACAAGAGCAATGAGCAACATTTCAGTCTCTAAACGAAAGTTCATTTCATTGGACTGCTTTATTTTTTGCAATAAATACTGCAACTGTGATGTGAACAAGCTTTCACATTCTCACCTCTTGTTGGAGTAGGATGTTGTTTTAGTTGGTGAAACATCCTCCTTGGTGTAGGTTTTAATGCTGTAAATGAAATTGTTAAAAGATTAAGAGAGTAGCCATATTTTTCCAATTAGGTTTCAATCTGGATCCATATTTTTTTTTTCTGGTTAGTCAGCAAGGCTGTGGTTACTGTACCTTGTGGTGGTCTTGACAGGTGAAGATGGTCTAATAAAAAGAATTATAGGTTCAGTGTTAATATACACATAAAATAAAAAACAAACACACACACACAAAATGGAATTATGAGATGATATCAGATTACACAGATTTTATGACGCAGTATACCAAAATAGATTACTGTTCAACAGTACACAAAAATGTCCCTAAAATCAAATACTGAAATTCATTATTATATGAACTGTATAGGTCCGACAATATGAAAAATGTATTAACATTACATAAGCTAAAAATTTTGCTATTTTGGTTTCTAAATGTAAACAACAATGTATGGGAAAAGTTTTTGCAATTTTATTTATGATTTCCCTTGTGAACAAGAAGCACACTTTAACAAACAAAGAAAATGCTTATTACAGAAATAATATACTTTAAAAGAATATAATTAAGTGTGAACTGAATGTAATGTTTTCAGACACTTAAATGCATGTTAATTGAAAATAAATAAAAATGTATAAGTTTAAAATATTAAATGCAATTAGCTGAACTGTAAAGTACTTTTTTTACCTACTTGCATAGGACTTCAGTACATCTTTACAATTTCATAATTACTTCTACTGTCTTTGAAATATGGTTAAAGTGTGCTGCCGAATGTACTGATAAGTATTTGATAAACTAAAATATACTTTAATGTCATTTCTATTGAAATTTGAATGCCATGTCTTGACATTTTTAATTACATGTTTGTAATGATGAAGTTGCTATTTAATACATTTAAAATATATTAACTTTTAAATGTAATATAAAATAACACACTACAGTTAAAATTATAATCATGTGCTTTAGTATGTCTGTCCACATGTAAAATAAGTGTACTTCTATAAAGGTTTACTGAAGTGTGTTAAGAAACATAGTCATAAAAGTGTACTCTCTTCAAATCCACTTACTTGGCCTTTTATGTCATTAATATTATACAGTTTTTTTTAAATAAACTTTTAAGATTTGAAGTACTTACTATACTTTTAAGTATTTGAATTAAGCACACTTCTTTTTCACAAGAGTAAGTTACATTTGTCTAATTGTATTTAGCATGTTTCCCCCCACTGTCTATCATTTGTGGGTCGTGACCCATCAGTCGAGAAGCACTGATCTATGATACTCACACATCAACGATTTCCTTCGATGACTTCACAGTAACCACCTCAGTCTTGTAGTCACTTCAGAGACAGATAACGTGCATTAATTTCTGCAATAAACACTACAGAATCTTGTGGCATGCTGAGGTTGATATTCTGATTAAAATTAAATGAATAGGATGTTGTTTAAGTTGTTTAGTTTATAAATATGCAAATGCCACATACCTGCTCTTAGGTTTTGTGTATGATGACTTGATTGACGTCGGTATGAGAGTATCAAACAGTTGATCCTCAGTGCTGTGGAAAAGCATTCAGTAATGTTCTTTGTCTTACAATGAGTGAAACACATTTACAGGCGTTTACTTAGAATTATATTTCAGGTTCTCACCTCTTTGTGGATCGGACAGAATATGTTTTTTTAGTTGGTGAAACATCCTCCTTGGTGTAGGTTTTGATGCTAGAATTGAAAATGTTAAGAGGTTAAAGGAGCCGCCACGTTATTTCAGGTTAGTCAGCAATCTGTAAGCAAGGCTGTGGTTATTGTACCTTGTGGTGGTCTTGACAGGTGAAGTTGGTCTAGATAAAAAGTATTATAGATTTCATTTTAATACACAAAAAAAAAATAAAGTAAAAAAAGATAAGATCAATTGATTATATTTACTATATAATCAATAACACTCACCCATCAACAGTGTCCTTTGATGACTTCACAGTAATGACCTCAGTCTTGTAGTCACTTTAGGAACATATAACAAGTACAGAGAGACATACAGAGATCACAAAAAGTATTAGGACACATTAGTGTCTTAAAGTATTTGCACACTTAAGGCAAAACTGAATATGAATTTCATTGAATTATATAACATAGACCAATTGATCTTAATTTTGAATATTATATCTATTATTTACAACCAAACATTTTTTTATTTGTGAGAAAAGCATGAATTTAAATATCAAAGTTGCTTTAATATTTTGTTATATAATGCAAAGAAATACATTTTTAAGTGTGGCTCAAATATTAAAAACTATTATCAAATTCAAGTGGAACTGAGCTGATTTACCCTGAACTCTTGGTCTTTATATCTACCAGGTCTTTATCAGTGATTGTTCCAGACTTGGTTGATGATTTCACCACATCCTGCCTGAGGACATGAAAACAACACAGTTTAGAATAGTTAAAGCGCCTGTATGAACTGACCTTGTCATTCATAACATGCCCTGTGACTGCAAGTAAAGATAAATATAGTGTGAAATAGTTATGAGAGATCTGCCATTATGATACCCTCTCAGTATCTTACTTGGTAGTGGTCACAGTTGTCTCGGTTATCTTTGCACCATCTTTGATTTTTGTAGTAGTGCTGAAAGAGCAATCATCAGTTTTGTAAGAAGCTAGTCTTAATTTATTCAATCAGTCATTTAACAAGGTGTGTCTCAGAGGCATTACCTTGTCCTGGGCTCCGGTTTCACAGTTGTTTTAGTTCCTATGGTTCTGTAGGGTTGGGTTGGAAAGATAATTGAGATCTTAAAATGTTTTAAATTCCCACCATTTTTGGCTTTTCACCACTCTTAAGGACAGGTTTTAAATACAGCAAACACTGGTGACTAATCATATTGTAAATGTTAGTCTGTGTTCTTCAACAGATTATTGTACTGTAGTATGTATTATTGTGTTGTATAATAGACTGTATTATTTTTATAAATTAAGTACTGAGACAGATTTAAACATGAACAGTTGGAAGTTGTGATTTTGCAGTGCTAGAAAAGATTGCGTATATTTTACCTGGTTTCATTCAGCTTGTCCTGGCTGCCACCAAATCTGCACATTGAAAACAGTCACGTAAGACTCTCTGATTTGATTTTATCACATACACTTTTTTAAAAGAACCATATCATGGAAGCCCATTTCTGCTTTTGTAATTCATAATTATGACATTAAAGTTTTTTGAAAATTATGACATAAAAATGTTGTATTCTACAAAAGTAGAAATCATTAGAGCCTAAGTCTTAAAAGGGTCAATGACATGACCTGCATTATTTCCTTTTAAAATAATTTGATAAATATATGACATATATCACTTTATTCTATAAAACCTATTTATTTTGAATTCATTTTTACATTTAAATAATACATATTATTTCATGTTTTGTTATCTTAAACCCCCAAAATTTCAGGTGGTGCAACTGTCCGAACAAAAGAACAGACTAAGACAACTATTTAAAATGGTGTCTTAATAATAAACTTAAAATTAAAAACTAAATACTAAGGCATAATTTTAGGTTTGAAACCTTTCATATAAACCAAATTTTATAAATATGAGTAGTTTTAAAGCTCTTTTATTATGAATTGACAAGGTAATAACAGTAAACATGATAATGTATCATCCAGAGGATCCCAACTAATCCTCATGTCAGAGAAAAAAGGTTTGTAGATCTCTTTCAAATACTGGTTAAAAACCGCTCATTTCAAGTATGGGTAGGTTGGTACACTTTCCATGTCAGGTGGTACAAATACAGTATATACATACAACTATTTGGTTGTACCACCTGACATAAAAAGTCAGAAAATTAATTTAAACACTTGAAATGTTATTTAACAACTGAAACATGTTAAAACACATTGTTCATGACTCAAAAATATGCATTACATCAGTTTTGAAAAGATAAAAAAAAACACCTTTTTTAAAGCTTTATTTGTCAATGACCCAAAAACAGAAATTGACCCTTCGCAAAGACCTGCCCCCCTTAGTTACTGTTGCTTTGTCAGACAAGCCATGACGCTGTCACGCCACACAGAGTGAAAAATACATCGTGGAGCAAAGAGGACACTGACAACATGTCGACAGACAAGACAGAGCAGGTTACTCATGATATGAAACAAAGTCCCAGCTTTCAAATTGTGTAATTTTTTAAGAAATTCAAACAATAAAAAGCGTTTTGTGGCTCTTTAATGTGTTGGGACAGATTGCTGTAGTGCCTCAGCTCAAGTGGCTCATGAACTGATCATCTCTTCCTACTAGTTAATTTATAGCATCAAATAAACATGAATGAACATGAGATGGAATGTTGTTTCAAACGTGGAAAGACTTCAGTACACACCATTTTTCAAGTTCAAGTCCTCCGAGGTTAATCTTCTAACTCCTGACTGGTTTGTCGGACAAAATGGCGGATTCGGCGTTATGATTGGTTAAATCGCTTGTCAATCAAAGGGTCAATTATGAGAGCCTAAATCGGAATTAATTTTTTTTCTTTTATGAATTTTTGTTATAACTATGGCTTTTTTATCTCATAATTTTGACTTTTTGTCATAACTGACTTTTTATATCATAATGTCAACTTTTTAATGTCATGATATCAACTTTTAGTCATAATTTTGGCTTTTTCGACTTTTTACCTCATAATTATAACTTTTTATGTCAAAATTATGATTTACCAAACCATGATTGTTTTTTTCTTATGTGGCAGAAATAAGAGTGAGTATTATGTAGTATTATGTTATGCACTGTGTAATTCTAATGCATGTTTATAAACTTGGTCATGTGTTTTATGTATGAAAGTGATAAGTGTGTCTTCGGCAGTGCATTACCTTTTAGAGAGAGCTTGGACAGAGGAACCTGGTGAAGTGATGACAGTGGTGGTTTTGCTCTCGGTTTTGCTGGTTTTATCTTGAGGGCTTTGTGAAAAAAAGAAGGATTTCATATTCATATTCATCTTTTTATGGCAACATGTGGGATAAACACACAAAAGTGTTAAGACGAGATTAACTACCTGACAAGGTTTTCGGTGGACTTGTAACGACCCAGAACAGTTTTGCCATAGTTTGTGTCGCTTCTGTTGGGAAACGAGAAACACAAATTCATGTTGTCAGCTGTTTAGTCTATCAGAGACACATAAATCCCACTGACAAAAAGCATCTGAAATATTTACAACCATATTACAGAGGCGAGATGTTAAACAAGTTGTATCTATCTACAGTAGTTTGCTGTTAATTGATGAATGTATGATGAAAACTCACTCAACTTTCTTGTCCTCATTCACATTTGACCTGATCCAGCTATTGTCCTTCAGCAGGGATGCTTTCTTTTTGCTTTCTTCCACTGCTTTCGTGGAACTGGTGCTTGAAGCCGTACCTGTTTTCAACAAAAAGTATTAGGCAAATAAAATGACTTGATTATGGATGTACATATGATTTATTATAAAAACAATGGGTTACACTTTATTTCAATGGTCCACTTTTGACATTCATAATTAACTTTGCACTTACATGTCAACTAACTCTCATTAGAGTATTAGAAGACTGTAGAAGACGGTTCAGGTGTTAGGGATCAGGTTAGTAAAATAAAGGGATAGTTCACTCCAAAATTAAAATTCAGTCATCATTTACTCGCCCTCCAGTTGTTCCAAACCTGTATTAATTTCTTTGTTCTGCTGAACACAAAGGAAGAGATTTGGAAGAATGTTTGTAACCAAACAGATCTCGCCCCTCACTGACTGCTAGAGTATTATTTTTTCCTATGGTAGTCATTGGGAGGTGAGATCTGCTTGGTTACAAACATTCTTCCAAATATCTTCCTTTGTGTACAGTAGAACAAAGAAATTTATACAGGTTTCGAACAACTTGAGGGTGAGTGAATGATGACAGAATTTTCATTTTTGGGTGAACTATCCCTTAAGTTGACGTGTAGTTGCAAAGTTAATTATAGTCAGTAGAATGTCTGTTTGGGGAGCATCAAAATAACGTGTTATCAGATATTAAACAGACAGTCTACTAATTCTCTAATGACTGCTATTTGACAAGTAGTTGCAAAGTTACTTATAGTTAGTAGAATGTCTAAAGTGGACAATCAAAATAAAGTGCTGCCGAACAATGTAATTTTACTGCATCTTCTCACCTGTTTGGACTTTACTGTATGATTTTCCAGTGAAAGACATGGTTTATGCTGTAAGATGGAATTGAAACACATTATTACGTTTGCAGTGGATACAGTGTCACTTCTGTATACTAAGTAGGCTACTATCCACAAGATGGTGTCACCAGACAAAGCGTTATGAGTGTGTCAATGCCGCATCATGTGCATAAAATGCATAATTTCACAATTCACGGTTAGCACATTCCATTCCTAGTGTTGATGTAGCACTGTCCTTTAACTTCATACCTTCCTGGATACACCCAAAACTAGTCTGTCCTGATCCCTGTAAAGACACACCCTTCAAACACCTGCTACTGAATCCATAGCAACATTCTCATGCTTTGAAAGGAAACATCAGATTGCAATTCAAAGGAACATCGGCTGAGAGGTTTCGCTGAATTTCATGTAGCAACGGTTATAATTGTAAAAAGTGTGTGGGGGGGGGGGAAGTCAATGAAAAAATAAACTTTCACTTGCCGCTATTTGGGTAATTGGATAACTGACATTAAATACTACCTGTTTACATGCTAAACTCCACCTAAAACTATTTTATTTTAAACAGCTCTTTACTAATTATTTTATTAATAATAATAATAAAATATATATATACTAAATATAAATTAATATCAAGATATATTATATATATATATATATATATATATAACACTCTTTGCCAGAATTCAAAATGTTTTGCAAATCACTGCCAAAAATATCACTCCAGAAACTACTACAATCCTGTGTAGATTTGTCAAAGAAATAGTCAAAAACAATGTCATGTTCTTCAGTCTCACCTTGACATTGTACACTGTTTTAGTAACATGCCCTGCATAACTATGAAATACTTAACATAACATTTAATTAACTGTACACATTGCGTACAGACAATAAATCCATATGACAAGAGAATCCATTTGAATGAACATGTTTTACTAAGATCACACTATGTTAATCTAAAAACCCTTTGATTTTAGAAACAAAAAGGATAAAAATATTAACCATGAAAGTGAGTGACATATAATTAGAATAGAATCAAGAGAAATACATATAAAGCATACAGATAAAAGTCTTTGTGTGTACAATCATACCTTGATATTTCAGGTGCGCGGGATGTGATAGAGGTCTGATGAGAATAATATACAGTTTACCACTCTTTCCCTCTTACATATTTGACCTGGGTAGGGAAGGACCAGTGAAAGGTGTGGCTTCATATGACACACACCAGAGCAACTCAACCTGAACTGTCAGCACAGAAATGTCAATGCAGTTTACAGTAGGGGTGTGTCTTTATGAGGTCTTTCCCTTCAACTGGGAATGATGAAAAGGCACTAAGCAATGAATGTCATTTGTACATAAGCAGCCAATTGTTTGTTCTAGGAAACTATGTGACAGCCGCCATAACAACCTTCACTGAGATGTCAAGATAAGACGAGGGGAAACTGTTTTGGGTGTTGCTTTCAAGGTTTAAAAGTCCAAAAGTCTGTATTTCTAAATGTTTATTACTTGACATATTTTGCCAGCAATTAGTGTAGTCATCAATAATAACAAATCATCATTATCTCTTATTACAGATATAATAGAGAAGGTCGTGTCACAACCCAAGTCAAAGTTATGTCATAAAAGCATTCTGTAGTGTTCGGCTAGTCTTTAAAATAGAGGTTCTTTATTAGCATTGATAGTTCCATTAAGAACCTTTAGGGTCTATATGTAAGAATTTTCATGAAATGACTCGGGACGTTTTTGCCGGGAAAATGAAAAGGAATGTGAAGTTTACAATCTCACATTAAATTAATGCTGCTTAGGCCTATACAATGTTAATGATAATGCCGAAAGAGTCATTCTGTAGGCTACTGTAATGTCAATGTGTCATGCAAAGAAAATGGATTAATTCAAATTATTGTCTCAAATATAGGCTACTTTATATATCATAAGTGATCATAAGTGTAATTTTAATGACCTCATCTGATGCCAGAGCTAGCGCAAACATATCCGCATCGCTATGATCAGATGCTTTTTCTCACCGCTGTTGTTGCATGTTTGTTTATTTTGTTATTGAGAGGAAAGCGCGGGACATTACATATTGATCTATGTTAAATATCACTATCAGCAGCGTGGACGGCGTCAGGATGTTCGGTAACAGTACATCACTGCAAAAGTGTTTCCAACTTCTTTTTACTTCTAAGCGAAGAACAAACAAGGACTTCGCCGTGAGTATATCGGGGACTTGAATCACGTGCCTCTTGTACGATATGTGACTGATTTGGCCGTCTGGCAAGTGTCACTAATCGAGTGTGTACACGAGTGCGAGCACGAGCAATAAGTTGCTTGCTGCAGTTCACTTAATGGCCACCGGTGTCACTAATAACAATGGTTTTTGAATTCTAAATATAGCCCTTTTAGCATCTATGGAACCTTTCTTTTGCACAAAAGGTTGTTTATAGTGGAAGGTTCTTCAGATTATTAAAATGTTCTTCACACTAAGAAAAAATAGTTCTTAGCGAGACATTTGCCATTATATACTTAAAACAATAATATCTTAGTCTAAACCTAAAATAATATTGACAAACTATATACCATTTCAAAGCTTACAAATTGTAGTTTTCTGATTTTCAAGACAAATGACAGAGAAACAGTAATTTATTAATTCGCAACAACATTTTCAGACTCATAAGACATGTTCAGACATTTATTTTGAAATAGGCCTAGCAATGAAAAATCTTGTTGTTGTTTTTTTTTTTTTTTTTTTGTATGTCTTTTATGTGTTTGTTAAAGGTTGAATTCAAACCAAATACTGCCATTCTGCCCATACTACTTCTGAATAGGATGTCAGTTTCATAAATTGTATGAACATGATGGAAATAAATGGTTCAGGTCACTCAAACCATAGGCTATATGGAAATGGAAGAGTCCTTATGTGGTCACCAATGGAGCCTGGATGGTATATAGTGGAAAAGTTTGGTACTGTGCCCAAACAGAATCTTACTGAAATCTCATTTTTGCGATATCAACCTAGAACACAACTTGATTAGATTTTACATTTTGGCTTTGGTTTTCTTGCAGTTTTAGAGTAAAACAATTGTGTAAAATATATATTTTATATAAATTATAAGAAATCATATTTTTACATTTTACATTTTCCTAAACTAAAACTTCAATAACTATTTTTTTTATTTCACTTTCATATTTTTCTTTGACTTCTAAAATAAACTGTCAAGTGTCCCTTTAAGGAGACCAAACTTAAGTCTGTGTTCAAAAGTATTCAAGATGTAAAACAGGTTAAGGTGTTACGAATTGTTCACTGAAAGGTTCTTTGGGGAACTAAAAATGGTTCTTCTATTGCATTGTTGCAAACCCCCATTTAGAACCTTTATTTTTACGAGTGTACAGAGATATACATTTTTATTTTTTTTTTAGGGTTGTTTGGCTGGCTGGTTCTAAATGAATACTTAAGTTGTTGCTGAAGCATGTGGCTTGTTAGGTTTATGCTTTATTGTGGGTGGGTGAAGCTCTCTTTCTCCATAGACAGTATGTCTGACAGCAAATATGAAGAGCATGTCTGTGGGGTGTGGCACTGTGGTTAATGTTCATCACACCCTTAATCAATAGTTTTAACGTGTGTAATATGCAAAAGACAATACAAAAAAAAACAAAAAAAAAAAAAAAAACACTTATGAGGGAAAATCTGCTTCTTATGTTACACAAAACATTTTTTAGGCTATGCAGATACTAATATTTGCACATACAAGGTTTGGAGGAGTGCTAATACAATGATTGTATTTATTTAAGGAATCTTGGTGTTTGATTTAAGATACTGTAGGTACACTGTAAAAAAAATATTACTTGCTACTTGCTCCATTTACTTAATTAAAATGAGCTAGAGCAACACAATTGCTGAACATTTTATCACAACTTTATTTCATTGAGTTCAATCCACTCAAATAGGTGAAATTTAAAAAAAATCTAAATGAGTTTTATTCAAGTTAAACATATTATTCAACATCACTGCATTACCCTAAATACATTAATTTATACCAACAAACATTTTTGGGTTAAATCAGGTAGAAATAGCTCTTTAGGTATAATTGCAGGTTGCCTTTTTACAGTGCATTAATCATTTTTGTTGCATCAACTGAAACTGCATGGGTGGATTTTTACTTCCCAGCATGCTTTGCATAGGACTGAATTAAGAGTAAAGGTTAAAATTCAGTGTTATTTTATGCATTTTTGAGTAAAGACAAAGATCTGTTAATGTTTAATATTTGCTTATGTCGGCCAATTAAAAGAGTTTCTGTTATTGCCATTTTGTGGTTGGTTGTGGATGGTTTTGTGCCCATGGTTTATACTTCATTAAGTAATGCTAATGTCAGTGCAGTCACAAATTAAAAATGTCTAAAATTAAGAAAAATTATGTTTGTGTTAACACTTAAAACAATTAAGTGGATTGAAAAGCTTGTGCATATTCAGTTAGTTAGTTTTACTTAACCTATAATTATCTTGTTTTTATTTATTTTAATTTTTTTGCAATGACATGCCATTGACTGTGTTAAATTAACAATGTACTAGTGAAAAGGTTGCTATTTAAAGTGGTTTTCACAAAACTAGATAGATAGATAGATAGATAGATAGATAGATAGATAGATAGATAGATAGATGGACGTTTCTCACCACTAGATGGGGCAAGAAATTAAAGAAAATGGTTTCAATTAAAATTCACCAATTCGTGTTATATTTGTATTCATGAATTTACTGCAGTGACATTTTAAGAATTTCAAATTAAGAATGTATACATTCTTTTTTTAAAACTCACTGCATTAAAATTGCTTTGATTTTTAAGATTTTTATGCATATTGTGTTGTTAGAAGAAAATTTTCATCTAAAATGTCATTTGATAAAAATCGTACCCGCATTGTCCACGAAAATAAAGTCATTTCATTTGTCTGGGCAGAGCTAAACTCCCTGCACAGGTGAAGATGTTCTCTCAGTCTCACATCTATTATCATTACTGAATGTAAGGGTGATTCGTTGTAGAGTAAATGACTTCACTGCTTCAGACACAACTCTGTGTTTGTCTGTGAGGGAGGAGGGAAAATGTCATCTCTCAGTATTTGTGTTATGTCCCCAGTCAGAGGACATCCAGTATAGCATTGACCTTATTACATCATGTGCAGTTCCTCTCACATTATCTTTTCTCACTTTCTCTTTTTCTGTTTCATGGACATCCACATATGCACAGTCTCTATTTTGTCTCACATACCTGTAAATGGTACAGTGGTACAGTTAAGATTTCAATGTACACTAAAGCTATGTGTTCTTGCTTAGCTTGTAACTGTGGCATTATCTTGAAGTACTAATATGCACCGTTTAATGGTAGGTAAGGTACAAAGATTCACTGCCACGGTGTTGTGTCTATAAAGGTACAATTTTTGCATTTTTTGCACCCACCAAGACAACTGGCAATTATTTTTTAACTGTGAGGAGAAATGTTACATCTCAAAGGAAATTTGTGCAGATACACAGAATTTATATCAAGGTAAAATGTCTTCTAGGGTTACAAAGATACAAAGAGAATATGTGGAAATCCTTACTTCATCTAATGGAGTGGGTCAGGGATGGGCAATATTTTTCAGAGACATATAGGCCTATTTGAAATACAAAATGCTATTTGAAATTGGCCATTCTGGCCAACTGATTTCCTGTATCAACTAGTTTAAGCAACCCTAAATTTTAATGCACACAATCTGGTGATACCAGAGACAACAGCTCCATCTAGCATTGGGTTAGTGGATTTTCTGCAATAAAAAAAAAAAAAAAAAAAAAAAATGAAGTGGCTAATCTAGGCATCACTTGTTCACACAGTAGTATTCACTTGACTGTAGTTTATTTGTATTATCTTGCTTTGTAGTGATGCTACTCACCAACATGGTAGTCTCTAGTTTTCACCAGTCAAAACACTGCATTTCAGTGAGGAAATTAGTTAGCAGCCAGCTAAGCTAGTCTACTATTAGTGATTTCACTAGCTATTGTTGAAAAACTTTGTTTGTAAGTTCTTATATTTCCTTGAGCAGGGGAAGGGAAGAGTTAGGTGAAATAAAAACAAACATTTATAAGCAGTTGTAAAATGTTCTTTAAATATTTAGTGGTACTGCAGCGAATGGCCAATTTCAAATGCATTTTGTGCATTTTCAAGATACAAAATACTGTATTTGAATTTTGATACATTTTTTGATACATATTTTGTTATATTAAAGCTGAGGTATTTTGTATTTTTATTTCAAATACATTTTCATGTATTTGAGCTCATCTCTGAAGTGTGTTACAAGTAAATCCCAGTTTTACAAGTAGGGTCTACCAGGTTAAGTTTTAATCGGGGCCGTCACTACCATAAATATTGAGGAGGACCCTTGTGACGCATCAGCCTAGTTTTAAAAACAATATAGGCTACTGATTACGGGAATGATTTAAAAGAGAACAAATGTAAAGTTTTCGAACACTTAACTGACAACTATGTAAACTGGAAGTATTTTCCGGCTTTCCGTGTTTTCACTGTTATAGGGTAGGGGGCGCTATTGCACATCTTCTGAAAGAGTAGATAATTTCCGGATCAAAACAGGCAAAAGAGGAGCAGAAACAAGTGATAAAAGCATCGATTATTCACGTTATAGTCTTAGAAAAAACACGATTTGCTCAGTTTTTTGTTCAAAATCTTGCTTTTTTAATGAAACTTACACACATTTAAGTGTTGATAAAAAAGAATGGATGAAGCTAGAATAATAATTTTTTATTTTTTTTTTTTTTAAAGCTGAGGCTATGTTCTTTCTTTTGATGTATTGCATTTTCAGATATTCATACAACAAAATATTCTGGGGGTTGTGAAAGTTATCAAAAAACCTTTTCTTTTTTTTAAGAGCTGGTGGGGAAAGAGTTAATTGCAATTAAATGACAATGTATATTTTACATTTATATTAAATCCAATTAGTTGAACTTTAGACTTTTGAAACTTTAGTGTTTTTGAACCACTTAAGTAGGACTTCATATTTATATGTAATTTTAAAATTATTTATACTGTCTTTGAAATATGATTAAAGTGTAGGCCTACTGAATCAACTGACATTTAGCCTATTTATGGTAAACTAACATATGTCATTTCTATTTAAACTTGTATGCCTTGTTTGTGATGTAAGCAATTGTATACAGTTTACATATTAACTTTAAATATAATATCAGTTAAAATTTTAGAATCAAGTACTTTATGCATGTTAGTCAGCACATCAAAGTACAGTGTGTGCTTCTAACACATTATTACAAAGTGCACTTAAGTGTGTTAAGAAACATTAATGAAAGTGTACTCTCTTTAAGTACACTTAAGTGGCCTTTTATTTCATTAATATTAGTATCTGCAAGTACAGTTTTTTTTTTTTTTTAATATAGCCTACTTTTAAGATTTGAAGAACACTACAAGTGCACATTCAATAAAAAACTAAAGTGAATTTCATTTTCACAAGGAAACACTCACAATTTTCAGATTTGTGGGTTATTTATTTATTTTATTTTTTTTGTGGTTGATATATGATTTTCAATTCCTACATGTTTTCCTTAACTCCCCATGGTTACATCCTTAGTTCTAATAACAAGGTAAGGGTGCTTAAGTGGTAATCCTATACCAGAAACAGTATGCCAGATAACATGCTGTAACATAATCCACAGAAACACATTTTGACAACAAGACTAAAGTTTTGGTGTGAGCAAATTATTTAACATGAAGGGGTTTATTTTTTTGTTAATGAAGCTGACTGTGCATTACCCTGATAGTTCACCCAAAAATGAAAGTTTTATCATCATGCCCTCGTGTCATTCCAAACCTGTATGACCTTCTTTCTTCTGCAGAACATAAAAGATGACATTTTGAAGAATGTTGATATCCAAGCAATTTTGGGTAAACTATAGGCTACCTGTAAGCATGACAGAACAAATAGGCTAAATAAATAGGTCTAAATGAACATGACATAAAGGCCTAGTTTATGAGATTATTTTATTATGTGAGAAAAGAATGTTGAGTCCTATGATGTTGTTTGGACAAACAATTAAACAATCAAACATTTTGTATAATACACAATTATTACAGAATGCTGCTATTGACCAATCAGAATCAAGTATTCCAGAGCAATATGTAAATACAATAACCACGTATAAAAAATATCTTATAAAATAGGCCTAATATTACCAGACAGCAAGAAATTCATGGTATTGTCATGAAATAATCACCATGCCCTCTATAAGTTAATAATCGCCCTGAATGTGTTTTTATAATAGTGCAGGAAATTCAAATTCTTCTGAGAGGAAACGAACGTTAAAGCATCTAAACCTGCGTTATACTCGCCCGCTCCATTACTACAGGGGTCGCGTTTCAAAACCTATCGAGTCCCCTAGCAAGAAAGCACTCTAGGCGCGTTACGAATCTTCGTTGGAACGCCCAAGTAGTATCTAGGTAGTCCGCGCACTGCGTTTTGAATCACAGCCAGTGTGTGTGCTATGGATGGGAATGTATCCCAGCATGCTTGACAGTCAGCGACATGAACAGGGAAGGATGATGAAGCTAAGATGGCAGCGCTACTAGGGGTGCTGTCTTTACGGGGTCAAGAAAAACAGCAGGAATAAACGCAAAGCACGGACGTCAGCTTACGCGTTTGACTTGTTTCACTTCGGGCAGTTGAACGCGGTTGGATCGCCTGCAATCGAGGAAATAACGGTTGGTTTTTGAAGCGTATTTCGCAGTCGCAGCAGAGCGGCTAACCGTAAACGTCGTTTTAATTGGAGATACTCGGATGTAATTCGCCGGGCGTTTTTGCGGGTTTGCGGAGCGGATATATGGGATGTGCTCGGGAATTATAGCTCTGTTGATTGACATTGTAATCTAATATATGCGTTGTTCCCCTAAACGATGATGTGTGCTGCTGCGGCGGCAGCGGGTGCCGGTGGCAGCGGGATTCTGTCCTCATCCCACTCCATGGGGCTGGGTGTCAGGGTCATTCCCGGAGCTGGACACGATTTCGCATCGATCGGATCAGGGATGGGCTCCTGTCCCGTTGTGGGGCCCCGATCAGATTGTCGGAGCCGCTACCAGCTTCTTCTCTCAGGGCGAGCACTGGCGGAGCGCTACCGGAGGATTTACACCACCGCGATCAACGACAAAGAACAGGGGCTAAACCTCGGCAGGTGAGTCTGATTTACCGGTTCGGTTCGGGATGAGAAATGGGCCATGATTCTGTGCGGATGGATGTGTTTGTAAACAAAACCCAGTGGGTTAAACATGAGCTCATTTGAGCCCAAACAGTAGCAACAGCAGCAGTATTAGCAGTTAGCATGCGGCTAACTTCCTTAGCGATAACACATTAGCGAGCGCAGCTAAAACACTCGTTTAATCTCATCAGTGTCAACGGAAAAGCTCAGTTTGTTATGATTTTGATTTGTGCACTTTTTAAAAACGTCACCTCCGTGCTGTCACAGTTAACAAAATTGATATCTCTTGCACAGCCAAACTAATGTAGGTGCGCTAATAGGACGTAGCTGAATGAGTTTGAAATGTATGATATCATTTACCTGGCTTAAAATACAGTGCATACTTGTATAGTATTATGTAAATAAGGTAGAATAGAACCTTTCACCTTAAAATATGTGTACATTTAAGACTGCATTTTGAGTAGTAAAGTGTTGTCAGGCTTGTGTAATGTCTTACAGTCCCAGTTCAGGTTGTAGATATTATCCTTCACTGAATTGCGTGTTCAAGGGGATTATTGTTAATAACTAGCCACTTCATTTGCATAATGTGACTTATTGAACGACATTAAATATATCGCATATATTCAGAGCAGCAGCCGTGTCTCATTTATGTGAAGGGCTGGGTTCTGTTTTGCCTGACGTCACCCTGCTGTAGAGAGAAGCGCGCACACGCTATCTGACGTCTCTTATTAGTGATCTTCCTGCACAGAAAATTGTTTCTGCTTATATATTTATATTTAGTTTGACCTTGTCCATAGTCCATAAGCAGTTTCACAGTTACCAACAAATCTAAATAAATGACAAAGTAAAAATGACAGCACATTTCATTCCGTTTTGCAGTTACCAAGAAACCTTCACATTCATACACATACCAAATTCCTTTTTATGTATATGAAATTTACCCAAAAAAGGTTCAAAATTAAATTCACACATACAACTCGAGAGTCAAAAGTAATAAGTGCTGAATGACTAGAGGTAAAAAAAAAAACCTTTTTTCCCCAAGATATGTGAGATTATGGAAAACAGTATGAATATTGTTATGCTTCTCAATGCAAAATTCTCTTTGAGGTTTAATAATTCTTTACAAGTGGTTTCATAGTGTACACTTGCTCCATCCACTTATGATGTCACCAGCATTGATGGCGTGCAAATTGCACTGAACCATTGAACACCCCTCCCAACCTTCAGGCTCTTCATCACAAGCAGCCTCTGTGATTTCACTTTTCACTGCATATAATCAGCTACTGTTGGCCCTATTGTTTACCGCCGTACACAAGCTCTAGCACTTCAGCACAATTCCTACATAAGGTTCAACATAATAGCAGATTCAGATGGCTGTGTTGTTGAAAATGAAACCATGATTGCCCACTGTTGCCATTGCTGCAAGAGAGGTTTGGTTTCCTTGTGTTGGGTTTGCCACTAGGGTTTAGACCAGTGTTTCTTAACCGCTGGGTCGCAAACCAAAAGTGGGTGGCGGAGTGTGTAGTCCAAGAAACAACACAAAAAATATAATTCTAAATGTTTTTGTGGTGTGAGACTTTTATTTTGACAGACGTTCGTGAAAGCTGTTGACTCTTCTGTCAGACGCAATTTAAGTAAAGAGCATTATTTTATATTTTATATAGGGTGAATTCAGGTTGATTGGGACACTTTTTCCCAGTCATCTCAATGGCAAAAAGTGTCCCAATCACCCTGAATTCACCCTATATTATAACGTTATTTTCGTTACTTGTTGCTGAATAAAAAGTCTCTCACCTCAAAAAAAAAAGAACTTTCTGCACATGCTCATAATTTAATTTTCTCTTAAGTATATCACTTCACTATAAAGAGCAAATGAGATTACTAGCGTGCAACGCCGTAGTTATGTTGTCAATTAGTAAGTCATGAAATGATCAAAAAGTACTAATAAATTATGTAACTGGTACGTCTTGTGTTATCTGGGAAGGATTTGCATGCAGATATGATGTTCATTCTGTTCATCAGGATCAGTGTCCATATGTTTTATTAACAGTTTATTTTATTGTGTATTGTGTGATGATTGTGGTGGCTCATATCAATTTACTAACTTTATTGTATTAACAAAAACTAGTTTGTGACTTTAATTGTCTTACCTTATACTGTTTATTCATCGGTATTCTTACAATGTGACTTGCATGTGTGTGTGTCAACCATTTTTTGGACATAAATTAGCTTGATTCAGATTCCTAAAAAATGTGTGTTGCAGCTTAATGACCAAATGTAAATGTGGGTCCCATGGCCAAAGCAGTTGAGAACCACTGGTTTAGACTTTTTGCAAGTTCTCTTGTTAGACAAACAGTGTCATTTTACAGAGTATAAGCAAATTTAAACAAACGCAAAAAAGACAAACTTGTTTTTGAACTGGGTCCTTGAACTGTAGGATATTGCTCTCAAAATCCATGCTTATTAAAAATGCATGTTAAAACAACACATTACAGGGATGACTACATGCTGACCTATTAAGATATCTGTGATATATGTATGACCTCTGGACCTTTTTACTAGTATATTGAATTGACACTAAAAACTAAAAACCTGACAAAATCGAAAATACAAAATAGGTTAGCAGCGTCAGTCTCAGACGCCTGACAATCAATTAACTGACTGCCTGGTTCTTACTCAGAGATATGATTTCCATATTTTCCGACCTTAAAAGTGTGACCCACGTAAATTATGTAAATCCGAGAAAAAAAATGGTTGGTTGGTGGTGGGTGGAGTGGGGGATTGGTTACGTGTGATGATTTGAAATTGCGAAATAGCCTTAAAGGGTTAGTTCACTCAAAAATGAAAATTCTGTCATTAATTACTCACCCTCATGTCGTTCCAAACCTGTAAGACCTTCGTTCATCTTTGGAACACAAATTAAGATCTTGTCTGATGAAATTTGAGAGCTCATTGTGCCATCTGTGGGACACCCTTAGCTAAGTGCCAAATGAGTGTAAAAATCACCATTGAAACGGTGTTACTGGCCAGTTGCCCGGTAACTTTTATGAATTTTGACAATGTTGTGACTTTTGAGAATGTGATATGGCTTAATGCGATCATCAAATCGCAATGGTTGGGTTGTAATTGTATAAATATATAGTCTGACATGCTGCATGATTCAGTGTAAAGTTTC
This sequence comes from Ctenopharyngodon idella, assembly GCF_019924925.1. Taxonomy (NCBI): domain Eukaryota; kingdom Metazoa; phylum Chordata; class Actinopteri; order Cypriniformes; family Xenocyprididae; genus Ctenopharyngodon; species Ctenopharyngodon idella. The sequence continues at coordinate 28,602,030 of NC_067228.1, forward strand.
ATTTTCAGTTTTGATTCACAGTAAATGCTACTCTGCAAGCACTGTGAAAGTTATAATTTGCTGATCACATGCCTGATATGGCACACTACCAAACATTTTTCAAAAACCAGCAGTTCCAAAGTGATTGACTTCCACACAGTTTCCTTCTATCAAGTCCACTAGAGAATAAAATAGTTTACAATGAATGTACTGATGCACAACACGCGTTTTTGGACCAACACTGCTGTGCGTTTTTTTTTTGTTTTTTTTTAAATGTTTTTCCATGCCGGTGTTTTATTTTTATTCTAACTGTATCAGATAAATCCATCTTTAAACAGCATAAAAAAACAAAACGAACTGTGGTCAATTTCCGTGTGTTCAGGCCCATTCACATGCCAAGAACGATACTAACGATAACTATATTAGCGTCCAAGACACAATAACATTCTGTTTATTATTAGCCCGTGCTACAGTTTTGTCAGTTTTGTTGCTGCTTTAAATGCTCATGCTCTTTAAAGCAGGACAGCTTCTGATTGGCTGACAATGTTTTTATCGTTCAACAGCTGAAAAAAAATCATTGTGAAAGTGACTCCAATGATATTGTTTCTCTGTGCCGTTATTGTTATAATTGTGGTGTGGACTCTCCTATTCTTTTACAGAATGATTTTAAAACATCTTATCATTTTTATTGTTATTGGTTATAAACAAACTCCTTTTTAAGCAGGCAGTTCTTGGCCAGAATAAGCTACAGTGTAGAAAAGACTTAATGCCATTTGTCTGTTATTATCTAGATAGACCTTTGTGTTAATTTTTGATTAATGATAGCTGACGCTGCAATCCAGATCTAACATGTGTCAATATTTTCCAGGGGAAAGAAAGCTTTGAGCAAGAAGAAACTAAAAAGGCGGCAAAAAGTCAAATCAAAAGTGAAAACAAGAACAAAGGTAAGATTTTGAATCTGTATTTGAGTATTTATTGCTACACATTTGCTGCCTCATTCAGACACTAAAATTATATGGTTTAAAAAACATTTTTGGCATAATTTTCATATTCACATTTGAATTTTAAAGACTTCTTCCATAGACTTCGGCTGGATCTGTCTGTATTTCATTGTTAGTTTCTCACATAGCTTAAAGATTCATGTCATCTCAAAAACTGTAAACTTCTTTCTCATCAATATGTCATCTTTAACATCAGATAACAATGATTCTGTTGACAAATTTGTTTAAATCTGTCAGGATTTTCTGTTTGGCCGTTTTGGTGCAATTGTTAATTCCATTAAGATATTTTTATTTATAATAGTAGTTTTGACATTGATTACAAATCACAATACAGCACATATTGAATACATATTTATACATACATATTTTCATGCTTTTAGTCATTACATTTGAGAAGATACCAGTAAACACTCACACATGGTGGGGAATGCGGGAGTGGCGAGGTCACGATTGGCTGTTGCATGGTGACCCATGTGTTGCACGTTTCCATGGCAACAGCTTCCTCCATCTCCTGCAGTGAGCACCTATGGTGTGCCTGGCAGCAGGGTTTGTCTCACTATGTCTACAGCGTTTACCAGCGCTCAGAAAATAGGCTGAGACCCAAAATGTCCTGTATTGGATATTGTGTATTGTCTTCCCATTCCCCAAAGCATGCGTGGGGGTTAATGCCTGATTGTGTTTGGATATCCTTTCCCAGGCACTCTCTTTTCCCTAGTGGATTGGAGTGCTTCACAGGCAGGGGTAAGAGAGAATAATGTGATTGTAGATAGTGGAGAAGGGAATATGCTGTAATAATCCTCTCTAAAACCCTGCTGGCTAAGGAGTAAGAGCTCATTTAGATTTCTCTTTCTCTGCCACAGCCACCTTAAAGGAGCTCCGTGCCTTTGTTTGCTTACAAACAGTTGGGTGGAGTTCCTCCAGCAGGGAGGGCTCGGTTTCAAGACATACTGCTGAAGTGTCTGTCAGTGTTGAAACACTTCAGTTTGCTTTGTTTGATGGATCAGAATGTGAATTCTTGAGTTTACTGCCCTGCTGGTTTGATTCCATTTCTTATCTGTGATATTACACAATCCCAGACAGCTTTGTGCTACTGAGGACTAAGAGTGGGCGATCTAGCTAAAAAATAAAATCTCAATACAGGGCTCCAGAAAAACCAATTAAGAAGCTATTGGCTCCTATAAGGAAATTTATTAAAATTATTTTTTAGGTGCCACATATAATTTTTTTTGAACACTTAACACTAATTTAATAATAAATTAAATTAAAATGTACAGACCGTCTCCTTGCTGTTTTTTCCCAACACATTCATAATCATTACTTGTGCAAGCTTTATGTGTGCACTTTAGCACTTAATTTATGTTTAAAGGCTCATTATTATGGTTTAGTATTTCTCTGTAATGTAAAATGAGTAATATTTTTTTTCAGCCCCGAAACTCAAACCATTTTCCGATGCCACCCCCCTTATATATATTTAAAGCTGCAGCCCGTAAGTTTTGCCTCTTTGTCGCCATCTCTGTTTGAAACCTGCAATTGCAGCTGTTTGCGGAATTATCATCTTAACGTGGGTTGTGCCTTGGCACAACTCCACAGTGCGGATGAATCTAATGTTTGCTGTCAGTCACCGCACCGGTGTGGATACTATACTTTGGAATCACAGATTGTAGTCTAGTTTCAGATCGACGCAGTTATCATTTTCACGTCCTGCACCATGTTGTTTGAATAGCAAATGCACTCGTGCCCATCTGTTTGCCCATGCGCTGGTCTGAAAACTAGGTACGTTCAGTCGCGTTGCTATTTTCAGGCAACTGAAAATGACTGCGCCATTGACCAACAAAAACCTGGTCTAAAGTCAGTGGCGCAGTATTTTTTTTGTTATTTAAAGGGTGTGTTAGTAATATGCGCCTATAGGCAGGTGCACAACGCACGCGCACTCTGCTTGTTACTCACACAGGGACGCGCAGCAGCATACAAACATTTTTAAATATTAAAAATAAAAGGATTTCACTCTAGAGAAACGTTCGGTCTTTTACACTTGCAAATTCTGCCATGTAAATAGCGAATCCGCCATAGTGCAAGCGCATCTGGCTTTTAAAGGGAACGGAAGATGAGACTCTGATTGGTTTATTGCATGACACACCCATTACTCATTAAGAGACTAGGTACAACCCTTTTTCGCCGACCGTTTTTTCTGTCGTTAAAATAGCAAAAGAGGATTCGGACATGCCCTAAGTGCACCAGCGCCATGTGTTTTAGACCATGCGCTTAGATCATTAAAATAGGGCCCTTAGTTTGTAACATTTATGCTTGCAGAGGTGATGATCTTTAAACTAGCTATTCTCATTTCACCAGTATTTCTTGTAAGCTGATATTATTTAGCTCTTGACCTTTCAGGGCAACAGTGGTGGGACTTGTGGGTAAATTGTATATAGTATGACTCATGTACCTTTGAACAGACTGGCTTTTCACATTCTAAATACAACCTTCAGGCCCCTCTGCGTTTTATTTAGCTAAGTTCTTGCGCCATGGTTTGCTGCTTGTTGCAGCTGTAAGTCCCCAGTTGTTGCCTGCAGAATGGAATAGTAGACACATCATTGTGTGTCCACGTTGTGTTACATGCTATGATTGATATAACCATAGCGAGATTCATAATTGTCACCCCCTTTACTAACATAGAGGCATTGCAATATATTTCAATCAGATTTGCCACAGAAACAAATAAATATACAATTTGCTTCATACCAGCTGGCTCATTGGTGCTAAAGATGTTGAATTTTCAAGTGTTACAGAGCTGCAACTATGAATGGCTTACTTGTAGTAATCTCTGTGCATTAAGTTTGTCCACCAAAACAATGTCTTTGATAAAAATGGAAACTCCTTATGCTGTTCAAAGCACATTCATTTTCTTTCTTGAGGTAGCAGTTAACCACAACTGATGTGGTCATTAGAAACATCCCCTCCTTTTTCAGGCTCATATACTAGACTTTATTGTCTGTTCTATGGCTATTAGGTCTATATTCTGTATTCTCTCATTGTACAGCTACAAAGGAACATCTCCTTTCCTTACATTGCTCAATTATGGTTTTGTTAAAGGTTGTTCTTCCAAGTGCTTGTTATGTCCCTTGGTTACTTGCTCAGTATGTGGCTGATTGCATTGTTATCGAATGAAGAAATGTCAGTGGAAAAACAGCAGAAGTCCTCTTTGGTGTGCACAGTTCTTCTGTTGCTATTTCTGAGGGCTGCTTTCTGAGGCTAGTGTTTTTAGCTGATTTTCCACTGAAATTACCCGGAACAATTTGTCCCAGGAACTTTTTTCCCCCAGACCTGTTGCTGTCTGTGTTTCCATCGTGGTCTAAAGTACTGTGAAGATTAGGCAAGTGACGTAGGACTGTGCGCGACTTTGCAGTTCCCGCTGGATTTCGTCCTCCACATTTATGCTTAATAAAGCCTGAACCTTGTCGTTTGTCCATTGGTCGTATTTTTTGAACTCCATTGTTGATTTGATTAGCAAACAACTCTTACTGCATGCACCGCAACAGACTTTTAAAAATAGTGGTTGAAATAAAATGCTGCATGGAGTCAACCAATTAAAATGCTGCGTGAACTCAACCAATCAGCATGTTTAGCCCAAGGCCAACCCCTGAAAGTTCCTGAACTTTGAAAAAGTACTACCCCGCGCGCAGGGACATTCTGAGAGGGAAATTTTTACCCGGAACTTCATTTAGACCCTGGTCCCTGCGGTCGAAACACACTGAGTGCCACCCCAAAGTCCCTAGTTCCTGGGGAAAGTTCCTGCAGTGGAAACGCTGCTTTTATTTGAAATTTTCAGTCATAAGCATAACAGCGTGTCTTTCTATGGGCTGGGCAATAAAAACGATAATTATTGTAATATATTTTTCCTCAATAAAATTATAACAAAAGTTTGATAAGTGTTCGGTATAATGTTTATGAACTATGCAAATAATGCTGCACATGCATGTTGCAGACTGTTGCACTGGTGCCAATACCAATTTGCCTAATTGATAAGTGCTGCCACTGTTGCGTATGAAAAACATTAAATGGCAAACGCCCCAAGAGCAGAACGAAACAGAGCTTACAGCAAATGCATTTACTTGCTGACCGTCTCGATCACACGACCACTAACAACAATGTGAGATCAAGTGAAAAGCGTTCAAGTTTAGTGCAGAGTTATACAAACCATACAAATCATGATTTAAACTAAGCCAGATGAAACGGCGCTGACGTTCTCAACAGCACTAACGCAGAAATTAAGAGAAACATTGTGCCACAACTAACCAGTTAGAAGGCTTTTCAATCTACAAATCACCAATATTTACAATGGATTTACTTTAGTAACACAAACTGTAACCATGATATTGTGATAGAAATGTGGGATATTCATATCAATTTTTATTATATTAATGTAGTCATTAAATGTATTAAAGGAGTAATGTCATATATTTACAGTATTTTTTGTTATTAAGCTATAGCAGGTTTTGTGCATTTGCGTTATACTAAATGTCTTTAGGCTACTGTTTTTCATAACAAATACTATAGAAACAATAGTTATTTTTTTACCATGCTGGTGAGGTGAAAAATGTGGTTTTACCTGTGGGTAACATGATCCAAATACTATGGAAGACCAAATTTTACTCTTTAAAGGGGTCCTTGATTATGATTTCACTTTTTTAACTTTAGTTAGTGTGTAATGTTGCTGTTTGAGCATAAACAACATCTGCAAAGTCACAACGCTTAAAGTTCAGTGCAAAGGGAGATATTTTCTTTTAAAGAAATCGCTTTTTAAGGAGTACAAGAAACGGCTGTTAGGGATTACAGCAAGCTTCTTCCCGGGTTGATGACATCACAAACCCCACAATTAGTAGTTTGTGACGTAACAAACACTAGCGATTTCAAACCGCGTTCTTGAAACTGTCTTTAGATTACTGCAGTTTTAAAGAGAAAATACTCAGCAATGGTGTTGACTTATGAATTTGCACGTTTTGTCTTAAAGCATATTAAAAACACCACATTTTAAAATATGCAGCACTCCGATTTATTTAATTAAATCATAGACTTTGAAGTTCAAAGTTTCTGTTTCTCCGTCTCCAAATTTAAGATCTAATTAAAATGTTTGTTATACCATTTAAGATATTTAAGACCTTTTATAACCTTACATTTCATAAAATGCCAGTGAAATGCTCACACTGTCGAGCCCTGATTATTATATATTAAAAGAACGAACTCATTTGCTGTTTGCTGTCAAGGACAACTCAATAGAAAGACCATGTTATCTTTTCTTTATTTTGCTCCATTTTGTCTTTCTATCTCATTACATTCAATTCACACTGGAAACTCACAACTTGGGTAAAATATAATTTCCTTTGCCATCCCACTGTAGATTTGTTTCACCACTGTACTGTGTTTCAGGAAACTGGCTTCATTTACATAGTTTTAAATGTTGGTTTTTCTAGGGCTCCTCAAATAACTAATACAATAAGAAAATGGAGGCAGAACAGTCTGTCTTTTTCTCATTGAAACTATAGGCCTACATGATTTACTTCAGTGAGCTTCACATTCATTTACTGCCAAAGTGGGGCATTGCAAATTTGGGACGTTGTATTGGAGAGCAAAGTCAGAGGCAGTCGGGTATACTGTCAGCGCTCCTATATTCTCAGTCAGTGAGTGTGACACACCTACAACTTATGAGGACAAGCAAAGAGACGCTAGTGGTGTAACACCTTAACCAAGCTCTTTTTGCTTTGCAGCACTGATAGCAAATCACAGGAAGTATTTTGAGCTGCTAGCTAGGCATGGGTCATAGATGTGTGGCTTCCTAATGACTTGAGATGTCTGATGTCATTGTGCCAAACACAGGGGGGTAGATTTCTCTGTGGTGTCCGCCTAAAAATGAATGACCTTCTCTGCATTACATCATCCTTTATTATTGGCAGATGGACAAATATAAAGACAAATTCATGAGTCAAGCCTATCAGGGGATAGATTGATGAATGGGACAATAAAACATTAGCTATATTATAGGGATGGATGATATGATGGTATACTGTACAATTTTACTGTTCTATTTATACTACGGTGGATATATCCATGCGGTTATCAGTGGTCAGGACTGCTTTGCGTTATTTACAGGTAATAGCAATGAAAAAATATCTCAACATGTATGATGTTATTCACTTGAAGAGAAAATTACATTGTCTGCTACAAACTGACGCACTAAAACAATATTCAACTGATGTGAGGTTTGAGTATGTGTGTGTTTTGGCTTTTTTTTACTGTATTTTCAAATATAACTCATCAAAATTCAGTCTGAACTATCTGGTTTACAGTATTATTTCTAAGGTTAAGTTTAGGGGTAGTTTCAGGGATTTGATAATGAATGTTTTTGTGTTTTATTATGTGTATATGTAGATCTACAAACAGTAGCAATTCTCGTTGCCTTATAAAAATCAATAAAGTACCGTGTTCCCCAAGGCCTGTGGTACTACATGCATTATAACCTACTGTCTCACAATATTTCTTCCTTCCTTCCTCCCCTTGTGTATTGCTCCTAATTCTTTTTGTATTTTTATCATCTGGCAGACAGAGACTCTAGATGGGGCCTTTCCAGTGCCTGACATCAAACTCCACAGCAACCCCTCTGCGTTCAACGTGTACTGTAATGTACGGCACAGCGTGCTGGACTGGCAGCAGAAGGAAGCCGTTTTGGCCCTGGCCTCCCGGAGCTCTGTGCAGAGCGGCGACTCAGACAGTGAGGAAGAGGAGGAGTATCGCGAACCTGCCGTCAAACTGCCGAAGGTCAGTGGATGACATCAATGCATATACGAAGCCTAATCATGTGGTTAATCGTTCATGATTTAGTGTATTATTTTGTTTAACCTTTTTTTTTCTCTTTATGATAACTGCAGGGATATATTATAAACTGCAGTTATTTGAGATTCTTGGGTGGTTGCGATATCAGAACTTTAACATTAAATTAAATTAGTCTAGGCTTTTTTCCCTTTGCACTTTTTTTTTTTTAATTTTGCAAGTTATCTTACACTATCTATATTGGGTGTGACATTGTCCTGTCAACATCTCCCTGCACTGTAACAGCTCGAGTCTGCCTACACTTGACTTGTCAAAGTGAAATTTCCAGTCCATTTGTACTCTTGTCAAAAGTAGCGCAGTCACATGGAGTACATCAGAAATAGCATCAATTTACTGCATCCAGTGTAGACAGAATCACTGATTATTATAGGCTCTATTTGCTTTTGTTGCATCGTGCCACTTGCATCTAGTTTACACATGGTGTTAGAAGACAGCATAATTTTGCTGCCTACCTTTGGGTCAGGTTTTAAGCTTTCTTAGTGTTGGGAGCTCAACTGTGATTCTTTAATGCTGTCTGGCTAGGTTCAAGGTTCAAAGTTTATTTTTTTGGTGCTAGGAAGCTTACTACACTTAAAAAATACTATAATTTTAATGGTAAAAGATTGTAGAAATGCTTTCTATATTTCTTTCAGGGGTCCCCACTATTTCAGCCGAGGGGGACCCCATCCACCACCACCACCATGTTTATTGCATTATTTTAGTGTTAGTGTTTGTTATTTCTCTCAAGCCCTGTTTCCACCTAGTATTAAGATGCATTTTGGTCAATGGGATCACAAGTGGACGATGCTAAATACAGGTGTAAATGGAGTCTAAAACGTTTTGAGCTTGTCCGCTTTCGACAGGTACTCACTTCCAGAGGTAGTCAAATTCATTCGACCGGATTGCTTTCATAGTGTAGACACTCATGTGGTTGTATGTGTTCAAACAGCCACATGACCGATGCGTAAACATTATGGGAAGCGCGCTAGCCAGACATGATTTAAACTTTGTTGGCTGAAGTTTGGTTTGAAGATGAAAAACATACCAAGCACAATGTTCTCTCACCGTTCCTGATTTCTAACACGCACTCACAGCGTTTGGCTTGGTCTTGTAGCTATCAGAGCAGAAACAAAAGCTGCTGCTCTTTGTGTGTTTTTCCGTTGTCTCTGAGCGAGTTATGTAAATTGCATGACCTTATTTTGTCCATTAGATCGAAACATCTGAAAAAGCCCATACATTTATTCGCCCATAAACCCTCTCCTCGAAGAATTCAGGATAGAAGTGGTCGAAAGTGGACAAAAGAGATGGATTAAAACACCAGGTGTAAATCGGAATGTGTCTCCCTCCTCTACTTGTGATCTGATCGGCAAAAATGCATCTTAATACCAGGTGTAAACAGGGCCTCAGATGTCCTATGGACAAAGCAGAAATTCCTTTTTTAGATGATGACCTTGAAAGATGAACCAGTGCAGGCCTCTTGCTATGATAGCCCAACACAGTGTCTTATAACAAGAAGGAAGCACTTTTAGGAACAAACTGTTTCCACAAAAAAACTTCCCAAAGATTCCTTCATTAAAATATCCTGGTAGATGTTCACAGCTGTAATGCGGTTACTGAAGATATGCTACACAGCAAGATCCATATCTTAACCACATTTTTAGATAAAAGAGGCATAGTCAAACTAACTTACATCCTCATGTGATCCGAATTTTCTACATACTAGTTCTCCCATAAACCCATTAGGTGAAACGGGAACACTGTATTAAAAGTCAGTTGATATAACAAACACATGGACACCCAGTTATTTATTCTTTTTCAAAGTAAACCACATATGTTCTTCACAGCACATCATTGATGCTGTAGTGATATATTTTTCCACAGTCCACATATGGCTTCTTTTTTGCTGGAATCAGTTTTACTTGACCAAATGTTCCTACAGAGTGAACGTGATGGATGACTTCTAAAAGTAAAAAAACTAGTGGTCGATCAATATTGATTCTTTTTTTTGTTGTTGTTGCTCTTAGAGAGCAGGGTAGCTGATAAAAAAAAAGCCTATTTATATAATAAAACACTATTTAATTTAAAGATATTAAAAGCACATACATATTAATTGCTAAAATTTAATTTGTTTATTTTACATAATATTTAATAAATTAGAAACAAATAATTATTAATATAAAATTAAATATGAAAAAAACAACAACAGATTTATACTTTAGATGCAACTTGATCCTGGAATCCTATTATAGTATTTTTCGCAAATAAAGAAATTGCTAAAAATATGAATGAAAAGGAAGTAAGTACTGTAACAAGCAGTGCACTCAGTAATCTGGTAATACTTTGTTCTTCTACTCCTCAGATCATTGGTATTGGGCTGTGTGGAGTGTTTGAGCTCATCAAGGAGACTCGTTTCTCGCACCCGTCACTGTGCTTACGGAGCCTTCAGGCCCTTCTAGATATGCTCCAGGGACAACAGCCGGAGAGCTTTCAGACCGAACCTCCAGATGTACTAGGTGAGATACTTTTTCCTCTTCGTATAAAATGGTAACTTATATAAGTGGATCTGTATATTTCCTATCATGACACCACTGTTGGACCTGCAGAGTCTCTCTTCCACCTTCTGCTGGAGACAACGGTGCGGAGCACAGGGATGAACGATCCCACCGGTCAGACCCTCACTGCGTTATCCTGTGCCTGCCTCTTCAGCCTTGTGGTGGCCTGGGGAGATACTGGCAAAACCCTCCAGGCTGTGTCTGCCATCCTCACCAACAATGGCAGTCATGCATGCCAGACCATCCAGGTGAGTGAAAGTTTTGAGATTGCATTGAGCACCAAATCAGCATATTAGAATGATTTCTGAAGGATCATGTGACACTGAAGACTGGAGTAAAAAAATGTGGTGAGGTCTGTCAAAATTGTGTGTTGTTGTTGTTGTTTTTTTTTTTTTTTTTTTTCTGGCTGTGTGTAGCACCTACTGCTCTGCATCCCTCCTTAAAGGGATAGTTTACCCAAAAATGAAAATTCTGTAATTATTTACTCACCCTCAAGTTGTTCCAAACCTGTATGAATTTCTTTCTTCTGCTGAAAATGCTATAGAAGTCAATCAACTGTTTGGGTACCCATATTCTTCAAAATATCTTCTTTGTGTTCAGCAGAAGAAAGTAATTCATACAGGTTTGGAACATGAATAATGATGACAGAATTTTCATTTTTGGTTGAACTATGCCTTTAAGGATCCAAACTTGATTTTGATGTTCAATTTAACAATAACTATATCACAATATTTTTTTTTACAATTTTTAACAATATCACTGGTTGTTACACGGCTCTGGGGGGTACTTGATTCTGATTGGTCAATCAAGTCAACCAGTGGTATGTAATCCCGCGATAACAACTGGTAAAAACTAATAACACAGGCTCATCCGGGTAACTGAAGTCGGCGCTTTATGCTTGCTAGGAATGTTTTTTCCTTCGTGGAAGTTTTGCATTTGGTGAGCTAATAAAATATTAAAACTCAAATCAATATTTGCATACAGTTATTTAATTATGTCATTCATCCGGGTGTCACAGACTCGCTCTCTGTTTCATACAAACGCAGCTGCTGCCATTTTTGCAAGGATTGTTTTTAAATAACAAACAGGCAAGATTTTAGAACCGCTTAGATCTCAAATCAATATCTCTTATCCCCATAATTATTTATGTGGTGAAATGCTGTGTAATAAGTGGTATGACTGTACCGCATCCCTCAAATGTCTGTCTCGTTTGAACTTGCCGCTTACTAGCAACTGTTTTCTTCGTGGAAGCTTTGCATTTAAAGAGCTAATAAAGTATTTCGACTAGAGTCAAAATTTCATGTCTAATTATTTACTGGAATATAGCCATGTAATAAGTGGGATAATGTACATTCAGCTGGTTGTTATCACAGAATAAACCCTTTCAGGGTGATGCAAAACTTGTGTCGGGGTCCTAAACACTGTCAGGGTTTAATCTGCGATAGCAACCGGCTGGATGTACAATATCCCTTACTTATTTCAGTCAGTCTTTTAACAGTTTAGTGGATTTCTTGCTTGGTAAGTGAGGTTGAGATTTTAGACTGCATAAAAAGCTGCTGTTCATCTGAAGTCAGGATGACAGCACATTACTGCTCATCTCTCAGCATGCAATAGCCATAACTGCAACTGCATGTGGAGGTCAACAATTGAATTGCTGGAAAATGTCAAATCCCTCCGATTTCCCGTCTTTATTATATTACTCTGCCAGCGCAGAGTCCCTCAGCCAATTATTCCTCAGTCTCCTCAGTCTGCATGATATGCGTCTGTCATTTTTTTTTTGCTTATTTAAATGTCTTAATGCTCTCTGACAATATCACACACTGATTTAGACATCAGAGAAACTCAGAGTTCATTTGTTGTTGCCAAGGTAACTACAACCTAATTGGAGCATGAGTAACTTGCATAGCTTGTGTAAAGTGTGATATTTGATCCGTCACTCTCTGTCAGTTTACAGTGCACAAGTCCAACTTGAAGTGATTCAGAATGTAACTGAAAAACAAGCAAAGGTTGTCGTGTACATTCTAATCAAGTGCTTTATAGAGCTGGACTATATTTTTCAGTCTTTTGATGATATGTGGTATATGTCTTTATATATATGTATTTGCTTTGAAATGGCTTTAAACATATTTTATTTATTATTTTTAAAAAATGTATTTATACATATTTATATATTAAACACCATCCTTTCAACCAAACAGCCATTGTTGCCCAGTAGGTTCAATATACAATGAAAATATATTTTAAAATAACATTATTTTTCATTAAAAATGGGACTTAAGGAAAAACAATACTTAATCATTTTCATTTAATATGCACCAATATAACATTACATAATAGTAAACATCAATATTTACCAGTTTTTCTTTATATATATGAAAAATGCAACACAGGGATTTCCATCAGTAGATTGTTGAATCTGGGATTGGAATCAATTTACTGACATGGATGGTTTGAAAAGAATTATGGAAATAATGTATGTATTAGAGATGCATCGGCCAACAATCGGTATCCACCGATAAAGGCTATTATTATCACCATGTGAAGAAAATCACTCTTGTGTTGAATTTTAACGCATTAACAGTGACGTTAAAGCAGGCTCTTTTTGACCCCATGAATCACCCGTAGTTCAAGCCAGGGTTGCCAGGTCTGCGTTTTTTTTCCCTACATCAAATATTATTTGTAGCGGGGTAAATTTGTAAATGGGATCAGATCGCTGTAATGTCTCAGTTCAGGCGGCAGCGTGGAGCACGAGTCTGTTCTTCCACTTCAATACAAGTTAGGCTATATCTCGAAAAACATACATGAACATGTTAAAAGATATAGTAGAACTTACCGGAATGTATCATGTCTCATGTAATCACTTTATTTGTATTTCAACCGTGGAAATATGTCAATAAAACAGCTTGTGAACAGTATGTCACATAGTGTCACATTTACCTCAGTTTTCCAATGTCCACAGCTCCTTAGCTATTTATATATAAAAAAAAACATTAGAGAGGAGCTTATTTACTGTTAATTATAAGTTTGTGTAAATTTGCCATGAAGACAACAAGTGCTTATGAAAACTACCTTATGTTATACAAATATTTCAGTTTTTATTTGAGTGTAATTATTATATCTGAAAATAAACAGCAGCTGAATATAATACCTCTGTTGTTAATTGTAACCTCTAATATTGTAGTGTACCATATGAGAGGGTTCCCTGTATAGTTTGCAACATTATTTGGGAGAGACTTTTTTTTTCCTTAAGAAAAACCAAACTATCGGTATCGGCATCGGCATCGGCCGATATCATTCGGAATAATCGGCTATTGGTTTCGGCAGAGAAATTTAGTATCGGTGCATCTCTAGTATGTATTCTATTTAGGGTAGCTTGCAAAACCCTGTCTTAGTGTAAGACTTGAGTCTTTGGTAAAGTGTGCTTAATTCTCTGGAGAGCTAGTGCAATAAAACTAAATCATTATTAACTGTAGAGTCATCTAAAGCAATAACATTGATGTTTTAGTATATCAATAAACCTCTCTATCATGTATAGCGCCATTTATCAAAGTACCTTACTGCCATTGGCTGAACTCTGTGGTGGGGCGAAGACGGACACAGTGGTTTATGTTAAATAACGATCAACATGAATATTAAACAGGGAAAATCAAGTGTCCTGGGGATATGATGCGAGATAGCTGAAGGGGGGCCTACTGTTTTTGTGGTGAATGGACTGGTAATGGTCAAGTGGTGCAGAGAGAGGTTTGGTAGGGGTGTAACTTGACATAATCATATGAACAACCAGTGAGTAACTACACTCTTTTAAGTCTCACAAGTAACAGTGACAGTTCTTTCATTTCAAAACATAACATCACTGAGTGAGTCATGTCAGTGTGATTCAGCCAGTGAGTGAGTCATTAGACTGATTAAAACTAATGTAACATTTTTTGATCCATTCCAAGATTTTTCTTTTCACTTGGGCTAGTGGTTCAGATTTTTTCTTGCCCTGCCAAAATTTTCATTGATTCCACCACAAAAAAAGTAATTATTTTGATGTTTTCGTTGTTTTTGACCCATGTATTCTAGCATTCTAATAAATAAGACTTTCATTTTAGGTATGCTACCAGGGAAATTTCACAATTCTTGATTACAATGTTGATACCACAGCAAAAACTAACTAGCCTAAGATACATTTCAAACATTATTAAAGACAAGTAAACTAACAGTAGTATAAGAAATCTTTGCTGTATAAATTAAATACAGGATAATACTTATTAAAGCTATACAAAAATTTTGTGTGCTGGGGGTAACGCAAGTTACGTAGTCAGATTACTTTTTCCACGTAACTAGTAAAGTAACGCATTACTTTTAAATTGACAACAAAATATTAGAGTTACCTTTTTTTTAAAAAGTAACGCAAGTTACGTTGTTTTCCCATTTATAGTCTGACACCTCTCCTGTCCCCATGTTGAGAGAAATCAAGAGTAGGTGCAGAGGCGTTGTGCGCGCTGTGTAAACATGATGGTTATTGTAGTAGACTAAATGTGAACATGCATTTACTCATCTCACGAGCACAAAAACAGATTCAGTATTTCTCAAAATTAGTAAAAACAGTGAAATGCAAACTCAGAATATTATGCAAACCTGCAGAAATTAAATGTTAAATTACACAAATATACTTTATGTATTTAATCTCACTTTATTAACCAGTGTATTCTGCTGACCTTCGATTATTCAATTCAACCATACCAATAAGCAAAAATGACTTTAGATAAACATCACATTTGTGTTTCCTTATTTTTATTGCTGTAGAGTGTAGAGCTTTCTTTTGTGTCCTATTCTAATGCAATCCAGAATGGCAGCACAGCTGGTTTATTTGAGCTGCGCCCTCTACTGTACAGGCGTGAATTTGCATTTTCTTCAGCCTGAGAATTTTTCATTTCACTTTTGGTGTGAAAGAGCCTTTACATTTACCAAAAATAGAACTCTTTTTTTTATGTTATTAAAAAACAAAGCAAGCCCAGCCCATGTGAGAAGTAACTAAAAAGTAACATAACACATTATTTTCCATAACAAGTGATGAAGTAATGCAATTAGTTACTTTTTTCTTAGGAGAGTAGCACGATATCTTATAACCCATTACTTTTAAAAGTAACTTTCCCCAACACTGCTGGTCACGCTGTTTGTTTTTGCATGTACTTAGTGAGGAAAGCACAAAAGAAAGATATGTTATTTTTTGTCTTTGTATTATGCCTAGATTCTCCATGATCAAATTCAGTTCAGACCTAAGCTCAACAGTGGTGTGGAAAACCCTGTCAGAGTATTTTAGTACAGCATTCTGACCCGACTGTATTTTCTACAACAAAAAGGTTCCAACAATCCTGAACGCGCTACAAAGGAGTGTGCAGGCGGTGCTGGTGGGAAAGATCCAGATCCAGGACTGGTTCGGAAACGGCATTAAGCGGGCCGCTCTGATGAACAAATGGGTTCTGAAGGAGGTAAACATCGATGAAGATGAACACTGTCTTCTTCAAACAGATGGTTCCTTCCTCTACCTGCTCTGCAAGGATGGTCTCTACAAAGTGGGCTCAGGGTACAGCGGCACCGTGCGGGTGAGGATATCTTATGTTTACCTGATCTCCCAATGGAAATGGGAGATCAGTTAATTTTGCTAAGCTAATTTTCAGACTAAATTACTATTAAGTAGTTCTGTAATTAATTTAGTAATGATTTGTAAGTAAATAATAAGTAATTACTAGTGATGCACCAAAATTTTGGCAACTGAAAATATTTTTCTGAAAATAATTTTTTGGTTTTAGCTGAAACCATTTTGAATGGCTGAAATCATTGACCGAAATGGTGATGTTTAATTAGTGCTTCTCCGATGGCGTGTTTTGAATGTTAAGTTGCATCCCAATTTGCGTACTTATGCACTATTCTAATTTTAGAAGATTTGTTTTGGAGTGAGGGGAACTAAAATAGCCTTAAGCTATGTTTATACTGTTGGTAAACATTTTGATTTATTTACCAGTATTTTACATTAATGTAACGATAATACGCAACTTATACGCGACTTTTGTTTTTTTTTTTCTCTCAAAACTCAATTTTATATGTGCAGTGTATTTGTTTTTTTTTTTTGTTTTTTCTTTTTTTTTTTTATAACTATGCAGCAAATGTTTTCAAAATATCTCAAAAAATTACTTTAAAAATGACTTGAATTTTTAAACCATTTAACTAATAGTATTAATCAGTCAAAATTCTTACTGTCGGTTAATGGTTAACCAGTTAATTATGAGCATCCCTAGTTGTCAAGTACTCGTGCATGAAGACTATTGACTGAACACGTAATACACATGCGCATAACGCTCCCAAACCACTTTTGTTGTGTATATGAGCGGAAAAACGCATACGTTTTTAGTTTAATAAACTTTATTTTAGGTTTCATTTTTCTGTTAAGTGAAAATTTCATTTTTTGGTGTTTGGGTGCATCGCTGGTAATTAGTTAGTAATAAGTTATTATGTGTTGTTAGTGTTCATTTACTTTCTATTGATATAGATAAGAGAAATTGGGCAATTTTTTTCTCCACACTCAGACAGTTCTAAGATTTGTGAAGTCGTAGATCTGGTTTTGTGCTGATGCAGCAGGTTGTTTATCATTGTGTTTGTGTGTGTGCTAATAAGAGGCTATCGATTGCAGGGCCATGTGTACAACTCCACATCTCGTATCAGGAACCGTGAGGAGAAAAGGTCATGGCTGGGATTTGCCCAGGTATTGACCTCTTGTTTTATGAGTGCTTTTCATGATTGTCTGCTGATATAACATCTATGTAATCAATGTATAGTTCTTAATACGGGTTTGAAAGCTTGATCATAGCTCATAAATAAAGCATTTTGTGGTTATGACGTTTTCAACCTTGAACCTCTTTGAACAAAAATGTCATTCATTGAACAGTCTTACAAAAGAAAGTTTCTTGTGGCGATTTGCTTTACAGGGTTGTTTGCTCTATCGAGACATGAACAGTCACAGCATGGCAGCCATTAAGATCAACCCAGAGACTCTGGAGCAGGAGGGCACCATCACAATGCCGGGTACAAACACCCCTCTTATGTGCTATTGATCGCTAAGAGCAGGGCAAATTAATGGCTTGATGTGCACACTCTTCTTCTCTGTGTTGACATGTTTCCTATTAAAGCAGGACGTATCCAAGGGCTTGTCCTTATTTCACTGAATAGCCAATAGCCTTCTATATGCCATCTATATAGCTATAGATATTTGGACTGTAATTTGAAACTGTAAAACTTTCAAATTTTCCCTCTTTAAATTTCACTCTCTCTTTCTCAGGTCTACAAGCAGATGCACAGAACATTGTATTCACCGATGGAGAATTTATCAACCAGATTGCAGCCTGCAAAGATGTAAGTTGTTTTATTCATTGCTGATGTTGCTCTGTTTCAAAACCTAGTGAGCTGTCTTCGTAGTTAGCATTTTAGGTATCACACTCACAAAGGCTGTTCTATAATGTATTCAACAATATGCCAAATAAGGCAGCATTGTATATATGCTTCAGGGTGAAGGCAGTCCCACAATGCAGTCCAAATAGTGTGTATATAACAATATTTACATGTGCTTTTATTCTTTTTCTCTACTTATTAGAGTATCCTGCCATTAGCTTAGCAAAATGCTGACGTTAAACTCTGGAATTAATCGCGTTTACTAGAAAACCATTATTTGCAGGAGCTTTAATGGTTGATTTTTCAATGATTTGCCGAACTGGTAGGTGACAAACTGATATAGCCAACCAAGACGTGTTCAAATTAGTTGTTAGAATGCACTGAGAGTGGAATAGCCCAAGAACCCCAAGAAATGATTAATCCAAAATGCCCATTTTCTCCATGCTGCGGTCTTCATCAGACGATAACAGATTTCCCTGTTCCTCCCCCTGCATATCATAAAAACATGATCAGTGGCTTTTTCTCAAGTGGTGTGATTGTGGCTGTCAGCAGCACCTGATCTCCTTTGTTTCAGCCAATTTCAGCTCTGCTGTGTGTGTGTCTGTATGCGTGTGCATAATAGCTGTGTAGGCAGGGGAGGGGCTGCAGCACTGGACGTGGGCATATTACTGGCTGATCATGAGTGGGCAGCAGTACGGGGAGGGGGATGTGATATTCATATCTGCCTTTGAAGATCTTTTTTTGCATACATGAATGAAGAGTGAGGGAGTACAGGGGTTAAGGAGGGAAGTCGTGAGGGTTAATGTTTTGAACTGTTATGGCACATATCTTGGAGGGATGAAAGGGCATGTGCATTTCTTAGCAGTGTGGTTTTTGCCTGGAGCGTCTTTTTTTGAAAGCTCACTAGTATGCTTGTTAACAGTGGCAAATCAAAGCCTACAGTGTGTTGTCTTCTATTTTTATCACATGCACTTACTCATGCAAACTCAGACTGCAAACCCTAGTCTCACCATAGCATACACTTCCTGAACTTAAGTGTGCGCGTTTCTGGATGAAACTGGCCCAGTATTTGTGAGGGTGCTACTTTGTATCTCCTATGTGCATGCTAACATAGTTCTCCTTCAGACTCTTTGTACTTCCTCAGATGAGAGACTGAAGCCTGTTGTCAAAGCCTCTGAGATTGACTATTCTAGTGAGCTTTGGAACAAGCCCAGTCATCAGAAAAAAAGTTTAATGGTTCAGTATTAAGATGCAGTCACACTAGACTTCAAGCATGCAGAATATCTTTGGGCATTGTAATGAACTGGATTATACAGGGCTTCTGTTTTTAATTAAATAAATAATAAAAATTAAAATACATTTAATAATTTAAAAATGTGAAAATACGCCATCTAGTCAAAATGTCACAGTCACTGCACCATTAGGCTGAAAGATGACTCTTAAGTCTTCTGGCAGCTAATACATGCACAGATCTTTCACAGCCAGTGTATGAAGCTAAATAACTAACTTAGTGGAAGCAACAGCCAGCAGAAAGACATTTAAAAGCCTGCTGAAGTGTCTTGGAACGCGCAGCATTATTCAATGTGTTGACGTAATTTCAACTGACAGGGCGATTTATCGAACAGCCCCGCCCCTTTTTTAAAATAGCCAATAGCGTTTATATCACAGCTCGGCCAGAGCCGTTAAACTCAGTAGAACCTGTGTTTCCTTTTAAGATCTAACCGTTTATCCTCCTAATTTCCTCTATATCACTTTAAAATATGCAATGTGAAGTTTTGAATGCTTATATCTCCTAAATGCGAATTTTGTCATTGTTTTGGAACACACCAGCTTATTCATAACATTAAGACTAACATATTCATACTAAAAGCTAAAAAACTTAAATTTTGATTTCAGGGGGACTTTAAAGCTAATGGAGGTAATGTAAAAGAGTAGTCTCGCATAGCCAGACCTTCAGACTGACGGCAGAAGGTCTGAACTCCATAGCAGCTTTCATTGGCCAAGGACCAGAGGCCATCTGACCGACATGTAAAGCAATCAATCACAGTTTATTTTGTTCCGTGTTATGTTTAGGAGTGTGAAAATGTAACGTCGATGTCTCTACAATAACAGACCGGCATGTAAAACTCTTGGATGTGTTTTAAAGAGTTAATGCCGCAAACTTTACATACTTTTGAAAATCCAGCGTTTAGTTGGTAAGTGGTCCTGGTAAGTGCTCATTGTCACAGTTGTAAACACAACGGCATTCTTCTTCCACAAGGGGGTTTGGCATCACGGCATATTTGTTTCTAGGCGGACCGTTGAAGAACGTGACACACATCTCCTGGAAATCCTGTAGAATTCAACCAATGAAGTGACAACTCTTGAAGTGTTTCCAATTTTGTGTGCCTTATGCATAAGTTTCATCCAACGGTCCGTGGGCATGACGTCTGAGGCTGAGACTAGTAAAAGAGTGACATTGCAGAGTCCCAAGAAGTCCATATGTGGCGACATGTCAAAAGCATTTGCCACTGAAGACTGCCTTAAAAATTAAACACTGGACTGGGTGGTTTGGGTTGGCAACATATCAAGACTGCTTTTAGCAGACATGGAATGAAACAGAATTGGCCCCTGCTGCTACTGATAGTCCCACCTCAATCTCACGCCATTGGTTGCTTTTGTCAAACAGAAGTCACTGTGTCAAACTAATTGGGATGCTCAAACAAACAGAACCATGAATTGAAAATGTCTCAAAGACGTTCTAGCACAGGGGTGTCCAAACCTGCTCCTGGAGGGCCACTGACCTGCAGAGTTTAGCTTCAGCTTGCCTCAACACACCTGCCTGGAGGTTTCTGGTATACTTCATTAGACCTTGATTATAGCTGGTTCAGGTGTGTTTAATGGGGTTGGAGCTAAACTCTGCAGGACAGTGGCTTTCCAGGAGCAGGATTGGACACCCCTGCTCTAGCGGAATCAACCTAAAAATGCTTACTTGTAGAGGAATTTGCCTATTTAGATGGGAAGAAGTGCATTAGCATTGATGCTACACCCTGAAGAACCTCCTATTGCAGCTCAGCTTAAGTGTTTAATTGTATAATTGTGCTTAAATGCTTACGCTTGCTGTACCAAACATTGATATTCCGTTGTGCAGATGTAGGCACACTAGAAAGAGGTAGTGTTTTTGTGATGATTAATGTTTTTGTGTGTGTTCTGGTTCATTTAGGATGGCTTTGTGGTGCGGATCTACGCCACCAGCTCAGACCCAGCACTACAGCAGGAACTGCAGCTCAAACTGGCCAGGAAGTGTCTTCATGCCTGTGGCATCTCCCTCTTTGACCTGGAGAAAGACCTTCATATCATCAGTAAGACCAGTGCTTCAGTGCACACATATCTATGCATGCAATCAGTGTTTAGGAGGAAGTAAGTGTTAAAATTATCTAAACTGGTGTTGTCTCTCTTGTGGCATGTGTGTTTATGCCCTCAGGCACAGGTTTTGATGAGGAAGCGGCGTTGATTGGAGCTGGCAGAGAGTTTGCTTTGATGAAAACGGCATCTGGGAAGGTAGACATACCTCTCTATATTCCTCAGTTTCTCTACGTTCGTATTTAAATGAATCTGTGTAACAGAAATGTTTGAGTCTTTTTCATGTGGTGGTGAAAGCATTTCTGCATAATTACAGCATTGGATTAGAGGTAGAGATTAAGCAAATCATGACTGGGTAAATGGCAGTAAACCTGTGAAGAACATGTTTTGGGTCTGAGAAATTATGTTTAGGAATTTAAATCTTCAGTATCAATAAATTTGTCATGAAATTGAAATTGACCCAATTTATTTTCTTAATGCATGTTTCAGCATGTGTGTGTGTATATATATATATATATATATATATATATATATATATATATATATATATATATCTTTTTTTTGACCTTGCAATCTTTATTTAAAATCTTCCTGTCAAATCTTCCTGCGATATAACACTCTTCTCTCCACTGATGTATGAAAATACATCACAATATGGAAGTCAGTTGCAACTTCCGCTTCCTGATGACATTATGATCTGCATTATGACTATATATATATATATATATATATATATATATATATATATACAAAATTGTACAATTTGTATATTTTTTTTTTTTACATTTTGTATTACGTTTATTGTGGTATTAATTATTGTACTGCCTTTAATTTATGCAAATTAAAAAAAATGTTTTACAATCTAATGAGAATCACCATTGTAAATAGTAAAATATATATTTAAAAAATAAGTTGTATGAACACATTACGGTAATACTGAACTTTAAGAAAAAGTTTCTTTATGCACAATATAATTTATTTATTTTTCTTTCATTTTTATTACTTCATTATCTTACATATATTACTTGTGCTTTTGCTTGTGTTACTATAAATCCAAACTAGAAGTAATACAAGAGCTTTTGTATGATTAGAGAAGACTGGGTCTGTTGACAAGTAATGAAAGAGCACCGAAGCACAGTCCTTAATAAATTCAGCTAGTGCACAATCATTTGGCTATTAAACATGTACATTTATTTTGTAATCCTCAAAAATCTACCACAAGTGGAGGTTTTGTGAGTGATTATGTGTATGCCTGTTTGTTTTGGCAGTGTTTGAGGGTTCACACTAGCAGGCAGGGCTGATTGCAGTAATGGTGTCTCTGGTGTGAAAGCGACGGCAGCAGCAGAAAAGGCAGCCTGTAGAGCCGCACACATGCTTAAATAACTGGAAGTAATTTGATTATTCTACTCTTCCAGTTGAGCGCCGAGGCTCTTTGACACTATGTGAGGCTGGAGCGTTTGAGAGGCCAAAGAGAGCATAGCTTGTGTGTATTTACATGTGATCCTGCAGCAGTACAAATACAGGGGAGTGGACAGGCTCCAAAACTGACACAATAAGCACTAAATGCAAGTACAAATTGGCTTTGGCGAGTACATAAAACAATTTGACCATCTGTCAGGTAACTTCTTTTAGAATTGTAAAAAAATATTGCCCCGTTAAGTAATGCCGGCAATAATTAATGGTCGGTTTATTGTCTCAGCTAACCTGCCGTTTTCAGGTGTGGCAAAAAGTTCAATTTGGACACTGGGTGTGTCTCATTGGTCTGTTGTGTTGGAGTGTGTTTTAGGGAGGTGCATTGAGTGTGTGCCAGGCCTCATGAGATATGAGAGCTGCTTTAGGTTTATCATCCTGTAAAACTAAACTCTTTACCTTATCTGGAGATTATCCAGTCCAGTGAGCATAGCAATAAAAACAGGCCTGAATGAGTCATGACTGGGCAACTTTCCCAATAAATGCTGTGGCCTGTAATATAAGAGACGGTCATGTAGTTCTTCTCACGCATACGTTAATGGACTGCAAAAATGCTGACGTGTTTTCTGTCATTATTGATTGTAGTTGTTGTGTTTTCCATTCCAGAAGTACAGTATTTATTTTATATATTTTAATTTATTTTTCATTTTAATTAAGAATAAATTATATATATCAGCTTTAAATTAATACATGTATTATTTAATAGCAACCAATTATTAATTTTATATGAATAACATTTATTTCATTCATTTTATTTATTTATTTAAATATTTACTATTTATAATTTTAAATGAAGATTTTATTTTATTTTTTTCATTTATTTTTATAATATTAATTTATTTTAGTATTTTATTAATGTTATTAATAATTATATACTAATATTTTATGCATGTGTATCTGACCTACCAAATCTTTTTCACGTTTGTCTTCAAATACGAGACACGTCAAGACATGTCACGTCAGGTTTGTTGAATGATCCCAAGCGTCATTTGTCCTTGCCAGGCACATATTCAAATTGCACAAATGATATTTGAGAGCTAAAGGGCAATTTCAGAAACTTCAGATAGCTTGGAATATAAAGTCATTTAAAAAAGACTTATGGTGCTTCTTAGTCATTTTTGGAGCTTGACAGCCTCTGGTAACCATTCACATGAACATCCTGTCTAGGGCTGCAAACTGACATTGCCGAATTTACTTTTTCTGTGGGATCTGTGATATGAAGAAATACAGGAATACAGGAGTAATTTTGTTGGGGAGTGCAAAATAAACATAAGTAAAAGCAGGAAAATGAATTTTTTTTTACTCCTGAATTTTTTTTTGTTTGTTTGTTTTTTTTGGAGTAGGAACCATCCATTTAGGGCTAAGTGATGGCTGAGTGATTTATTATTATTATTTATTTATTTTTTTTGTGGGTGTTCACACTTTGGTTTACTCTTTACAGGAACTAACACAAAGGCCGCATTCCCTCAATTTTTGACCAATTCAGTATAAAATAATAATAATTGTGATTTTGTGATTATTATTAAATAATATATTTAACAAAATAAGAAATATATTGTAATTGTTGTACTGTAAAAAAGTATATAAATATAATAAATATAAACAATTTTATTTTTTAGTACAAATATAAAATTACAATACTAATATTTACATTTTAGTTTCTTTATTTTTTTTAAACATTAAACCATTGAGTCTGCAAATGGATGTGTGCTGGTTTCAGAGTGAAACTCTGCACTTTACATGCAGGCAGCTCATGTTTCGGGGAAACAGTGTATCATGGGCTGCACGCATGTGGATAAACATGGCCACTCTGGAGCTGTTAGCCCATATATTTATTTAATTAAAGCTAGGGTAGGCATTGGCAATGTTTTTCTTAAATACTTTTTGATATATTGCTTGAAACTCTCTTCACATCCTAATAGCAATCAATAATAGAAGTGGTCTAAATTTAGAAATGTGTGTGTGTGTGTGTGTATATATATACATGTGTATATATATATATAAATGTTTGTCCAATCACTGCATTCGGTCCACTGTAGACACAGTCACTGAACATTGCAAACAAACAGCAGCCATCTTTTACAGTTCCTCCTGAACCAAAACAAAGAGCTTATGCTGTGTTCACTCCATGTCGTAATTACCGCAATTAAGAAATGTCAACCTGTGACACGTTTATATTTATATGGCACTCAAGAACTGTTATACAGACACTAGTTAAGGCATTGAAGTAGTGACAGGACAACTATTTTACACCAGCCAATAAATGCACCTGGTTGGACTATTAAAGGGATAATTGCGCCTGGTTGGCCTATTAAAGGGATAAATGCGCCTGCTTGGCCTATTAAAGCTCGTTATTTTACTTTATAAAGTTTTAAATAAAGATATTTGTCTTACATAAATGCATCAATTCGCTTCAGAAGGTCTTTATTAACCCCCGGAGGCCAGCGGAGTACGTTTTATGATTGATGGATGCACTTTTTGGGCTTCAAAATCTCATCCTCCAATCACTTCAATTATAAAGCTTAGAAGAGCCAGGATGTTTTTAATATAATTCTGATTGTGTCCTAGGATGGCTTGAGGGTGAGTAAATTATGGGGTAATTTTCTTTTTTTGGGGGGCCTAATATCTCCATTTGTGGTCTAAGGAAGCAAAAAAATCATACAGGTTTAGAACGACTTGAAGGTGAGTAAACAATGACGGATATTGCATATTTGTGTGAACTATTCCTTTAATAATCCAATCAGGCGCATTAGTTGTCCTGTCACTACTTGAATGCCTTAAGTAGTTTCTGTATAACAGTTTTTGAGTGCCATTTCAGTGATTCATTTCTATTATCTATTATTCTATTATTTGTTAGTGCAGTTTAACACAGGATTGATAACACACAAGGGAGATGTAAACATGCTTGTCTTCCTCTCCACTGATGCAGATCTACTATACTGGAAAGTATCAGAGCCTCGGTATCAAGCAGGGTGGCCCGTCGGCTGGGAAGTGGGTGGAGCTGCCAATCACCAAGTCGCCAAAGATTGTGCAGTTCTCAGTGGGCCATGATGGCTCCCACGCCCTACTGGTGGCAGAGGATGGGAGCGTCTTCTTCACAGGCTCCGCCAGCAAAGGGGAGGACGGAGAGTCAAGTATGACAGGAATTCTTATCATGTACATACTTGATCTTGGATAATAATGTTTTAGTAAACTGACAATCAACCTCTTATGATGCCGTCTGTATTTAGCAAAGAGCAGGAGACAGCCAAAGCCCTACAAACCCAAGAAGATGATCAAACTCGAGACCAAGACGGCCACCTACACGGCCTGCAACAATGGCAGTAGCAGCATTGTCACTAAAGATGGAGAGCTCTACATGTTTGGCAAGGATGCCATTTACAGCGACAGTACCTGTAAGTGCCTATTAAAGATGGCAGGAAAGAAATGATG
The DNA here is from genome assembly GCF_019924925.1 of Ctenopharyngodon idella. Lineage (NCBI taxonomy): Eukaryota > Metazoa > Chordata > Actinopteri > Cypriniformes > Xenocyprididae > Ctenopharyngodon > Ctenopharyngodon idella. The sequence continues at coordinate 28,628,098 of NC_067228.1, forward strand.
GCATAGCATATTACTCTCTGTAAAGCCATATATCTGTCACCTGTGGGAGAGATTATTTAGAAGCCAGTACATGATCCGCATTCACAAAAGGGGGATATATTTAGAAAACTCTATATTTGGATGTTCAGACTATGTACATAAACTGTTTCTTTTCTTTTTCTTAAGATGGGATTTCAGCCAGCTTAACTTTGCTGATATAGCAAATATTCCTGCAGTTGATGCTCTACATTTAGTCATATTTCTTTTTTAAAAAATCCTGAAGCAGAGTTTCAGGATATGTAAATATTGTCATCCACAATTGGTGCATAGTGATTTGCCTCTTGTTGCATATTCAAATACCAAACTGTGTTTAGCCCCTTTAACCCTTAAATGCATGAATGTTTCACCAATCATTCTTACATATTCGTGTCTTTAGCGACCCAGATCTATATCTAACAAGGATGGATCTCCACCTGTCGCGATAATATAAAACTTCCCTAATATTATAATATCCATTACAGAATAAAATAAAACATATTTTGTTACCTTTTGGAGCTTGGAAGGGTTCATTTTGAGCAGATGTTTTATGCCATCATCACTGTCCCCATCTGAGCTCATTTCCCAGTACATTCAGCAAATGATAGTTTTCAGAATAGGTTTGAGATCGCGAATATGAGCCCATTCGCCATCATCAAGTGACAGTTACACTCATATTTGATTGTATTCATGCTCTGCAGTAAATCGCTGAGCCATGTTTTGCCTATTCTTTCGTTTTCTGTCTGAATGAAACATCACTTTATCATTGTTTATCAGACATTGCCACCTTGTGGAATAAAGGTGAATTGTGCTTATTTCGTCATCAAAGATTCAATTATTGTTGTGCAGAAAAAAAAAAATACGTACACTAATACATACCTCGGGTCGTTAGTGACCCTATACAATTTTTACAAAAAATTAATAGGAAAATAGGTATTCTTTTATAATAGAAAGCAACATAATTACCATTAGTCATTCAAGGTCCAGAAAGGTATTAAAGACATCTTTAAAATAGTCAATGTGACTACAGTGGTTCAACCTTAATGTTATGAAGTGACGAAAATACTTTTTGTGCGCAAAACCAAAACAAAAACAACGACTTTATTCAACAATTTTTTCTCTCAACCCTGTCAGTCTTCTACGCAGTTGATGCAGTGCAGCGGTTCTGTGTTTACGTCAGAACATTATTTTTGTTTTTGTTTTTGTGCACAAAAAGTAATTCTCGTCGCTTCATAACATTAAGGTTGAACCACTGTTGTCACATTGACTATTTTAACTATGTATTTACTACTTTTCTGAACCTTGAATGGCGGTAATTACATTGCTTTCTATGGGGAATAAAAATCCTCTTGGATTTCGTCAAAAATATCTTTGTGTTTCGAAGATGAAAGAAGGTCTTACAGGTTTGGAATGACTCATGAGGGTGAGTACTTAATGATAGAAATTTCATTTTTGGGTGAACCAACCCTTAATTGTGTCCCGCTATATGGCCCACCCCAAGATATGCCGATAGTTTTTATCAAATAAACTGATGAAATGCAGCTGAAGTGTTTCTCAGAGCAACTCTGGAGATGAAGTTCACGTCCTCATATAGTGAGATGGCAGACGCTGAAAACACCACAAGCGCCACTCGTTTGAGTATGTGTAGTAGACAAAATTGTTCCACTTATTCACGCAGAACATATAGAGTTTTGTGCTTTAATATTCAGATTGCTTATATCACGACTCGACTGAGTGTACAACAGTACTTTTGATTTATTCATCTTAATTTTTACAAATTCTGTGACATTTCACATTGTATTGTAAATTCCATTTTCACAACTGGGTTCTGTGATTCTGTCTGGGGCCCTACGTTTAGCAGCAAGTATTTGTGAGAACAGACAGTTTAACAAAATGTACAGATTAATTTGCCTGCCATCTCATTATAATCACAGTTAATACGAAAACATATCATCCTTGACTTTACAGAGGAATTTGCATGTTTAAATTTGCTTTACTTAATTGTTCTGGAAAATCATGGTTGAAATGAGAAAATGTTATGAGAGATTTATTAGTGTGCATGATTCATTTTTTCCCCCCTCCTGTTGTCATTGCAGGTCAGGTGTCAGATCTGAAGGGACACTTTGTAACTCAGGTAGCCATGGGAAAAGCTCACACATGTGTCCTGACCAAGAGCGGGGAGGTGTGGACATTTGGAGTGAACAACAAGGGCCAGTGTGGTCGAGACACTGGAGCCATGAGCCAGGCAGGGAAAGGTGAGAACCGCTTAATTAAATTCAGCAAATACACGTTTTAATCAAGTCTTTGAATATCAAATAAACAAAATCTGTTATAAATATATAATCATATATTTATTTTTATCACGTTATTAGATAGTTTATTAATTAAGTTTAAATTTGTGACTTATTTTAGAAATAATTTCCACACTTAATGTTATTATATTGTTACAACTTTATTATATATATATATATGGACATCCCTGATGTACATAAATGTTTTATAGACAGACAAAGAAATATTCATGCCTGACCGTAACTAACATTTTGAATCTGAACAGTTTGTGTAGTCAGCTGCGTTTGGAAGCATGTTTTTGATATTTGATGTTTTCCTGTCATAGCGTTTGGTGTCGAGAACATGGCCACCGCCATGGATGAGGACTTGGAGGATGAGCTGGATGAGAAGGAGGAGAAATCTATGATGTGTCAGCCAGGCATGCACAAGTGGAAGCTGGACCAGTGTATGGTGTGCACCGTGTGCGGAGACTGCACTGGGTATGGTGCCAGCTGTGTGAGCAGTGGCCGACCTGACAGAGTGCCAGGAGGGTGAGAGAAACCAAACACACACACACACACACACACACACACACACACACACACACACACACACACACACACACACACACACACACACAAATCACATTTATTGACAGCATTTCAAAACAAGAAATTGCCAGGAATACAGTATTTTTTTCATTGTACTAAATGGGCCACAAGGGACATGACTAAAAATATTTGTAATTATTAATTTTTATGCTTATTAATTAAAAAATGCTGGTGTGTGGTGGGCGTTCTGGTGCAGTAAGGCTGCATCATCCAGGTGGATGCTGCACATTGGTGGTGGTTGAGGAGATTTTACTTTCTAATCATTTAATTGTAAAAGTAGAAAAAAAGTGAAAAATGTGCTGAAGTACTGTAACAAGAGTAGTAGTACTTATATTTACTATCACACTCATTTACAGCTATAGCACAGTTTAATGCATCAATGGTAGTCCTTATCCATTTATGTGTCTCTCCTTTGCAGGATTTGTGGCTGTGGCTCTGGTGAGTCGGGCTGTTCGTCGTGTGGCTGCTGTAAGGCTTGTGCCAGAGAGCTGGATGGACAGGAGGCAAGACAGAGAGGAATCTTTGATGCTGTGAAGGAAATGATACCGCTGGACCTGCTCTTAGGTACTGAGGCATCATCCAGTCACATTCAGTACAGCTCCATAGCCATCAAATCATATCCCTTTCCTGTCTGTGAGCCATTTTCATGTCAAATGTTGAACCATACTGTCTGCATGCACTAAATACTCTGATTAGGGAAGGGCAGAATGAAAATTCAACAATTACAAATTAAACAAAAAATTTAGTCACCATAAAATGCAAGTTGCGATAGTCTTTTTCCTTATTGTGATATAAATGCGAGTGAAATGGCTTCTTGAACAAGAAAATATGTAGGGTGAGTCTTAATTTTGTTCATTTCAAATTGATTGGATTGTGAAGAGGAAAGGGAAATTATTTTTATTAAAGATTTGAAGGGCACATTTTAAAATACTTTTGTGCACGGATAAATCATTTATAATAAATACTGCAATATTCCATTTAAAAAATAGAATTGTCAATTTTGATTTCATGGTGACTTTAATAACCATGTGGAAAAAATATATTAATTTAATATTTTAAAATAATAGTTTAATGTTTTTTTTGTCAAGAGGTAAAATAAAATAAAATAAAATGAAATAATGATTAAAAAATATCTGTTGCTAGACACACACAAATAAAAAATGTATTGCAGCATTCATAAAAACTACATTGGTCAATCTCTAATTACTACAATCATGTGGTATACTGTCATACTGTCCAGTCCTAATGGAGATCATTGGTCATTGGCTGCTTTGGCAATGTTGTCTTTGTATATTTGCCTAGTGAAGCAGCACTGTGTGTGTGTGTGTGTGTGTTTGTTTTGTTGGGATCATGTCTCTGCTCTTTCTCTCACTGTCTTGCATTGCATCTCATGCTCATCAATCACCTGCCTGTGTTGTTTCTCGTTTGTCTCCTCCTTTGGCCCCGCCTGTGCTGGACCTGTTATTTTAGCTGTGCCTGTCCCTCCTCCCCCAGGCGTCAATATAGAGGAGCACATCCAGATTCGACAGGAGGAGAAGAGACAGCGCATCAACCGCCGGCACCGGCTAGAGGAGGGTCGAGGTATGACGCCTACATGACCAGAACCCAGAATAAACCCAGACAACCCCGCACGTGTGTGATGCACTATGATGCAGCTTTCCAAATTTTTTGTGAATATATTGAATATTCACAATATATTTGAGAAGAATTTTGTCCACTACCGTTCAAAAGTTTGGGGTTGGTAAGATTATTTATGTTTTTGAAAGAAGTCCCTTATGCTCACCAAGGTTGCATTTATGTGATCAAAAATACATTAAAAACAATAATATTGTTTAATATTATTATTACAGTTGAAAATGACTGTTCTCTATTGTAATATATTTTAAAATATAATTTATTCGTAAGATGGCAAAGCGGCATTATTGAAAGTCTTCTGTGTCACATGATTCTTCAGAAATCATTCTAATATGCTGATTTGGTGCTCAAGAAACATTTCCTATTATTATCAATGTTGAAAACAGTTGTGCTGCTTAATATTTTTGTGGAAACTGATAAATTTTTTCAGGATTATTTGATAAATAGGATGTTCATTGAACAGCATTTATTTGAATAGAAATCTTTTGTAACTTGAAAAATGTCTTTGTTTTTATTTTTGATCAATTTAATGCATCCTTGCTTAATAAAAGTATAAATTTCCTCTAAAAAAAAAAAAAAATCTTACTGACCCTAAACTTTTGAACTGAATATTGAGAAATTCATTAGTGAAAATGGCTGTTGATTCTTTTTTGTGAATCAGGTCCAATTGTGTGTTTCAGAAATTTGAACTGAATTGAAAGTTCTGATTCCTTTTCATCAGTGCTCTTAAATGTAAACACATTTTTCATGTATTAGAAGTCTTTAGTAAAAATATAGATCGATAAATATTGCTGTTTAATGCTATATGTTGGTCTCCCTGGTGTTCATATATCTTGTGTATTTTAACTAGATTTTTTTTTTAAATTTTATTTCTTAAATTACACATTTTAAATTTTACTTGGCAACAATTGATATTTTTTAATCACTCTTTTTAGCTAATTCAGAGCAAATAAATAAACTTTGATACACACACACACACACACACACACATATATATATTATATATATATATATATATATATATATATATTTTTTTTTTTTTATGGCTTTATAAGATTATATATATATATTTCTATTAATGCTTTTAGGTATATTGTCCAGCTCTAATATTTCATATATATATATATAAAAAATGACATGATATGGACCATAATATGCGAATGTTACTAATTTTCCTGCCCAAAAACATCTAATCATAATCCATTCTCCAGTTCACTCTGTCATACACAACCTTGGTTATGAGCACATCATACATTTTCCATACAATTTTCCTCTGGGTTCAAGTATGGAGTATTATTACCTACTCAATAATACTCCAAAGGGACTGATCACCTGAACTATCAGCCTTCTACCTTACGTGTGCTTGTCTCCTCTGGGAGTGGGTTGCTTGTGGAAATTCCCTTCTTGCTTTTGTTTTCATAATGTACCATGTGTTATATACCATGATTTATTTTCCATTTGTGAGATGCTTTTCCCCATGCATGTGAAAGTTTCTCTCTCCCCCCATAGGCCCCCTTGTTTTCCCTGGTCCCCTTTTTATGAACCAGCGTGAGCAGGTGCTAGCAAGAATAAGACCCCTTCAGGCCTTTAAGCTAATGCGGGAGAGACTCAAAGGTACTGCGGTCTTCACTACAGACTCCACCTGGAGCCCCATAATGCCCTTCTGTCTCCCTTCCTTCAACAAACTGTACTTCTACCGCTTTCTCCGGAACCAATAACATCTCTTTCTTCCTCTACCTCTCTGATGAAAGACCTAACTTTACTACCTCTTTTCTCTTCTATCATAATAGTCAATTGGCCATGCGTTGTATGCTGTGCTCAGTGCTTTAAACAGTCAGACCCTGCAGTCAGGTGAAAAATATCAGTGCTAAGGTTTACGATTAAACCAAACAGCTCATTTTTCTTAACTAGACTGGGACTAGAGAATTGTCACTTTGTGGTAATTGTTATTGGGAAAACAGTGGCCAAATTAAAGTATCTTCACTTAAAATAGCACAGGCATTTTTATTTCTGCATGCTGGCTTTTAAGCTATCGTAGTTTTCACAAGGGCTTAAAATAAATCCCAGTGCATGACCAATATAAAAAGAACATTACGTCTTGTAGTTATTTAAAGAAACATTGAAATAATAGCCATGCTGATTCACCATCTGAATGAGTTTTATTTTTTGCCTAATCCAATATCTAGGTCAATATCTGAACTTTTTTATTATTAAAAGAATAGTTCACCACCTAAAAATTCTGTTATTATTTACTCTCTTTCATATCATTCCAAACCTATTTGCTGTTATTATGTTAGTTAAGATTATATTTTCTTATTTTGTCTGCGAGAAAAAGGGAATTTTTCAAGAATTGCATCTCTTTTTCATACAAAGCAGTTTATAGTAGGCCGTTGGAGCGGGAGATCTGTCATCTCCTCCAACATGATTTAGTGCAGCAGTAATCTTTTTTCATCATGGGTGGCAACAAGCGTTAGGGTGCACTACTGCCACCTATCATGTTGGCATGTCAAACAGATACAGTTACTGGATTATTTACCATATTATCATATGTGGAGTATTAACATGAAATCAGTATTTAATTTTTCATAGTTAACATCAATACCGGTATTGTGACACCTCTAGTCCATAGTGACCATATACATATGACTGTATTTTTTTAAATCTCATAATCCATTCAGCATAATCTGAACACTGTTGAAAACAATTATAGCACATCGAGAACCAATGCATCTTTTGAAATTAAACCCGAACCTAAATAAAATTTCATATCTTCTGCAGAGGGGAATATGATCATTATAATTAATAATGAATATTATCTGTTATCCGAGTAAATATTAGTAAATTGTCAATGATTAACCACTGAAATGACAGCATACAAAACTAAAATTTTATTATTATTTCTACCCTTCTTCTTCCCCATGGAATTATTTATCAGATTTATTTAGTTATTATTTATTATTTATTTATTTATTATTATATTTAAAATTTTCAATTATTTATAACATTCACCTCTGCGGCTGTAAATACAGATATCTGACAGGTACAGGTCACTTACAGTGCCACGAAACCTGTCCGAAGATATATTTTATATTATTTTATCAAATATTAGTTAACACGGATTGCACAAAATGGATGGATTCAATACAGGGGCTTTTTAAATATATGGGACTTTTTTTTTTTTTGCCACTTTTAGTGGCATTTTTGCTATGAATCCTGACTTTCTGACCCTGGTCTAGAGATGGTGAATCTGTTATATAAAATGTGTATATTTTTGCATGCATACATTTGTAGAACACAGATTTGCACTTATTTTTACACTGTGTGGTGACACATTTACTTATCTACACTATCTCAATCAGTCTGGAGTGAAAGGAGCCCACTTTTCTTGTTTTCCTTTGTTGAGTTTGTGCTACAAATCAATGCCAAATCTATTTTATTAACCCCTGAGAGAGAGAATTTAAGGTTGTGTACAATCACAACTTCCCGCTCAGTTTATCTCCTCGCCTTTATTCTGTTCCTTCAGTGTCCACGCATGCCAATATTTCAAGTCTTCTCTGTTTTTATCCTTTCCTCTGAGGCACCAGATCATCTCTCTTCCCAGGTCGTTAACAGCCCCCGGCTTCACCTGCTGCTTTAAGACATCCATCTCGTCTCTTTCTGTCCTTGTCTGCCCTTTACCTCATACTCTGTTCTGTGTTACAGATGGCAGCAGTGAACGTGGGGACAAAGATGCCAGTAAGATCACTACATATCCTCCCGGGGCCGTACGCTTCGACTGTGAGCTGCGAGCCGTGCAGGTCAGCTGCGGTTTCCACCACTCAGGTGAGTGAACATCTCTTCTGACCTTGATAGCGTCAAAGGAACCCATTGTTCATGTTCGTTATTTTGGATCAATATTTGATGTTCCTATTTTATGATATAGCAAATATGAATTGAAGTATTATGTCCATTTGTAATGTTAAAGCTGTTTTTTTTTTTGCAGTGGTATTAATGGAGAATGGAGATGTTTACACCTTCGGTTATGGACAACATGGACAACTTGGACATGGAGATGTTAATTCTAGGTAATGAGGTTTTAAAGGGAATACAGTTGTCCAAGGTCAACATTGCAGTGACCTTGACTGTCAAAAAAAAAAAAAAAAAATATATATATATATATATATTTGAATAATAAATTGAAATAAAATTATTTAATTCATATATATATATATATATATATATATATATATTCATTTCTTTTATTTCTTTTATTTATATTTCTTTTTTCTTTTATTGATATTTCTTTTATTATATTTTGTCTTTAATTTATTGTAATTATTTCCTTTTTATTATATATTTTATTTATTTTTCATTGTTTTATTTTTATTTATTTGTTTATTTTATTTATAATATTTGTTAATTTATTTACTTTTTCATTTTTATTTATTTACTTATTTAATATTTTATTTTATTTAATATTTATTTTATTTTAAATATTTATTTATTTTAATAAATTATTAGTTTATTTTATCATTTTTTTAATTGTTCATTTACTTTATTTTTGTTTTTATTTTATTTGTTTTAATGATTTATTTACTTTAATTATTTATTTATTTATCTTAATTGATTGCAAATCAAAATAGATCAACTTATGGCTCCTTTGATTTTATGCACACACACAGGGGCTCTCCCACTTTGGTGCAAGCTCTGCCTGGCCCCAGTACTCAGGTGACAGCAGGCAGTAACCACACTGCAGTGCTTCTCATGGATGGACAGGTCTTCACCTTCGGGAGTTTCTCAGTAAGTTAGCTGTTTCCCCCAACATCAGTCATCAAGTTCAGATCTTTTTATATTGGCCTGATTTTATGTTGGTTGAGAACCTGAAGATATATCTTGTGTTGTCTCAACAGAAAGGACAGTTAGGACGACCCATCCTAGACATGCCCTACTGGAACGCCAAGCCCTCTCCAATGCCCAACATTGGTGCCAAGTACGGCCGAAAGGCAACATGGATTGGTGCCAGCGGTGATCAAACCTTCCTTAGAATCGATGAGGCACTAATCAACTCCCACGTCCTGGCCACCTCCGAGATTTTCGCTAGCAAACACATCATCGGTTTGTTCTCTTGCTTGATTTACTTGTGTGATTTAAAGGGGCTATGCGCTGTCTCCTGTTAAAGTCTCTGATGACTCCCATTCTGGTCTCTCTAGGTTTAGTTCCAACATCTGTATCTGAGCCCCCTCCCTTCAGATGCCTACTGATCAACAAACTGGACGGGAGCTGCCGCACCTTCAATGACTCAGAGCAGGAGGATCTCCAGGGTTTTGGCCTCTGTTTAGACCCTGTCTATGATGTCATCTGGAGGTGAGGTTCATAATAATGACTCCATAATAATGTCATTCAGGTTCCTAAAAACACAATTTCTTAGTGTTTCAGTTGTGATATCAATTGTGATATCTGACAATCAATCATATTTTATGAAAAAATATTGATAAAAAATCTCTAATTAGCTGATATGGTACCAATATATTATGTGCCTCCAATCTTCTTCCAGGTTCCTACCTGCCACACGCGAGATGTGCTGCTATAACGCTGTGATAGCAGATGCCCGTGTGCCCTCTGCTTCGGATATCCAGGCCCTCTGCAGCATCCTGAGTCCTGAACTGGCTCTGCCCTCGGGCTCCCATGCCAGCACCACCCGTTCCCATGGAGCGCTGCATATCCTGGGTACGACAACATCATTCTACCTCAGCTTTACTACTGTTTAATATGCAGTTCACAGCACTTTCTTGTCAAGCATGTTCTCAAAACCTGTCGGGAATGAAGTCACATGATGGCAGAACATTCACCGCTTGCTAGCTGTTTCTCAATGAGTTTAGCTGTACAGGGCTGTTTGACTGACGTTGTCCAAGGAAGTGTGGCAGTCTTTTTGCTTTGTGTCTGACAAATCAAATTTTCTTTGGTCGTTTGAGAATAAGAGACCATTTTACTATGAAAACACACTGTAACTTTCAGAACTTCATCCCTAGTGAAAAAAGAACTTATTAAAACCACTAAAGCTGCAAAACACCATGGTTCTGCAACTTACAGAGTGGTGAATATATTTGAACTTGTGACCACATGTGACTACATCTACATGCCAACTATGCCTACTTGCTATTCAGTCACGGTGAGGTAGTTCAGAGAAATACTGAACAGAAGAACAAATGGAAAGGGTAAATTGCGGTAAAATCAGTCAAACCTTGTGCTGTTTCTGGATGTGTGTAGCACCTACTGCTCTGTAGATCTTTCAGACGGATTCTTAAAGGGATAGTTCACCCAAAAATGAAAATGATCCCATGATTTACTTACCCTCAAACCATCCTAGGTGTATCTTCTTTCACACGAAGACATATATTTAAAAAATCCTGGCTTTTCCAAGCTTTATAATTGGAGTGAATGGTGTGTGGATTATTTTTATGGTGGATGAATGCATTTTTTTTGGGCTTCAAAATCGTGAGCGACATTCACTACCATTATAAATCTTGGAAGAGCCAGGATATTTTTAAATATAACTCAGATTGTGTTCGTCTGAAAGAAGATATACATATACACCTTGGATGGCTTGAAAGTGAGTAAATCATGGGACAGTTTTCATTTTTGGGTGAACTAACCCTTTAAACATTACAAATGAGCGGCTTAAGTTTCTTTTTTATAATCTTTAAAGTACTTTTGGTCTTCTGCGACAGTGACATAAGAGCTGTGAAGTTTTTTTTTTTTTAAACAAGGTATCTGTTATTTGAAGAATTTAGCAGTTTAAAAACTATATTAGTCCAAACAGCAAGCCGCCGTCTGTGAAAGCAAATAGCAGACTGTGTAATTAAACTTTAACTTTCTAATCGTGTAATTCTAAGGGTAATAGAGAAGGTGGAAATGGTCAGAATAAATGAAATTATGACTAAATTGTTTTGATGCAAATAGCATTAATTATAAGTGGACCTCAGGGGAAATAATAATAATAAATAATAAAAAAAAAAATCTCTCTCAGCCCAGTCTTGTAGTAGTAGTGTGTCAGTTGTCCTTTTTCGTTCTGTGTGCAGGTTGTCTCGACACACTGGCTGCGATGCAGGAGCTGAAGATGGGTGTAGCCAGTGCTGAGGAAGAGACTCAGGCTGTGATGAAGGTCTACTCTAAAGAGGACTACAGTGTGGTCAACCGCTTTGAGAGTGAGTCCATCCAAAATCATATATATTTTATGACACTATAGCTGTAACATTTCTAAATACTATTTTAGACTGTTAAGGGGCATTGACATACAGCAACTTGAGTGGAAAAACTGCCGGTAGTCAATCATTTTAATGAGTGTTGCCGATTTCCAGCAGCATAAGCGATTTATTTAATTTTTTAATTAAAATGAAAGGTAAAAATTTGATTGTGATGTTTTGCACTGTTTTGTCTAGGTCATGGAGGAGGCTGGGGTTACTCTGCTCACTCAGTAGAGGCCATCCGCTTCTGTGCCGATGCTGACATCTTGTTAGGGGGTTTAGGTCTTTTTGGTGGCCGAGGGGAGTACACTGCAAAGATCAAGGTCAGGTGCAATCTGAGTGTCTCCTTAGTTTTGACCCTCAGCCCACTGATATTTGATTTGTGATTGAAAGTTGTGATTATGTTTGCAGCTGTTTGAGCTGGGTCCAGATGGAGGAGACCATGAAACTGACGGAGACCTACTGGCTGAGACAGATGTTCTGGCCTATGACTGCGCTGCTCGGTATGACTTCAAATAAGTACCATCCAAAACAATATCACTTAATTATTTCAAGGGTGCTGGTTGAGAAGTGTTCTAGAGAGCAGGATATATGCTATAGTTAGGTATATCCCAAAGTAAGTGTTATTTTAGTATTATTTATATACTATTATAGTATTCATTATTATTTTGAATTAGATTTTACTTTTATATTTTTAGTTTTCATCTTAATTTTTATTTGTTTTTAGTAATTTTAATTTTAGTAATGTGCTTGTAATTTTTTCTTTTATTATTTCAATTTAGCCTCATTTTTATTTCAGATTTAGTTTGTCATTTTAGTATTGCAACTTAAACTCATTTTATTTGTTTAAATTTTTCATCTAATATTCATATTTTATTTTATTTCAGATTTATTTCAGTTAACCAAAACAGGCAAAACATTGCACATTGGCTAGTTTTTAAATTATAGATGTACTGTTTAAAATGAAGACAAATATTATTGTGATCATGATGAGAGTTAAAGGTGCAGTAAGTGATTCCTGAGAAACGCTGTTGAAAGTGGATCAGATCGAGCGCCACAACACACTTGTAGACAATCAGCAGTAGGGGGTGTAAACACTCATGATGGGGGAGGAGAGAGAGTGAGCAAGAGGGAGATTTGAAGAAAGACTGTAGAAAGAGATGGCTGAGAGCCATTACAAAAGAGAAAAGGTCAGAGGAATATCACTGGAGAAAGAAGGGTTATGATCAGGCATTAATATTCTTGTTTTTCTGAAATCACTTACTGCACCATTAATGTGATGAACTACGTCTCTGCTAGAACTGCATACATTGACTAAAAATATTAAAAATACAGCAGTTGATTAAAAGACATGGAGCAAAATGGCTCATAAATACGTAATTAATTGAGATGGTTTGTTTTATGTATGCAGGGAGAAGTACGCCATGATGTTCGATGAGCCTGTGCTGCTGCAGTTGGGCTGGTGGTATGTGGCATGGGCTCGTGTGTCTGGACCCAGCAGTGACTGCGGCTCCCACGGCCAGGCAACCATCACCACTGATGATGGGTACAAACACACTTATTACTGTGATTATGTGATTATTTTAGCATTATAATTCTAGAAGGCAAGGATTATCATCATGAACTCTCTCCTGCAGTGTGGTGTTTCAGTTCAAGAGCTCGAAGAAATCAAACAATGGTACTGATGTGAATGCTGGACAAATACCTCAGCTGCTGTACAGGTACATGAGAAATTTTAGTTTAGTTTTAGTTAGCCCATTACTTTGTATGAGGGTATTATTTCTTTCACATAACCCATTTTGTTCTTATTTTCCAGGTTGCCCTCTAATGATGGTAACACATCCAAAGGAAAGCAGCAGACCAGTGAGCCTGTTCACATCCTCAAGCGTTCTTTCGCCAGGACCGTGTCGGTGGTATGTGTATAAATACATGCTAATTGCTCATGGGCCAATAATGTAAAGCTTTTTTTTCCCCCCAGATCTAATCATTTCTTTGAAAAATACATTTAATGCTATTCATATGGAAAATACAGAGTGCAGGCTGTACATAAAATATTTTATTAGCAGGGTTTTTCCTGGGTCAAAAATGGTCTTCAGTGGCTGCACTCCGTGCATTGAATCTCTCATTGACATTGTGTTTATACTTTGTTGGTTATAATGAAAGGATTTGCGAGTGTGCAGAACTCGCGCTGAACAAAATCTGTTGAGCAGACTCAGACTAACTTAAACACATCTGATTTGCCATTGCATTCACACGTTCAACAGATATGTTTGTAATTGGCTACAAAGCTCAATGCTGCAAAAATACATTGTAAATAGAAACCTTTGATGCTCTTCACAGAGTGCAAACACAAACACTCATGGGAGTGTTTTAAAGTGTTTTAAAGCAGCCGGCTATCAGTGGGTATAGTACTACAGATATTGAACGGCAGATATCTTCACTTTATATGACCAAATAAATCTTTGACGAGGCAAAGATTCATTTTGGTGGCCACCAAAATATTTTTAATGCAGGAAAAACCCTAATTACATTTTATATGGTGGTTACACCACCGGTTACAAGTTACTGAACCCAAGTTTTGTTGAAAATTGCTTTTCAAAAATGTATCAAACTGACAGATTTCTTAGAAATGACAGATTTAAAATGATTGGTGACTAAATTAAAAGCAGTTTTGTATGAAATATTTTTAATATTAAAACAAGATTCTGCCAAATCAAAGTCAGTGTGGTATAACCAACATGTTTGAAGCCGCTTTTTAGGCAAATTGAAAGTAATTTCATAGAGCCCTATGACCAGAAAGTGAAAAAACAAACAAAGGCAGTTTGACAGTTTTTCGACATGGCAAGGTCAAACGGAATAAACGCAAGAAAAATTATATTTGTGAAATGGAACAATATTGAAAATAATAATAAAATTTGTACACCCATGTATAGGGTGTACTGAAAATATTGTATTACTTTTTACTTGATGGTTACACCACTTAAACAAAAATGTAAGCTGTCATAAATACACTATTACTTATCACATTTTTAAGTAGATTATAAGATTTCTTTTTCACCATCTCTGGCATCCTTGTTTGTCATTGATCCTTAAATGTGCTCATGCTGATAGTTTGACCTGCAATTTCCTGAAAAGGAGATGTAAGCAATACTAGCTTGTATTTTCATATAATATCCTTCTGTCTTAAAAGAAATTGGCAAGGAACAGATATACAGAAGCCAATTCGGTTTATACTTTAGTGTATTTAAGAAAATCTCTTGACTATTGGCGCTTTTTTCCAGGCGGCCTAACCGTTTGGTGCAGTCAAACGAACAAGTCAAGTTAATAATAGGTCAGATCCTTGGTTCATTTCCAAGTTGTGTGTGTTTGTTCTTATTCAGGACTGTTTTGAGTCTCTGCTGAGTATCCTGCACTGGAGTTGGACCACGCTGGTGTTGGGAGTGGAGGAACTGAGGGGACTGAAGGGTTTCCAGTTCACAGCCACACTTCTGGACTTGGAGCGCCTGCGGTTTGTGGGCACCTGCTGCCTGCGACTGTTGCGTGTCTACATCTGCGAGATCTTCCCCATTTCTGGTATTATACCTTCTCTGTTTTTTAAAGGATTAGTCCACTCCCCCCCCCCCCAAGATGTCCATGTCCTTTTTTCTTCAGTCGAAAAGAAATTAAGGTCTTTGATGAAAACATTCCAGGATTTTTCTCCTTATAGTGGACTTCAGTTGACCCCAAATGGTTGTAGGTCAGAATTACACTTCAATTGGCCCCAAACGGTTGTAGGTCAAAATTACAGTTTTAGTGCAGCTTCAAAGGGCTTTAAACGATAACAGACGAGGAATAAGGGTCTTATCTAGTGAAACAATCGGTCATTTTCTAAAAAAAAAAAAAATAAAAATGTATATGCTTTGTAAACACAAATGAAGCAAGGGCTTCCGCCATACCATCTTCCATCATACCACCTTCCGTATTCTTCAAAAAGCTTACGCTGTATGTCCTATACCTTCCCTATTCAACTTACGGAATGAATGCGGCGCCAGTTCTGTTTTATATAATTTTTTTTTTTTTTTTTTTTTTTTTTTTTTTTTAGAAAATCGTTTTGCTATCGTTTCGCTAGATAAGACCCTTATTCCTCGTATGCTATCGTTTAAAGCCCTTTGAAGCTGCACTGAAACTGTAATTTTGACCTTCAACCGTTTGGGGCCAATTGAAGTCCACTATAAGGAGAATAATCCAAGAATGTTTTCATCAAAAACTTTAATTTCTTTTTGACTGAAGAAAGAAGGACATGGACATCTTGGATGACATGGGGGTGAGTAAATTATCAGGAAATTTTTATTTGAAAGTGGACTAATCCTTTATGGGATGTTAAAGTGGCATCCCACTAGCTGTTTGTCAGCTGAAAATTGGCTGTAAAATTATCTAATGGGATGCCGACCTAAATTCCTAAATATCTTGAATAAATGATATAACAATCATCTTAATTATCATTTTAAGAGATCTTATATTTGGGGATGGAAAAACAGGAATCGCGATACAGCCTAATGTGAAAAGACTTCAACTTCAAAAGACTACGATTTCATTAAATGAACATGAGCGCTGCACTTTTCAAAATAAAAATGTGGTGCTGTTGCTTATTCTACAGGCTCGTGGTTTCAGAGCACTTCACAGTCAATGAATACCGCACATCTATGCCAATTTTTGATTGTTAATGATCTACTGTTGATGAATTATGACAATGTTAACTTCATGGTGTTTATATTTTAATGTTGTAGATGGTTGTAAAAGTGCATATTTTAGCTCCCTCGTCTTTTTGAATGAGCAGCCGGCAATAGTAAAGCATAGACATTTTATGCTTGAAGGTTTTTTTTCTCCTGGTTATTATTAGTAATTTGGTCACACAAACTGTATAAATAGCATTTAATTCAAAGTAAACTCTTGTAGCTTCTGTCTAGCCTGCCCTGTCACAGGAAGGAAAGACTAAGAACATTATATAACACACACTATTCAATATATAGATTTTACTAGTATCTGTTTTTTACAGTTATATACAGTTTACACACTATAAAGTAGGCCCATAAATAAATACTTAATTATTTAATACAGTTTGAATTAGAAATATTTAAAAACCCAGTGTATGTTTTGTATTATAATAAATTAATTCATTTTGCTTGCAAATGTCTCCTAGTATCTTATTGTACTCCTACATTTTTTAACTTAAGAGCACATGGGCTCCTTGGGGGAAAATGTAGGTGTTAAGCCCTGTTAAATTGATTTAGAGCACTGCTGTGACTCTCTTGACACTGTACTACTAGACCTTGTCACCTGGTCTTATTGTTATACACTGAATCTGTGCTATCACTTCTTGCTGAGTCGTACAGTCGATGTCACAAGTGGAATTCCCTTGAGTTATCAAATGTAATCTACATTGATTGCCAGGGTCTCATGTCACACTAGTCCTTTAAGCACATATAATGAAGAGGAAGACAGCTTTGGGCCAAAGGAATAATCTTGAGCACCTTTGAATGACAGCATACTGTTTGGACTGTTTGTGTCTCTTATCTAGCCAGTACCAAAGCTGTTGTGGAGGAGTCCAGCAAGCTGGCGGAGTGTGTAGGAAAGACACGTAGCCTCTTGAAAAAGATCCTGTCAGAGGGGATGGACAACTGCCTGACCAAGCTGGACAATGACCCGCAGGGATATCTGAGTCAGCCCCTCACGCTGCTGGAGGCCGTGCTGCAGGAGTGCCACAACACCTTCACTGCCTGCTTTCACTCCTTCTACCCCACCCCAGCCCTGCAGTGGGCCTGTCTCTGTGACCTGCTCAACTGCCTGGACCAGGTATCAGAATCATTAGAGATTCTAGAGTTGTAGTTGGAAGTTGCATTTTAAGGTAGGGACACACCAAACCCATGCCAAAGAACTAGCACTGATGAAAGCCGACTGTGTTGTCCTCTCACGTCGCCTGCGTCAGGGTAAAAAAACTGCACGTGAACACACAGAGAGAACTACAGCCGACTGTCAGCCAGCACGCACGTTCTGCGCCTGTGTGTAAAGAGACCTCTGTCTATTTTTTTTCATATGTATTCATAATTCAGAAAGGGAGACCGGCGCTGCAGATACACTGCAGATACGTAAACAAAGCAGCGCGTATTTGAATATCATTAATGATGATCACTTTCTATATTCCACTCGGTTCACGTTAATATTAAACATTTGCCCAGGAACACTATATGATGTAAAATTAGAACAGCTTTCTGTCTGTACCTTCTTGACTTGTTTGCTCACTGCTATTATTCTTGCGCTTCGACTTGTTCACTAAACTGAACAGCCAATCAGAGTTCTCTCTCTCGCCTGACGTCCCGATACCGATTCTACATGCTGAATCGGCCCAAAAAAACCCAACGACATCTGACTAGAGCCAACAATGCAGAACACACCGGGAAAACTTAGTCGGCCGATGCTTAAAAACGGTCCCGATGGCTGATCTTTGGCTTGGTGTGTCCCGAGCTTTAAGGGATAATTCACCCAAAGGGATAGACTCATCCTCATGTCGTTCCAAACATGTTTGACTTTCTTTCTTCTGTGGAACATAGAAGATATTTTGAAGAATGTTGGTAACTAAACAGTTTCAGGTTCCAGTGACTTCCACTGTATGGAAAATACAGTGGAAGTCAGTTTCCCCAAACTGTCTGGGCATCAAAATTCTTCAAAATATTTTCTTTTATGTTCAGCAGAAGAAAGAAAGTGAGTAAATGATTTCAGAATTTTCATTTTTAGGTGGGCTATCCCTTTAAATTAGTAAACGGCTGATGTGGTCTCATTTTTGCCAGTCTATAAATCATATATGGATGAATCTCAGTAAACCCATCAAAAACATTTCCAGGTCATTGTTTCTCTCATCATCAAAAGGGAGAAATAATAAATTATGTTTTGCATAATATATATATATATATATATATATATATATGTATGTATATGTATTACGGGTGGGAGAATCGTTGGAGAATGTATCGCGATTCTCCAACGATTCTGGATCGATTTATGAGAATTGTTTTAGTTTTTAACCAGATGCGCGATGACGCTGAGTGTGCTTTAGAAACACCCTTGTTCTGCTTGCTTCCAATTCCTCACACACATACACCACTCGAACCTTCCGCAAAATAATCATTCATAAAGTTTGGAAAGGTTGAAGCGAATTGCAAAGGACATTTGCGGGCTTCATTGCACAGGATGGCCTGTGGGAGACGCTCTACGAAATGCTCTACAAAGCCATCATTTATGTTGCTTGTAATGCAGTGGACTTATATTTTTAAAATTTGAAACTCAGAAGGCTGCTTTCAAATGCTGACGCGCGCTTTTGTGAAGAGTGCTCGCGCATGCGGCTGTGCGCGACTCCGTGTAAGTGGTTTAATGCACTTGCGTCTAAAAATGGTTTTATGACGCAAAATTAATGTGAACACAGCCAGTTATGTCTTAAGGGATTAAACGGACAGGACAAACCACATTACTTATATTTTAAAAGAGATCCGTGCATGAATGCAGCTTATTAGAGCTCCCGCCGTCAATGTGGTCATAGTAACAATCAAACAACAGTAAAGATGAGAAAGAAAAATCACTCATCAGTTCCTAATGGAAAACGTTAAGATACTTGTAATATGTTTCTTTGCTCCTCCTTTATTATTTGCTATTTGCTTGTATGTTTTGAAGTTACATTTTTCAATTTGTAATTATTTTAAAAAGTAGGCTACTTGTAATTACTTACGTAAGGATATGTAAATGTAAGGATTTTAAGATTTTCAAGTTGGTAAACTAATTAATTTATTAATAAGAAAAAAAGTAGATCAAGATTCCCACCCCTAATATGTATGTGTATATATATGTGTGTGTATGTATGTATGTATATGTATGTATATGTATGCATGTATATATTTTTTTTTTATATATATATATATAAAATTTGGAGGTGAAATGTGACCTAGATATGTTTTTGTGAGAATCACCTCTTTAACTGAGAGGCTTTTTCAGCTGAACCACTTTCAGTTCCCAGCTCTCTCTGCAAATGAGCCACTTGACAGATTTAGGCCTGATAAATTTGAGCTCAAAATATCGCCAATGAAACTCTTAATCAGAAAGATTGTCTACAAAAAACAGCCTCCATATATTTTCTTTTTTTAATTTCTGAGGAGTACAGTTGTTACTTTATTGATATTGGACATATAGTCCGGTTAATTGCATCAAGGCTCTACTAATCATAACATTGACCTTCATGTTGATGTCCAGGACATTCAAGAGGCGAACTTCCGCACGTCGAGCAGCCGTCTGCTGGCTGCGGTGATGTCAGCACTGTGTAACACGTCGGTCAAGCTGACCTCTATCTTGCCCATCGCGTACGACGGTGAGGTGTTGCTGCGCTCCCTCGTCAAGCAGGTCAGCACGGAGAATGACTCTGCCCTCGCTCACCGCTTCCCCCTGCTGGTGGCACACATGGAGAAACTCAGCCACGTGAGTACCATCTTCTGTTCAAATATTCTGTTCAAACATTTTTAAAATTACAGCATTTTATTAATGCTCATCTGCCCCAGCGGTCACAAAATACTCTTTGTCGTGTCTTGATCAGACGGAAGGAAAATCTCATGGGCATGACGACTTTCCGGGAGGTTCTGGAGAAGATGCTCGTCATTGTGGTGCTTCCTGTGAGGAAGAGTCTGAGGAAGGAGGTTGAGCTCTTTTCTCCTCATCTGGTGTCCAACACCTGTGGCCTGCTGGCCAGTATTGTCAGTGAGCTGACCGCCTCTGCTCTCGGCTCTGAGGTTAGAAGGACAAATCTCCTACTTCTCTCTCATTCCTCTCTTCCTCACATACACACACTTGTCCTAGTGTCTTTGTCCGCAGAGCATTCGCCTGCTGCTCTAATTGCATTACAGCCACCAACTGGCCATAAAAAGCATTTAGATGGAGGAAAAAAATCACTGTTTCATGAGATCTTGATGTTCATGAATCTGTATCCGTAGAGCTCCACAGAAAGCTCTGTGCGTTTGTTATTCTGAAAGTTTAAAAGATCCCTGTCCTATGTCCTTTATTTAAAAAAAGTTTATATTAAATGTATAGTTTATAAGGTAAAATTAATGTTTTTTTTCCTGAATCTTCACACATAAATAAAAACATAAGAAGAATAAAATATATATATATATATATATATATATATATATATATATATGTGTGTGTGTGTGTGTGTGTATATATATATATATATATATATATATATATATATAAATATATGTATATAGTCACAGTTCTCATGCAATATGGTGAGGAAGAAAAATCTTACTGAAGATGAAAAGCATGAAATGGTGCAATGTCATGCAAAAGGCATGAAAACAACTAATAATGTGTAAAAACTGAATGGAAATTATCGAACTATCATAAGATATGAGTAATTTACAGCACAAGAGAACTCGGTCAGATAAAGGCTTATTAATGAAAGTTTCTGTCAGAAAAAATGTATGTATAAAAAAAAAAAAATGAAATAAAATAAAAAGGCTTAATAATGTGGAACAACCTCTTTAAGTAAGGTTTCCATTTACCCAAGTAGACCTGGCAAACTACTCAACAAACCTGAGATTGATACCAGTTATCTAAAAAGATATGGGAAATAAAACAAACAAACACTTTCTATGAAAAACTAAAATCTGAATGTTTATTGTACTGGAATCCTATTGATATGTAACTCGCATAATAATTTGGAACCCGTGTATATAATATATAGTTTTTTTTAAAGAAATATTTAAAATGTTTATTATTTTTAAAATATTTACAAAATTATCATATTAATGTAATTATTTATAATATATTTGTTTATTAATATATTTAAGCTTTTCCCCCAGGCCGTTTGGGCCTTGAACAGGACATTTCTGATTTATGTTAATGTATATAATTTCTATTCTGATTTGTGTACAGGTTTTTTTTAGATTGTATTTCTGTTATTCTTATGTTTTATTTATGTGTGGAGAGTGGAAAAAAAAAAGCATTTTACTTGATGTATTATGTATGGTGTGAATTTAAATTTAATATATAATATATTGTAAAATATTTTTAAAAATATTAAAAATATAAAAAATATATTATTTCTAATAAATAAATAAATATATATATATATATATATATAATTTTAATATATAATTAATACAATGGCATGTTACTTTCAGTTATAAACTAAGTTTGATTTGGTATTAGCATTGTTGTAAAAATGGTATGATCATTTTCAATTTAATTTAATTTTAGTACTGAAGTACCTCTATTTTTTTTATTACATATTTTGTAATATGATCAATAATAGTGTGCTACTCCAACTGTTTAAAACATTTTACCATTTTTAAAAGCATTGAATGCTGTAGATTTATTTCCCATAATCAGCATAAAAATGGAAAGTGCACAGATTCCATCTCGCCTGCTCATGCGGGATTGTTGTAGTAAGAAGCTGAGTCATGAGCGCAGGTGTGTCCTCCACAGGACCACAACAAGTCTACTGCAGTCCGTCTCTCTCTCTGATGACTTTGGAAAAGGCCGTTGGCTCATTGCCATGGTAACTGGCATGTCATGCTCTGTTCGAGTATGTTATGGAGACTGTTACAGCTGCTTTGCTTCTCTTTACCTCTATTCATTACCAAAGGTGGAATATAAAGCGTATGTTGGCTAGTAGAGTTACAAAAATGTCGTGTTTCTGCTGTTTGTAATAGCACAGGAAGAGCAGGGTTTTATGTGTTGGTTGTCATGGAGGCTCCTGTTCAATAACAAAAAACATTCTCTCTCAGTTATTCTTATCTGGCCTACTGCCACCTGCTGGAAGAACATGTGAGAGTTCATCTTAAAAGGATAGTTTTTATTTTCAGATGAACTATCCATTTAATGTGTTGCAACTCCAAAACAAACTTAAAATGTAAAAATGCCTCTACACTAAATGTAAATTTTGGTGTACACTTTCTGTCTAAACTTCTTGAATGTTGTTGTGCAGGTGGATGGGCTGAACTCCTTGCACTCAGTGAAGTCCACCCCCAACCGCTTCACTAAGACCAGCCAGGGACGAAGCTGGAACACGGGGAACGGCTCCCCTGATGCCATCTGCTTCACTGTGGACAAGCCAGGGGTGGTGCTGGTGGGTTTCTGTGTGTACGGAGGGGGAGGCATCCATGAATATGAGCTGGAGGTGCTCGCTGATGATGTAAGTTCTTTTCTATATTCATCACCTCATTTTCCCATAATTTACTCACCCTCAAGCCACCCTAGGTGTACGTGACTTTCTTCTTTCAAGTATATTAAAGCTGCAGTCCGTAACTTTTGTTGCTTTAGCGGTTAATAAACAAAACTGCATGCATCTTGCGGAAGAACATTGTAGCCAGAGCTACTTCTCTCTGTTCATGTCTATGACGAGTCATGCAGGTACTGTGCTACTCCGCAGCAGTGGTACGACCCGAATAAGTCTAAAATAGTCAGAATAAAAACACTTATTATAGGTGTACCGTAGTGATTCAGGATAAGACAAAATCACGGTTTGGAAAAAGTATTCATGATGTACTCACTCATTATATAATTATTGTCAATTTTGAGCAAAAGTTACAGACTGCAGCTTTAAATATTATCCTGCTCTCCCAAACTTTGTAATGGCATTGAATAGTGCCATAGAGTTTTTGCGAATCCATCCATCATAGAAGTAATCCATATGACTCCAGTGGGTTAATAAATACAGAAAAATATCCATATTTTAAACATTATAAACTATAATCCGTGAGGGCTTGTGAACGTGCAAATGGTCGTTTCCAAAAGCCAGTGGTTATTGTTTATAAAGTTTTAAATATGGATATTTTTCTGTATTTATTAACCCACTGGAGTCTTATTGAACAAAAACAATTTAGAGTAGTAGGACTTGATTTTGACCATCGAGAATTGATTGGATGGTTGTGATGTCATGTGAGTGACAGGTTGTCTCGTCCTTGCGCCAGTAAACACATCATCGGAGAAGAGATGAGATGTTGCTGCAAGAGGGAGGCACATGAATTAAAAATAATAATAATGTGGTACAGATAAATCATTTATAATAACTACTGCAATAAGGAGGAAAATAAACAAACAATAATTCGCCTGTAAAAAGACAGAGGCTGTGAATGAGGATTTGGGATGAGAAAAAAAGAGATTCCATGTGTAGTCCAGTGGAATAACTTAGGAATATTGTTAAAATCATGGCAGCTCACAAAACAGAATACAAAGCCAACATATGGCTTAATCCAAATTTATGGGCTCACGTTTCTCTCATTCGGGCATGAATCCAAATGGTTCCCTGTGTTTCATCCATGTCCCAATATCCATATAAAACAGCAACCTTCACATGAGTAAAAATGTGTTTGGTGTACCAGCGCAACTGCACATGGCACAGCCTTGCTGTACAACAGACAGTTTAAATTGAGTCGTGTAACTTTGTTTGGTGAACTATGCTTTAGTTTGATGATGAGTAGGCTGCAATGTAAAGTTAGAAAGGCTAGAACTGATATGGTGTGTGCTTACCGTTAATTGTATTACATAAGTTGCTTTGAAATATAAGTTTCAGCCAGTTCCCAGATGATAAAAATGTGACTTATATCCTTATGGTGCCAAGTCGGTTTGGGGCGAACTCTTGGGTGAACCATTCCTGTAAGTTAGATCGTGTGAATGAGTTCTCCCAATGTCTTACCCTGTTGTTTTTCTCTGTGTTCCTGTTCTGTCCATCTGTCCTGTTTTATCAGGCTCAGACGGAGCACCCTGGAGATTCCACCCACTCCCACAGATGGACGTCTCTAGAACTGGTCAAAGGCACTTACAGCACTGACGACTCCCCCAGTGACATTGCTGAGATCCGTCTGGACAAAGCTGTTCCTCTGAAGGTGCTGTGAATTTTACACATGAATCACGCAAAGCATAAACTTCACTTTGGCACAAACTCACTTCCACCCTGTTGCTCTTGCAGGAGAATGTGAAATATGCTGTCCGTCTGCGTAACTATGGCAGCCGCACAGCCAATGGGGATGGAGGCATGACCACCGTACAATGCTCTGATGGAGTTGCCTTCACCTTCAGCACCTGCAGCCTGAGCAGCAATGGCACCAACCAGACCAGAGGCCAGATCCCTCAGATTCTCTATTATAGGTCCATACTATAGACTCTTTTATCTGCCTACAAAATTCCTTCTTTTTTTCTAAAGGATGCAACATCATCTTGACGGCTATTGTTTGTTACAGGAGTGAATATGATGGAGACCTGCAATCACAGCTGTTAAGCAAAGCCAATGAAGAGGACAAGAATTGCAGCCGTGCTCTTTCTGTAGTCAGCGTGGTGGTTCGGGCGGCCAAAGACCTCCTCCACAGGGCCTTTGCTGTGGACGGTGAGGATCATTTCCTTAGGTTTCCCAAAGAGTTTCCCATTTGTTATTGGTTTCACAAAAACAGTCCCAGCTCACCCTCACACCATTTGTTTAGCTAATGTTATTATGATAGAAATAAGCAATTATATTTTGTATAACATATGAACATTTTGCATTATAACATGATTTTCATGATAATTAAGCAAAGCATAACATTACCCTAATGCAAAAAAAATCGTATTCATATAACCGCGATGTTCATAAACATTGTGTTTGTTGATCATGGTAATATTCAGTACATTAATATAAATCTCATTAGATTCATGATTGAGAATAATGGGGATTCCAAAAATCTAAAGTAAACTGCATTACGGTAATGAAAATTGGGGGGAAAATGTCATAAATACATAAAACACAAAATTATGTAAAAATTTCTGTTTTGTTGAGTATCCTCATGAGCACAAAATCCTTTAACAAGGATTAATCTATATTCATTGTAGCTTTAATAAGGATTTAATAAGGATTAATTTGTTTTTTTGAAAGAAATCTATACTTTTATTCAGCAAGGATGCCTTAAATTGATCAAAAGTGACAGTAAAGACATTTATAATGTTACAAATTATTTATTTTTCAAATAAATGCTGTTTTTTCTGAAATTGTTACAGAATCCTGAAAAAAGTATCACTGTTTACATAAAAATATTAAGCAGCACAACTGTTTTCAACTGTGATAATGATAAGAATGTTTCTTGAGCACCAAATCAGCATATTAGAATGATTCTGAAGGATTATGTGACACTGAGGACTGGAGTAATGATGCTGAAATTTCAGCTTTGCATCACGGGAATAAATTACATTTTAAAATGTATTCAAATAGAAAACAGTAATTTTAAATTGTAATAATATTCCATTATATATACATAATTTATTGTTTTATTTATTTAGTCTGTTCGATGTATATTGATTGATGTTACTGATGTCTCTACAGTTGAAGACATTCCTGAACTCCTGAGTTCCTCCAGTCTCTTCTCGATGCTGCTTCCACTTATTTTGGCGTACATTGGTCCTGTGGCTGCATCTGTCCCTAAGGTAAGAGAGTTTTTCTTCGTGGAATTGGCAGCCTTGGATCTTGATGTGATAATGATCAGTCTCCTCCTCTGTTTAGTTTTCTCTCTATACCTTCGTCTAACTGTTTTAAATTTCATCATTTTCTATTAGGCTGCAGTGGAGGTGTTTGGTTTGGTTCAGGAACTTCTTCCGGCTGTTTCTGCCCTGAACCAGAAATATGCACCGCCTGCTTTCAATCCTAACCAATCCACAGACAGCACTACAGGGAACCAGCCGGAGCAGGGCCTATCAGCTTGCACCACCTCTAATCATTATGCTGTCATAGAGAGTGATCACCCCTACAAGCAGGCTGGTGTCACCCAGTACAAGGTACAACATTAGTGTCCACTTCCTGATATTCAACAAAAATTCCATCTGTGGGGTTTATTTTGTTATATGTGGTTTTATTGTTACGTTTTTTATTGTTATGATTGTCCTGTGGTTCTTAAAATGTATAGCACTTTGGTTAACGGACTGTTGTTAGTGCTTAATAAATAAATATATATAAATTGTATTGTATAATTTCATAGTTTAATGCATTTGGGTTTTTGCACTTATGACTTAAGCTAAACTATCAGTTTTACTTTTTCAAAGGACACATTCATTAAAAAACGTAATCCTAATTGCTATCAGCTGCCTAGCACCACCCTGAAAACCACCCAGAATACCCTAGCAACCACAAAGCTTTCAGTACTTCAAAATTTCTTTTCAAACTGGCCAAGTATTCAAACAAAATAAGGCCTCAATAACTTTTTTCAATTTTTTTTTCAACATTTTATGTCTTTGTCAAGCTAACATTCAGAGCTTGTCTTGACAAAAATTCATTTTCTTGTTACAGATTGAGATGCAGTATGACTAGTGTACCTACAAAATCACATTTCCATGCTCTGGATTTTCAGGTTTCCTTCCCAGACTGCGTTCGCTGGATGACCGTTGAGTTTGATCCTCAGTGTGGCACGGCGCAGCCAGAAGATGTCCTCCGTCTCCTGATCCCCAGCCGATCGATGCACTTCTCTGGGCTCGGCTCCAAATCTCTGGCTCACGAGACCATCAACAGCTGGACCGAGCTCAAGAAGTTCTCTGGCTCCACTGGCTGGCCCACCGCTGTCTTAGTGCTGCCAGGTAACGGTGATGTCCTCTTCCACCAAGCTTTATAAATATTTACTTTATGCCTTCATGCTGATTAAGGTGCTGTTGATGTGGGCTGCAGTCAGTATTTGTAGATCTTTACTAATTAAAAAGCAGACATTTATTGAGATGTTTACTTAACACCACTTCCAGGAACTTGAGTGAGACTCTCAACAGATAAATCTTTTATATGTGGTCCCACAGAGGTTTTATAAACACCACATTTCAACAGGAAGATTGTAGGGTTGTTTACAGAATATTATCTCTGTGAGGACTGTGATTATATGGGCAGCTGCCATCTTATTATTATTCAAAATGAGTTATGCTACACTGGCTTACACATTAACTCATTTCCATTTCCTAATGCAAGGTAACGAAGCCCAGTTCTCCTTGGAAACTGCATCAGATTACGTGAAAGATGAGAAAGCCTGTTTCTACGGATTCAAATGCGTTGCTGTCGGTTATGAGTTTAACCCTGGTGCTGATGAGGTATGACATTTCTTCTTGCAAAACAATATGGATGTGTCTTAAACCTGAGCTCGATGTTTGAAATGTTTGAGGAGCCCATTTTACCTCGCTTGTAAAACAAGTGTCCCTGCACTCATAAATGACACATAATAATTTGCATGTCAACATTTATAGGAATATTTAGAAGAAACATGAACAGCTCTGTTGTTCATACAAGCATGTAGGGCTGGGTTGAACATATTGATTTCTCGATTTTAGCCTATGCTGTTTTCTGTTGATCTGTTAACAAAACTTCACTAAATATTATTTGTAGCGCACCTCCCTTCCAATAATCGCAGTAAGCTTTGTGCCTTGTTGCTTTTGATATGGAACAGTCCGAGCTTCCATATTCTGTACATTTTAATATTAAAATTCAAACAATAAATACAGTTTTAGCGCTATTTAATGTGTTGTGACAAATCACTGTAGCGCCTCAGTTCAAGAGAAGTGGCAGTGCTGAGCACGCATGAACCGATCAACTCTTCCTCTTTATTACTAGTTAAAATAATAAAATACTAGCAAGAAATAAACATGAATGAACATCATCAGGTATGCTGAAAGATACAACTTAATGAAATGTATCGTGTCATAGTGTTTCAATGGCAGAAAGACATCAATCACATGGTCCTAAGTATTCAGACCCTTTGCTGTGACACTCATATATTTAACTCAGGTGCTGTCCATTTCTTCTGATCATCCTTGAGATGGTTCTACACCTTCATTTGAGTCCTGCTGTGTTTGATTATACTGATTGGACTTGATTAGGAAAGCCACACACCTGTCTATATAAGACCTTACAGCTCACAGTGCATGTCAGAGCAAATGAGAATCATGAGGTCAAAGGAACTGCCTGAAGAGCTCAGAGACAGAATTGTGGCAAGGCACAGATCTGGCCAAGGTTACAAAAAAATTTCTGCTGCACTTAAGGTTCCTAAGAGCACAGTGGCCTCCATAATCCTTAAATGGAAGATGTTTGGGACGACCAGAACCCTTCCTAGAGCTGGCCGTCCGGCCAAACTGAGCTATCGGGGGAGAAGAGCCTTGGTGAGAGAGGTAAAGAAGAACCCAAAGATCACTGTGGCTGAGCTCCAGAGATGCAGTCAGGAGATGGGAGAAAGTTGTAGAAAGTCAACCATCACTGCAGTCCTCTACCAGTCGGGGCTTTATGGCAGAGTGGCCCGACGGAAGTCTCTCCTCAGTGCAAGACACATGAAAGCCTGCATGGAGTTTGCTAAGATGGTGAGAAATAAGATTCTCTGGTCTGATGAGACCAAGATAGAACTTTTTGGCCTTAATTCTAAGCGGTATGAGTGGAGAAAACCAGGCACTGCTCATCACCTGTCCAATACAGTCCCAACAGTGAAGCATGGTGGTGGCAGCATCATGCTGTGGGGGTGTTTTTCAGCTGCAGGGACAGGACGACTGGTTGCAATCGAGGGAAAGATGAATGAGGCCAAGTACAGGGATATCCTGGACGAAAACCTTCTCCAGAGTGCTCAGGACCTCAGACTGGGCCGAAGGTTTACCTTCCAACAAGACAATGACCCTAAGCACACAGCTAAAATAACGAAGGAGTGGCTTTACAACAACTCCGTGACTGTTCTTGAATGGCCCAGCCAGAGCCCTGACTTAAACCCAATTGAGCATCTCTGGAGAGACCTAAAAATGGCTGTCCACCAATGTTTACCATCCAACCTGACAGAACTGGAAAGGATCTGCAAGGAGGAATGGCAGAGGATCCCCAAATCCAGGTGTGAAAAACTTGTTGCATCTTTCCCAAAAAGACTCATGGCTGTATTAGATCAAAAGGGTGCTTCTACTAAATACTAAGCAAAGGGTCTGAATACTTAGGACCATGTGATATTTCAGTTTTTCTTTTTTAATAAATCTGCAAAAATGTCAACAATTCTGTGTTTTTCTGTCAATATGGGGTGCTGTGTGTACATTAATGAGGGAAAAAAATGAACTTAAATGATTTTAGCAAATGGCTGCAATATAACAAAGAGTGAAAAATTTAAGGGGGTCTGAATACTTTCCGTACCCACTGTACATATTCATTATATTTTTTCTTAACCTGTGTAGTGATTTATGGTCTTAAATATTAATATTTTGGCCCGGTTTCATAGACAGGGCTTAGCCTAAGCCAGGATTAGGCCTTAGTTCAATTAGGATATTTAAGTAACTTTTAATATATGTGCATCTTAAGACAAAACAATATTTAAGTAACTTTTTATATATGTGCATCTTAAGACAAAACAATGGCACTGACATATTTTAAGATATGTCAGTACAAGTTGCTTTCAGTTGAAACAGCTCAAACATGCATTTTAGTCTAGGACTAGCTTAAGCCTTGTCTGTGAAACCGGGGGATTGAGTTTTTGGTCACACGTCACCTAAGGTGTGTGTGAGAGCGTCAGATGATTCCTTCCTATATTACGGGGCACCAGTCAAGGAATTTCACCTTGACAATAAAGAACAATCACGGAAGATTGTTGACTGAATTAGAATTAAATGAATTGGAGGGGGAAGGTTTACTCGCGAGAGTAAAACCTTGGTCGTGCTGTTGTCCCTTCCCTCGTCAGGTCAGAAACTCAGAACAAGGGGGTGTCCACTTGGGAAAGCTTTTATTCCTTCCTGTCGGGGAGGGGATTACTAATTCCCGCCTTTCTTACTGTGGTGATGTGATTGGGTCGTAGCATTCCAAGTGTTCACCCGTCACGTCCCACCTTTCCATCCTGTGGAGCTTGTTGCAATGTCCCAAAATACACAGTTAAATAAAACGGTGTCTTTAGGACCTTGGAAATGCGTTATTTCTTTTCAAAACTTTTCTCAAAGTCTTTGTGGCAGTGTTCTGAACTCATAGAGTCCAAACTTGATGTAAAATGGTTGAGGTATTACCCAGATGTCCATTTCTGTGTCAGTGGGTGAGATTACATTGGCTGTTATTCCAGGTGCGTTTTCCACTGTGTGTGCACAGTTCCCTGGATGAATAAGGAGACGTACAGGACATGTTCCTTATAGTTTTTTGTCTATTTTTGTGGTTTTAAGCCAAAGTATGTATATAAATTGTCTTTCTCTAGGAGTATTTCTTTGTTCTTGCTGTGTTTTAGCCAGAACCGTTATTGTGGCTCTGGGGAGTTTATGGTCGTTCACACCTTGGTCTCAGGCATGGAAGGCTGAGGTGAACAAAGGCAACTCATGATGAGATTAGCCTGTGATCAGTGGGTCATTGAAGTCATCACCGCTCTGGTGGTCCTGATTACAATGGTCCTTTAGTTGTCGTTGTGGGTCCTATCAAATCCTTCTGTCTTCTTAATCACAGTGGGACAAATGGACTCGTGTTGTGAAGTGGGAACCTCTGGTGCCATCATGTCTGCTGTTCACTACACCTGTTAAGAAATCAAAATTTAATGCATGTGAATCGAAATCGAATTGATTGATGAAACTTGTGTCAGTACCCAGCCCTACAAGCATTTATATTGAACTGTGTGAACCATTTTAGCTTGGACATCCTAAATAAAAATTATTTTGTGTCTACCACCACTGGTGTCTCCTTTATGCGTTGTTTTGGAGCAGAGAAAGGATTAGTGATTCATACTGCACATGTATTTGAGACATTTGTCATGTGGCTGTGGTTTCAGGGAATAATTCAGCTGGAGAAGGAATTGGCCTATTTAGGAAGTATGTGTGCAGCTGCACTCATGAAAAAGGATCTTGCCCTACCCATAGGTAAGAATGACTGCTGCTTACCGGTGTTGGAGAAGATACAGTAGAAACTGGAATGTGCCATGCTATAAGATCCTCATAATTTAAAGCAGTTAAAGCAGCTAACTAACATAATCTGAATTTGCTAACTACAGTGGGCGATACTTAAGGGGCGATATTTTTTTAAAACATACACTACCATACCAAAGTTTGGGGTCAGTAAGATTTTTTTGTTTTTTGAAGAAAAGTAATACATTTTTCCAGCAAGGTCACATTAAATTGATCAGAAGTGATAGTAAAGACATTTATAATGTTTTCTATATGATTTTTCAAATAAATGCTGCTCTCTGGAACTTTCTATTCATCAAATAATCCTGGAAAAAGTGCATCACAGTTTTCACAAGTGTTTTGATAATAACATTACAATAAAAACATTGATAATAAGAATTTTAATTTAACTAAATATTTTGTTTAAAAATATTTAGTTTAAAAATCAGTTTATTTATGTGAACCTTCTGAGTGAACTAATTCACTAGAATGAACCAAAATGTTTAAAGTTGCTTGATTATTGCCTCCGCTTACTGTAAGGCATAAAACAATTTAACATTTACAGTAAACAGCAATTTTGTGTTTTGTCATGATACACTAACACATGTTAAAAAGCAGCTTGTTACTGGAAAAGATGCACTGTTACACTAAGTTAGTACCTCCCCAACACTATTTCTATTATTGGTGGCACTGATAAAATCATAAGCAAGAACTTCCTGTCTTTTTTTTTTTTTTATCTGATTGTCTGGATTATTCACCATCCTACAGGGAATGAACTGGAGGAGGATTTGGAGATTTTAGAGGAAGCCTCACTCCAGGTACTAAATTAGAAATAGTTTTGTTGTGTGTGAGTGCTGCACATCATCAGAATGTGCTCTAAACATGTGTTTGTGTTGAGCAGGTGTGTAAAGCCCACTCAGGGCTCCTGGGAAAAGGACTGGCCCTCTCTCACTCTCCCACCATCCTAGAGGCACTGGAGGGGAACCTGCCACTGCACCTGCAGACTAACGAACACTCCTTCCTAGAGGACTTCATTACCTGCGTGCAGAACTCCAGCGGTGGGCGGCTTGCCAGGTCTGTATCAAACATTTTACAGCTCCCTTTATTCACAAAGAATATGTACTTTATGGGTCTTTTGATAACTTAAAGCCCTCATCCAAGCATCTTTACCATTCTACTTTCAGGTGGCTTCAGCCAGACTCCTACGCAGACCCTCAGAAGACCTCACTCATTCTGAACAAAGACGACATCCGCTGTGGCTGGCCCACTACTGTTGTGGTGCAGACCAAAGACCAATATGGAGATGTTGTGCATGTGCCAAACATGAAGGTTAGCATCTTTCTGAATCAAATGGTGTGTTATGAAACTGGCACATCTAATCGCCTATGATCTGTGTTGTAGGTTGAAGTCAAGGCTGTTCCTGTCTCTCAGAAGAAGTCCATCCAGCAGGAGAACATGAAGAAACTGCAGCGTTTGCCAGGCAGCTCTTCTAATTCTGCATCAGGAACTGATCTCACCTTTGGTGGCCACCCAGCACCCAAACTGGAAGCGACATACGAACCCATGATCATCAAAGAAGCACGTTATATCGCCATCACCATGATGAAGGTTCCTCTCATCTATTGATTTGATAATTATAGTGGACTCGAACATTATTTGGACTAGGGCTGCCCAATTAATCAAAATAAAACCGAAGTCACAATATCCCCTCCATGCAGCCTTAATTTGTACACTTAAGTCACATTTAAAGTAACAATGTAACAGAAGTTGTGACCGATCTTCTTCCATATTTTTATATATGTCAGAGTGTAACAGATTATGAAAAAAGAAGAAAATGTGGGGCAGGAATTTAATTCTATCCATTCAGTTGTTGATTGGATTTTGAGAGGTAAAAAAATGAATGTGAATTTGCAGTTTATTTTAGATGGGCTGGGCTTAAAGGGGTAGTTGACCCAAAAATGAAAATTCTGTCATCATTTATTCACCCTAAAGTTGTTCCAAACCTGTATGAGTTTCTTTCTTCTGTTGAACACAAAAGAAGATATTTTAAATAATGTTGGTAAGCAGACAGTTGACGGTAGCCAATGACTTCCTTAGTATTTTTTTCCATACTATGAAGTAATGGCTACCGTCAACTGTCTGGTTACCAACATTCTTCAAAATAACTTCTTTTGTGTTCAGCTGAAGAAAGAAACTCATACAGACTTGGAACAACTTGAGGGTGAGTAAAGTGATGACAAAATTTCCATTTTTGGAAACTATCCCTTTAAGTGGCATAAATGATTGGAGAAGTCCTGTATACACCACCAGAGAGAAGTCTGTCATTTCACTGGAAGATCCAGTTATGACATTTTGATTAAACAGTACAAGATCAAAAAATGGAAAAATAAAACGTATGCATGGATGAATCATTCACAGTAAGATCAATAAGATGCATTTACAAAATATATAGGGTAAATTTTCATTGGATCATGACTTCAAAATGTGTAAATGTCATTGCATTAGATGGTTTAATATATTGAATATTTTAAGTTTTTCTTACACTGTCACTTACTGTCTTTATTTTTTGTCCAGGCATATGAAAATTATTCCTTTGAAGAGCTTCGCTTTGCCTCACCGACACCAAAGAGGTTCAAAGACTACCTTCCTATCTGTCAGATACATATTTCAGTCAACATTCAAGTGTAAGAACAGGTTTCAGGTTGGGTTTGTCTGCTTTTTACTCAGGCCCAGTGAGAACATGCTTATCCGGGCCAACACAGACGGCACATACAGCGCTAACTGGACCCCTGGTGCGGTTGGACTTTACACCATTCATGTGACCATTGATGGCATTGAGATCGGTAACTGCATTTGAGGTTTTATCAAAGCTTTGTATTAGAGCACTTCATTATAGAAATATTTAAGGAGAGTGTCCAAAGTGGATTGTGTATTTTGCTAGTGTTCAAATAGATTCTCTACATCAGCACTTTTTTTCTTGAAAATGTAAAGAATTGTGTTTACATAATAAAATACGATTTATTGTGTGGAGCCCCTAAAGGGACATAGTGATGGAAAAAATATGAGATGGGAGGAAAAAAAATGTCAATGGAAAAATTATATGTATTCTCTCGCAAATGTTTGCTTTCCCCTGAGAAACTGCGTTTCTCGACACAAAGTTTTTTGCGAGGAAATGCAAAGGTTTTGCGAGTGAACACAAAGTTTCTTGTGGGAGCTCAAAACTTTGGTGAGAGAACGTAAAAGCATTGTCATTTTTTTTTGTCTCTTTAGGTACTATAATTATCGTACATAAAGTACTTGCTGTTTTGAAACAGTGTGATTTGAGTTTAACTGTTGATATTATAGAGCTCATGAGTCATGAAATGTTTTTTTGACTGAATAATATTTGCTTAGATGCTGGTTTGGAGGTCGAAGTCAAAGACCCACCCAAAGGAATGATCCCTCCTGGCACACAGATGGTCAAACCCAAAGCTGAACCTCAACCTAGCAAGGTGAGTTCCTGAGTTAAGCAGTTAAAGAAGTGCTGAGATGACTACTCAGTCAGATGTATCCGGTCCAGCCACTTCAGTCGTTCATTTTACACTCAAAAGTTTGGGGTCGGTAAAATATTTTGTGTTTCTGAAAGAAGTCTCACCAAAGCTGCATTTATTTGATCAAAAATACTGTAAAATGACACATGATCCTTCAGAAATCAGTCTAATATGATGATTTGGTGCTCAAGAAACTTTTCTTATTAATTTTGATAACAGTTGTGCTTCTCAATATTTTTGTGGAAACCAGGATACTTTTTTTCTGGATTCTCTGTAGAACAGAACATTTATTTGAAACATAAAATTATGAATATTTGCTTTGAAAGTCATAAATTTATTAGCAAACATGTCTATGAACCTTGTATATTATTTGGGTCCAAACCACGCTTGCTTTATCAAGCTGCATGTTGCTAGGTAATGGCTATGAAGGGACAGAGATGCTTGCATCTTTTTTTTTTTTTTTTTTTTTTTTTTTTATAAATCTTTGGTTTTGCTTCCAAAGCCTCGGCACATAACGGGACTTGCGTCTGTCTGCTGCGAATGTACTGCAAAAATGTACTGCAGAAATAAGATTTTTATTCTCTCTGCTTGCAGTGTGCCAGTCACGCTTGCCAGGAAAGTGACACAAAGTTTTGTGTATTGAATAAAACTTTGCGATTTAGTATGATTGCACTCATATTAGCAGTGAACCATACCACAGACCACCCTCTTTAGGCAGACTCTGGTATGGTTCGTGGGTGCACAACTGAGATCTGAAAACAGAGTTCACATCATCCAAATAAACCCAGGTGTGCACGGTACTAGTGTGAAGACACCCTTACTTTCCTTCAAAAAAATAAAAATAAAAAAATAAATACTGACCCCAAACTTTTGAACGGTAGTGTATATGTTCACTACTGGACTGTCATTCTCTGGAAATGGTGACCAAAAATGTTTTGATGCAGATAGTATACGATTACAGCAGGGCCGTAACCACCATAGACATTGAGGGGGACAAGTCCCCCCCAATAATTAGAAATGGCCAAATCGTCCCCCCCCAATATTTGAAATTCTTGCACTGCTCTGCTGCACTTCATTACGCAGCACTCTGCATGTTGTTAGGATGACAAAAAAGGTTTATAAGTTACATTTTTAGTCTGGTCTGCCTCAGCGGTCTAAGAACGCTCGTCAGTGTCAAAATGATTGAGATGGCCAATAAAATTATAAAGTTGGCGGGGTTTACGTTTTCTTTTTTTTCACGTACACACAGTCTTCACAGCACAGACGGGCGCGTCAATTGATCGCTTAACGCCGTTGCGGAGGTTTTTTTTTTTCTGGTAAGATCACAAAACAAATGCACACCGAACAAACGTGTCCCTGCTCTTGATATACAACCATTGATGGACATCTTTGATTTTAATGAGGAAAAAAAAAAAAAACTACGCGAGGGCGGGTTGGAACATGCAACCTTTGATACTGTTAACAAAAATTCTACCACTAGATCACTAGGGATTTCAAATGTTCATTGCGGATCGATGTATTTATTCGCTAAATTGAAGAATCTCGGAACTAACAATATATTGTATTATGAAACTATCACATTAAACATGATTTCTTAGTGTACTATTGAAATTGATTTCTGGACATCGTAATGTTATTTTATTTCTACAATTGTTATTGTACATATCTGATATAGCATTGTATTAACAGCAATTTCGTTCACTGTTTTGTTTCTTTATGCTTTTTATTAAAAAAAAACAACAACAAAAAAAAAGGTCCCCCCCAATGTTCAAGACATGGTTACGGCCTTGGATTACAGCATTTATTTTATGAAGATTATTTGTGATGTTAAATACTATCTGGAGGTTGACGTTCTGTGGCTTGACAAGCTATAATCAATCAAAAAGTATTTTAAACAGCATTTTATTTATTATTTTATAATTATTTAATAAGTATTCATGTTTTATAATTATTATACACACAGCTTTTATGAGCTTGTATTACTTGAGGGACCACATGGACTAAGTTAAATATTTTTTGGTACTTTTTTCTTTTTATTTTTAAAGACAGTTAGTATAGAGGCTAGAGACTGTTGGTGTAAATAGCTGTGTGGTGTCAGAGCTGTTTATATACAAGTGCAAATAGTGCCACTGTTTATTTCTTTACCGTATATTTCTTTACTGTGTCTTGAACTGGGAAACAAGCAACACAACTGCGCAAAAATCAAATGTCTTTCCTGCTCTTTGCTGCTGATTGTCTCACAGCTCATTGGATGGACTGACGTTTCTCTCATCTGACAGGATGTGTGGGTTCTGTTCTCTCTCTGCTGTGAATCCTTGCTCTCTGAATGCAGCTTTCTGCCATCTTCTCATCTGTCTCACTGTCTCCGTCTCTCCCCCTCTGCTTCTCTCAGGTGCGCAAATTTGTGGCCAAGGACAGCGCAGGGCTGCGCGTGCGTAGTCACCCTTCTCTGCAGAGCGAACAAATAGGCATAGTCCAAGTCAATGGCACCATCACATTCATTGACGAGGTAAAGCGCTCTAGAATAGGGCCAAAATGTTCTGTATTTAAGTCCTTTTCTGTTTTCTCTTCCTTTAATCAGTGAACATAATTATGAGTGATTAATGGATTGTTTCTGTTTTAAAACAAAAGGCTTTTAAAACAATTTCTGCATCTTTCTGAGCTTTCAAATTTACTTTTGATTTGGTCAGAAGCATTTTTTTTTGCCTATCCTTTGCTTCATTTACATGCAGGAGACTTTGAGGCTGTAGTTAAAGCTCATATAAGAACTATCTTTCCCAGCACATCGTTGCATGCCAATCACTGATACTCCTATAAGATCCAACCTCACATCCTCAAAGCTGTCGGTTGCATTAAAGGCCCTTTCACATGAACCAGCAGTGCATTAAACTCTATGGAGAGAAGCGTCAGCATTTCGCTCACCCATTTGCCATTGATCTTTTACCTAATTGGAAAAATTGCATGACGTTTGCATGGCAGGTCAAACTGGATATAAAAAACCCTACCAGTCAAAATTTTGGACATACTTGACTGTATTTATATTTAATTTCACAGATTACTTTACTTACATTTATCTTATTAATATTTTTAATTATATTATATCTTAAAAGGACAGTTCACCCAAAAATGAAAATTCTTTCATCATTTGCTCACCCTCAAGTTGTTCCAAACCTGTATGAGTTTCTTTCTTCAGTTGTACATAAAGGAAGATATTTTGAAGAATGTTTGTAACCAAAAAGTTGCTGAACCCCATTTATTTCCATAGTAGGAAAAAATACTATGAAAGTCAGGCTACGTCCACACGAAGCCAGAGCTTACCCTATCCGATCTTTTTTTTTCCCCCTCGTCTCAAGAAATATCTGTGTACATACGAAACCACTGAAACGACTCAAAACGATGTAGTATACATGCCAGATCAGTATGTGGCGCTGTAATTCTGCAATAGAGATACACTAAAAACAAAGAATAAGACTTGGAGCATGCGCATAAACCTTGCGCGCTGTATACAAACTTTAGTAAAGCTTTGAAATAAAGCTTTATTTTAATAAAGCTTTAGACTCGTTAGCTTCTGCAGCACGAACACAAGCATGTAGTACGCTATTATTGTTGTTGTTGCTGTTTTGTGCTGTTAGCGGTGACTGACTAGGGTCGACACGTGGGGTGATGACATCATTGTTTCACAAAATATACGGATTGGCTGTACACACGAAAACGCAAATGGCGTCGTTTTCAGATTTATCCACTCTGGGACCTGGTTTCAATAAAAAATAGCGGTTTCACCTTCTGAAAACGTCGGATCCGTCTGGACGAAATGCCTATACGATACAAAATTTTTGCGTATACAGCTAAACTCGTCTCCGTGTGGACGGGGCCTCAGTGGGGACCAGAAAATTTTTGGTTACCCACATTCTTCAAAATATCTTCTTTTGTGTTCAGCACAGGAAATAAATTAATACAAGTTTGGAACAACTGAGGGTGAGTAAATGATTAACGAATTTTCATTTTTGGGTGAACTGTCCCTTTAATATCGGTTATCTGTTATTTTTACATTTATATACACTACCGTTTAAAGTTTGGTCCATAATATTTTCTTTGTTTATGAAAGAAGGCACACCAAGGCTAGATTTATTTGATCAAAACTACAGTAAAAACAGTAATATATATGATATATAAAATATTATATAATTTTAATTTCAGGATTCTTTGATAAATGTAAAGTTAAGAAAAAAAAAAAACATTTATTTGAAATAGAAATCTTTCATAACATTGTTATTGTTGTGCATATGTTGTTACTGTGAATTTTGATCAAGTTAATATATTCTTAGTAATTAAAAGTATTAATTACAGAAAAAAAAATCGTACTTTCACCAAAATTTTGAACGGTAGTGTATCATGTATTAATTATTTATATAATATAGTATCATATCTAAAGAACTATGTTTAATGCTTAAAATTAGTTTTGCTGATTAATTGCTTTGCAAAACTAAGATGACCTCTTTTTTTAATGGATGAGTTGGAGGGGATAGTAAATGAAAATCAAGTGGATATAGAATTGTATTTAATTTCTTTAAATATTTGGACATATATGTTTAAACTTTTGAGTGGTAGTGTTGACTTCCTGCTTTCTTGCTAAATGGCAAATCCGTAGAATTACCCTTCGATGACATGGCAGCACGCTTCACATGCTCAAAGTGGCGCGTAACGCTTGCGCTGAGCAGTGTCTTGAAGCCCCAACAAAAGTCACGTGAAAGGGCCTGTTGTTCCCTGCTGTCAGGCCCTACATGCATTTACAAATTCTGTAGATGATGCATCTCATTTTCTCGCAACACAACTGGACATCCACTGTAAATCCAACTGGTTGGTGCCGCGCATTTACGCAATTGGTTCTGCAGCCTCAGAGGCTCATGCGAGGGGCGTGTTAGCAGTTACAGGAGGGCATGGCTCCGCTCTGTTGCTTGTTTCCCATAGATCCACAATGATGATGGTGTCTGGCTCAGACTGAATGATGAGACAGTAAAGAAGTATGTTCCCAACATGAATGGGTACACTGAAGCCTGGTGCCTCTCTTTTAACCAGCATCTGGGCAGAAGCCTCCTGGTCCCTGTCGACGTAAGTAAAAGGCCTCCCCCTTCGTAGATTAGCTGGAGCCCCTATACTGCTCATTTGGGAACGGGATTTGTAACTGTCAGTTTAACTTCAGTCACGTTTTAGGATGATCATTTGATATACTTCAGTTTGGCTCTTTTTACAGTGAATCATGGCCATCTAATTACCCACTCCCAAATGTCTTCAAGCATGCTGTGTTGATTACTTACAAAGGCCAACAAAATGTGTCCTTGCATGTGTTAGTGCTACTCTGTAGTTTAGTTGTTTGGGCACGATCACTCAGAGACCAGGATGGAAATTGGTAAGCAGGGGGGGTGCATGTTGCCAGTCCCTTGTCTTATTAACTCCTGGTTGAAAGACACTAACTCATGCACACTGTTTTTGTAGGGCTGCACCATTATGACAACGTTCATATTGTGTCGAATTTATCCCTTGGTATTTTTATGGCAGTTATTTATTCCAATTAATAGTGTTCACTTTAAAATATTATGTTCCTTGTTTATAATACAATTTACTCCACATCTACACCTTGTTTATTATAAAGGCTGTAATACACTAAAGGACTTTTTAAAATCTGAAAAGATTTTAAGACAATAGGCATTACACACTTGCTGACTTTGTAAATGATTACAGACGAAAACTGGGCATCATGTACTAAACGTTCCGAACGCAAACTCACGCAAAAACATGCGTATCATTGCTAGGAGACACATGACAAATGAAAACAATGTGTTTTAAGATTGGTTCAAAATATCAAACATGTTTGACATCCTCCAACTGGATGGAATTTTAGTGTGAAGCTAATAGAAACTGCGATTTTCTGCGAAAACTACTGACCCCAACATTTGGCAACTAGTGTCGACTCTTCCAGACTGCAAATCGGGGCAAAAACCTTTGCAAAAGTTGTGTAGTGTATTTCAGCCTTAACGGGAGTGTTCTAGTTTTGGCATGTCAACTTATTCCACTGTATGTTAGGTTTCACACAATCTATATCAGGGATGGGCAACTTTGGTCCTGGAGGGCCACTGTCCTGCAGAGTTTAGCTCTAACCCTGAAAAAAAAAAAACACTCACCTACCTGTAGCTTTCTTGACAATGATTAGCTTGTTCAGGTGTGTTTGGTCCTCTAAAATGACACACTTCATATGCACTTACGCTCTTGTGGACTGCCGCATGTGCGTGTCCGTTAAATCCATGAGACAGTAAGGTTTCCCATTTGTCATTTTAGGTTTCAGAAGTGTGCTCACAAGCGACCCCTTTGCGGTCGATATGTGCCCTTGATGCACACTATTGCTGAGCCCGCACTGAAGCAAGCTCCACAGCAGACTTATTCCCAACAGTCACGAAAGTGCGGACTTGTAGGAAGACCGCAAGTGTTT
Organism: Ctenopharyngodon idella; assembly: GCF_019924925.1. NCBI lineage: Eukaryota > Metazoa > Chordata > Actinopteri > Cypriniformes > Xenocyprididae > Ctenopharyngodon > Ctenopharyngodon idella. The sequence continues at coordinate 28,669,742 of NC_067228.1, forward strand.
AGGGTGCCATTTAGGACAGGGTCTGTGATTAGAGTTGGAGCTAAACTCTGCAGGATGGTGGCCATCCAGGACCAAAGGTCCCCATCCCTGATCTACATTGTAAAGCCCGGGACACAACAAGCTGACGTCAGAGATCTAGCAGCGACAAAAGCTGACTGTGTTGTCACCTCACATTGCTGTGTCTCGGCCAAAAAGCTGCGCTTGAACACACCAAAAGGACTACCGTGTCTTCAGATATACAAACCGTAAACAAAGCGCTTGCTTACCATTTTGAATATCAATGATGCTGATCACTTTCTTCATTCCAGTCAGCTCATGTTATTATGAAAATATTTGTGCATTCGAATGCTCAGGTAAGATGGCGTACGATAATAACAGCCTTCTGTCTTGACCATCTTGACTTCTTGGTTCGTTTTCATCAGCGAAATTGTGAAATGTATTCTCATACACTTACTCGTGTAGCCAATCAGAGTTCTCTCTCTCATCGACTGTCCTGACGCCAATTCATCATACTGAATCGACCAAAAAACCCCGACATCGTCCGACTACAGCCAATGGTGCGGAACAAACTGAAAAAACTAAGCTGACTGACGCTCTGCTGTCGGCTTGGTGTATCCCAGTCTTAAGTTAGCAGTGCAACATGTCACAATGCTTTTCGCTTTGCTTCTACTGCTTTTTTTGAGTGTCAGGTGATGTTTCTAAAGCTTTCTTTTTCATAACAGAAATGAAACACAAAACACTGCTTAAAAATTTGCTCATTAGAACTGATTGTGATTACTAACAGGCCTATAGATTCCCCAATGCACAAACAAAGTGACAGAGATACACGTAAAGCAAATGCTGTAATCGACAATTCATGATTAGTTTGTTGCGTCATCCATTATCATCATCTATTCAATTAATTGTGCAGCCCTACTGTGTTGTTATTCATCATATGTGGTGTGAAAAATAGCTCTTGTGTGATACTGAATATCAATGAACAAAGCTTTGCTGTTTCCTGGTCATGACAGTAAAGAAATATGAGCTCAATGAAAACCTCTTCATGTTAGCCAATCTGTAAAGATAGATTCATAAACAGATGAAGATTCATTTGCTTAAATTTGCTCAATGGCCCTGAAACCTTTTCAACAATTTAAAAGTGGTTGATCTGTTTAAATTTTTAGCTGTCGGGGTCCCACAACTTTTAATGAGGTTCTGCCATGAAACAAGCCGTTGTCTGAACTCAAGGCCCAAAAGTGGGCCATGATTCTGAGAGCATAATTACCTCTGGATGTGAAAATGTCATCAAGGCTCCCAGTATGAACAGCATGACACACCACCAATCTTTTTTGGAAGATTATGAATCTTCATATTTCTTATGTGATTTATTTTTCATTTGCTGTATTTTGATGTGATTTGACTTTTGTTGCAAAATTCGCAGTCGTTATCTTCAGCGTATCCCAGAATTCTAGATTTAGGATTGTTTCATTTGCTAGACCTTCTTAACCTTTAAATGCTTCTCTTACTGTATCATGAAGAAAATTCGAAAGAAATAAAATACACCCAAACAAACTGTCACTATATTAAATCCATCTCTTCCAAAAAAAGACAAACCATACCATCTGCGTTTCTGATTGAAGGTAATTCCCGACCGTGTTTTGACTTGCATATAATCTGTTGCTCAGAATATCTTTAGCGCTAGCCAAGGAGTCAGGGATATCGACTTTTTGTCTTGGACGACCTTATCTTGTTTTCCCCAGGTGAGTTGTCAGAAGATGAGGTGTGTTGTAGCTTGGCTGCTGCTTTGCTTTTCACCAGTGTTTCTCATAATTTCGAGACATTTCAGATTGTGATTTGTACATGTATTATTGGAGCATCATCAGAGCTGCATGTTTAATTGTGTAAATTGTGTGACACTAAATATATTTTATCCTTTTTTTTCTTGTATGCACAAAGTTTCCAGTAACGTGTTTAAAGTGTATTGTAACAACTTCATGACCATTACATTGTTTGTTAACCTTGGTTAAAGTTTTTTGCGTTTACCTGTTGTAGTTCACAATTAAAACAATTAAGTCAGTTGCATGATGATTTAAAGGAATAGTTTACTCAAAAATAAAAATGTTGTTTTCCATGGAACACAGAAAGTGAGTTCTGAATTTGGAATTATGGAATCTGTCAAGCTCCAAAAATCATTCATGCAAATATGTTGAAGTTAATGATGCACAACCATATATGGAAAAGATTCTAAGAAATTCTCCTTATGTGTTCCATGATAAAAATAACAATTCATAATAATAGTGACAGAATTTTATTTTTTGGGTGATCTGTTCCTTTAATAAACACAAAAACAAAACAATATGTGATGCATGTTTTGTTTTGTTTTTTTGTCACACAAAGGCAAAATAATTTGTTAGTTTATGAACAGCATGTCTATATTAGTCAGTAGTACTTGGCATCAGAACACATTGTTATGTGTTATAATGATCTTCATCCCACAACCTAAAATTAGTTACAAGTTACAATTAGGATAACATGATAATTGTAAAGATTTGTAAAGTCTTATTTGTATGTAGAAGCACAATTGGTGTATGTATTGCTGATGAAAGCAGGTACTTCATCCTGGTAGCAAATGTTGAAAGGGTCAGTGACGTCACTTTTCTTTTTTTTTTCCTTTCGGGTGAATTGTCTATTGTCTGCATGAATTTAGTCGTAAATGTATTTTTGAATAAATTATATTCAAAAATACATTAACAGTGGCATGAATATGCTGCTTCTATGAAAATTCTTTACATTTTTTTGATTAAAATTCTTTTTGATATTTTTGAGAGATTATTGTAGAAAAAAAATGCAATCATAATGATTCTCTAAAAAAAAAAAAAAAAAAATTATAAAGGTTGAAATTCTTTAACAACAACAACAACAACAACAACAAAAGATACTATTAAAAATAGTATTAACTGTTTTCAATAAAATGTGGGCCAATTTAACTATGGACTGCTAAACTAGATTTTTGAAAGATTTTTCTTTTTCAACATATCAGACATCCTTATTTGTCATTGACCCTAAATCGAAGACTTGTTGTCTTTTAATCTAAAGAAATTAGATTGAATGATTTTAAGGACATAATTTTACAATGCATGACTTGCTTTCAAATTTAAAGTAACTGGTGTCCTTTGGTTTTGCAGGAGGGCAGGTCAAATTTGGATGATTATGAAAAGGAGACCAGTGGCCACCCTTCTCATGACGCCACTGTGCGTGACCTGGGCACAGGCCAGGGTGGCGGACCGGGTCTTTATAAGGTAGTGAAGACCGGACCTTCGGGTCACAACATCAGAAGCTGCCCAAACCTTAGAGGTATCCCCATTGGAATGTTAGTTCTGGGGAACAAAGTCAAGGCGGTAGGCGAGGTATGGACTCCCAACTGTGTTACTGTGGCTGACAATAAATGACTAATTAGCCAGATATCTTGCTAGTTCTGCAGTTTCTGTAACACAAATTCTTCATTTTTCTTTAGACAATTAGAGAACCCTTTGAGTAACTTCTTTTGGTAGAGGCCATACATGCTATGGCTCTGGTGTGGGTGTGTTGTCGTTCTGTACACATTATTAAATTCCCTTTCAAGGACCACCAAGCATGGCTTCAGCTTTTGCACAGTAACTGTACAGTGTAATCTGGCATGCTCTGCAGGAAAATCTGTGTGATTTCAATAATTAATAAATTACTTATTAACAATGATGGCAGGAAGCATGTGAATTACAACAAAAACTGAAGTCATCTCATAATTTCCACTCTGTAAACACCAGGGTTGAGCAAAATTCAGAATTAAGAATGGGCTCCCTTTCAATTCGTGAATGTGAATTTGAATTGAATTTACTGTGACCTAAGGGATGTAGAACTGGAATTGGAATTGGAATGATAGGAAGAGGAATTTACTGAATTGTAATTCAAAGAAATTCAGCACAGTCACACAACTGAGGAGTTAAGAGTCAAATGGGTTTTTAAACAAAACATAAATAATTACTAAGGATGCACCGAATGAAAATTCTGGATGCACTTGGCCGAAAACAGAAACTGAAAATTACTTTTTTTAAATTATTAATTTCTTATTTAAAATGTTTTTTTTTTTTTGTATAATTGTATTATTATTAGACTTTTTAATTAAATTCCGTAATTTTACTGAATCTGAATTTTAAACATACAATCCAATAAAATAAAATAACCACACTTTTATTTAAAGTAACAAAAATTGGACAGAAAATAGGCCTGTATTAAAATGATAAACATCAATATATTAATTTCAATATATCAATATATTTTTCTTCATTCACTTCTCGGGGCGGCATATTTTCAGATTATATTTTTACAATTCTGCGTCCTGTTTACTGCCTCAATTCGAATTCAAGAATTGAATGGAATTCTGAATGGCGCACAACCCTGGTAAACACCTGTCTTTTATGGCATTTGAATAGTCTCCATGTCTGATCATGGAAGGGCTGGACTTTGCCTCTTTCTCCTCTCGGTAGAGGTTGTGGTGTGTCATGCTGTCTTCAAATGCTCTCTTAAAGTTGTTGGCTATGAGCCTCCCAACTTGCACAAATACTGCTGTTCTGCTCACGAATGTCAAGTCAAATTTAAAACAGTGTCTTTGTTCAAACTGGTTTCATTTCATAAATCTTGAGAATTGAATGGTTTTCATGTTTCATGTTTTGCTTTATTTAACTGCCACTGAGTTTGTTTGCTAAACAGTCTTGCTCCTCTGGATTGATGTGGTGTGTATGAGAGAGGAGGTAAATAAAGCTGTGTCTATATCAGGTGATTAACTCGGAGGGAACCTGGGTTCAGCTGGATAAGAACAGTGTGGTGGAGTTCTGTGAGAGCGATGAGGGTGAGGCCTGGTCTCTGACCCGAGACAGAGGGGGAAACCAGTATCTGCGCCATGAGGAAGGTAACACAAACGCACTCCTCTCTCTCCAGTCTTTGCAATGGACTCCCTTGTGGGGGAAAAAGTGTGCTTAATTTTATCCTTGTATGTCCAAAACGGCTACTTTTCAGAAAAAAAAAAAAAAAAAAAAAAAATATATATATATATATATATATATATATATATATATTTATATATATATATATTATAATTTTTTTTTTTCTTTTTTTTAATAATTAAACACTGTGTTGTCAAGGTTGATGTTGTGGCTTTATATGATCAGACACTTGCACTTGTCATATTATTAACATTTTATCGAAAGCAAGCTCAAAGGGAGTTTTAAACCAGTGAATATCAGACATGCGTGTTTTGTCAGTCATTAAAATAACCGCATCTGAGGCAGTAAGTGCATCGCATTATGTTTTTATTACAGGTAATAAAGTTTATTGTAGCTATGTGGGCGCTTAGATTTTCTGTCATTTGGTGAAAATCACATTTATAAAAGATGAAGTGCTACGCAGAGGCCATGACTCAATGATAAGTACTAGACTAATACACTGTTTTCTGCTCCTCGAATACATAAAACATTAGCCTTTGTATATATACTGCTAAACCCTTGCATTAAAAACAAGCAGAGATGGTCCAAAATACGTGCGGCACTTCATTCAAGATTAAGGTGGGGTGTTTGACCTGCAGTTTGAGGATCCAATGGAGTTACAAGGCTTAATCACAAGCTCTTTTTAATACTTTTCATTAATTAAATATTTGCAAACCCACAGACAGATGTAAAGGGTAACCAATAGTAATAATTTATTGATATGGAGATACAAGGTTTCTGCCCAACAGCGACGATATAAAGATGTACTTCAGTCCTACACAAGTGGCTCAAAAAAAGTTCCTCCTAAAGTTCTGCTAACTGCACTAAAATACATTTAAACTATAATACATTTTCATTAAATTGTAATTAACATGCAAATAAGTGTCTGAAAACATTACATTCAGTTTGCACTTAAGTGTATTCTGGAAATCAATAATGTGGTGTACCAACAAGACAGCACATGCAGACCGGTAAACAAGTGTTAAATACAGGTGGCTTTTAGTTATTGATTTTAGTTATTAATGCTTTTTGTTTCTCTCTGGAACAGAGCAAGCAATTTTGGAGCATGGAGCCCAGACCCCTCCTCCCAGCCCGTTCTCAGTTCAGGCGTTTAACAGGGGCATGGGCAGCTCGGGAGCTCAGGGCTTCGACTATGGCATCTCCAACAACAAAGGTGAGAGTAAAGATCTGGGAGAGATAGAAATAAAATGTGATTTATTATTGAGTGTCGAATTACATTTCTGTTTATATAGTTACAGTCCATCTGCCAAATGAACATTTTTTTCATACCATGCTCCTGCTAAATATCCGTCATATTTAAACAGGTATATATCTTGTTAGTTTATTGCCATATACATTAGACGTTACTTCACAAAATTAATTTCAATCCAACGGTGGTAGAATAGCTAGACATACAGGATTTTTTCTGCTAACTGTGAATGCTTTATGTTCCTTATATTTGAAATGGTCTTTTTCTTTAGGTGAAAACCTTTTGGCTTTAATAAATTAAAGGTGGAATGATTATTTTCATACACTATCATTCAAAAGTTTGGGGTTAGTAATACGTTTTTGAAAGAAGTGTCTAATGCTCAAAAACACGGTAAAACAGTAATATTGTGAATTATTATTACTTCAGAAATTCAGAAGTAATGAAACTATTTTAACATACTGTTGATGAAAATATGTCGGGACTTTTCTTGTGCCTAGCTTCTTAAAATAATACTTAATATAATACTTAAAATTGTTAGAATTTAAACTTACTGTTTTCCATTTTAATATATTTTAAAATGTAATTTGATCCTTCAGAAATCATTCTAATATGCTGATTTGCTGCTCAAGAAACATTTCTTATCAATGTTGAAAACAGTTGTGCTGCTTAATATTGTGACACTTTTTTTCAGGACTATTGAATAGGATGTTCAAAAGAACAGCATTTATTTAAAACAGAAATGTTTTGTAACAGTATAAATGTCTTTACTGTCACTTTTGATCAATTTAATGCATCCTTGCTGAATAAAAGTATTAATTAAAAAAAAAAAAAAAAAATCTTACTGATCCCATACTTTTATGTGGTAGTGTATAATGCACTTATTAATATAGGAACTGTTTTTCTTACTTTCAAAAATATTTCATCTGCTAGAAGTTGCTCTTTGAGAGAGAAATCTGTATATGAACTTTTAAATCCTTATCCAGTTATTACAAACAACAGCAAAAGTCATGGAAACATCATGGAGCCTTGGATATACTGGACATCAAACATTGTCTTTTATCTTTTTAAAGTGCTGTATGACCCCTTGTGCCTTGAACTGCGATGTTCTGAGTAATAATGTAGATACAGTATATGAAACATGCACCAAATGATTAATAAGCAAACACAATCATTTGTTCTTATTCTCTCCGTAATCAGAGTAATTGTGTTCTGCATGCTGTGATTTGTGTCTTGGCTGTCGTCTGTGGCGTGTGAAGGCATCATTGTGTGCATGGGCAAGACTCTGTGTGCTGCAGCTGGGTCTTACCCATTTATTGTCCACTGGCTCTCATACTGTTCTCATGCACCACTGCTTAGTGGCGTTACCCATAGACCGCTGTCTGATGGGTCCTTCATCACCTCTTATACTCACTGAAACTTAGTACATCTGAATAAAAAAAACCCTTGACTTAATTATGAAGCTTAACTAAATGCTTCTTGACTAAAACTCAACTTGAAGTCAATGTTAACCTTAATTAATCCATTTAATACTCATTCCTAGTCTTACTGTGCTTGATTCATCATTGCTCGATATTCCAAAGAAAAAAAGTCTCCCTAATTTTTCTGAATTTTAATACCTTGCTCTTTTGACCGATGTCACCTAAGATATCCAGTTATGTCTACAATTCTGCCAATGTTTGCAAATATTGTATTTGTAAAAATGCAGTAATTCGATAATGTTAATATAATACAATTAAGTATTCAGCAATACTATTAACAGAAAAAGTTAAGTTTAATTACCAAAAATACTTCCATTGGGAAACCCTAACATTTTCTCAAGGGTGAACTTGACCTTAAACAGTCAAAAGGCTTTTTCAGAATTCAAAATCTGATCATGTTCCATTCTCTTATGAAATTCCTACTTTTTGTTATCCAATAGGTTCCTGATAGATAAAAATCAATTCCCACCCTGCTTTTTTTTTTCTTCACCGGATATGGATCATGGAAATCTTTTAATGTTGACTTTAACAACTCAACTAAAATATTAGTTTTCAGTGATGTCATCTTTATGATATAGTACTTGTTAGATTATTATTAGAAATAAAATGTTTAATACTTAAATAGGAGAATTTGGACACCCACTCCCCACCCCCCCAAAAAAATCCAGAGTTGCACTATAAAAGGGATGAAAGCATAGCATTGGCTTTATCTGCCAATGCTTTATCTGTGACCCTGTGACCTTGTAGATGTTCCAGATATGAGGTTTCATGAAAACCTGACCCCGCCCATTCCTTATTCCCCTCACGTTGGTTCAGCTGACCCACTCACACACCCCATTACTTCCAGTGAGAGTGCTTGTGTGGGGCATTAAACTGACTAGTGGGTTTGTATGGCTCCTTTTAAGGATCATATAAGCTACAGCACTCCCATTGTCTTCCGCATTGCAGGTGACCGGCTGAGTGCCATACTGAATTCCATTCAGTCTGGGCCTTTCCTCCCAACTCCTTCCGTATTTGAGCAAGCTGCCAAACCTCCCTCTTCCCTTGTCCACAGCCCATTTGTGTTTGGACAATCCCTTTCCCAGCAGCCTCAACCGCATCCACAGCTTCCGAGTAAGTCTGTCCATCTATAAGGTAGTGGCGGTGCTTGCTTGCACAGGTGCTGCTTGTTCTTGTCTTAAGCGCTTAATTGTTTAGTATCCCTTAGGTTGTGATGAGTTCTGTTCAGGCTTATTTCCCCTGCTTTTCTGTCGGCGTCCACCTGCTTGCTTGCCATGTTTGAATTGGTGATTCTTTTCTTTCACATCTCATTTAAACTTTAGTGGCCGAATAACATTTAAATTCATCTTTTGTGTTTCCACCGTAGCTACTAACAGTATGTTTCATGTCAGATGTTTCTGTTGACTTGATTGCAGTTTAATTTTATTTGCTTGCTACATGTACAGTGATTAATTTGATTATTCATTAGCAAAACAATTACCAAGAGGTCCAGGAATCTGTCCACACAATCAAAACCATGCAGTGCTTTTGCTTTTAACCCCCAGTGTAATCCAAAATGCACTAATGTCTGCATAAGGAAAATGAAATTGGGTTTTTTTGGATTTGAAAGTGTTTCAATATTTCCACAGCCAGAATACTCTTAATCTGCATTCCACATTCATTATAACTCCTCACTCAGCCTATTTATTCTGACTCTTCTGTCATCCTCCCTGCACTTGTTGATGTCCATTTTTATTTTAACCTTGTGCCTGCTTCTCACAGTGTCTGTCCTTCTACTTGTTGCTTTTTCTCGACTCATATCTTTCCAGTGCCTAGATGTCCCTCTGGCCTGGTTTACACCTAGTATTGACATCCATCTCTGGTGATCCAATCACCAGTTACAGGGCTTTAGTCATGTAATCTGACCTTGTAATACTACACACACACACACAAGTTTTTCCTCAATCCCTTTGGCTCAATTTTTTCTCAAAACAGTAAGTTCAGATCTCTGAACAAATAGTTTCTTGTTCACATCAGATTTGAATTTATTATTGATTTAAGCATTAATTGCATGTGTTTTGGCACATGTAATAATAATAAGAATAATTTGTTACATTTATATAGTGCTTTTCTGTGTATTCAAAGCGCTTTACATATGGAAGGGGGAATCTCCACAACCACCACCAATCAGATTTTAATTTATTATTGATTTAAGCATTAATTGCATGTGTTTGGCACATGTGTGCAAAATAATAAGTACTATTGTCTACAATTTGCACAATAACTAAATGCACATGGCTTGTTGATAAAAACGGAGTTGATTCTCAGTGAAATTGTCAAACTCTTCACATTCAGTTATCAAAATCTGTCAGACATGCGTGTATATTCCATAAATATCTGACATGGAATGTTTTTAATGTCTGCTAAATTGGCCTGCCATTGTAATGAAATAGTAATCACAATGAACCAATCAAGTGTGGAAGCATATGCACTGCTCAAAAAAATTAAAGGAGCACTTTGAAAACATCAGATCTCAGTGGGGAAAAATATCATGCTGGATATCTATACTGATATGGACTGGGTAATGTGTTAGGAACAAAAGGATGCCACATCATTTGATGGAAATGAAAATTATCAACCTACAGAGGACTGAATTCAAAGACACCCCGAAAATCAAAGTGAAAAAATGATGCAGCAGGCTAGTCCATTTTGCTGAAATTTCATTGCAGCAACTCAAAATGGTAGTCAGTAGTTTGTACTCAGCACGTGCCTGTCATGCTTGACAACATCGGGGCATGTTCCTAATGAGACGACGGATGGTGCCCTGGGTTATTTCCTCCCAGATCTGGACCAGGGCATCACTGAGCACCTAGGCAGACTGAGGTGTAACCTGACGGTGTCAGATGGACTGAAACATAATGTCCCAGAGGTGTTCTATTGGATTTAGGTCAGGCGAGCATGGAGGCCATTCAGTGGTATAAATTCCTTCATTCTCCAGGAACTGCCTGCATACTCTTGCCACATGAGGCCGGGCATTGTCGTGCACCAGGAGGAACCCAGGACCCACTGCACCAGCGTAGGCTCTGACAATGGGTCCAAGGATTTCATCCCGATACCTAATGGCAGTCAGGGTTCCATTGTCTAGCCTGTAGAGGTCTGTGTATCCATGGATATGCCTCCCCAAGACCATCACTGACCCACCACTAAACCGGTCATGCTGAACTATGTTACAAGCAGCATAACGTTCTCCACGCCTTCTCCAGACCCTTTCACGTCTGTCACATGTGCTCAGGGTGAACCTGCTCTCATCTGAAAAGCACAGGGTGCCAGTGGCGGTGCCAGTGGCGGACCTGCCAATTCTGGTGTTCAATGGTCAGAGACATTCACACCAGTGGCCTGCTGGATGTCATTTTGTAGGGTTCTGGCAGTGCAAAGGAGCAGATACCGGTCCTGCTGATGGGTTAAGAACCTTCTACGGCCCTGTCCAGCTCTCCTAGAGAAACTGCCTGTCTCCTGGAATCTCCTCCATGCTCTTGAGACTGTGCTGGGAGACACAGCAAACCTTCTGTCAATGGCACGTATTGATGTGCCATCCTGGAGGAGTTGGACTACCTGTGCAACCTCTGTAGGGTCCAGGTATCACCTCATGCTACCAGTAGTGACACTGACCCTTGCCAAATGCAAAACTACTGAAAAACAGTCAGAAAAGATGAGTAAGAAAAAAAAAAATGTCAGTGTTCTCCACCTGTAAAACCATTCCTGTTTTGGGGGTCGTCTCATTGTTTCTCATCTAGTGCACCTGTTGTTAATTTCATTAACACCAAAGCAGCTGAAACTGATTAACAACTCCCTCTGCTACTTCACTGACCAGATCAATATCCCAGGAGTTTAACTGACTTGATGCTATTCTCTGATTAAAAAATGTTCCTTTAATCTTTCTGAGCAGTGTATATGGAGTTTGCCCAGCATAATCACTACCATTTTTGAACATGGAGGAACATCACAACCCTAAACAGCAGCAGCTACAGTAGTACTGTATAAATATATTTGTATTTATACAGTACATTAATTTTTGTAGAAATGTTTTTCTAATAATTACATATAAACTGAAAATTCACATGCAGTCGCTTGTTGTGGAAGAACAATAGAAAGATAGAATGTGTGGTATAATAATGTAAGAATGATATAAGAATATATGGTGGTGGTGATGTTAGAGGAAAACATATTAGTGTGTAAAAATGAACAAGCAATGTGTTATTACTGTAACACATTTCTTCAAAAATAAATGCACTGTATAAATACAAATCTTTATTTTCTTTTTGTGTACTGCAATATTGACTTTTTCTAGTAAACTTTTACCTACTGTCTGAATCTGTATCTAAAAAGCTCAGAATTCAGCTAGACAAAACTGACATTCTTGTATACTATAGAAATCAATCAGTGTTGTCAAAAAAGTAAAAAAAAAAAAAAAAAAAAAAAAAAAAATAATAAAAAAAAAATAAAAACACATGAAATGAGAAACTGAAGCCTGACTAAAATAATCGACTAAACTTTCCCATTTGAAACCTCATATTTGGGGTGAGATACAGTGGCATAGTGCAAATCTGCAGTGCCCTCCCGCAAACCACTAGTCCAAGGCCCCAGGGAGAGGGTAATTTAGCATACTTGATTTTTTATTTATTTATTTAATAATTTACTTGATTTTATTATCACAGGAAATGATGTGTGGGAAATGTGAATCGTTGTCCATCATTTTGTGAGCAATTGTTAATAAAGAAAAATCACGTCACAATATTTGAAATATTTCTGTTTTAAACCATGAAGGCAAGCCAGTAAATATCACTTATTTGCTCTAGAGTTATGCCAGTGAAGTCTCAAACCCCAGTCAATTATTCACTACAGAAAGTGAGAGTAAAAACTGACCGAGCTTTTGTCATCTGACACTGAATTAACAGCTTAATTCTCTGAGACGATGAGAGCTGAATCTACTTCAGCATGCTGATAATGTTATATAACTGTCTTAATTTATTTCCTTAATATTTCTCTTGTGACCATACGTAGTGAAAAAATGAGAAGTATTTTGTGTTAAACAAGATGTTTTTGAAATGAAAAGTAAGCTAATCCAACATCTTTTATTATCCTCTGAGTGCTTTGGTTATGTGGTGATGTGCTATGAAATGATTGCGGGGCAAATGACTTGTAATATTAATTTAATAATAAAAGTATCCTAATAATAATAATAATAATAATACTAATAAAATTTAATACATTAATTGGAAATGCCAAATACTCTTGATATGGCCGATAGCTGATGCTTTTGACGATACCTCTGGCTATCGTTGATACACAATATGATCGTCTATTGGCGCAACCTGGCACGGGGGGTTATCGCCGGGCCCCCCCCGCAGTGCGTGGTTATATATATATATATATATATATATATATATATATATATATATATATATATGGTTATAATGATGCACCCATAGTATCTGCCTAGAACAATGATTCTTTGGAGGTTGCATAAATAAGATGCGTACTTTCTAGAACAGTCTTTACTTAAAATATTACTTCACCTGGTCACTGGGTTTCTGAACAGAGCCACTGGCATAACAAGATAACAGACCCATTTGAGATGCATGTAAATACTTGGTGTAAACTGAAATCTCTCTTGGCTGTCCATTTGTGATTAGATCACCCAAAACAAATATTAATATCAGTTATAAACGGGGCCAGAGTCTTTTTCTCATACCATACTCTTTTCTTCCACTTTCCATCATTCATTGGCTCTCACTTTCCTTCTCATTTTCTGATTGTTTTCCTTGGTTCAAGCCTTGTTGCTTACTTTCCTTGCCACTGTTTTCCGCTGTAGATGCTTCATCACGCAGCCTTGCTTCACGTGAGCGTGTGCACAAAAGCAGTGCGACCGGCCCTGGCACCGCTCTATCATCTCTTGTTCTCAGACAAAAGGGTGGGTAATGCATGTCTTCTCCTGGGAGCACCCTGGAGACTCACTACAGGGATGGGATTCATGTCATCCTCTCTACCACAGTCCATTTATGTCACCTCTTAGGCATGGCAACAGAGTATATAGTGCTTTGGAATATACTGTATATGGGGACCGTTTTATAGGTTTGACGAAACATTTCCCATGACCTGGGTGCTTTCCATTCGCATCAGTATTTATGCTTCGTGCTACCTTAAGATCTTATTCTTAAATTCTTGTGTAAAGAAATGTTAGTAAGTAAATTCAAATTTAAGGTAATTCTTGGATTTCAGTGGAGTAGATGTCATTTTTACATCTATTATTTTACATTTCATTTCTTAAGTTCCTGTTGTTATTTTTACCTTATATTTGTAGGAGCCGTATTTATTTTGTCTTGATTTTTTTTTTTTCTCTCTCTCTTCCTACGTATGTGAAAAGGCCTGACAAGTCTTGTCCCATGCACAAATGAGTTGCTCATTGGTAACTGTTGGTTTGTTATGATATGCAGGTGACAGGGATAACATGGCCAGTCGGTCTATGTCTCCAGGCAGCAAGCATCGCCAAGAGAGTAGATCCTCCAAAACTGACAGTCACTCTAGCCGTTCTGTTGACCAGGTGAAGAGCAAGAACAATGACAGTCTGTCTGCCAGCGAGGCCCTCATTCTCAAATCAGACACTGGTAAACTGAGGTCTGACTCTCACAGCCGCTCCCATTCCCCCAACCACAACACCCTACAAGCCCTGAAAGCTGATGGCCGAACCTCAGGCCTTAGGGCTGAGTCTCCGAACCCTGGCTCCCGTTCCTCCTCGCCAAAACAAAAGTCCTTCACTTCGGGCAGATCTAGCCCATCCAGCAACGGTTCCCCACGCTCATCCTCTCCTCATGATAAGAACCTGCCCTCTAAAGTTAGTCCTTCTTCTAAAGCTCATCTGGACCCTCCTCGTGAGAGATCCAAATCTGACTCCTATACGCTGGACCCTGACACTCTTAGAAAGAAGAAGGTTCCTCTCATGGAGCCTCTGAGGGGCAGGTCTACATCACCCAAGCCAAAACTCACAACCAAAGAAAGCAAAGGAGGAAGCAGCAATGCCGAAAACCGAGCCCCATCTCCCCATGTAGTTCAGGAAAACCTTCACAGTGAAGTGGTGGAGGTGTGTAGGTCCAGCGCCTTGCTATCTAATGATGAAGCCAATGATGAGAATGCAGAGTTGCACAATGCTGAAGAGGGCTCCTCCAAGGTCCACTTTAGTATTGGAAAAGCCCCAGTCAAGGAGGAACTTGAAAGTCGTTCTTCACCCAAAGTCAGCCGTAAAACCTCCAGCAGGCATGTGAGACCTAAAAAAGACAAATCCGGGCCACTCTTTAAAGGTGAGAACGTGCGTCCCACTGAACCCGCCAAGCAAGCCATGTCACCTTCTGTTGCGGAATGTGCTCGTGCTGTTTTTGCTGCCTTCCTGTGGCATGAGGGAATAGTACATGATGCCATGGCATGCTCTTCCTTCCTCAAGTTCAACCCTGAGCTGACCAAAGAACATGCACCAATTCGTAATTCTCTCAGCTGCCAGCAGGGTTTTGAAGAGAAGGAGAGCAAACTTAAGAACCGCCACTCTTTGGAGATTTCCTCGGCCCTCAACATGTTCAACATATCACCACATGGCCCAGACATTTCCAAGATGGGTAGCATCAACAAGAACAAGGTTCTGTCCATGCTGAAAGAGCCACCTTTACCTGAGAAGTGTGAGGATGGAAAAAATGAGGCAGTCTCTTATGAGATGACTAGCCATTCCTCCATGAGGTCTAAGTCCATCTTGCCTCTCACCCTCCAGCACCTAGTTGCTTTCTGGGAGGACATATCCATGGCTACCATAAAAGCGGCTACACAGAACATGATTTTCCCAAGTCCAGGATCCAGTGCTATCCTTAAAAAGAAGGAAAATGAAAAGGACAGCAAGAAGACCAAAAAAGAGAAGAAGAAAAAGGAGAAAGCCGAGGTACGCCCCAGGGGAAACCTCTTTGGGGAGATGGCACAGTTAGCTATGGGAGGCCCAGAAAAGGATACCATCTGTGAGCTGTGTGGAGAGTCTCACCCATACCCTGTTACGTACCACATGAGACAAGCTCACCCAGGTACAGTGCCATAAATTCTTGGGTCTTACTCCATTCTATATTATTCAGAGCAGTTCCAAGGAAAGTTATAAAGACAGATGTATGGAGATCGTTCATCAGTGTTCTTTATTGTTCTCTCAGGTTGTGGCCGATATGCTGGAGGTCAGGGCTATAACAGCATTGGTCACTTCTGTGGAGGCTGGGCTGGTAACTGTGGAGACGGTGGAATCGGAGGAAGCACCTGGTACTTGGTGTGTGATCGTTGTAGAGAGAAGTACCTGAGAGATAAACAAACAGCTGCCAGAGAAAAGGTATAGCTGTCATTACCAATGTATGGGAAATACATAATATTTCTAGATATTGCATGTATAAAGCATTGTTTACTTCTTCATTGGGTTCAACTCTTTGGTTCTTGGATCAGGTTAAGCAGTCAAGAAAGAAACCTCTACAGGTGAAAACCCCACGGGCTCTGCCCACTATGGAGGCCCACCAGGTGATCCGTGCCAATGCACTGTTCCTGCTATCTCTGAGCAGCGCTGCTGAGCCTAGCCTGCTTTGCCATCACCCACCCAAACCCTTCCACACACATCTTCCCAGCCTCAAGGAGGGAGTGTCTGAGGAACTACCCAACAAGATGGGCTGCCTCTATCTGCAAACCCTAGCCCGGTAAATACATTGTGTTCAACTTGATCACCATCACCATGGGCAGTTTTGTAGTAATTCAATGTACTGAGTCTGCATTGCGTTGAGTCTTTCTCAATGTCCTTTTTGCAGTCAACACACTGAGAACTTTGGGGCGTATCAAGACGACAACCTGTTTCAGGATGAGATGCGTTACTTGCGTTCTACATCAGTCCCAGCTCCATACATCTCAGTCACCCCAGATGCCTGCCCCAATGTTTTTGAAGAGCAAGGAAGTAACATGAAGTCCATGCCCCCAAGGTACTGTAACAAGCTTCCCATCTTCAAAAGTACTGTGTTCTAGTAACCTAGTTTCTATGAACATTCTATGTTTCAGGTATTCTTATTGTTTCTTTAAGACTCTTTTTTTTGTTTTGTTTTTTTAATTTGTTCCTTTAGTTTGGAGACAAGTCCAATCACAGACAGTGATACAGCCAAGCGGACGGTATTTCAGCGCTCATATTCAGTGGTCGCCTCTGAGTATGATAAGCAGCACTCAGCCTCCCCAGCACGGGTCAAAGCAGTGCCGAGACGCAGGGTACACAGTGGGGATGCAGGTAACACAATTACAAATGACTCTGTATTACCATAATAACAGCGACTGAAGTCTATGAGAATATATCTACATTACATCAGGTATGCTGTTGCCATATAGGACTGGGCTGTAGACAAAAAAAAATGTATTTTTTTTTTATCTTTTAAAGGTATTCAATATATATTTTGCATTTGGCGATCATTTGCTTTTTTTTCCCCAGAGCAACTTATCAGTTCTCGTGTTCCCTGTGATTCAAACCCATAAACTTGCCGTTGCTAGTGCTATGTTTTACTGTGTAAGCTGCAAGAAATTTAATTTAGGCTTTTATTCACATATAAACATTGATCGGCGAACATAAACAGAAGCTCAACCGAACCTGCTTGACACACGAGAACAAACCACTTGCAGAAGCTCAAACGTGCTGTGTAACACACAAGAATGAACCTCTTGCAATACTCAAGATAAAATATCTAAAATCTAAG
Source organism: Ctenopharyngodon idella (assembly GCF_019924925.1). NCBI lineage: Eukaryota > Metazoa > Chordata > Actinopteri > Cypriniformes > Xenocyprididae > Ctenopharyngodon > Ctenopharyngodon idella. The sequence goes on from NC_067228.1 coordinate 28,687,197, forward strand.
TGAAATATGCTTGTTTCTACAGAAGTTGGGTCATCGCTGCTTCGTCACCCTTCTCCTGAATTGTCTCGACTGATCTCAGCCCATGGCTCTCTCAGTAAGGGTGAAAGGAACTTTCAGTGGCCTGTGTTGGCATTTGTGATCCAGCATCATGACCTAGAGGGCCTGGAGGTGGCTATGAAGCATGCACTCCGCAAATCAGCCTGCAGGGTGTTTGCCATGGAGGTCAGCGATATTCTTTCAGACATTCTTTAATTTCTAATTGTATTCCTCTTCTTCCTGTCCCAAATTGTTCAGCCATAGACAAACACTGTTGAATATTAACCATAAATTAGAGGGTTCACACAATCATGGAAAACCTGGAAATATCAGGGAATTTTTAAATTGTGATAATTGTTTTATAGTGAATAAAAACAGTAAATTCTAAATTCTAGCTTTTTCATCAGTTTGTCATTAAATGCTTTTTACGAGACCAATCACTGTTATCCAGTTATATAAACCTTTTGTTCTATTTCCTTCTTAGGCATTTAATTGGCTGCTGTGTAATGTTACCCAGACCACCTCCCTCCATGATATCCTGTGGCACTTTGTGGCATCTCTGACTCCGTCTCCCTTTGAGACGGAAGAAGAGGAGGATGAGGAGAACAAAGGGAACAAGGAGAACCTTGAGCAGGTGTGACCTGATGATAACATTGCTAATGTTTTATTAATAAGTCACTGTTCACTTGTGATGAACAGAGGTTTCTGACACAGGACAGTTTTCCTCTTTCTCGCAGGAGAAGGATTTAGGCGTCTGTGAGCACCCCCTCTCTGACATTCTCATCGCAGGAGAGGCGGCTCACCCCCTGCCCCACACCTTCCATCGTCTGCTCCAAACCATCTCTGACCTTATGATGTCACTTCCTAGTGGAAGCTCACTTCAGCAGATGGCCCTGAGGTATCTTCTGGCTCTGCATAAAGACACCATTAGCAACCTATAACAATCTAGCAACCTTATATAAACATGTTAAAAGAACTCCACCTCATTACACAACTCAAATTTTCTTCAAAAATATACAAATCTAGTAACTTTTTGCTGTTTCACCAGGTGTTGGAGCCTTAAATTCAAACAGTCAGATCATCAGTTCCTGCACCAGAGTAATGTATTTCACCACATCAACAACATCCTGTCCAAATCAGACGATGGGGACAGTGAGGAGAGTTTTAACATCAGTGTACAGTCGGGATACGAAGCAATCAGTCAGGTAGGAATATTTTCATCAACTTAATCACTTTTTTCCCCCGTTGCCTTTACATTTACAATTTTTATCTAAATCACCTTATATTGCATTCAAGGTTTGCATTTTACATATATTGCAGGAACTTTGTGTGGTGACCTGTCTGAAAGATCTCACTAGCGTGGTGGACATTAAAACATCCAGCCGACCAGCCATGATTGGTAGCCTGACTGATGGCTCCACAGAGACGTTCTGGGAGTCTGGAGATGAAGATAAGAACAAAACAAAGAGCATCACGATAAGCTGTGTGAAAGGCATCAACGCATCATATGTCTCTGTCCATGTAGACAACTCTCGTGACATTGGAGTGAGTTTGCGAACTATTGTTCTTTTCTGTTTGTCTGTCTGTTCTTTGTCAGTCAGTATATTAAAGGGATAGTTCACCCAAAAATGAAAATTCTGTCCTTTACTCACCCTCAAGTTGTTCAAAACCTGTATGAGTTTCTTTCTTCTCTTGAACACAAAAGAAGATATTTTAAAGAATGTTGTTAACCAGAAGGTTAACAGCACCCATTCACTTCCAAAAAATACAGTGGAAGTCAGTGGGTGCCGTCAACTGTCTGGTTAACAACATTCTTTAAAATATCTTCTTCTGTGATATTTACAAATGATATCAGATACCTTCAGATATGACATTTTGTCTTGACAATTTTCTAGTTTTTGTGTGTATGTGTGTGTGTGTGTAATTTCCTCATATTAATACATGTGTCCATAAATAGCTGTTTTATATAATCTTTGCTCTGTTTTCTGTCAGAATAAAGTCACATCAATGATATTCCTTTGTGGGAAGGCTGTGGAAGATCTCTGCAGGATCAAACAGGTAGGACTTTAAATTAAATTAAGAAAGATTACCTAGTTCAGGGGTGTCAAAGGTCCAGCCCGTGCGCCAATTACAACTAGATTTTAGGCTAGGTGTTGCAGTAACTGCCATTTCTGTTGCTTATGAGAAACATTAAACATGCCAAAAGCGGAACGAAATGGCGCTACTCGTTGAGTCATTTGAACCGTGCCACACACGGACCATTTATTAGCTTAGGACAAATGCTTTACTCGCTGACTGGTCTCAATCACGTGACCACTAAACAGTGCAATGAGATCCACAATGTGCGACAACAATCCAGTTAGAATACTTTTCAATTCACAAATCACAAACATTTACCATGGATTTACTGTAGTAACACTAATTGTAAACATGGTATTGTGGCAGAAATGTGGGATATTCATATAGAATTTTATTATATTATTAATATAGACGTATTAAATATTGAATGAGTAATGAAATTTAGGGCAAATTACAGAAACAGTAGTTAATTTTAATAAGAGTAGAGTTCCAACTCAGTAAGAATATTTACGTTTTACCCTTTAAAAATTAGGTTGTTGTTAATTTTACCGATGTTGCTGTTTGTGTTAATAAAAATAAGTTGACATCTGCATCCTACCTCAAGCAACTGCTACTGTCAACTTATGCCTGGCTCACACTACAGGAGTTTTAGGCCAATTTATGCCCAATTTTCCCCTCCCGAGAATCAGAGGAAAAAATCTTGTCGAGGACCTCGATCGACTCGGCGCAGATTATCTGGTAATGTGAGGCGTTCATAGATCGAATCTTGCACCTCCTGATCTGCTCTCACACAAATCGGGGCTGCCCCGATCATATCAAACATGTTTGATATTTAGTATTTTAAATCGGAAAGATTACGTCAGTTCTTTAACTACAGCCAATGAGAGAAGTGAATGAGAGCGCTTTTGAAATTGCGACCGCGAAACCAGCTGCTGTATGGGTCCGTTGGACAGTGGAGATGGCGGAATGGTGCGTTGAAGTGTTGAAGTGAACAACACAACTCCTTGAATAACGCGTCTTCAAAAATATGACACAACTGTACGGACAAAGAGAAAAGCTGAGGAGAAATCACTATGGTTTTGAACATACCGGGTGAGTGTAGAAAGCTGCTAGCAAATGTAAACATACCTGTTTATGTCAGCGACGAATCCGCTTCCCAATGAAAATCACGTGAGGTGCTCTTCTGGGTATGATAATCTTAATAATATCCTGTAGTGTGTGCTGCGCTACAATTTTCAAAACTTGTAGTGTGTGCATGTTTGAGATTTGCGAGAATAACATCTGTGAAGATTCTCCTTATGAGTGTGCTGCAACCAGATTTCATATTCGGTTAGGATTTAAAAACTCCAGTAGTGTGAGTCAGGCATTAAGCTACTGTCAAATGTTAGATAAGTGTGTGTGTGTGTGTGTGTGTGTATATATGTATATATGCGTGCATATATTATATATAATATAATGAAGAAGTATCCGGCCCCCAGGTGTGTCCACAACATTGAATCTGGCGCCCTTTAAAAAAAAAAAGTTTGGACAGCTCTGATCTAGTTGCTCAACTTTTATTGTGCAAATCAATAAATTCTTGGTTACCAAGCACTGGTAATAATTACCAGAATAATCTGTGAATAATTGAATAATAACATCCAGAGTAATTGTGCCTAAGGTAAAGTTTCATTATGCAATCACTATAGATAAATACAATGTATATTATTATATTTCGAAATGCATTTACAAATGCATTGTTTCAGCATTTATATTTACTGGGATAATGTTTTTAAAATAGAGAAGCATTTTAGACAAAATAGCATATTTTTTTCTTAGTTAAAATAAGATTATCTATCAATGTTTTTACAATTTGGTAAATGACAGAAAAATGTCTGTTAACACAACCTCTGGTCTATACTTATGCATGTCACATTAATTTAATTTTGAGTTGAAAAAGAGTTGCTTATCAATGTCTGCATGGAAATTTAGATCACAAGACCAGCGTCTGGGTCCCTTAGGGTCTTCAGGGGCATTTCACTGAATGGATTTTTTGTTGTCTCAGATTGACTTAGACTCAAGGCACATGGGCTGGGTGACCAGCGAGCTGCCTGGAGGGGACCACCATGTGATCAAGATCGAGCTTAAGGGTCCTGAGAACACACTTAGGGTTCGGCAGGTCAAAGTGCTTGGCTGGAAGGAGGGCGAGAGCATCAAGATTGCTGGGCAGATATCAGCCAGTGTAGCCCAGCAGAAAAACTGTGAGGCTGAGACGCTGCGTGTCTTCCGCCTCATTACATCACAGGTAAGCCTAAAACCATCTTAAACAGGTCACTAAGCCTATTTTCACACAAACCGCAGTATTTTTACATCATAAACGTTACCATGCCAGAGACACTGATTGTAAATCAAACACTTTTGAGTGAAAACAGAATTTCAAACACTAATTTCCAGGTATTGTTTAAGGCAAGGCAAATACTATAATAGCATTGTTGATGTGTTTGTTTAGGTATTTGGAAAACTGATTTGTGGGGATGCAGAACCAACACCAGAACAAGAAGAGAAGAACCTGCTCTCCTCACCTGAGGGTGAAGACAAGGTCAGTACCAGCATCTATTGTGTTTGGTGGCTCCTTTCAACCATTGCTTAATGCCATATCAAGTGCTGATGCATAAGATGAAATAGTTAAATTCTGTTATAAATGTTACGTCTTCAGGCTCCATCTGATGCAGACTTGAAGGAGCACATGGTTGGCATTATTTTCAGCAGGAGCAAACTGACCAACCTTCAGAAACAGGTAACACCATTAAAACTACTCTAGGCCTAGTGAGCTGCCTAAAAATCCAGATGGTGGACAAAGTGAGAGAAGTGTTGAATATAAATATATAAATATACTAATAATTAAATACCAAACATATCAACAAAAAATAGTTTCATCTAATTAACAATGGATAGTTTAGCCACTATTTTTGATTAATTAGAGCAAAATTCACAAAAACATTTGTATTTTAGTGTTATTAGCCAACTTTTCAACCCCATGTTATTATTTTTTAAAGAAGAAATTCAAAATAGATTTAAATCTTCAGTGTTCTGTTTTGCAAACATACTTTGCAAACATTCTTTACAACTTAAAAGTATTTTACTCTGCTCAGTTATACAGTAACCTAAACAAATAAGCACAAGTCAACCTGCCATACCAAACAAAACCACAGGAAGATACCAAAGGACTGAATTTAAATACTGTGCGGATCCATTCAAAATGATTAAACACATATAACACCACCGATCCTCTCAAACTTCTCCAAAACACGCTTGTTTGGCGAGCATCCGTTATAAAACACTCACAATACATTGATTTTTGACAACTACGCGAATATATTGAACTGTGTTCATGCAGAATTACAATGTTACAGCGATCAGTGAGTCGAGAGCGCAAATGTGCGGTTTGTTTGCGCATAATAACAGACTCGCTCTTTACCTTTATTACAATTGTCATCCATCAAAACCTTTTTAGCAACACTGGTTTTCTTTTTCCAACTGAGAGAGTTAGTTTGCGTATCCTATGTTCATGAAGCAGTTGGGCGTTTTGAACCACCGTTCAGTCAGTATTTCACAGCAGCACGATGAGAAACGGCCTGGGCTGATCCGAAACGATCACAGAATACCTACGAGAGAGGTGGTGCCTTGTTTTAAATGTATTTTTTTATTAATTTAATTTATAATTTTTTTAATGTAACACATTAATAATTAAATTAATGAATGATATTAATATATTTAAATTTAATTTAATTTATCTCGCGGCCCCCCTGGAGGATCACTGAGGACCCCTAGTGGGCTGCGGCCCACAGGTTGGGAACCACTGAATTAGAGTATTGAATTTTTTGCTAAGCAACATTCTAAAGCCACCTTTTCACTATCTCCAGCATTCGAGTAAGATTTCATATTTCACCCCCAGTGGCAGTTGCACGGAACTGTCAAACTGGTCGTGAAGCAGCAGTTACCTTCTGCTTATTCGCCATGGTAAAATGAATGAATAATGAATGTATGAAAATGTCATAGTAGGTTTTCTATGGCCCTGTTTCCACCTGGTATTAAGATGCGTTTGGTGGATCGGATCACATGTAGACAAGGGAGACACATACACGTTTTCACCTGGTGTTTTAATAAATCTCTTTTGTCCACTTTCAACCACTTCTATCCTGATTTCTTTAAGGGGAGGATCTATGGGCGGGTAAATGTTTGGGTTTTTCAGATCTTTTCTATCTAATGGACAAAAAAAGTTTGTGCAGTTTACATATGAACGCACCGAAGACGACAGAAAACAAACAGAGAGCATCAGCTTTCCTTTCTGCTCCGACAGCCGCAAGTCCACACAGAATGCGCTGAGTGCGTGTTAGAAATCAGGAGTGGTGAGAGAACATTGTGCTTGGTACGATTTTCATCTTTAAACCAAACTTCTGGCTACCACATGAGCGTCTACACTACGAAAGCAATCCGGTCGTTTTCGACTACTTCTGGAAGTGGTTGAATGTGGACAAGCTCAAAATGTTTTAGACCCCATTTACACCTGTATTTAGCGTCGTCCACTCGTGATCTGATTGACCAAAACGCATCTTAATACCAGGTGTAAACGGGGCCTAGGACTAATCAATGAAAATAATTATTTAACAATTGTAAACTATAGTTATTTCAGACATAAATATTCATAACTGTCCATTTTAAAGAAGTAGTATTTAATGATGATCCTTTAGTATATGGTAGTTTGATGATATTTTGAATGTGTTTACCAGCTAGAGCGAACATTTCCATGATGTTTGCGTTGGTGAACTATTTCCAACTCCTAAAACGAACTCCAAACAAACTTAGTTTTAGCCTGATTTTGTTCGAAATTATTTCTTTTATTTCGCTTGAAGTATATTGGGGCCTTTAAAATGGCATTTACTCCACACCTGTATTCCTTCCCAGGTATGTGCCCATATCGTCCAGGCCATTCGTATGGAGGCCACGCGAGTGCGGGAGGAATGGGAGCACGCCATCTCCAGCAAAGAGAACGCAAACTCTCAGCCCAGCGATGATGATGCCTCCTCTGATGCTTACTGCTTTGAGCTGTTGTCTATGGTGCTGGCCTTGAGTGGCTCTAACGTTGGCCGGCAGTATCTAGCCCAGCAGCTGACCCTACTGCAGGACCTCTTTTCCCTACTTCACACTGCCTCGCCACGTGTCCAGAGACAGGTTTGTGAATGCATCATGAACCGCTAGTCGTGAACTTGACTTTCTAGTATCAGGATCTGATATGCAACACTGTACTTGCCATTCAGGTGACGTCACTGCTCAGACGCGTTCTTCCTGAGGTCACTCCCATGCGCTTGGCCAGCGTCATTGGCGTAAAGGCGCTACCACCAGCAGACATCAGTGACATCATTCACTCCACTGAGAAGGGCGATTGGACCAAGCTGGGCATATTAGATATGTTTCTGGGCTGCATCGCCAAGGCCCTCACTGTGCAGCTCAAGGCGAAGGGCACCACTATAGGTGGCACAGCTGGCATGGCTGCAGGCAAAGGAGTCACTACAGTCACCCTACCCATGATCTTCAACTCAAGGTAAGCTTGCTTGCAGTGTGACATTCTCAAATTTTATTTAAGAATTGTTTAAAATACTTCATAAAATTTAAGTGCCAGTAAGCAGGGTGTGAATTTAAAAAAGTAAAATCATCATTTACTCACCCTTGTCGTTCCAAACCCATAAGGCTTTCAAAACACAAATGAAGATATTTTTAATGAAACTTGGGAGATTTCTGTCCCTCAAATTGAAAATTTGTTACACCAAAATTTTGATGCTTCAAAAAGTTCATAAAGAGATTGTAAAAAAAAAAAATGTATATGAATCAAGCAGTTTAATCAAATATGGTAAATCATACCTTCAAACTAGTTGCTTTTCAGCGAAAATCGACATTTTGAATTAAAATGTCATTTATGTGAATTGTGAAGATCCAATAAGTTTTTTTTTTTTTTTTTCTCTCCTCGGGCAGTGAAATTGCAAGCACAATACACCTCACAATAATAATCGGAAATGGGCTAATTTCCCATAGACGTCTCTTGAGCCATCACAATATTTTTTTGGCACTCTTTAATGTGGTGTTTGAAGTTCAAGCAAGCAGTCATCTACCCTGCTTTTTAACACGAAATAAACATGAATGAACATTAGAAGGTATGTTGAAAGATACAGTTCAACTTACCAAAATCCGTATCATGTCACATGTATGCGTTTCAGCCACGGAAAGGCATCAATACATCTGCTTGTAAACATTCATATAACATCATACTTACCTCAGAAAAGCCATTCAGTGTCCAAAAACTCATTAGTCAGCTAGAAAAATGAACTCTAGAGGAGCATTTTGTTAAAGATATGCACTATATTGCAAATTCATTGTATTTTTTTCTTAACATGTTCTTCAATATGTTTGAATAACATATTGAAAAATGTTTTATGACAGCCACCATTTAAGTGTTTATATAAAAAAAAGAGTAGAAACATTGTCATTAAACGTATTATAACATAAATGTATTATAACATTATTATAAAATCTTCCTTGTGTGTAATTTAAATGCAAGTAGCCTACAAATCAATTAAGTTTAACCTTTGATATTAAAATGATGTACCAACTGGGGTTTCCTTTGCCGCATTAGTTGAGATATATTTTTTTCTTTGAGGAAATTTGCCATGTACTGTTCCTGATAGGCCCCAAATTCACCAAAATCTAATCAAATTGAAGCAAATCGTAATCGAATCACAAGCTTGTGAATCTAATCATATTGTTTATTTGATGTGCTCTATGTATGTGCGTTGATTAACTTTTTATATGAGAATAAAAGCCTAAATTAAAGCAATCATATGTCTTCAGAAGGATTGGTTTAGGTGCGTTTAGATAATTTATATCTTCATTGTGCCATAAATGTTTCTTGCTGACCAGGAATCTTTATATGTATATGTATATATATATATATATATGTATATGTGTATATATGTATATATGTGTGTGTGTGTATGTATGTATGTATATTTAATAACCTTCTATTGGTTTTTGTGTATGTGCAGCTACATACGGCGTGGATTGAGTCACTGGTGGATGAAGGGCTCCACTCCACCCCAGATCGCTGAGATTATCATTAAACTAGTCAAAGACATGGCTGCTGTGAGTAATGGCCCATCTAATCCTGAACACCATTTTCGTCTTAATATGCAGCTGTTCAGCTGCATGTTTTTGAATAATATAATGTATAATCTTGCACTGCTTAACTTGATCTCCTGCAGATGTGTTTTAATGCTTTTGCAGAAATTGTCCTTCATCATTTAAGTGTCTTTTCACCCCAGGGGCACCTCTCGGATGCCTGGTCCAGGGTGACTAAGAATGCTATTGCTGAGACCATCATTGCTCTCACTAAGATGGAAGAGGAGCATCGCTCTCCAGTGCGCTGCATTGCCACCACTCGGGTACGACTCCACTGCACTCACTTCATCTGTCACAACTGAACATTTGCCAACTAGGTCAGTATTACTCGGGATCCTTCAGTTAGAGGGATCAGAGGTGTTTGGTGGGTGGGGTTTTCCAGTCACCTGATACAGATTGACAGCAGCATGAAATGCAACATTCTTAAACACAAATAATTACTTTTATTATATAGATGAATATGAGCAGGTCCACAGTCATGGAAAAACTGGAAACATCATGGAATTTTGTTTTATTTCTATGCTTTAAAAAAATGTACCTAAAAAAACAAAAGTTACCTCAAAACATTATACCAGCTAGAAATATAATGTGTATATAACCATTTTATAAATATATTAAAATACATATAATCCTTATCCAGGACTGGACTGACTGGAAGTCACGGAAATTCACTGGGCAGTATGTGTAGGAACTTTGTATGAAAGACTTCCATAGAAATTCAAATTGTTCTACTTCCTCTCTCCATCAGCTGTGGCTCGCATTGGCCTCTCTGTGTGTGCTGGATCAGGACCACGTGGACCGACTGTCTTCAGGTCGCTGGATGGGCAAAGACGGGCAGCAGAAGCAGATGGTACGGCACATTGGGCTAAATAGGCCTCTGGGATGCTATAAAGCACAATCAGTGCAATAGTATATTACAGTTCTTCAGCTGAGAATCGGCTCTTTACCTCTTCACCCTGACTTTTAATTCCCAGCCTATGTGTGATAACCATGACGACGGAGAGACGGCAGCCATTATTCTGTGTAATGCATGTGGAAACCTGTGCACTGACTGCGACCGCTTCCTCCATCTCCACCGGCGCACACGTTCCCACCAGAGACAGGTAAACCTCAGCACTCACACAGATCTAATCAGCGTCAATTGGATCAATTATGGTTCACAGCTAGGATTGAGAATCAAGAATCGTGTAATTGCTGGCTGGTTGTTCAAATGACATCATGTTGGTAAAAATGCATACTGGAGATTATTATAGTATATGGTACTTTAAAAAATATGGTACCAAAAGTAATATAGTATATAATAATCATACAAAAAAAATAGTATGTACATGTTTGTTGCTTCTGTAAAAGTACTGCAAGAATTGAATAATTGGAGTTGGAATGAGAAATAGGATCTAGTTTCTTGTAACACAATGGCTTGTGCAGGTCTTTAAGGAGGAGGAGGAAGCCATTAAAGTGGACCTACATGAAGGCTGCGGTAGAACCAAACTCTTTTGGCTCATGGCATTGGCTGATTCCAAGACCATGAAGGCCATGGTGGAGTTCCGTGAGCACACAGGTGACTTTTCCTCAGTTTGTAATAATGTTTAACAGGGGTGGGAATCACAGGGTACCTCACGATACGATACACGGCTCACAATACCGATGATATTATGATACAGCAATTCTGCGATCATCAATATATTGCTAGACAATCCTATAATGATACATCACAATTTCTGTCTAACTATGAAAACCAAATGCCTGCAAAAAGGTTAAGTGCCGGTTTTCCAGACTTTAGACTTAAATCTATTATTTTACTAACACAGTGACTCTGGGAGCATTGAAATCTTTTGAAATCTTATTTTATTAATTAAAATATCAATATTTGGGGCTAGTGTATTGATTCCCATATCGCACGGAGAAGGACGATATATTGCCGTATCAATATTTTGTCCCACCCCTAATGTTTAATAATGTAGAGGGAAGACAGGTCATGTTGAAGAGAAGGTTCAAATTTTGTCAGTATATACACTGCAGTGTTCATTATTATTAAGAATGATTTGCTGTCTGAATTGATTTTCTTAGAGCTTTATTTTTCAAACATATTGTGTTTATATAAAATATAATATAAAAACATAGTGTGTCATCAAATGTGTCCAGTTGAATCAATTAAGTATATAAATTCACAGGTAGAGCAATTATGGCTGTTACCTATCAAATGAAATCATACACAAAAGTGGTTGTAATGAATGCACAAGATATAATAACAATAAATTTTTTGATATATTTTAATAATCGGCTGGGCACTATGTTCTGTTACACAGCTCTCTCTGAGGAGTTTGATATATTGACTGTTTCAAGCTTTTGGGGTTTTCTTCATATTCAGTGTTTTCCTAGCTGTTTTTATTTATTAATTTATTTAATATTAATCACTTTATATTACCTATACAGTCAACTGCACTGACTGTAAATACAGACATCTCACAGCTACAGGTCACTACAGTGTCTACAGAGGCACTAAACCCATCACGACCCAAGCCTATTACAGAATATTAATACATATGTTGAATGTTAGATAACAGATTAAAAACAGAGCAATTCGCAACAGGGGTGCTTTGCCTCCACACTTTAAATATCTGGGGCATTTTTGTCACTTTTGCATAATTTCTGCACAGCTGTGATGCATCCTATTTTCAGAATTCTTTTTTATTTGACTAGTGGCTTTATTGTACAAATAGTTGTAGCTAAAATGGCATCATTGTATTGTCTTTCAGGTAAACCAGCTTCCAGTAGTTCAGACGCCTGCCGCTTCTGTGGCACCAGGAACGGCACAGAGCTGTCTGCAGTTGGAAGTGTATGTTCAGACCAAGACTGTCAGGTATTCGCTCAAAATGTCAATTTTTTGGCAGAATGATATACTTTGTTTACATGGTTTTACTGGAATTAAGTAATCTTACAAACATATTGTCTGTAGGAGTATGCAAAACTGGCCTGCAGTAAGACTCATCCGTGCGGCCACCCATGTGGAGGGGTCAAAAATGAAGAGTTGTGTCTTCCCTGCCTACATGGTTGTTTCAAAACCGAAGCCTGTCTGAAACAGGATGCTGATGATATGTGCATGATTTGCTTCACTGAGGCTCTGTCTGCTGCCCCGGCAATCCAGGTACAACAGAATAATACCATTGCATGTGATGATATAAAGAGGATATAGAATTACATACAGGAGATCATTGTGTAATTATCTGCCCTGGATTATTTTCAGCTGGACTGCAGTCATGTGTTCCATCTTAGGTGCACAAGAAGGGTTCTGGAGAACCGCTGGCTTGGGCCTAGGATAACCTTTGGGTTCATGTCTTGCCCTATTTGCAAGGTAAATAAGCTTGTCTAGACTCGCTTTAGGAGAGGTAAACGTAGGGCTGAATGATTAATTGGAATAAAACTGAAATCACAGCATGGCTTAGTGCTGCTATAAAAATACAAAGACTGTGATTTAATGAAGTGTATGCGGCATACGTTTCAGAGCGAAGTGGGCCACTGTGTTCATTTACACGTGTGAGCTCGTGATCCAGAGTTTTCAGTGGGAATGCAACATGCGCTAACTATCTATCTTCCCAAACTTGTTGTGATAAGTGCTCATGAAAGAGAAGAGTACTTTGAAGGACTTCTCAGTTTTCTGCCAAAAAAACCCTTGAAGGTTTAACTTTGTTACTGTTTAACTGTATAAACTGTAAAATAACTATTATTATTATTGTAATTTTTCTTAAATAACTTACTATATATATATATTTTTTATTTTACAGTGAAATATTATTACTACAATAGTAATGTTTCTTGTAGGGATGCACTGTTACCACTTCTTCCAAAATGAGTCTGATACCGATACATTCATTTTTGGTACTTGCCACTACCAAGTACCGATACCTGTATTTTCATTGCATTTGTATTTTTTTAATATAATTGAAATAAATACAGTAATTATTATATTATTTAAAGAATTCAAATATATATATATTTTTAAATACTAAATAAACCAAAAGAATGTGAATCATATTAGATGGCTTAATTCGTTTCGTTGATTCGTTTCCTTCAGTTATTTTTCATGCGTAATTATGCTTCTTAAAATTATTGTACAAGCTTCTGTTACTGTTCTGTTCATTCTATTGTTGTATCATATTTCATCTACAGCGCACATTTTGCAGCGGCACAGTAATCACATGACGTTTTGCTGTAATAATGTAGGCGAAAACATGTTATACATAAATCACGTAACAGTTCTTGTTTTTACTTAGGCTACGATTTAGTTTTAAAGGTGCAGTGTGTAATATTTAGGAGGATCTATTGACAGAAATGCAATATAACATACATAATTATGTGTTCAGTGGTGTATAAAGACCTTACATAATGAATTATGTTTTTATTACCTCAGAATGAGCCATTTCTACATACACCGTGGGTCCCCTTGCATGTTAAATCACCATTTTGCGGCGACGTGTTTGTATAGTAGCCCTAAACAGACAAACTGCTCTGCAGAGTGTGTTTGCTTGACTGGCTTCTCTCTGCCATCTCAGACAATGACATTTTTGTCCTGTGTTGGTCACTGTAGCTTCTCTATATTGCAATTTGCAACCTCACCCCTAGATGCTGCTAAAATGTACACACTGCACCTTTAATCCAACTGACACATGTGCTGAGTGAGCGATTGGAAATCAAGCGCATGCAACAGAAGTGTGTGCGCTCTCTCTCATCATTTAACATTCTTTGCTATTGACATTCGACTAAACAACACACTTTTTAGTGATCTCTGTGAGAAAGCTGCTTGTGCAGCTATACAGGCATTAATATTGAAATTATGCTTAATATTAATTAGATACATTTACTTCATAGACATCTCTAATCTCAGATATCTCCATATCTCAGTTTGTTCTGTTGTATGTGTTTCTTTGTCTGGACACAAACATTGTACTGCACACAACTGTCTGTTTTTGGTATCGGAGCATTTTAAACTGTACAAGTTCACGAGTGCAGTATCGGGCCTGATACTGATTTCGGTATCAGTGCATCCCTAGTTTCTTATTTATATTTTATTTATAATAATCGTCATCATCATAATAAAATAATAATAATGATTGTTATTATTATTTTAGAATTATAGTGGTATATAGTCACACTTTTTGGGGGCCAAATCGTGCAGCCCTACAGAAAACCTGGAGCTCTTAAAATATTGGAAAAATCTCAATTAGATTTTTGTTTTGCTCTATCCTCTGTGCTTCCACGTTTGTCATTACGTCATGCTTCTGGTCAGAGGTCAGTCTTCCGCCACAAATCGATGCATACGGCCGTCTGCTGTAAGCCAGTTATTATAGTTAATAAAGTTTTAAATATGGATAATTTTCTTACAAAAACCCATCGCTTCACTTCAGAAGGCCTTTATTAACCCACTGGAGCCGTATGGATTATTTTTATGATGGATGGATGCATTTTTTTGGGGGGCTTCAAAATATCGACCCCCATTCAATACCATTATAAAGCTTGGAAGAGCCATGATATTTTAAAATATAACTCTGATTTTGTTTGTTTAAAAGAAGATAGTCATATACACCTAGGATGGCTTAAGGGTGAGTAAATCATGGGGGGAAAAAAATCAGTTTTGGGTGAACTATCCCTTTAATGGCATCAAAACCAACCAAATCTTGTATAAGATCACGTTTTCTGAAAGAACCAAAGCCAATCTAAACTCTATCAACTAGATATCTGTTCATGGTATCCAACACGTGCCATTTATGTCTGTGTGTTTTTTTATTTTTTTATTTATTTTATTTTTTTCCAGAACAAAATAAACCACTCTGTCCTAAAAGACCTGCTGGACCCGATCAAAGAGCTGTATGAGGACGTGAGGAGAAAGGCTTTAATGAGACTGGAGTATGAAGGACTACACAAGAGTGAAGCCATCACAATGTCTGGAGCTCGATTCTACAACAACCCAGCTGGATTTGCCATGAACAGATATGCTTACTACGTTTGCTTCAAGTGCAAAAAGGTTAGATCTTCATGACACTCTGTCCTTGTTTGTTTTCTGTTTTGTGTAGTGTTCACAAATCTTCAGTGGTTTTGAAGAATCTTCCTGCTAAATAGTGGCCGAGGAAACCTTCAGAATGAAGGAAGCATTTCTCTCTCCAGAAAGAAAATAATTGGGTTTGAGTGAACTGTCCCTTTAAGGATATCTCTGTTAACTTTGAATAGAATGGAAAAATATGGTTGGCAAAAAAGATAAAATGCAGCTCACTCCTGTGGAGGAAGAGCTATTTGCTTGTCATGTCGGCATGAAATGAGATTTCCAAGAACAAGCGTATCATAATCTGTTCAGATGACATTGCCGCAATGAAGCTGTTTCTCCAGCTGTTGTGCTAACAGTGTGACTTCTTACTCATCCAGGCCTATTTTGGGGGAGAAGCTCGCTGTGATGCCGAAGCAGGACAAGGCGATGATTATGATCCACGTGAGCTCATCTGTGGAGCATGCTCAGATGTGTCCAGAGCACAGGTCAGTGGGACAACAGTGTGTTTGTGTGCCTGATTTAGTTTGTTTCTGTTTTTAGCACAATAGAGTGCTGTAGGAATGAATCCCAAAACCCAGAAATTAGTTTTTAACTTCTGGTTCTGTTATCCTGAAGTCATGGGTTTTGGTTAAATGCTTGAAACAAGGTCTGTGGTGAACTTAAGCTCAAGATATTTTCACATTTTATTCTATGACATAAAATACATCAGTAATAGCCTCTTGTGATTTTTTTTTTTTTAAAGCGTTAAAATTTTCTATTTTTAAGGCTTCAAAATTTATAAAAGCTGTGTTCATTTGTGAAGATTACAGCAAAACATAAGAATCACTTTTTTTGGTCACAGAGCTTTTTTTTTTTTTTTTCCTCTCCAATAATCCAGTGGAAAAATCATGTTGGCTTTTTGTCAAGGGAGCCAGGGTGATGCTAACCTCCAGGCTGGCCTACAAAAAAGTCCCTGCAGTACTCTTACACATTGGCCAGTGATTGTTATTGCATTGCATATCAACATTCATGAGATCTGCACACCCAAATGATTTAGTTTTCGAATTTAAATATTTACTTGGGTGATCAGTGTGATACAATGGCTCAGTCACGGCTGCAATTCATTTTATCACCAGGTCTGTTTTCAATCAACTTGGTTTTTCAAAGTTCATGGGTGAATCTCAGGAAACCATACATGATGATAATCTCATGAAATACATGTTGTATATCACAATATATATATTATAGTGGGTGCAGGACACTATATAGTTCATTTATGTAAGTGAGGATAGCAAAAGAAAGTAAACTGTGACATATTATACCCAAACATTCTTCATACAGTGGACTACCAGTAAAATTGATAAAAACTTGGGACCAAAAATGATTCAGACACTTTGACCTGACCATGTTTTGCTTAAGTGTTATCTGACATAATTAAGATTATTTTTTTCTGACACAGTCTAACTTTTATTACCATTTTTTAAACTATAGTGAATAAACTGTAATAATGAATGAAATGTTCAAGGTGTCTGAATAAATTCTGAATAAACAGAGATCCTGATTCTCCCACGATTCTGAACAAGACAACTAAACAGAATAACATGTAATTTACTAGAGGTTCTGACAAATGTTAATTGCTGCAGTCTATTTAAAATATGGACTGTTAATCCGTACGGACCAGACACCACGGTTCAAAACATACTTGATTCTCAGATTAATTGCAAAGTTTGACCATCATACAATGAAAGTTTATCATTTGAACGTGTTTTAGGTCCCGTCAGATTAAACATTCAAGCGAATTTAAACCGTTTGAGCGCACAGAGACGCGAAAGAGAACTGAATTCTGAACATGTGATCACCGAATGCCGTTCCCTCCTGTCTATTTGTGTCTGAACGGACACATACATGCAAAAAAAAAAAAAAAAAAAATTGGTGAACTAAACAATTGAGAACCAGATGTGTAACAGTATTTTGGATCCATGCATTCGGTCTTAAAGTGACAGTAGCCTAATATTCCTGCTGCTTCCTGCTTTTTTCTTATCATTTAGGAATAATATTGTGTGGATGTTTGAATCGAGATCCCAATCTTTTAACAATTAATCGTGCAGATGTAATCACTATAATGCTTTTTGCTTTACAAAAGTGATGCTTCAGTTTTGGTGTTTTCATGTGATTGACTTTGTTTGTAATGGCTAATACTAGCAAAACAGAGAAAGAAAGTGGTATGTGCTTATTTGGTATGAGTTTTTTTTTTTAGACCTCTTTCTTTTTGTTGCAGATGTGCTCTAAACATGGAACAGATTTCCTGGAGTACAAATGTCGTTACTGTTGCTCTGTGGCTGTGTTCTTCTGCTTTGGCACGACACATTTTTGCAACGCCTGTCATGATGATTTCCAGAGGATGACCAGTGTCCCAAAAGAAGAGCTGCCCCATTGTCCTGCTGGTAAAACGCTTTTTAAATGTTTTAATAAAAACTTTCCACCACCATTTTTGGGTTGTCTGAAACATTTGTATCATACTTCTCTTGTTGAATTAAGCCTTTGTTCTATTACAAGCTGTTTTCACTTATTGAAGCTTTATCCAACAAATTGGCAAGACAGCATGTTGACTTTCTTTCATTCCTCCCTCCCTCATAGGACCAAAAGGAAAACAGTTGGAAGGAAGTGAGTGTCCCCTGCATGTGGTACATCCTCCCACCGGAGAAGAGTTTGCACTGGGCTGCGGTGTGTGTAGAAATGCCCATACCTTCTAAACGCCATGGTCCTGTAATGATCTCTCTCTATATATATATTCACCCTCCTGTGGCGGCTGACTCCCTCTTCAGCACAGCCTGAGAGCAGATACACACCGGATGTCCCATTCTGAAGGCGCTGTGATTGGCCGCCGTGCCCAGGATGCATCCTCCCTCTCTTGAGACACTGAAGAATGGAGAAAAAAAAAAGAACAAAAAAAAAAAAGAAACGTTGTGACGTGTTTGCATGCAGCCGTTGTAACCCTGCGGCTTGTATAAACGTTGCACACCTCCTGACCACTGAAGTGTAACAATGTACGGAGGATTTTGGAACTGAATATGAGACCACCGTGGATGGGCCATGATTTCAGCTTCTCAAATACAAATTTAAGATTCTATTGTTGTATGTTAACTATGTTTTCGTAATCCTGTACAGTATTCCTTCACTTTGGAGTGCATCATGGTTTGACGGCTAAAGATTCAAATGCTATAAGAGGACTTTAGAATGTTACGCTGGAGGAAAATAGTGTACGATTTATCTAATCTTGTATATAATGACAGTAGTAACCCTTCATATGTGTATTCCAATGTTGCTACTCTACACTTCAGTTTTCTTTGATATTCTGGGTTATGTTTTGAGCCAGAACTTTTAATGAAGTGCAATACTGGGTGTGCCTCCTCGCAGATGTAAACATATGGAATGTATGTCAATAAAGCCACTGTACATTTTTATACAGTGATACACAGGCTGTTGTGTTTTCCCCGGCAAGTACAAAATAATTTCTGTAGTCAGAACGTTATCGAGGGGCTTATTGTCTGCGATGTCTGCCCTTTTGTCTCAATGATGTGGTATAAAACCATTTTTTTCTGTTATTTTAAAAGCAAAAGGTGAGTATGTTCTGCTTTTGTATTGCAAGAACACGACTCTTTGGGGCCAGTCTTCACACCAAATTGAAGGAATGTGAGGCAAAAAGATATATTAGAAGTTGTGGCTGGCTGGCTGGTTGTGGTTGTTTTGGAGGCATAGGAAGGAATGTTTGGGGGGGGGTGTGATAAACAGCTGCTGTAAAAGACAAAAAAATGCAACTTGTGAATCTGCTTTGTATTATTATCTGTGGATGGAGCTGAATGGTAATAATAAACCGGGTTCTCTGTTCAGCAAGGTACATTACAAAAGGAGTGTCGTGTGCTTTTCTTTCATCTCATTTATCCATGAAATATGCAAGTTCGAAAATGAAAGCATAAAGCCAGCTAATCTGAAGAGACGACACAAATGGGCAGAGCTTGGCGACCCGAGCGTCGTTTCTAATAAGGTACGTCTAAAGATTTTTATTTCCTGAAATATGTGCGAGACTACACAAGATGTGAAAATTTAAATATAGTCATAAATACGCCGCGTCAGACACTTTACCGCTGTCACATCCGTTTGCCGTCTGCTCTGTTGTACGTGTGAGTACATGAGCTGTAACGTTATGCGAAAAAGATGCAAGAAATACAAGACCGATCACAATTCAGAATGCAAATAGATGTGAGAAACAAATCCAATCGGAATTTATACTCCGTTTTCACAAATTGTTGTTCGTTGTCGTATTTTGAATGGATCAAGTGTAATAAATGTAATGTGAGGTGAATTTCAAACTGTAGTCTTAAATGTCCAAAAAAAAAAAAAAAAGTATAATGTTTGCAGAAAAATAAAAAAAGATAGCCTAACACTGGAATTGTCTACAAAATTTGAATATACAGTTAGGTAAACCGCCGCACTTTCATCGAATATAACTATATAGTAACTATTTTCAATTAAAGTTTCTCTGTGTATCCGGTCCAGACGGCGTTATTGTCACGTGGTACGTGTTACATTTCTCTGCGTTTTTTTTTCTGCGGCTCTACTAATCACTGTAGCCTGTTGTTATAGTTTGTTTTTAGAGATTGCTCGGACAAATTTATATTTGTATGTCACTCAGATAATCATTGGAAAATACATATTAAAAAGCTTATACTTCCTAAAGCATAAACGGCTATAATAAGACAAAAACTGAATTCTGCTGTATGGGGTGTTCAGCTTTCTGAGCCGCCGTGCGCCCCCTGGAGGAAGACCCAGTTTGAGTCGTTTGAGTCATAGAAAATACAGCAGACAGCCGCCCAATGCTACTCACTCACACTCGCCTGACTCGACAACAACATCGCCATTTTCAGCGCTGGGAGGGAGGCGGGGACGCTGAAATCTCCCGCGGTACAGAAGTAGGTCAACCAGCAATATAGCAGAGACATACGCACTCAGACTCCCGAAAAAACGAGATATAACTATATAAATCTGCGCTCATTCGTTTCCAATGCGTACGCTTTGCTTCACTCTGATGCGTTCGGGTTCCTGTCCAGGTTGACATTCAGACAAGTTATCAGGATTTTATTTGTTTTTCACTGTTTGTGAGCGAGCTGAACGGAGATAACATGAGTCACACGCAAAACAGGTAATTTGGGGATTCGCAGCAGCGCAGTAAGGCTGTTGTTTGCTTAATCTAACTAGATCACTGTCTTCATGAATAAATGTATGTGTGTAGTGTTCTGATTATGTTTTTATTAATGCTGCTCATACTCATTGAGACATGGATTGCTGCGAACACACGTTGAGCCGAAGAGGAATTTGTTTGCAATTTCGTTAAAACATTTTAACTTGTTTCCAGGAAAGTTCAGAGCCATTTAAACGCATGCATTTATCTTTATATATTATATATTCATGTGTGTGTATATATGTATGTGTGTATGTATGTATGTATATATATATATATATATATAATATATATATATATATCTTTTTATATTTTATATATAAAATATAAACCTTGAAAATAGTATAGTTTTGGGATGCACGTCATGTCCAAACATGCTTCTCTCTGTGTGTATTTGCACTCGGCCTGTTTATAGTACACTTCTCATGCTTAACAGCTCTCTCAGGCCCCCAAGAATGAAAAGGAGGTTGAGCAGAGAGCGAGAGGACAGCACCTCATCCTGCGACGGGCCGACAGACTCTTGCAAGAGGGTCAAACAGCCCGACGAGGACTCTGGAGATCAGATGTCCAACTGGGCTCGACTACCCCAGGAGATCCTGCTTCACATCTTTCAGTACCTGCCGCTCCTCGATCGTGCCTTCGCTTCACAGGTTTGCCGTGGCTGGAACCAGGCCTTCCATATGCCTGAGCTGTGGAGATGCTTTGAGTTTGAGCTCAATCAGCCTGCCAGCTCTTACCTGAAGGCCACACATCCTGACCTAATAAAGCAAATTATAAAGAGGCACTCCAATCATTTACAGTACGTCAGCTTCAAGGTGAGAGGCTCATGAGGAAGTTCAGGGTTACCGGCGAGCTCCCCATTACAGCATTAAACATTACAGCTCACAATTCATGCTGACCTTAAAGGGATAGTTCACACAAAAATGAAAAATTCACTCGCCCTCATGTCGTTCCAAACCTGTATGACTTTCTTTGTTTTACTGAACACAAAAGATATTTTGAAGAATGTTTGTAACCAAATAGTTTTGATTCCCATTGACTTCTGTTGTATTTTTTTGTCAGTGTGAATTGAAACTGTTTGGTTAACAACATTCTTCAAAATGTTATGCTCTGAACTTTGAGGCTTTAAAAAGTTCATGAAGACATGGTAGAAGTAATCCATATAAATTGAGCGGTTTAATCCAAGTCTTCTGATTTATATGATGAACAGATCTAATTTAGACTTCTATTCACATATAAATATTAATCACTGCACATAGAGAACATTAAATATGGTAAATGGAATATGATAGATATCATATACTGGGTAGAAATAGTAAATATGATAGTCCTGGTAGATATGATAAATATAGTAGATATGACAAATATAGTAGATATACTTGGTTGATATGATATACTTGTCTTGGTAGATATGGCAAATATAGTAGATATCATATACTTGGTAGATATGGCAAATATAGTAGATATCATATACTTGGTAGATATGGCAAATATGGTAGATATCATATACTTGGTAGATATGGCAAATGTAGATATGATATACTTGGTAGATACGACAAATATAGTAGATTTAATTGGTAGATATGGGCCCAGTTTCACAGACAGGGCTTAGCCTAAGCCAGGATTAGGCCTTAGTTCAATTAGGATATTTAAGTATCTTTTATAAAGGTACACTAGAAAGAAACGTTACTCGTGTGCATCTTGAGACAAAACAATGGCACTGACATATTTTAAGTTATGTCAGTACAAGTTGCTTTGTTAAAACAGCTCAAACATGCATTTTAGTCTAGGACTATCTTAAGCCTTGTCTGTGAAACCGGGGAATGATATACTTGATAGACATGGCAAATATAGTACTTTAGTATACTTTGTTGATGTGGTAAATATGGTAGGCATGGATTTAACTGCCCGATTTATATCGATTACTTTTACAATGTCTTTATGAACATTTAGAAGCATCAAAGTTTTGGTGGGATTGAATTTCAGTGAAGGGACAGAAATCTCTGAAGTATAATTAAAAATATGTTCATTTTTCTTTCAAAGATGAACAAAAGTATTTTGGGTTTGTCATGAGGGTGAGTAATATTATAGATATATTGTATATATGTAGACTTGCATTAAAGAATTCAGTAGATTTGTGTTCTTTTACAGTGGCTTTGAACATGGCACGTCTAATCAAAGTTGTTTGAGTTGATGCTAAGAGTTTGTGTCCTGTATCCACAGGTGGACAGCAGTACAGAATCAGCAGAGGCTGCGTGCGATATCCTGTCTCAGCTGGTCAACTGCTCTCTGAAGACTCTTGGGCTGATCTCCACTGCACGACCAAGCTTCATGGAGCTACCCAAGGTATCAGGACATGCGTTACATGGCTGAGCTATGTGTTAGGATGATGAGGTGAATGTTTCCTGATGTTTGATGATTGTTTCCTCTTTTCAGTCCCACTTCATCTCTGCACTCACCGTGGTGTTTGTCAACTCCAAGTCTCTTTCGTCTCTGAAAATTGATGACACGCCAGTGGATGATCCTTCGCTTAAGGTCCTGGTGGCCAACAACAGTGACACACTTAAGCTGTTAAAGATGAGCAGCTGCCCTCATGTTTCTCCTGCAGGTAAGACATGTTATTTGAGGGACTGTGATTCTAGCACAGGGGTTCTCACCCTCAGGATCCACTTTCCTGCAGAGTTTATATCAAACCTTGATCAAACTCACCTGCCTGTAACATTTTAGTAACACTGAAGACCTTGATTAGCTTGTTCAGGTGTGTTTGATTAGGGTTGGGGCTGAACTCTGCAGGAAAATGGATCTCGAGGGCCAGAGTTGAGAATCTCTGTTCTAGCATGTTGGCAAGTTCATGAAATATACTTATCACCAGTTTCAATAGCTTGAACACACTCTATTATTTGAAAAGTTAAATATTAATATCAGTGGTAACAAATAAATTAAAATATAGTGTGTAGTAAATATTCTCAAGTAAATTTAAATATTTTGCACGTTTTGATGAGTGAATAATGCCTAACACTTACACACACTACAAGCAATCAAAGAATAATACAAATCAAGTAAACGGTGACTGGCATCTAACAGCAGTATTAAGTAAACATTCAGAATAAATACTAAAGTAATCAAATGTAAATCAAACTACTTAAACTATCGTTCAGAAGTTTTGGGTCTGTAAAAAAATGTTTTTTAATAAATTAATATTTTTTATTTAGAAATGATGCATTAAATTGATCAAAAGTGACAGTAAAGACATTTGTAATGTTACGAAAGATTCGTATTTCAAATAAATGCTGTTCTTTTGAACTTTGTTCATCATGTATCATAGTTTTCCACAAAAATAATACCTTCTGAAAATTCAGCTGAAAATCTTGCCAACCCCAGACTTTTTAACGGTAGTGTAAATTATTGTATTTTAATAGAAAAAGTACATAAACAAACTAAAAATATCGGCCATTCACACATGTATTTATGCAGGTTATTGTCACCTACAACAGTAAAGTCTGTGACTGTTGTTGTTGAAACTCTGAAACGACCTGCTAATAAACAGGGTGTGTTCAGGCAGAATATGATAACTTATGTTTATAGCTTATTGACAATACCTACAAGACTGGCTGGCCAACTCTATGGAAAAAAACACACAAAGCCTTTCTGTTCCTCATGGAGACTACCGGGTTTATTGGAATAGGTGCACACCAATGTTTTCGCCCTTGCTGGCTTGACTGATGGTACTACCGGTAGTGTATAAAGATTTCTTACAGGCCTGTTGAGCTCCTATTGGAGGAAGATGTACATTTCATACACTTCAGTATGATTACAAAAATAGAATTAAACAACACAAACTAATCTTTTCATGATGTTTGTTCTCATAAGTCTCCCTGTGGGTTTTAAAGGGATTGTTCACCCAAAAATTACAATTCTGTCATAATACTCAGCCTTATTTCATTGCAAACCTACATGTCTTTAGTGGCGTTCACAACAAGAACAATAACTATATTCGCGTCCACACCAGCTGACGATAATGTTCTGTTTATTATAAGTGTGCGCTGCAGTTTTGTCATCTGCTGCTTTAAATGCTTGAGCTCTGATTCTGATTGGCTGTCAGTGTATTTATCATTCATCAGCTAGAAAAAAATCATTCTGAACGTGATTCCAATGATATCGTTTCACTGTGCCGTTATCGCTATAGTTGTGGTGTGGACTCTGCTGTTCTTTAAATTTTGAACGATTTTTAGAACTATATTTATCGTTATCGTTATCGTTATAGTCCTTGGTACGAGCGGCCCTTTTCTTTCTTTCCCGTAGAAGCCAAAAATTGAAGTTGAAAGTATCCTAACTGCTTTTTTCCATATGGTAAAAGTTTTTTCTTTCTTATATTTAAAGTCAGTAAACTCATTATTTAATAAAAATGTATCTGTGCGTTTTTATTAAATTAATTGTATCATATCATAAGTCCTTCTTAAAATAATGGCCAATTTATAATAAATTAGAGCAATTGCATGTTGTTAAGAATTATTAACTAATGCCATTGCGGTTATGCGGAATAAAAAACAAAGCTCAGAATTCTGATTTTCGGAATGGTTGAAGAGAAACTGCAACGCATTTGAGGATCCAATTTCTTCTTCCACCCTATACGTTAGTCATACTGTATTATTTGTAGTGTCTTGTGCAGGTGAAACCCATCATCAGTCTTCTGTTGTTGCAGGTATTCTGTGTGTTGCTGATCAGTGTCATGGTCTGAGAGAACTGGCTCTGAACTATCACTTACTGAGCGATGAGCTCCTTCTGGCGCTTTCCTCCGAGAAACACGTGCACCTCGAGCATCTTCGCATAGACGTGGTAAGCGAGAACCCTGGTCAGCAGTTCCACACCATCAAGAAGAGCAGCTGGGACGCCATGGTGCGCCATTCACCCAAGTTCAGCCTTGTCATGTACTTCTTCCTGTACGAGGATGAGTTCGGGCCCTTTTTCCGCGACGAGATCCCGGTTACGCACCTCTACTTCGGCCGCTCGGTCAGCAAGGAGGTCCTCGGCCGTGTCGGCATGAACTGTCCCCGCCTGGTGGAGCTGGTGGTGTGTGCCAACGGTCTGCGGCCGCTAGACGAAGAGCTGATTCGTATCGCCGAGCGCTGCCAGCACCTGTCGGCCATCGGACTGGGCGAGTGCGAGGTCTCCTGTAGTGCTTTTGTGGAGTTCGTGAAGATGTGTGGCCGCCGCCTTTCTCAGCTGTCTATTATGGAGGAGGTGCTCATCCCAGACCACAAATACAGCCTGGATGAGATCCACTGGGAAGTGTCCAAGCACCTGGGTCGTGTTTGGTTTCCAGATATGATGCCCACCTGGTGAAATGCACAACTGTTGCATTCAAAAGACCATAAGTACTCCTAAGCCTTTGGTAATATGGGCTTTTAATGTGGTCTTCAGTTAATTCACAAGGTTTGTACATAGATTTGATTTGAGATGTAAATTCCAGTGTGGACTGTTGTATTAAAAGGATAGTTCACCCAAACATTCTGTCATCTTTTACTCACCCTCAAGTCATTTCAAACCTGTGTGATCTTGTTTTCATTTGTGGGACATAAAAGAAGATATTTTGAAAAAAGTTGGTAACCAACATTCAGTTCTGGTGACCATTGACTTCAATAATAAAAAAAAAAAAACCACTTATAATATCTATATAATATGTCCCATAGAATACACAGAAGTCATGCAGGTTTGGAATGACGGTACGTAAATGATGACAATTTTCATTTTTGTGGGAAATATGCCTTTAATGGCATGTTGTGGCAAATCTACATTTAAATGAATCTTACAAAAGTTTATTCAGGTCATATTTAACCCTAAAATTAAAAGAAAAAAAAAATTATATTTGATTATATTTTGAAAAAATGTAATGGTTCTAAAGAAAATTGAGCTTATTTGTGAAAAATAATTTTGTATTTCTTTCATTTGGGGGTGTAACATAACCTGGACATTTTGTAACATTTACTAAAATAGAGGATCGCTGTACACATCATACCATGTATATATGTTACATTTTCAGATTATTTTGCAAAATGTGTGTGGGGGGAAGCAGTTGTTTATTTAGAAAGGAAACTGAAAGCTGTTTTATCTAGATCAGCTTATCATCATATGCAGATTGTGTTTATGATATAGACTCTCAGTGTTTGTTGATGTTCTCAGCAGATGCTCATCTATTTCTCCACTTCACTTCTGCATAATTCACTTTGTCCAGCTGTGTATCTGTGCAGATCGCTGTTTTCAGTGGCTCAACATTGTGCTGTTTTTTCAAACTGTAAAGGTTGGATCTCATGTTAAATCATTCTTCCATTAGAGCAGAGTTATAAATAGTTATAAATGTTTAAGCTAGAAATTAATTTATCCACCCATCCATTTCCCAAACTGCTTGTCCATTGTAGGGTGACAGGAATGTTGGAGCCTATCCCAGCAGCTCTGGCCATAATCACATTTTGATTATATTGGCCTAATGGTTTGTGTAGTTATTTGAATTAGTTTAGGAGCAGCACCTCCTAGTGGCATTAAAAGCCATAACACTTTAGTGAGAGCGGTTTCTTTCACCAACTAGTGGCCTCTCACTAACCAGTTCACCAACACAAGTTCAAGGTTAAAAAGAAGTGCACAGCCATCTGGGTTGTAAACAATAAGTGCTCACTTGAATGTGTGCTGATTTGGTTTATGTAGATAAAGAATTGTATTTTGTGTGATTAAAACATTTTGTATACAATTGGTAATTACAGTGCTTTTGTACAAAAATATATAGTGAATAATATGCACCTTATACATACCAAATGGAAATCTTTCTGATGGTTTAGGCAAGTAGAAAAGTAACAGTTGTTCATATTTTGGTGTAGCAGGGAAGAGGGTGCAGAACAATATAACAGCATATTTTCAAGGTCTTAGGTATGTTGGAGTTGGTCAGGGAGGATGGAAATGAAAGGATCAGTGTTAGGCTAGACAGCACACTTGTGTCCTCAGATTTGGAAAGAGATTGTAAAAGAATTTTAGGGATACAATGAACCGTTGATTGGTTTCTATTGGATTGCGTGAGAATGTTGTGCAATGACAAACTGAATGGGATACAACCAGATAATAATTGATTTTTTTTTTTTTTTTTTTTTTTTCTGGATACGCTTCAGACATGGCTGCATTAACATGCACCCCTTCGATTCAGTATTGGAGTGAAGCAGTGAAAACATTTTCCTTTAAGAAGGAAGTCCCATGTGTCTGTATATAAAATGCTGTGTGTTTGATATAAATAGAAATACTTATATATACTTCTGTGGAGGTTCGAAGTGTTTCTGTGCTGATCTCTTTCAGATGAGTGGGAATTATTCCTTGATGGATCTTTGTACCCTTGTGATTAGATGATCATCAGTGTAATTTATTGATATGCTTTTTTTTTTTTTTTTTTGCATTAATCTGTTTATACTAATAGTTTAACATTGAGTGAGATGCTCCATGTTGATTTATATGCATATTATATAATTTATAAAAAGTCAATAGCATGTAAGTTTTCTTTTACCAGTTATCCAGAATTAAAGCTGTATTAGCTGTAAATTGTAGCATCTAAATTAAGAAAACTAAGATTCCTGTCATCATTTGAAAGCAAAACATTATTGGAAATGAACAGAAAAAGGAAGCTACAGCCTGGTAGTTCACATACAATTTAGTTATTTCATTAAAATAACCGAGCTTTTTGCTAGACATGACTTTTTGAAAGTGCATGCTGAAGAGCATTACATAAACCCAACGCCATTGATACATGTACAAATAGCATCAAACCAAGTGCTCATGTATTTGATTTTTCAGAAGCAAGTGAGCATATTGCTTGTATTGCTAATATGAAAGCATCACATTTCTTTTGTGTTGTAAAAATGTGATTATAACTGTCTTTTGTTGAAATAAATATGGGCAAATAAACATTTGTGCAGACATTGTGTGAATGTTTTAAAGATCATTTACATTAAGGCAACAATATTCATAAATGTGTGGTACAACAAAACAACAGTCCAGTTTTTTTTGTATAAATTAACACTTATCTGATAATAATTCTGACATCATCTGGAATGAAAGTAGAAAACTTAAAATGTAATTTTATTTAATTGCAAAAAAAATTGAAGTAATTTAATATTGTTCAAGCAAAAAAAATCTGGTCATTATGGAAAAGGAATCTCCTCATAGGTTATTTGTAAGTAAGGATATTTCATTGGCAGCTTCCAATATTCAGAGTTGTAGTAGAAATAGAAGGTCTTCTCTAGGACCATCTTGTCATAAGCCTCCAACAGGCTCATAATCATTTCTATCACTGACTGGTGAGAACGAAACGAGTGATAAAACTTCTTGATGTCTGTGGCGAGATCTTTCGTAGAAGACTGTTGAAAGATGGAGTCATCTCCCAAATAGAGCGGCTCTCCGCTGTACAAATAGATCTTTGTGTAATTGGTTGGAGTTTGGCTCAACAGTTGCGCACCCAGCTCCATTAATTTCTTATATGTACGGTGCACAAACTGAGAACAGTCGTAGGACTCGAACCACGTTGTGGCATTGGCACCAGGTTCTGACATTACCGTCCAAGTCTCGTAATACACACCCGTTTCATTGTCCTCCTGAACCCACAGAGCCAACTCATTAAACATCTCACCTAACAAAACAAAAAATGTATGAGAGAAACAGCAGAAAATCCAGACAGAACAGAAAACACATGGCGATGAAGATAGCCTGGGGATGGTGCGAGAGCTTCAGGCTACTCCAATATTCTTATATTCATTGTTTATGTTTTCTGTTTTAAATGTTTTATTACATATTCTGCTAATAAAAATAAAAAAACAATAATGTTCTCTAGGTAGATGACATAAATGTAGTTTTGTCAGTAATGTTTTACACCATTTGTCAGAAAAAGTGTTTGTGAAGTTTTGTAATTCATATTTTGGTGGGTGGGGTTATTTGAATATTTTTTTCTTTTTGCTCACTTGTTAAAAAAAAAAAAAAAAAAAAAAAAAAAAATGTTGTTTGGCCCAACTTGGCCACATACGGAACCCCTAAAGGGACATGTTGATAGAAAACAAAATATGAGATGAATTTTCGGCATCATTAATCCAGTCTTCAGTGTCACATGATCCTTCAGAAATCAGAAATGCTGATTTGCTGCTCAAGAAACATTTATTATCAATGTTGAAAATGTAAAAAAAAAAAAAAAAAAAAAAAAAAAAATCAGGATTCTCTGATGATTAGAAAGTTCACAAGAACAGCATTTATTTGAAATCGATAGCTTTTGTAACATTATAGATGTCTTTACAGTCACTTTTGATAATGCATCTTTTCTGAATAAAAGTATTCATTTCTTTAATTTCTTTCCAAAAATGAATTAAAAAATGCTTACTGACCCCAAACTTTTGAATGGTAGTGTATAAAAGTGTATAACAAAAGCTATTTCAGAAAAATGTTGTTCTTTTGATCTTTGAGAATCCTGAAAAAAAGTAAAAAATTGTTTTCAACATTGATAATAATAATAAATGTTTCTTGAGCACCAAATCAGCATATTAGAATGATTTCTGAAGGATCATGTGACACTGAAGACTGGAATAATGATGCTGAAAATTCAGCTTTGATCACATGAATAAAAAAAAACCCCTTACAAACTTACCTGATATCTCTCCTATTTTCTCCAAAGTCCCATTCTGCTTCCAGTGCATGTCATCTATGCCCTCATAAAAGCAGGCGGCTCCCTGGTTACACCAGAATGGGGCACTCACACCCTCTCTTTCATGAGGAAAAGTGCAATTCCCAAGCTGAAACAGCTCGTACCACTCCATCGTGAAGTTTCTCCCGGTTTTTGCGCTTCCAAAGCCAATGGCATCATGCATTATATGCTGAGGTGCAAAACTCTTGATTAGACTCAAATGAACAAACTTAAAAAAAAAAAAAAAAAACAGTCCTGCTATTCAATGCATGCACTTACAAACTTTCCCAAGATGTCACCATATTTGAACTCCCACACAGGAGTCTGAAGTCTGAACACTGAGATGATGTCGTAGTATTCCATGACAGGTATCCGACCATATGGATCTCCAGTGGGGCAGAATGGGTATAAAGCCTGGCAGTAGGGATCTACATCTGGACGGCTGTCGAGTCGCCTAGAAAATGATATGACATTGCATTATGTCTACTTTTCAGCGAACAGGTTTGGCTAACCTGGTGGATGTCACATAACGTTAATACATAACATATAACATAATAATTAATATTCATGAGCATAAAATTGTGAAGTTTATTTTTATTCACTGGGGATACAGGTGTATATATAACTAAGAAATCAATTAAACATTCAAATATTGTGAATAATGTATATTTTCATATGTATTAATAATGTCCTAACTGAAGTTAACACTTTGCCCACAGCGTCTCATCATTGTACATATAACGTGACAATAATATAATCCTTTTATATACTTATCTTCCTCTGTGCATTCATTACTTTCATTTTCACATAACTGTATATAGCACATCTAACACATTCATACACTTCCATTTTGCACATACGTAATTCTGTCTATTGTGTATTTTCTATATTACTGTATTGCCTTTTTTATTATTGTGTTATTTTACTTTTCATTGCCCTTATCCTTGCCTTTCCTGCACTGGAAGCTCTTTTCATGCTATGCAATAAAGCCCATTCTGATTCTGAAGAGAGTAAACCAATAAACCAAATACTTGCAAAGTAACTTGAAAACAGTCGAGTAAATACGAACCAATATAAACACATTTGGTCCTAGTTAGTACTGACAATGTAACTGAGCTGAAGTGTACAGTAGGTGGCTGCAACTTACTTGTAAGGCACTGGCCAGACCTGCTTTCCACTGACCCTAGAAACGACCAACCCCACAATCCAACAGTGAAGCACCGCGTAAATGAAGTGAACGGAAAACTTCATCTCAGCACAGGCTCGCAAAAACACTAATGTGCTGTCTTTCTTGCAGCTATATATATTGTTTAGTCTCACATCCTTGTTTTAGAGAACAACACTGATCACGTGACGGACTAAATTGAGTCAACTGGTCAGTCACGAGCTTTTTTTTTGTTAAGGGCTACATTGCTGTCAAAATAAAAGTCACTCAATAATAATAATAATGTGTAATATATGTGGCTATACCTATGTTTAGATAACAGTAATAATTATAATAACTAACAATTCTACATTCTGAATACTACATTTTGTTTACAAAAAAATTAAAATAAAAACATTCACTAAAAGCAAACATAGACATAGCTTTTTAAAACAGCAATAAAAAAAAAGTTTTGTAAAAAAAAAAAAAAAAATACAGGCTCAATTGTCTACAAATCTAATTTCAAGCATTTAAGCATAGATCAAATAATTTTACTGAAGTGTGTCCACATTTTGACGAATAGCGCTAATTTTAACATAAAATAATGTTTTATTCTGAAAAAGTATTTTTAAAGCAAGCGTGAGCGTTCTTGGAGTGAAAGTCACTTTGCGCATGTGGCTGTTTCACGCGGCATTGCTATGGTAACAGTAAACATCCTTGAACTGAAGCTTTTCCTTTTGGGATTGTTCCCTTTTATCTCTTCGTTAAAGTCCAGTTTATCATGTCAGACGTTGGCTCTGAAGAGTTTGACGACGAGCTAGGCTCTCTGGGGGTGAGTCACTGTCAAAGTTTCTGTTCAATTCGCAGTGTGTTCACAGCAGAGATGACAGTAATACCTTTGTGTTGAAGGAGTATGAGGGAGACAGAAACGAAGCTGGAGAGAGACATGGACAGGGCAAAACTGTCCTGCCTAATGGAGACACTTACCAAGGAGCATATGAAAACGGCAAGAGATCTGGCCAGGTCATTTTGCTTACAAAACACTTTGTTATTATGCAGTTTCTGTTCTCTTAAACATATGATAAACCTTGTGTTGTCTGTATATCAGGGGACATATAAGTTCAAGAATGGGGCCAGATACATTGGAGAATGGTACATGAATTTAAAACATGGACAAGGCTTATTTTATTACCCAGATGGCTCCAAATATGAAGGTAAATCTACATTGTCTATATTATCTCAAATGCATCAGTACAGTATATGTGATTTAGGTTAAGGTTAACATCATGAACTAACAATGATCCTTTACACATAGTTCAGAATGAGTTGTTATTATAAAACAAAAAAAACAAAAAAACAAAAAAAACAATTAGAAACTAAAACTATTATTTTTGTTAATTGAAATACAGCTGAAGTACTAACTAATAAACTAAAACTTTTTAATACTAAAATAACACCGCTTTTACAGTACTTATTAATATGTTAATGTTCATTACTATTTATACTAATATTTTTAACATTACAAGTTTATTACAAGTTTATTACAACATTAGTTCATTTATTGTAAACAAACATGAATTAACAAAGAATAGTATATATTTTAGTGATGTCAAATCAATTAAAACTATTTAAACTACTGTATATATGTGTGTGTGTGTGTGTGTGTGTGTGTGTGTGTGTGTATACACATACTGTATATTCACAAACTTTTATGTTTGATGCGATTAATCACGTTTAATCGATTTGACAGTATTTTATTTAATTATAAACATTCTGAAATTAATATTAATTCTTCATTTTAACGTTTCACTTTAATTGTTATGCATTTTGCAATATAAAAATATTGTATTCATGTAGAAAAAAATCTAAATAAGCATTTTAACTAACTAATAGTCTCAGACCCCCCCCCCCATGATTTATAGACAGCATAGAGTGTAAACTAGTCTTCTTCACATGTGAAATTGTTTCCTCTTTCTCAGGAAGCTGGGTGGATGACCAGCGACAGGGTCATGGTGTTTACACATACCCCAATGGAGACACATATGATGGTGAATGGCTGCACCATCAAAGGTAGTTGAAATGCAGCTCATAATTTTAACTCTCTTTTTCACAGATCTAATCTAGTAATTTGTCTAATCTATTACTATAAGTTGTAATAGTATTCATAATGTCTTCAGTTCAACTAAAAATGAAATGCAAATCATGCTTATTAATAAATGTAAGTACCTGTCTGTCTTTTTTTTCTCTTAGACATGGGCAGGGTACATACACACATCATGACACAGGTTCTCAGTACATGGGCAGGTGGATCATGGGTAAAATGGAGTCAGCCGGGGAGCTTATCCATTTGAACCACAGATATAAGGGCAACTTTGTCAATAATAATGTAAGTAATACTTTACATTTGTGGTTCTGAGCTGGTGGGTAGTAGAAAATGGTTTGTAGATATGTTCAAAGTGGGTTGCGGACAGCGGGTGGGGAACTGTGCTACATGCGATAATAAAAAGCAACTATGCTCTTCTCTCACACAGTGATCACTTATTTCTTACAAGCTATTGTCTTGTAATTGTTATTTTCTAGCCCTCTGGTACAGGGAAGTATGTGTTTGACATTGGGTGTGAGCAGCATGGAGAGTATCTCCAGATAGAGCAGGTATGTCTATTTTATGTTTTACAAGATGTCTTTAAATATCATGAGAATGTATTTCAGGTAGCATGATCACAAAAATATGCAGAAACTATACACAAAATGTTCCCCAGCCTTTATTCTCAGTCTTACTTTGTTTGTTCTAGTGTTACTTTGTTTGTTAAGAGAATTGTTTTAAATACCCATGTAAAAAAGTAGTGTGCTTATTTTATATTGAATGAGAACTTGTAGCGTACTTCCAATTTTTTGGTATTTTTAAAAAACTGTACTTGCAGATAATATAATATTAATGGAATAAGAGGACATTTAAGTGGACTTAAAGAGAGTAAACGTTGATGAGAAGGGCTGCGTCCGAAATCGATACTCTCTTGAGTAGGTAGTTTTTTTGAACAAGTACTTACTTTTCAAGCGCTAAAAAAGTATGTTCTATACAGTATGAGAGTGTGTAGTATGAATGTAATATGGATGTACTACATTCACCATGTTGTCACTGTCATGTGACCTACGGTGTCAGTTGTGTCACTTCACTGCCATTCACAAATCCTCTCCCGTGGCTTCATGGGATAGTAAAGTGTCCACAAAGATTACCTATTACATCTCGCCTGAAGTAGTAGATCATCTTTTTTAGTAGGGTACTTTTTTGTCTACTCTTTTATGAATACTGTGAATTCGGACATACAGGTACTTCTTTTGTCACATACTGTTTTTCGCATACAGAAGGGAAGTATGTGATTTTGGATGCATGTTTCTTAACACAAAAAAGTGCACTTTGTAATAATGTCAAATTAAAAATTTTACTTTAAAGTACATTTGAAATCATATTTTAATAATCTTTTGTCAAGAAGTACACTTATTTTGATTTGTTGACTAACATACTAAAGCACATGTAAAGTACTTGATTTTAATTTGAACTGTAGTGTGTTATTCGATATTGCATTTATATTTAATAGAAATGTACTAAATTGCAACTTCATCATTACGAATGTGTAATTATGAATATATTTAAATACATGACATACAAGTTTAAATAGAAATGACATTAAAGTATATTTTAGTTTACCATAAATACTTGTCAGTACATTCGGCAATACACTTTAATCATATTTCAAAGACAACAGAAGTAATTACAAATTACACATAAAGATGTACTTCATTTCTACTTAAGAGGATCAAAAAATTCACTCTAAAGTTTAGCTAATTGCATTTAATATAAATTTCAGCTATAATACATTTTCATTTAATCCAAATTAACATGCAATTAAGTATCCTGACATTCAGTTTCAGTTTTCACTTTCTCTTAGATTGTAGTCAGTAGTGGAATGCCCTTAGTGCATCGAGTGGATGAAGCAGTTCACTGGAGTTTCAGAAGTTTTACAGCTTGGTATACTAGTAAACATTGCCAACCACTTAGTTGATGAAAGTAAATATAATCTATCTCAATCCTGTTACAAACAAATGAACCCTGTGAAAACAGAATATGATGCAACTGAATATATAAAAGCATACCAAGTCACTAAAAACATGATGTTTAGTGTTTGATTTTGTTTTTTTATTCTCTCCCCAAAATACTAAACAACAAAAACCACCACAGCACTTTCCTAAACACCTGTTTATATCTATGCAGTGTCAAATGTTTTTATTCATGAGCTCATGGCATCCAGTGAATTATTCCAATTATTTAAAAAATGACTGAAATTTTACATTTAAAATGTATGTTTTTTTTAAACATTTATGATTGTTCTTTTAACAGTTCTTTTAACACAAATTATTTTGCTGAATAAGTGTTTCATTAAAATAATTTTTTTGATACATTTTGGGAATTGGGATTATTCATTTTAGCTCTGTTGTACCCTACCTATAAGAATTTGGCTTAACACAAATAAAATGAATTTGTGTGAAGTCAAATCATAATGATCAACATTTTTTGACAGCAGGACAAAGGAGATACAGAGGAAGATGAACCTGCCATAACCACCACATTGAAATGGAAACCCAAGGCACTTACTGGGCTTTCTGTTTGAGAAGGATTCTGCCACCTCAGGTATGTCCATATCCAGTTAAAACATAGGACTGCATTTACACAGTAAAGGCCCATTCACAGAATGATAACTGCACTCACCGGTCACTTTATTAGGTACACCTGTTCAACTGCTCATTAATGCAAATATCTAATCAGCCAATTACATAGCAGCAACTCAATGCATTTAGGCATGTAGACATAGTCAAGATGATCTACTGAAGTTCAAACTGAGCATCAGAATGGAGAAGAAAGATGATTAAAGTGACTTTGAACGTGGTATGACTGTTGGTGCCAGACGGGCTGGTCGGAGTCAGAAACTGCAGATCTGCTGGGATTTTCACACACAATCATCTCTAGGGTTTAAAGAGAATGGTCTGTAAAAGAGAAAATATCTAGTGAGCGGCAGTTCTGTGTGGTGAAAATGCCTTACTGATGCCAGAGGTCAGAGGAGAATGACCAGACTGGTTCGAGCTGATAGAAAGGCAACAGTAACTCAGTTACAACCGAGGTCTGCCGAAGAGCATCTCTAAACGCACAACATGTCGAACCTTGAAGCAGATGAGCTACAGCAACAGAAGACACACCGGGTACCACTCCTGTCAGCTAAGAACAGGAAATTGAGGCTACAATTTGCACAGGCTCACCAAACTTGGACAATAGAAGATTGGAAAAATGTTGCCGAGTCTTGATTTCTGCTGCAGCATTCAGATGGTAGGCCCTGTTCGTACCAATTGAGCATTGTTTAAACACCACAGCCTCCCTGAGTATTGTTGCTGACTATGTCAGTCCCTTTATGACCACAGTGTACCCATCTTCTGATGGCTACTTCAGGATAACGCACCATGTCACAAAGATCAAATCATCTCAAATTGTTTTCTTGAACATGACAAGTTCACTATACTCAAATGGCTTCCACAGTCACCAGATCTCAATCCAATAGAGCACGTTTGGGTGGTGGAATGGAAGATTCACATCATGGATGTGCAGCTGACAAATCTGCAGCAACTGCATGACGCTATCATGTCAATATGGACCAAAATTAAGGCAAAAGGGGGTCCATCCGAGTACTAGCAAGGTGTACCTAATAAAGTGGCTTGTCAGTGTAAATTAGTATTCACACCAATGCACAATATTGATCTGTTTATTCTAAACGTGCTGCAGTTTTGTCATCTGGTGCTTTAAATGCTCGAGCTCTTTAAAGCATGATGGATTCTGATTAGCTGTCAATGTTTTTGTAATTCACCAAAAAAAAAAAAACATAAAATGGAAAACATAATCGTTCTGAAAGTGATTCCAACAATATTTCTCTGTGCCGTTATCATTATAGTTGTGGTGTGGACTCTGCTATTCTTTTATATTTAGAACGATTTTTAGAACTATACCTTTATTGGTATAGTTATTGTCCTTGGTGTGAACGGGCCTTAACGCTGTAGCATTTGTAGTCACCTTTAAGGTTTTTTTTCTTAATGTTACTGACCTATTATATTCACAAATATGTAAATGTAAGAAATGATACAGAGTATATCCTTGTTTAAAGGAAGTGCATCAGTCATAAAACAACACCTTATATACTTCTATTCTACCATTTTAGACATTTTGACAATAAACATCTTGAACTGAAGTGGCTGTATCTGTCCATTGTAGATCAAGCCGTGGTGAAAGAGTGAGAAAGACAGACCCCCAAAAGATGATAAGAAGACAGAGGACCTCTAGATAATTATACTTGCACATATCTGAGATAGTCACATCTCATGTTTAGGGATAATTAAAATACTGTAAAAAATGTATTGCACATTGCTAGTTATTGTTAGAAAATGCATTAACTAACATCAACTAGGCCTTATTGTATAGTGTGACTGAAAAATCTATTTATACCTTATTTCGAGGCCCTGGTAACTGAAAAGTGTTGTAATTTCAAAAACAGCAGAGGGCGCAATAAACCAGCCCAAAATGACCTGTAATTGAGACTAGTGTTTAAAAACAATTATGCTGATTTTTTATTCATTAAAACGCACTAAAGTGTATGTCTGAGCCCTTTATTATTTTTTAATTTAGCAAATGTGGCCTGTATCAAATCTGTTTTGAAGACTCAGATACTTGTTAACAATCACTAACAATCTAAAGCATATTCAAAGAGCACCTAATTTTACACATATTTCTATGCAGTTTTAATCATCATTACTTCTATCCCTGACAATTTAGCATCAGGCTGATAGGCTGCCATTATTTCACTTCATACAGAAACCTGAAATCTGATTGTTTTTATTGCAGATCAGCATTTACACTCATATATTAAGGCATCATTTAATTGTATTTATGCAAGTTTTCAGTCCCAAAAACGAAAGGGACCATCCAGACTTTCATCAGCGACAGGTGCAAAAGCATTTGTCGTGGTATGTGTGTGCATCGGGTGACTTGTGTGATGGCATGGGTGTCTTGCAGATGTGTGAAGGTACCATATATACAGCCATGCTCAAAAGTTTACATACCCCTTGCAGAATCTGCAAAATGTTAATTTTAACAAAATAAGAGGGATCATACAAAATGCATGTTATTTTTTATTTAGTACTGTACTGAGTAAGATATTTTACATAAAAGATGTTTACATATAGTCCACAAGACAAAAAAAAAAGCTTTTTATAAAAATGACCCCGCACAAAAGTTTACATACCCTTGATTCTTAATACTGTGTCATTACCTGGATGATCCATGTTTGT
This sequence comes from Ctenopharyngodon idella, assembly GCF_019924925.1. Taxonomy (NCBI): domain Eukaryota; kingdom Metazoa; phylum Chordata; class Actinopteri; order Cypriniformes; family Xenocyprididae; genus Ctenopharyngodon; species Ctenopharyngodon idella. The sequence continues at coordinate 28,725,997 of NC_067228.1, forward strand.
TTGTTTTGTGATGGTTGTTCATGAGTCGCTTGTTTGTCCTGAGAAGTTAAACTGCTCAACGTTCTCCAGAAAAATCCTCCAGGTCCTGTATATTCTTTGGTTTTCCAGCGTCTTTTCCATATTTGAACCCTTTACAGCAGTGACTGAATGATTTTGAGATCCATCTTTTCACACTGATGACAATTGAGGGACTCATACGCAAGTATTAAAAAAGGTTCAAACATTCACTGATGAAGAATGTATGCATCTTCATCCTGTTCAAAAGTTGTGAAATTGTACACAAACTAGCCACTAGTCAGGTGGCTATAATTACATGGAAAATTGAGAGGCCATAAAGGATTTTCATCACTGGATTTACAGAAATCATTTCACTTTTGAGGAGTTTTTTTTCTTTTTTTTTTTTCTCAACAATGTATTATTATATGTATATAATATGTATGCTATTTAAATTATCACTCTCGCTAAGTCATTTAACCATGTATTGCTATGTCTTTGGATAGCTTTTGTCTTTTAAACAAATTTTTTATGATAAAATTATTTATTTTAATTGTAAATTTTTATGATTAATTATTACACTCAAAAAAAAAAAAAAAAAAAAAAGTAGGGGTTTGAAGGAACTGCACAGGGTTTGTGAATTTAATGAAAAGCTACACTCTAAAAAATGCTGGGTTGTTTCAACCCATGTTTGGGTCAAATATGGACAAACCCAACCGTCAGTTTAAATGTTTAAATGTTGGGTTTGTCCATATTTGACCCAAACATAGGTTGAAACAACCCAGCATTTTTTTAGAGTGTAGTTTTTCATTAAATTCACAAACCCTGTGCAGTTCCTTCAAACCCCTACTCTTTTTTGAAGGTCATTCTGGGATTTCTTATGACCACAGAGAGTCAGGACCTTGGGCAAATGTCTCATCCGAAGGACTGCTTTTTGACAGTATAGTGTCCCCATCACTATACTGGGGCGTTAGGACCCACACAGACCACAGGGTGAGCACCCCCTGCTGGCCTCACTGACACCTCTTCCAGCAACAACCTATAGTTTTCCCAGGAGGTCTCCCATCCAGTTACAGACCAGGCTCAACCCTGCTTAGCTTCAGTGGGCAACCAGTCTTGGGCTACAGGGTAATATGGCTGCAGGCTAATGCACTTCATGTCATTGATAACAAAGAATGGAATATATTTTCTTTCTCTTTGTATTTTTATATCAATATGGTACAAAATTATCCTATTCAATTCAATGTGATAAACGAGTTAGGTCAAATGTAATATAAAAGTAATCAGGTTACATTACCTAAAATGTGTAATGTAAAGGATTACATTACTAACCATGATTTTTGTCATGTAATTTGCAAATCAGTAACGAACTACAATTTGTAAGTAATCTACCCAGCATGTGGTTTGGCACTGCAAGGATGATCAGCTGTCCTTCCTGTAGTACTGTTTTAGGTGTCTTATATTACGAAGACTGCAGTTTTTTTTCTCTGTTCCCATATGCAGTCCTCATGCCTCCTGAAGCCGCGCTATGGCATGTTCACACAGTTGAGCAGGGATCCGGGACATCTTTCCCCAGGTGTTTTTCAGAGTCAGTAGAAAGGTCCGAAGTTGGAACTGACCTTAATTGTCTACCGCATAACTGTTAGTGTCTTAAAGACTGTTCTACAGGTGCATGTGCAATAATTGTTTATGGTTCATTGAACAAGCAGGAAAAAAACACTGTTTAAATCCTTTCCAATTAAGATCTGTAAAGCTTATTTGGATTTTACAAAATTATCTTTAATCTTGAAAAAGGGACGTTTCTTTTTTTGCCGAGTTTATATACCATAATGTCTCAGAATAGAGATACCTAATTTTGGTAATTGCCATTATTTTCTGCTGGTGATTCTAATTAATGTAATTCAATTATTTGTTATTAAAAATCAATACATAACATATTTAAGATAATGATTAAAAAGTAGACAATTCTACAAGCAGCATCTTCAGTCACAAGCTTCAGTAAAGAGAGAGGCCCGCTAATGTGCGTCACACTAATGTGTAGTTTCCTCTTTGCCGTTTCCTGCACCAGCCTGAGGCCGAACACAAAAGCATTATGTGAGTCATTCTGTTGACCTGATCATGTATCAGTTCTGAAAACATTTCTCTTAACCTAATTTAACTAATCACTCTATCTTTACATGTTTAAATACATTTGTAAGCCCTATATACTGTATATCATTACTATATGTCTTTAAAGCATTTAAGTATTTAAAAACAGAAATAACATATCTCACTGTTTGCTTTATTATGCTGTCCTTCAACACTTTCAGAACTTGTTTGCCAAACCCATACATTAATTCTCCCTCTTATGCCATAACATGATGTAACAACAACACCAGCCAATGACATTCTTTTTATTTTTACTAACCCTGATTGTGCTAAAATTAATGGAAATGATTAGGAAATACAATATGAGGGCTTTAGAATAGGCACATTTATGTAGCGCAGGATTTCAAAGCTTTGTCAATAATAATTTAAGAAGCTTCCTGATCTCATTGTTGTGTTGTATACAATAGACCCGCTGAGGGTGAGGGCAACGCTTGGTCCACTGCATGTGTTCTTTCAATACCTTTTTGAATCACGTCACCCACACTTCTGCCTAACAAGCTTCACCCTCCATTGGGCAAACAGACTTCTAACTGTGACTGGGGGTGTGGTTTTAAACTGGCTTGACCAGATTTCCCAAGAGTCTGTGTTTTTTTCCTTTGATAGACATAACTGACACCAGTGGAGCAGAGGGAAAACTCGCACTAGCACATATTTGTGTCCCTGGGAGCTGCTCTGATAAATTCCAAGGACTTCCTGAACGCTTCAACAGATCCGGCTTAGATCTTACAAGTCCGTGGCCAAATAAAGTGTTGACAAAAAAATCTGGGCAAATTAAAATGAAGCAGTATTCAACCTTCCAGGGATTAAAAGCAATAAGAGGTAATTTTTCTCTTTATTTTATCAGTTTAGAGGGGAGAAACCATGATATTGATATCCAGTATCCAGATAAGATATTCTTATATAAAATATAAGATTATATATATTTACATATACATACAAAGATATATATTATATATATAGATAATATATATATATACATATATATATATAATGCATATATAATTAAAATATATATAATTTCTCTATTCCATAGCTACATTAGCTATGGAATAGAGAAATTATATATTTTTTATATATATATAATTAAGATATATGTAATGTTTTTGTATTCATTATAGTTTAAATTCATATTAAATGCAATTAGTTGAATGTAAGAGTGTTTTTTTGACCCACTTAAGTACATATTTATATGCAGTTTCTTAATTACTTGTATTGTCTTTGAAATATGGATAAATTGTATTGCCAAAAGTACTGATAAGCATTTATGGTAAACTGAAATATACTTTAATGTCAGTTCTATTGAAATGTGAATGTCACATGTTTAAATATGTTTGTAATTACACATTATATTAATTATATGAACTTGCAATTTACATTTAAAATATATTAAAGGATTGAATAACAAACTACAGTTAAAATTATAATGAAGTATTGTACATATGTTTTAGTCTGTTAGTCAACACATCAAAAAAAATAAGTGTACAAAGCACAAAAGTCTTTAAAGCAAAACAAAACATTATTAAAACATGATTTAAAAGTGTACTTGGGGGAAAAAACTTTTTAAAAGTGCACTTTTTAAATGTGTGTTATGAAACAGTCATGAAAGTGACCTCTCTTTAAGTACACTTTTTTATTTTACTAATATTAAGTAGCTTTTTTAAAATATACTTTTAGGATTTGAAGTACACTACAAGTGCATGCACTTCTTTTTCACATGGGCAGTAACTGAATATTCTATTATTTGGTGTAAATGATACACAAGGGAGGCTAGAGTCCTATATCTCAGGATCTATATATCTGTGTCTCCTGTATCTGTGTCTTTTTCTTGGGAAATAAAGTTGGAAATGTTCAATAGCTTCAATATATGTCTATACAGAATTTGAATTAAAATTCCCTGGCCTTAGATAACTACAGTATGGTCTTTCATTGTATTATAATATTCATTATTGATTTCAAAAAGGAGAGGTTAGACAAGGGTGGAAGCACACCTACATATGTTGGTATAACATAAACGGATGGTTCTTATAGAAAGCAGAGAGACTCTAATAAAGGAATAAAAAGGCATGTTTGATCCAATACAGCATATTCAGTAAACCAACGTGAGCTGAAGACTGGATTAGAGAATGTTGTGTAATGCACTCATAGGTTCTGAGCAGTAGAATTAATGTGTGACTTCCTCAGATATCCTGCAGAAAACAAAGGCCACTCTTATATTCATAAGCTTTCTCCCTAAGGAGCTTGGGTGGGCTGTTCTCACACACGCATGCAACTGCAGTCTGTCCTGTTTGAAATCCCTCTAGTAACCGGATAGTCCATGATTTGGAGTGCTCTATTTTACTTTCCTCAGACAAGTTCGGTATACCCACCCCTTGGCGTTATGCTCACTTTCCAAAACCACAGTCCAGCAGCAAGGTTAAAAAAATCAGCAGTCATGGATCTTACTTTTTGTAAAGCAAGCCAGTCAGTGAGCTATTTAGAAGCAAACTCCAGTGAATGATAATATATCATGTTCTGTACAGTGTCAGAACAGACATTATAAATTACAGTGATCGTGATGAATGCGCAGCAGTGATATGAGGACTGGGAATACTGCACAGGTTTTGAATCAATTTTAATCCTTCCTTTGACACAAGAGCTGCAGCTAAAAGCATAATACATGGAAAAGCATCTGACAAAAATGTGACCTTTACTTACAGCAAATATAATCTGTTTTCTCAGTGCCAACTGGGACGTCTGTGATTTTACTATAAAAAAAACATGATAGCACAGCAGTGTTGTTATTAAACCTAAACTATTAAAAATGACTTTCATTAATTGAAATAAAGTTTAAATAAGATAATATTAAATCAAAACATAAAAAGCGTAAATGAACATTAGAAATTAAAACTGAAATTGAAGTAATAAAATGACAAACAAAATTTCAAAATATTAATAAATACTATAATAATATATAAATAATGCTAGTACTAATAAATACTAAGTTAACACTGTCACACACACAAAGATATAACATTTCTATATATATTTTTATAATTCAAAAACTGTTACTCGTAAATAAAACCTGTTACATAAAATGTAAAAAAAATGCAGTATACAAAAATAGTTAACATATTAAAAAAATTGAATACTTGATGTGAAAGATAATATAAAAATATACTTCTAACTTTAGAATTTGTTTATTGATGGGAACAAATCTTTGTTGTTTTTTCCCCAAGTACATTTTAAATAATGTTTTAATAATGTTTTGTTGTTTTTGACAAGTGTGTTAACTCAATATGCCTTCTGTGGTGATTTACAGGGTATGAGAAGCAGAGGAAAATATTACACACATTCAGCACTCAAATCAAAAAGAATATCTGACGTGCTCCCCATCAAGGTCTTCTGCCTCTGCCATCATGAAGGACCGCATGGAGGAGTTGCGTCAGCGGATGAAGGCCAGCGATAAGATGGTAGACAACAACACCTTTAACACAGAGGAGGACATGGACCCATCCTCGCTGATAGGCCTGCAGGCCGTGATCTTTGAGGCAGAGCCTGTTCTTGAGAACTTCCTGAAGGAGGCACAGAACATTCGTGACAGCATTGAGGAGCTGAACTCGGAAGTCAATAAGTTCAGCCAGCAGCAGAGAAACTTTATGGCCACCATCAGGCGTCTCAGCATCATGAAAAAGGAGAGCAGCATGACGCGAGACATCAAGTTGTTGGCCGAGAGCCTGAATAAAAGGTTAGATGCTCTTTCCAAGCAGGCTAAGCGAATTGAGGCTGAGCTGGGCCCGGACACCGCCACGTCCCGTATTCAGAAGGCCCAGCACGCGGCCCTTTTCCGCCAGTTCCAGCAAGTAATGCGACAACACAATGACGCGATCCTGAGCAAGCAGGACAAATGCAAGCAGTTTATCATCCGGCAGCTGGAGGTTTCGGGCCGTGAGGTGTCCGAAGAGGAGGTGGATAACATGATAGAGCAGGGCAAGTGGGAGATCTTCAATGAGAACATCATAGTGGATGCAAAGATCACTCGTGCGCAGCTCTCGGAGATAGAGCAACGCCATAAAGAGCTCCTAAACCTGGAAAGCAACATGAAGGACCTCAGAGATCTCTTTCTAGATGTGTTCATGCTGGTGGAAGAGCAAGGGCACCAGATCGAGAGCATACAAGCCAATGTGGAGAAGACACAAGACTATGTATCAGTCTCAAAGGAGAAGTTCAAAATGGCTGCCAGATACAAGAAGAAGAATCCTCTCAGAAGACTGTGCTGTTGTTGCTGTCCTTGGTTCAGATAGCAGGGCAAAATAAACGGTGTGAAAGTTTCTCATTTACTGCGCTTTCAAGGGAAGAACTGGGGTCCGAATACAATTGAAAACATAGATCTCTGTCTGATGAAAATAAAAAGCAAAGGCACAAAGCACTTTTAGACAACATTAAAAAAGGCTCCGTAGCAATGAAGACTGGGTGTTGACATGCAATACAAGTGGTTATATAAAGAGTCATTACGTTTTGTTACATCACATTATGTAAGATGTAGTCAAGGGTAAATTTATTTTGTATTTTATTATTGTGAAAAAGCTACACCACTTTGGAAGTTTTATTTTATTTGTACCCTTCAGTATTATTGTTTATAGGTTATTTTTATGCTTTAGATTTATCAAATGTCTGAGCTAACATTATTAAGACTATACTGTATAAGACTAGCAAATATGTCCTATATTCTTCAAGCAATACTGAAAGATTTCTGCAAGTCCATGTATAAAGGTGCGATCACATGTATCGTTGTTCGGTGAGCTAAATTAAATTCCAATAGGAATATCCACATGATAGGGGATTTTGCGTGACAGAGAAAAATTTCCTCATGCAGATTTCGCAGAAAGCTTGATTTGAAAGTGGAATGTGATGTGGCAGCGCCTTTTCTGGACACACAATCCCCACAATTTTTGAAAAACTATATTTCATATAATTTATTACGTGAATTTTTTTTTAATTTTATTTTGAGATAGTTCTTTGAAAAATAAGAATAAAATACAAGTTATCATTTTGAAATATCTATGAAATGTGATACCACGCACAGTCTAATATTTGCTCATAGTTAATAAGCCGTTACTCTGGAGCTGATTAGAATTAAACTGGTTGGGCTCGTGATGAGGTGAATAATGAAGACATGTTGGTGAGTCAACAGGGCAGGTATCAAGTGTCTGAACAATTTCTAGGATCTGGGTGTGTCTTCAGAGGAAAATGTGTTGCACAGAAATTGGAGAAGAATATTATTTAAAAATGCAATTGAAGCAGAACAATGTCACCGTGTTTACTCAGATAATTGAGAGAAATATGAAAAGGTTCACATTCCTTTTGACTAATGAATTTACATTGCTCTTTCTTATAGAATTTTTATTAAATGCACAAAGAGCTATTTCTAGCTGATGGAATATTACAGAACTGAGCATAAATATTTATATTGATTCCAGAAATCCCAGAAAGTTTTTGATGATTGTATATTTGATAATAAACAATAAGTTTCAAGGCTCTATTCAATCCCAATATTCTGATTTTCCAAATAAGTAAATAAATAAATGCAATGATAGGATGTCCTACCTGCCTGTCAACATATGTATTTCCATACCTCCACACACCCTGCTTGAGCAGACATCACACGTCATCAGCGCGTTCCATGAGGCTATGCAGAGTTGTAGACAGACAGTCACAGAGCAAACAGCAGTCATCTTTTAGGTACAAAACAACAAGATTGTGCTACATTCACTCTGTCGTATTTACCATAATTAAGAGATGGCAATCTGTGACGTTCTTCTCTGACTCTGAGCTGTTCACATCCTCATAATTATACGTTTCTATGGAAACACTACCAACAGCGAAATGAATCCCCTCTGACTTGTACCACCTGACTGCTGCAGATTCATTTCGCATCTGTCAGGAGTTAGCAAGCAGCAATAAAGCACTCAAGGGAGGAGTAGTGAACTTCATCCATCTAACTCATCAATTCCGTTCTCAATCATTACACAACACTTTAGGTACAACATTAACAGTTCTGACTTCCTTTTCAAAATAGGAGTCCACAATACAATTCACTTATGAACACAACATTTACCCATAGTCCTTTAACTAACTAGGCTTCCAAACATCACATTTAGGTCTAGTGGTATGAGTGTGAGGGAGTTGTTGGTGTGCATAGAGATGCAATGAGATGGGAAGCATTCAGTGTCTTTCCATCACTAAGAATGTACCCACTCACCCCCAATCTTTTGGAAACCATGAGAGGATCATGAAAGATTATGTGTATTTTCAGTCATCTTTAGTCAGATGCATTTATATTGTGACTCAGGGTGCTTTCACAGTAGCACTTTTGGTGCGCACCCGGGTTCGACTGACGTCAGAGTTTGGTTTGTTTGGATGATGTGAACGCCGTCTTCCGAACTTGGGTGCGCATCTGCGTACCAGAGTTCGCTTAAAAAGGGTGGTCTGAGGTACGGTTCACTTCTGATATGAATGCAATTGTGAAACAGGGACTTAATTACAGTTACAATGTTGCATTTTCTTCTTGGTTCGGTTCACTTTCACAAGGGTACATTTCAAAGCGTACCAAAATGTTTTTATGCAAATCACATGCGAGTAAAACCGTCCTCTTATTAGTCAGAGATTCCCATGCGTCATCCATCAAGATGATTGACAAGTTAGCTTCATGAGCTTATTGTGGCTTTATTTGGAACTGTCGAGACACACAGAAACACTACACTAATGTAGCCGTCATTCCAGCTGTTAAATTATATACTACATTCATATACATATTAATGCTGCAGCAAATTCAAACGTGCTCTCTCTGGATCTCCCAGCACTGTCTAGTAGGCTAACTGTGTCGAGACACATGCAACCACTATATGAATGTTATAATACAGCAGAGCGGGAATCAAGGCTTCGTCAGGACAGCATTCTTGCACAGAGAAGCGTGATTACACAACATTTAAAGATGAAGCTTTAAGAAAAAAAAAAAGTATTAAAGTGAGGCGAGCACAACGCTATGCATTTTGCCACCTTCTCCTGCGGCGTCATTACCAAGCAATGGGGTAAACAGCTGTTGCTTTGAGGACGCAAACTCACCGTGGTTCGGACCCAAATAATATAATATGAACACAGTCCAGCGGGGCAGGGGGAGGGAGGAGCAATCGAACTCGGGTATGGACCAGGCAATCAAACCAAGTGTGAAAGCACCCTCAGATGCAATCAACTCTTTCTGTGTCTGTAAATGTGTGAACCAAATGGCCCATATAAACTGATTGGTGTGAATAACAAAGAAACAGCTTTTCTCCTAACAGTTTTCTATTGTTTGTAGTCCATTTGTCTTCATGTATAAAATTCTGTCCCACAGACAGAACTTTGGGTTAAGATTCTTGAAGGCTGACATGCTAACATCGCTGCTGAAGAACTGTGCTACACTACTACCTTCAATAAATCCACAAGAACTCTGATCAAGCTTACTTATTTTGTGTATTAGAGAAATATAATACATTGGCAAGCCACCCAAACAACTGCCAAATACAGCAAAATCTAACAATCAGTAAACTTGGAACATGCAAGGGGTTCTTTACCCTCACTTTATCCACTTTCTGGAAACAAGGAGTGCAAGCAGCCCGCTTAGCATCTGTAAGAAAGGCAGTGCAGATGACTGAATAATCACGTATGCGCATCTCTGGTGCATATTGATGAGCTCCAACACTTCCTGAAGGCACACGATGACCACGAGCAGCGCTCTGTTGCGCGTAGATTCACTAAAAATGGAGAAGTGAGTGTGTGACATGGGACTGTGCTGCTGAGAGAATCCACCGTGTTCTGAGAGTTTTATACTTGTATTGTGTGTGTCAATGCTGGATAATAAGGGTTTCTACCTTCATCTGTTAGTTATTAATTAAGATAATCATGTTTGTGTGTTATATTTTGATATTTATTGCTAATGTCTGACTGAGTTATTGTGCTAATCCCCTTGTTTATCTTCATTACTCTCCAGTCAGGTCAAGTCAAGTCACCTTTATTTATATAGCGCTTTTTACAATACAGATTGTGTCAAAGCAGCTTTACAGTGATAACTGGTAAATAATATTGGCTGCACAGCAGCTCTAGAAGAAAATGGTGTCATTGTCCAGCTTAAATAAATTCAGTACTGATTCATTCCTTTGTAAAAATCAATAGTTATTAATTTAGTTCATTTATCTACACATTGACAAAACATTGATGTCATCGTCCAGCTCAGTTCAGTTTGTATACAATGGTGTCAATTCAGGCAAATCTAAAACGTTCAATATCAAGTGTCCCCAACTAAGAAAGCCAAAGGCTACAGCGGCAAGGAACCCAAACTCCCACCAGGGGACAAAATGGAGAAAAAACCTTTGGAGAAACCAGGCTCATTTGGGGGGCCAGTTCTCCTCTGGCCAACAACAAACATGCATGATTATGATTCAGGCAGCATTACAGGTCATAAGTCAGATTGGGATCGCAACAGTCAAAATATTTAATCCAGTTCCATCTAGTTGAAGATCGGATTTATCACGCCGGTATGGAAACGGTTTGTTGGGGATCTGTGCCACTGGCTGTCATGTCGATGAGGCCTTCAGAGGGTATGGTCTAATTGACAATCTCTGCTGACACTTCAGGGATGCGTTGTGGTTGTGTCTAGGCACAGGTCATCCATCCGATCTGGATATGGCCCGGATCCGACTGACTACGGCAAACCTCGGGATAAACAGAGAGACTAATATTAGCGTAGATGCCATTCTTCTTCTGATGTAATGAGTATACTGGTGTTATAGGAAGAGGTCCTAGTTCCGGTTGACCTAATTTATGCAGCCTAACAATCTTTTAACGAATGTGAAAATATAAATTGATAATGTGTTATGTGTATGCCAGGTTAAAGAGATGCGTTTTTAGTCTAGATTTAAATTGACAGAGTGTGTCTGCTTCCTGAACAATGCTATGAAGATTGTTCCAAAGTTTACGTACCAAATAGGAGAAGGATCTACCACCTGCGGTTGATATTGATATTCCAGGTATTATCAACTGGCCAGAATTCTGCAATCGTAATAGACGTTGAGAACTATAATACGTTAAGAGCTCGCTCAGGTACTGGGGAGCTAAACCATTTAGTGCTTTGTAAGTAATGAGCAAGATTTTAATTGGGTAACCACCCAGTAGATCATTACAGTAATCTAGCCTTGAGGTCATGAACGCATGAATTGTTCCGCATTTGTCATTGAGAGCATATGTCGCAGTTTAGATATATTTTTAAGATGGAAGAATGCGGTTTTACAGATGCTAGAAATGTGGCTTTTCAAATGAAAGATTGGTATCAAAGAGCACACCCAGGTTCCTAACTGACGACGAATACTTAACAGAGCAGCCATCAAGTGTTAGACACTATATTCTAGGTTATTACGTGCAGAGGTTTTTGGTCCAATAATTAGAATCTCAGTTTTTTCTGAATTTAGTAGTAGGAAATTACTAGTCATCCAATTTTTTTTTAACAGCTATGCATTCCGTTAATTTTGTGAATTGGTATGTTTCGTCAGGGCGCGAAGAAATATAGAGCTGAGTATCATCAGCGTAACAGTGAAAACTAACGCCATGCTTTCTAATATGATATCTCCCAAGGGTACTACTCTGTGTATATTTACATGTTATAGATAAATAATATCTGCATTAGATGCATATCAGTGGTCACCAACCTTTTTAAGCCCAAGATCCCTGACCTCAACCTTTATGAAAGACAAGCTCTACCTATTTAAGAATTGATAGAAAAAGACAGCCCAGATTGTATTAATATTTTTTCATGGCCAATTCATATTCTGATTTATTTATTTTTACAAGCAAATTGGCCGATTCAGATACTGGTTGCAGATGTTTTTATTATTATTATTATTATTATTATTGTTTATTTGCTCTATAACAAGCAAACTGGCCTTAAAAATATCTAGCCATTTCAAATTAGAGGTAACCACTGCATTTTAATCTCGATCCAAACAAAGATGCTACACACGTTGCATGAGCAGTTGTTTTTGATTCGAATTAGATTTAATTTCAAGATTTAAAGCAAAAACAGAACGGTCTGACTTTATCTTTGTGAAATTATATGCTACACACACAAAAAAGCATGAAACAAAAACAGTAGACAGGCTGAATGAGACACAAATTCACTCTCTGACAGCAGGTGCCGCTTATGAAAGAGCAGCAATACAGCATTTCCTTGGTTACTGTTGTAAACAAAGCAGCACTGTGCTTATAAAAACAGGCCTACTATTTTATTCGGAGGTAAGATCGACAGGTTGGTGACCACTGATCTATATTGTGGATTATATCGTTTGAAACTTGGAATCTTTTGAGCAGTTATATTCAGAATAATCTGTTACACGTGTATTATCGCCAGTCACACTTATGTACACGTGACACCACGGCAGTTCGTATGCTTCTGACTGTGTTAATAGTTAATTTCATCTGCTACTGTTTAGTTATTGGAATGTGTATGGATATTTATTTAATAATGCTGTTATTCATACTTGTTATTTGTTTGTTTCAGAACCACACATGCATATAAGTATATACATATTGAAAGACTGTATTGCCCATGCCTACTGCAACAGTTTATTAAACGCCCTCAATTCAGTTATTGGTCTGGTTCCTGTGTTCTGACAGACACCCGGGAGTAATTGCCACACAACAGTAGATCCATCAATAGAAGTCAAGTACAGTCCTTTTAAGTCTCCCCAATATTTGTGGTCCTTCGAGCGGGATCTGTGCATTTTCTCTTTAGAAGATGGATGATAGTTTCAACCAGACATAAGTATCAGACTTATCCACCATGCCATTATGATGAGTATGAGATGGGATATGTGCTGCCGCCACGATATTCGTCTGAAGCAAGGATCAGTAGGCATGAGGAAGAAGAAGTTATATTATCATGAGAAGGGAGCAACCAAGATGACACCCTCCCCTTTTGGCCTCCCAAACAGATCCTTCCTTAGCAGAGAAGAGCAGTTGAGTGCCACCTTAGCAAAAATCCAAGAGACCAGATCAGAGTTTAAGTTACTCGCCGAGGCAAAAGTCTTCACCAGACTCCTCAATCTGCTATAACGCACTCTCAGTCTAGTACATCTGATCCACTTATGCCTGCTCAATCCCCATTATTCCCTCTAGACCATGGATTTGTGTCTCCGCCCTGTGCAGAGCTGGTCAGCGGTGAAGAAGTCAGAGAATGCGACAAAGTAGACTGGCCTGACCCTCCCCCCTGGCCAGAGCCAGAGGAGCCACAGCCATGCGCCTATCATTGGCCTTCTGGAGAAGATGATTAGTGAACTTCAAGTATTAAAGCAAGCTTCCATCCATCCAAGTAGACCTTCTACAGCCCCACCAGTGAGCTTTCCTGTCAGAGACTCCAGCCCTTCAGACCCCCAAAAAAAGCAGAATGAAAAAAAGCAAGGATAATAGCAGATTTTTATCAGAACTCCCCCACAACCTTACAGCGATACCATGGCAGTTCTAAATCAGAAGTTCGGCCAGCCCCATCAGATGGCATTGAACAAAATAGTGTTATGAACTCACCTGATATTCAACGGGGTGATCAAGCTGCTTTTGAGAGGTTCGCCCTACAGGTCCAGGCACTTGTGGGCATGCTTAAATCCCTTGCACCCCCAGGAGAGATAGAGCTAGCACCTGTTGAGTAAGTTACCGAAAGAAATGAGAGCTGAATTCAGGCGCAGTAAGTTCATCCAGAACAACCTATACCCTGACTGATCTCTCCGAGTGGCTGCAATATGAGTCCTGGTGCCAGGAATGAGACGGTTCATCACCAGTAAAGACCACCAAGGAGAGACAAGGGCCTAGAAAGGTGCCTTGACAGAAGAGGTGGACCACTACTGTGTTGCATGGAGCCAAAGTGGTGATGGAGAGACAAGCTTCACCAGTGCATGTGAATCCTCCCTCAAAGAACAGAGTTAAGCCATACTGCACATTCTGTAACAACTCCGACCACTTCTTGAGCCAATGCACAGAGGTTGTAAAACTGACCAGAGGCCAGTTATCAGAGTGGGTCCATACCAACAGAAGGTGCTGGCGATGTGCTAGATCCCACCAAGCTGCGCAGTGCAACTTGCGGAAACCTTACCAGTGCTGCACGATCTTAATTCCAGGACATCTAAGACTGTGGTCAAGTCAACTAAAGAGAAGAGCTGTCTAGTGAATATACCCTCTGAAGTGCTGTATGTGGACAGACCAGTGGATGGCAGTTGTGTGCTATTAAAAGGATATTAAAGTACTAATCCACCATGGCAAGTGCACCCTGAGCACCTATGCCAACCTGGACAATGGCTCAGAACGGACTATGCTCTTACCGGCTGCAGCACGCCACCTGGGCCTCCGAGGGGAGCCAGAAGACCTTGCCCTGTGGACTATATGACAGGACATTCAAATCCTTCACTGGTCCATGGTGTCATTCTGTATTTCCCCTGCTGATAATCCTCAGCACAGCTTCCTCATCACCAGTGCCTTTACTGCAGAACAGCTTGGTCTTGACCAGCCTCACTTGTTTATTCCCATTAAGCGAGCGAGGTTAGGATCCCCAAGAGGACCTGTGGCCCTTAAGACACGGTTAGGATGGACATTACATAGTCCAAATAGACTTGAGCAGTCCATTCGCCTGCAGCAGTGTTTACTGATCTCCACCATTCCCCAAATGTCAGATCTCTTCAGGAACGTCGAGAAACTGTGGCAAGCTGACATACTTGCCTTCAGGAATGAGAAAGAGGTCACCAGGTCCTGATAAGACCAAGGGGCTTGAATCAAAAACCATCCAAGCTGAAGTAGACGCGGAGTCTTGTGTTACACCACCCCTCTGCTTAGGCGCAAAAATATGCCACATTTCCAAGCCCCAAAGGAAATGGTAATGCCCAGCCTCTGGAACACTGACATTCTGAAACTGACCCAAGCAGAAACGGTCAAGAAGTTGAATTCCCACGAGGTGACAGTCTGGCGAATCATGGTACATCTTACATCACATAGTGGCCCACAACAATAAGAACTGCATCGTGTTCAACTGTTCTTATCAGAATCGAGGTTTGAACCTAAATGAGTGGCTGTTACCGGTTACCCACATTAGGACCTTCACTCCTAGGTGTGCTGTTACGGTTCCAGGAACACACCGTAGCCATAAGTGGGGATGTGAAAGCTATGTTCCATTAGGTCCGCCTGCTCCCTGAATATCGTCCCTTTCTGAGATTTGTCTGGCGAGACATGGAGGAAGACCGAACTCAATCAGTGTTTGAGTGGCAAGACCTGCCTTTTGGTACCACATGTAGCCTGTGCTGTGCCACTTATGCCATGCAGCACCACATTATCAGTCACAGCCAGCCAGAGGATGTTGTGAGGTTTTCCATTGAGAGATGCTTCGACGTCGATAATTGTCTGCAAAGCCTTTCCTCACCTGACCAAGCCCGAACACTGGTAGATAAGCTAAGGGAGACTCTAGCCTCTGGTGGATTTGAACTCCACCAATGGGCCAGCAATAAGCCAGAGGTCATCAGCCCTCTACCCAAAGAGGCCTAATCAGACAATCTGGAACTATGGCTCGCTCACAACCAAATAGATAATCCTGAATTTGCTCTGGGCCTCTGCTGGCACTGTTCTACGGATACACGGAGATACAAACATCGACCGATAAATTATGATGCTCCTACCATGCATAACATCTACAAGGTTTTAGCCAGCCAGTACGACCCCCTCGATTTTATCCTGCCATACACCACCCATGCCAAAATACTAGTGAGACAGCTTTGTGACAAACACAGAGACTGGAACGATCTCCTACTGCCCCATGATTTTCTACAAGCCTGGAGAGACTGGGAAGGAGAGTTACAAGTCCTGCCAAGAATCACCTTCCCCTGAGCATACATACCTCCTGCCATGGATGAGAGAAGCATTACTCGTGAGATACAAGTGTTCTGCGACGCCTCAGAGCAAGCCTATGGAGCAGTCACTTACCTGAGGACAGTAGACAAAGTCAGCCTTATCTCTCCTTTGTTGTGGTCCGTTTAAGAATTGCACCTAAATGACTGCACTCAATGCCTAGAATGGAGCTATGTGCTGTCCTCACAGGAGCCCAACTCACTAGATTGCTGGAGCAAGAGCTTACCCTTCCAATCAGCCAATCAGTACCCTCTGGACTGACTCAACCACGGTGTTGTCCTGGCTACAATCTGAGTCATGCGATTTAAGGTCTGTGTTGGCACCTGAGTGGCAGAAATTCATGAGCTCACGGATCGACTTTCATGGTGATATGTTGATTCAGAGAACAATCCTGCAGATGACCTCACCAGAGGTAAGAAGCTAGAAAAACTGGCTGAGCCTAACCGGTGGTGCCATGGACCACCCTTTCTCCATGAAAGCCCAGACAAATGGCTGACCCCGCCAGCACCAGTAGTGGACGAGTGTCATTCAGAAATTCATAAGTCTGTATTTTGTGGAGTTGCAACATCCATACCTGATAATAAGCCTCACCTACCAGATGTGCAGCAGTACACCACTTGGAAGGAACTTCTACAGGCCACAGTGCAGATGCTTCACGGGGCGGCAAGTCAGAGTAGGACCCCTAATGCTGACAACTACCGTACAGCCGAGATTCTTATCCTGAGAGGGGCACAACAGAATAGCTTTTTTTTGCAGAAAAGTTGAGACTACTGCGTAATGGGAAACCAGTCCCATGAAGTAGCCATCTACTTGCACTGTCTCCAGAGCTGGACTGAGGAACTTAGGTTGGTGGAAGATTGCGCCGATCTGAAGACTTGGACCCAGCTGCTGTGCATCCCATCATCTTGGATCATCGCCATCCCGTCACTAAGCTTCTGATTGAAGACCATGATTCCCGACTCTGCCACCCTGACCCTGAGAGAGTGTTTGCAGAGATCCGCTGCAAGTTTTGGATCTTACGAGGTAGAGAAGCCGTTCACTGGTATCAACATACTGTTCTCCTGGAAGTAGAAGGCATGTTGAATGCTAAGCCATTGGGATATGTGTCCTATAACCTTAAAGACCTCGGTGACACCCAATGTTGGGGCGTAAGGATCAATGATAGAACCTACACTAGACCTGTAGCCAGGCTGATTGTTCTACCAGAGGTTCCAGATGAAGAGGAGAACTAAGCCCTTATACCTGTCCCTGGTTACTGAACTGAACATCTATTCAGTTACAATTTTTTACATTTGGGGGCAGCTGTAAGAAAGGCACCGCAGATGACTGAATAATCATGTATGCGCATCTCTGGCGCATATTGATGCACTCCAACACTTCCGGAGCGCACACGACAATCACAAGCAGTGCTCTGTTGCACGCAGATTCACTAAAGATGGAGAAGTGAGTGTGTGACATGGGACTGCGCTGCTGAGAGAATCCACCGTGTTCTGAGAGTTTTATACTTGTATTGTGTGTGTCAATGCTGGATAATAAGGGTTTCTACCTTCATCTGTTAGTTATTAATTAAGATAATCATGTTTGTGTGTTATATTTTGATTTTTATCACTAATGTCTGATTGACGTGATACTTGAGTTATTGTGCTAATCCCCTTGTTTATCTTCATTACTCTCT
Organism: Ctenopharyngodon idella; assembly: GCF_019924925.1. Classification (NCBI taxonomy): domain Eukaryota; kingdom Metazoa; phylum Chordata; class Actinopteri; order Cypriniformes; family Xenocyprididae; genus Ctenopharyngodon; species Ctenopharyngodon idella. The sequence goes on from NC_067228.1 coordinate 28,743,758, forward strand.
GTATATTTACATTATGCATCTAATGCAGATATTATTTATCTACATTGTGGATTATATCGTTTGAAACTTGGAATCTTTTGAGCAGTTATATTCAGTATAATCTGTTATATGTGTATTATCACCAGTCACATTTATGTACACGTGACACAGCGGCAGTTCGTATGCTCCTGTCTGTGTTAATAGTTAATTTCATCTGCTAATCTCATCTTCTTACCGTTTAGTTATTGGAATGAATGTGTATGGATATTTATTTAATAATGCTGTTATTCACAGTTGTTATTTGTTTGATTCAGAACCACACATGCATATAAGTATATACATATTGAAAGACTGTATGCCCATGTCTACAGCAACAGTTTACTAAACACACTCAGTTTGGTTATTGGTCTGGTTCCTGTGTTCTGACCGACACCCAGGAGTGATTGCCACACAACAGTAGATCCAGCAATAGAAGTCAAATACAGTCCTTTTAAGTCTCCCCAACAGCATCAGTGTACATTTTGTGTTGTAGCCGCATAACCCTTCGGCAAACAGTCATGTCAGTTGGCTGGTGAGCAGGAGCAGACGGCGAAATAGACAGCCTTGTGCACATTTGACTGCCATAGTTGAGCTGAAAGGGTGCATACCAGTTGAAGCATGTGGAGTGGTAAGGAGCACCTGCAAAAGTCAGTTACCATAGGTTTCCATGGCTGATGTTGCTGGATGGCCATTTGGACAGTGTGTTTGAGCACATGGTTGAAGTTCTCTGCAGCACCATTAGCTGCTGGGTAATAGAAAGAGGAACGGTGATTCCTTCCTTCCTTTTGCTGTAATAGTCAGTTAATGTTATAGCAAACCTGCAGTTGGATGCAGCAGTGTCAAATGGGCCGGATATATCCACATCCACTTTCTGCCATGGTCCATCTGCCAGCAGCTCCAGAAAGGCTGTATGCCCATGCCTACTGCAACTGTTTATTAAACAACCTCTATTCAGTTATTGGTCTGGTTCCTGTGTTCTGACCAACACCTGGGAGTGAGTGCCATACAACAGTAGATCCAGCAATAGAAGTCAAATACAGTCCTTTTAAGTCTCCCCAACATTTGTGGCCCTTCGAGCCAGATTTGTGCACTTTCTCTTTAGAAGATGGATGATAGAGTTTCAACCAGACCCAAGCATCAGACTTATCTGCCAAGCTATTATGAAGAGTATGAGATGGGATACGGGCTGACGCCACAATATTCGTCTGAAGCAAGGATCGGTAGGCATGGGCAAGAAGAGGAGTTATATTCTCATGAGGAGGGAACAGCCAAGATGACACCCTCCGCTTTAAATGGCAATCAGACACTGAGAGATAATGGATATACAGAGGAAGATCCATATGCTGAAACGAGACACTGCAGATACAGACCTGGTCCTGAGAGTCAGCTAGCTGATCAGTACCCAAAGGGAACACATTCCGAGGGAAGTGGAGAATTCACTCCACATGTTTGGTCTACAATGGGGCGAAGTCTGCCTCCAGCTTCCCAAATGGATCCTTTGCATAGCAGAGAAGAGCAGTTGAGTGCCACCTTAGCAGATATCTGAGAGACTAGATCAGAGTTAAAGTTACTTGCCGAGACAGTACGCAGTCTTCAGCAGAATCCTCAATCAGCTATAACGCACCCTCAGTCCAGTACATCTGACCCACTCATGCCTGCTTAATCCCCATTATTCCCTCTAGACCATGGATTTGTGCCTCCTCCCTGTGCAGAGCTGGTCAGTGGTGAAGAAGTCAGCGAATGCAACAAAGTAGACTGGTCTGACCCTCCCCCCTGGCCAGAGCCAGAGGAGCCACAGCCACGGCCTATTAGCGATGTGCCTATCGTTGGCCTTCTGGAGAAGATGATGAGTGAACTTCAAGTATTAAAGCAAGCTTCCATCCATCCATTCAAGTAGACCTCCTACAGCCCCACCAGTGAGCTTTCCTGTCAGAGACTCCAGCCCTTCAGACCCCCAAAAAAAGCAGGATGCTTCCGGGCCATTCGAGTCAACGACGAAGCCTTCATCCTCAGCCACCACCCTAAACACCCTCGGTTTGGTTATTGGTCTGGTTCCTGTGTTCTGACCGACACCCGGGAATGATTGCCACACAACAGTAGATCCAGCAATAGAAGACAAGTACAGTCCTTTTAAGTCTCCCCAACAGCATCAGTGTACATTTTGTGTTGTAGCCGCGTAACCCTTCGGCAAACAGTCATTTCAGTTGGCTGGTGCGCAGGAGCAGACAGCAAAATAGACAGCCTTGTGCACATTTGACTGCCATAGTTGAGCTGAAAGGGTGAAGTACCAGCTGAAGCATGTGGAGTGGTAAGGAACACCTGCAAAAGTCAGTTACCATAGGTTTCCATGGCTGATGTTGCTGGATGGCCATTTCACATGTGTTTGAGCACACAGTTGAAGTTCTCTGCAGCACCATTAGCTGCTGAGTAATAGAAAGAGGAACAGTGAGTCCTTCCTTCCTTCCTTTTGCTGTAATAGTCAGTTAATGTTATAGCAAACCTGCAGTTGGATGCAGCAGTGTCAAATGGTCCGACTATATCCACATCCACTTTCTGCCATGGTCCATCTGCCAGCAGCACCGGTTGGAGAGGAGCAGGATGTGACTTGATAGTTTTGTCATTGAGTTGACACACATGGCAGGAACGTACAGCATCATGAACCTGATCATCCATCCCTGGCCACCAATAGAGATCATGAAGGCGTTGTTTGGTTCTCAACTCTCCCTGAAGTACTTTATGAGCTATGGAGACCAGCACATATCGAAGAGCAACAGGTGCAATCAGCCGTGAGCCTTGGAAAATGAAGTTGTCCTTAACAGACAGTTCTAGACATAGTTTATAGTATGGCAACAACTCAACATCCAGTCCCTTGGGTGAAGGAGGCAAACCATTGGAAATCGGTGTACGTTTGTTTACTTAGAGCAGGACAAGAAACATATGCAGCATCAACATCAGCAGCAGACAGAGAATTACGAGCAGCAAATAGAAAAGCAACAAGCTCCTTATCAACATCATAAACAGGAGCTGGAGCAACAGCATTATCTGTAGCAGAAGCATGCAAGGGAAAATGTGACAGATAATCAGCAGGGACATTTTAAATCCCCTGTACACATCAGGAAGAAGACCTTCCGGTGAAACAGTATGACCTAAGAACAGCAGGCTGGTTTGCCGGAAGCGATACTTGTCTGTATTGAGCTGCAAGCCAGCAGCTTCTAGTCATGGATGATAATGTCGTCCAGGTAATTTTCAACCCCTGACAAGCCAGTCAGGATGATGGTCATCAACTTCTGAAATGCTGCAGGCGCTGAAGCCAATCCATAAGGAGCATAACAAAAATGTAACAGTCCGTCATGAGTAATAAAGGCTGTGAGGTCAAGACTGTCCTCACACAGAGGCACTTGGTAGTAAGCATTAGTCAGGTCAAAAGTAGAGAAAATAGAGTCCATAATCACCATTTTAATTGGCTCTCTCAAGTCAATGCACATCCTCATTTTACCTGACATTTTCTGTGTAACAACAAGTGGTGACGATGCGTTCTATCACCCCAACTGCTTGCAAGTGATTTAATTCCTATGACAAAGTGTGTGGAGTGAGTGGCAGATGCCAAAATTTTTGGCACACAAGTGTGACAGTTTCATCCAGCTTTATGTGGTGTATAAAATTTTTAGCACATCTAAACTTGACTCAGCAACAGTGCACTGAAAGACTGGTATAGGAGATGCAGGCACAGGAAGGGCATTAGGAGGCAGGACCTGACTGTTGTCAATCTTCACATGCAGTGCAGCCATTAGGTCCTTCCCCATGAGTTGTCCTTTTGTCCACAATGAAGAACGTAGCAGGAACTGAGTGGTCATGTAGGGAAACGTTCTTTGACAAACATCCAACCACCGGAATTTGGCCTTTTGAATACGTCACAAGTCAGGCTGTGGGTTGCGACAGCACAACGTTACTGAAATGGCATGCTTAAGTCCTGTAGGACAGGATAGATTCAGAAGACCCAGTGTCAACCGTCAACCAACCAAGTCTGTGAGACAGAAGTAGATATATTCACCGTGCTTGGAATATTTAGCTTGTACTGTAAGCATTATAGTACAGTAACTTCTGGTAATTCAATTTCACAGAGCTTGTGCATATTTGCAAGTGCAGATCGGCACAGTTTAGCATAATGTCCAATCTTTTTACACTTTATACTGTATGTTGCAGTTGCATCTGGGCAGTTTGCAGCGTTAGCTAAGTGTACCTCCAATCCACAGCGAAAACATGACTTCCTCTTCCCCACCTGAGCAGAATTAAGAAGTGCATGTGACGGTTTCCCCGTTGTTCTGCATTTTACTGTGCTGCGCCGCTTGTACAGGGGTGGTAACTTGGCAGGGATTTGAAATGGATTTAGCCTGATCGGCAGCAGATTCCGTGCACTCAGATTTGTAAACCGTACCTTCGGTTTTTCAGTCTGTAGCCACAAATTAACAATCCATGCCCACTCTTTCACAATTCATTCCCACAGTTTTGCAAACTGTACTCACAAAATTTTTGTCCCTCATTTTAGAAATCTGTTGTCTACTGACACAAGATAGACCTCCCACTTTTTCTATGTAATGTGTTACATTTTGTTCACTTTTTTGTACACTGTCACTCAGTGACTTCTTATATTTAAATTTAGGCTACAAATTTTAATAGTTCTAAGCACATTTGTTTTATGATCTTTCCTAACAGTGATTATTTTTTATTTCACAAATAATTAAGATGAGATGAGTTAGGCCTATGTAATATTAAACTGTTTCTTTGCATTTATTTTGGATTTATTGTCAGTACTGGGCATGCAGTTCACATGGGTAGGGTACTTTGTACTGTGTGTGGATGACCATATTCGTCCACCACCACCAAAGACCATTTTTGAACGAAACCCTAACATTATTATTATTATTATTTTAATACATTACTATGTAAACATACTGCAAAAGCAGTCAATGTAACCGATTGAGCCATAGTCGAATCAGTCAGCATAGATTTCTAAAATGAGGGATGGTCACAAATCTGTGAGTACAGTTCGCAAAATTGTGGGAATGGATTGTGAAAGCATGGATTTTTAATTGGGCACGGATTGAAAAACCGAAGGTATGGTTTACAAATCGGAGAGCACGTATTGGAAATTCGTGGGTACGGTTTATTAATCTGTGGGTACAATTTAATAAACTGTGGGAATAACTGAAGAATCTGTGACTATGATTTATAAACTGAGGGGACGACTTGCAAAACTGTGGTCTTGTTTTTTTCTCCTACAGCTGACTTCCTGGGCTCTGTAGTAAGTGCCTACCCTACCTTTAAACAGCAAGTTTAAACATATTGGACAACATTGCCATCTGTTGACAAATAATTGAAGTACAAGTCAATCTGGATATTGGTCGGTCATATACTATTATTGGTCCTGTGAACACACATTTGTTTCACTACTTTAGTGAGGACATCTAGACCAGTGGTTCTCAAACCTGCCCTGGAGGACCCCAGCCCTGCACATTTTGTGTCTTCCTATTTCTGATACACCCATTTCAGGTCTTGCTGTCTCTACTAATGAGCACATGAGTTGAATCAGGTGTGATATATCAGGGAGACATACAAAATGTGCAGAGCTGGGGGTCCTCCAGGACAGGTTCGAGAACCACTGGTCTAGACATATGAACTACCCCTAAACACGACCCCCACAGAAAACTTTCAAAAACATAATTTAATATGATTTATAAGTTATCTTCATGGGGACCAAAAAATGACATTTTTTTTCCCACAACGTAAGAATAACTGAACCACACACACACACACACACACTTGGCCTTGAACAAACAACATCCCATGTGGTTCTATGTCATTGTAAAAAAAAAATGTCCCTGATTTTCATTTGACCTAAAAAGTCAGGTCTATTTTCGAGAAGTCAATGTGGGACATCATCACTGAACAGGTAATGTCATAGAAGTTAAGTCATAATTATGTTGAAGACTACAAAGGCTTTATAATAGGCCTGATTCTTCTAATTAATTCTTATATTATTATGGTTTGTACTCACCGCGTCCACAGAAGCGCGGAAAAAACATCATCGTTGTCTGGGAGGTCCAGCGCTTTGAGTGCGCTTGCCCTCATTTCGCGTGATGGTATGCACGGCAATTTTTGTAACCTTGAGCACTGCTCCGCTTCCGAAGATGCAGGGAGCAGAGCGAGAGTTTTCAAGTAATCCCTATGGAAGTTGAGCTTCACGCTCGCGCGGTGAATTGTGGGTACCAAGCGAAAAACGGAGAAACGAGGGCAGCAGCCACTCGCTGTGAGGTTCAGGTAGTGACGTCTGTTTAAAAATATACAGGTTGTGCCGGAGTTTATGCTGGATTTGCTGCCTTCACGTGCTCTCGGAATTATCGTAAATACGAGTTTCTTAGGTAAAATTGCACATGAATGCCCTCCCATTTCGAAACTTGAATGCAATGAGCTCATAGTCATGACTTCAGTGGCAATTATCAAATTTCCATAGCACGTGAAGGCAGACTTGTTGCGTAAATCATATTGTTTACACATTGGACGCCTTGTAGTTTTTATAAGCCTATGTTACCTTTAATGTAAGGTTAAAAAAAAAAAAAAAAAAAAAAAAAAAATACAAACAGGATAGGAACAAATTTCTTAAAATTCCTGTTAACTCCTAAAAGCTAAGAAAAAAATCATTTTAATTTTCTTTTAAATTATGTATATCCATCCAGTGAATTTGTACGACAAAGATTTGGAATTGATACTATGTATATGTTGTGATAATACTGAAACTACTGATCATTTATTTTTCCATTGCTTTATGGCTTGATATTCATGACTGGCTTTACCCAAAAGTTCTTGGAGTCTGTTGTTATGAACAGCAACAAAGATGATTTTCTGGTTAATAATAGCCTATCCTTATTCAGAGAACATTTTATATACACAAATCAATATTTGAAAGTGAAACGTTTTGTGTATTTCACGATGAGCTTCTTTACAAATGCCCTTAAAATGATAAAAAATTAAACTGCAAAAAAAGTTTCACTATAATAGAAGAATATGATTTACAATATAAACCCTTTAATTTAATATTTAATTCATATTAATTTATCATATATATAGGGTGAATTCAGGTTGATCGGGACACTTTTTTCAATTCATCTCAATGGCAAAAAGTGTCCCAATCACCCCCATATATAGTTAAATGAAGGCTTTTTTTTTTTTTTTTTAAATGAAGGTTTATTTTCATAAAATGTGTGTGCGTGTGCGTGTGTGTGTGTGTGTTTGTGTGGTCTTACATCTTTCGCAGACGTAACGTTACGACTTTTTTTCAAGCTTCATGTCACTGCATGGTGATGGACAGTAGATGGTGCTACTGTACAACAGAAGAGTTTGAATCAACCATCACAACACTGATGCAGCGCAATGAGTTTCATCTAAAAAAAAAAAAAAAATTCCTGAAAACATTGTTTGAGTTTGAATATATAGTAACATATCTATGAACATTTCTTCTAATGAACATCTAGCCTACAATTTATATGACTGTATCAGGGAATATGTATACAAAATATCCATAAAAGTAATGAATGCTCATGTTTCAGTACTTAAAGGTGGATTTTAATCAGTTGTCATTTATATTCTACAAACAAGATTTTATATATTTATTTGTCCTTATATATTGATTTCAATTTAGTCTTTTGAGTGATAGTATAGTAATCAGCTGTTCACTAGTGGAAAACATAAGGAAATGCTAAAGAAACATCACAGTGTTCTCTGCAATAATAATAATAATAATAATAATAATGACACTGATTATAAATAAAATTATTATATTATATTATATTATATCACTGTCTGATGAAAAAACTGTCTGTAAATCACTGTCTGTAAAAATTGTTCAAGAGCATAGAAAAACTCCTAAACACAAGAGTGCTTCTCCTAAACAGTTTTAAATATTCAGAATTCTGTCATTACACACATGTTAGTGAATTGTTCTGTTATAATAAAAAAGAAAAGTCAAAGTTGGAAATAGCTATGCATTTCATTGGACAATGGTATTATATTATATTATATTATATTATATTATGCCATATAAAACTGTGTAATTTTTTTTTTTTTTTTTCAATTTTATTATATAAAATATTGTCAGTCTGATCCTGTTTGATGAATTATTTTATGGTTCCAACTGCAGTTTTAGCTGCAGTGACGTTTTCATTCGGGTTTTAAAAGTTCATCTGGACTGATAGCTGTATAATATGATTAATACACTCAGATAAAAAGATTACACACCCCAATGGCTATATCATGCTATTTGTCCAATTGAATAACTGCTGGGATTTTGTTAGCGGCAGTGTGTTGAGAAAACTCAGCAGTTTTTTCTTTTTCTTTTTTTGCTTGCACAATCACAACTGCAATCTTCAGAGAGTTTGTACTTTGTAAGGATGAAACTACATCCTATTAATTCTTCAAGAGGACAATAAACACCTCTGTTCCAGAGGTTACTTTTAAACAAATACATTTAAAAAATGAAAAATGAAAAAAGAAAGATTTGCTGCAAAAGATGAATGTGCACAGTTCTGAAAAAGCTGGCTGGTTGTTTTTCAGGCCAATTATAACAATGAATTGACCCGTACTGTGATGTAAAGTATACATTACATGTGTAATGCGTAATAACATTATCTCAAGGCATTGATATAAAACCAAGTAGGAAGCAGAAAAGGTCAAAAGTAAATTTGCTCATCCTTAACCATGAATTACATCAGTGATTCAGCTTTTAAAATATCACATCAGTGGTTTAATAAACTTTCACAACCCGACCACTTCGGAAACGAGTGAATAGAGCTCTTTGTTCCCTGGTCCCGGTCTGTAATATTTTGGCTTGAACCACCGGGTCCCGATGTGGTTCATCAGCTCGGCAGACTGCAGTGTACCTGGAAGAGTCTTTCACTGCCTCAGGAAACACTTGCACTCAATAGGAGCCACCCCAGCCCCAGCTGGCCCGTCTAATTTACCGCCACTGGTGACACTCATCCTCTGAACCGTGAATATTTGGAGGGCTAGACTTCCCAAATACTTCTTTATTTTGCTGCCTCATTAGATGAACAGAGCTCCAGGGATGAACTCACTCTCAGTAAGGAGTGAGTTTAGTGGTGGATCATTTAGTAAATGTCACTCAGGTGATGGTTTTCCCACAGTGCTCAAAAGTGTTTTCTAGAAATCATTTTTCAGGAAATAAAAAGGTCAGTTATGAGATTTTAAACTGAAGTGACAAAGAGTGATGGTTCAACCTTAATAATATGGTTACGATAGCATGTAAAATAATATTTATGTATTTATGTGTAATTGATGTGAAATACTTTTGGGAAGATGTCCCGTGACAGGCTTAACCATCTACAAATATTTTGAACTGCATTTTTCTGATTATTTTGCATGAAGTAAACCTTGTGAAAAAGAAGTGCGCTTAATTGTATTGAATTCAAGATTGTACTTCAAATCTTACAAGTATATTAAAAAAAACTGTACTAGCAGATGGTAAAGCACATGTAAAGTACTTAATTATAATTTTAACTGGATAGTGTGTGATTGATCGTTAATTTAATTCCAACGTACTAAATTTCAACTTCATTACACGTGTAATTAAAAATATATTTAAATACATGACATGCAAGTTTCAATAGAAATGACATTAAAGTATATTTTAGTTTACTATAAATGTTTGTAATTTGACAGCACACTTCAATTTCAAAGACAATAGAATTATGAAATTACATACAAAGATGTACTCAAGTGGGTAAAAAAGTGCTCTAAAGTTCAGCAAATTTCATTTATTATAAATTAAACTATAATACATTTTCATTTCATTGGAATTAACATTCAATTAATTCAATTAAGTGTCCAGCATTCAAGTAAGTAATAATTCATAATATGGACACTTAATTAGATGTTAAATCTAATTAAATGAATCCATATTCATTACATTTAGTTTGCACTTAAGTATATTCATTTTAAGTATATTTTCTCTGTAATAAGTAATCTGTTTAAAAATACGCTAAAGTGTACTTTTTTTTGGTAGTTTTTTCACAAGGGTAGAGTGACAGTTATAGCACCTAAAATATTCTCCTAATATAATTCTTAATCTTAATTTAATATTCCTTAAATATCTTATATCAATTTTAACATAAAATCTTGATTTTGATCAAAAAAAAAAAAAAAAATGTGTTAACAAAATCCTTATAGTAAATATATTTTAGCTAGGTTTCTCTGAATAATAAAAGCTCAATTTCCATAGAAATTGCTCCATTTGTGCATTAGGGAGGATAAAAAATCAGAGAGTGACAGTGAGAGATGAGAAAGATCCGTGACATATTACTTTCACTGTGAGATTGATATGATGGCACCAAAAATGAGAGTGAAAAATGCTAATCAGGAAATTGATTCAACCTAAACCATGTGGTGAAGACATTTTATTTACAATGCATCATTTACGCCTTTGCTAAAGTTAATGAGATTTCAAATAATCCAAACTGAACAGCATTTAAACTGTTATTTGGTCTGGAAGCAAGCCTTGCTGGAGATTCGGGAAGGCGACAGATATCCATTATGGCGTGAAATGCCTTCAGTCGATAGCAGGAGTTTTGGCAAAGCAATCAGGAGAAATGTTGTGGTGAAGAGAACATTAGACATTTGGTCGCCAGGAGAAGAGGCCTTCACGAATCTGAAGGTTTGTGATTGGTGGTGGGGAGTGTGGCTTCAGTGGGGTTTGCTCAGTGAGGCCTTAGATCTCCGCCATACTGACAAACTGGGAAGACAGTGAAAATCTTGAGTTGACGTTACAATTTGACAACTCTCTTAGGTGCAGGAGAGCATCAGGAATTTTAATGAGCAGCCAGCAGCTTTTGATAGGACTGTCAGGGCTCAAGGAACGTTTGTCACGTCACACCAAGACCTTAGAGGTTTGCACTGCTGAAAACCCCAAACTTTGTAATTATTCTTGAATAGATAAGAAGGATGAGGACTGTATGGTTTTCATTTGTTTAAATACAGCTGCAAAATGCTTTTTTTTAGTACTTTACTATATATATAATTTAAATAGAATTGAAAATAAACCATCATTTGTAATAGAAGTTTATAATTAATTTTGAAATAATATATAAGCAGATTTTTAAAATTTCACTAGGTAAAGGTACACCTGTTCAACTGCTCAGTTGAATCACATGGCAGCAACTCAATGCATTTAGGCATGGAGACATATGATCTACTGAATTTCAAACTGAGCATCAGAATGGAGAAGAAAGATGATTTAAGTGACTTTGAATGTGGCATGGTTGTTGGTGCCAGACGGGCTAGTCTGAGTATTTCAGAAACTGCTGATCTACAGGGATGTTCACGCACAACCATCTCTAGGGTTTACAGTGAATGGCCCGAAAAAGAATAAAATTTCCAGTGAGTGGCAGTTCTGTGGGCGAAAATGTTTTGTTGATACCAGAGGTCAGAGGAGAATGACCAGACTGGTTCGAGCTGACAGAAAGACAACAGTAACTCAAATAACCACTCGTTACAACCAATGTCTGCAGAAGAGCATCTCTGAATGCACAACACGTCGAACCTTGAAGCAGATGGGCTACAGCAGCAGAAGATCACACCGGTGACACTCATGTCAGCTAACAAACAGGAAACTGAGGCTTCATATGGGCTCACCAAACTTGGATAATAGAAGATTGGAAAAACGTTGCTGGTCTGATGAGTCTCGATTTCTGCTGCAACATTCAGATGGTAGGGTCAGAATTTGGTGTAAACAACATGAAAGCATGGATCCATCCTGCCTTGGATCAATGGTTCAGGCTGGTGGTGTAATAGTGTGTGGGATATTTTCTTGGCACACTTTGGGCCCATTAGTACCAATTGAGCATTGTTTAAATGCCACAGCCTACCTGAGTATTGTTGCTGATCATGTCCATCCCTTTATGAACACAGTGTACCCATCTTCTGATGGCTACTTCAGGATAACGCACCATGTCACAAAGCTCAAATCATCTCAAACTGGTTTCTCGAAGATGACAATGAGTTCACTATACTGAAACCAACTCCACATTCACCAGATCTCAACTGCGTGAGGCAATCATGTCAGTATGGACCAAAATCTCTGAAGAATGTTTCCAGCACCTTGTTGAATCTATGCCACGAAGAACATTTCACGAGTTCACGCTTACAAATAATTAGATAGAGTAAAAGATCATGCGTATTTGGTGTGCTGTCCGGGGGAGGGCTCCGAGCTAGGAATGTGGCCCGAACCCAGAGTTCTCCCCCGAATCCCTGGCTGGGATATAACTAGAAAGAGTGAGGAGTCAGGAGCAGAGGGATGCAGAAAAGACTGTCGAGGAACAAAGGTGCATCGGCTATATATATAGGCCTTCAATCGTACTGATTGGGTAGATCATTTGAACGTGCTCCTCCCGAACTTTGTTAATAAAACATAATTTTGCCACATGTGACATTTTCTTTCAGAAGAGGCAGGTTTGACAAACATTCATGAAATATCCACCCTGTCACATAAAAAAAAAAAACCTACAATTTGACAAGGAAAGTTATATTTATTGACTCTTGAATGATAATCAGAACCCATAACACTGATCACAGGGAAACCGTTTTGTTAAAAACCACTTATTTTCTTTGTCTGATGGAATATTACAGAAATTTATAAAAACCTGTTTTATAGCATGACTTCTAAATGCATCTGAAGGGCCAACCTTTAATCCTGGAAACAGATGAAAAAGTAATCCATTTGCTGAGAGCACAAGAGAACGCCTTGTTATCAGCGCTATAACAGGTCTAATGCACATGGATATTACTCTCACTCCACCCCTTGCTGTTCTCAGACCTGTTTCTTTGCTCACACTGCAGGACATATCAGCACCTGCCCCGAAAACTCAGGATCTGCTAAAGTGCCACATCTCTTTTCCCAAGGTGCCCCAGTCCTATGGCAGTCTGAGGCACTCGGGTGCTGTTCTGTCAGTCCCGGTTTGGGAGAGAGATGGATCCTGGCTTCCAAAGTGAAACCGATACTCGTGAATTCCAAGGTGCAGGCTGAAGAGGACCGTGGCTGTGACATTTTGATGTCACAGCTGCCACAGTTGTACTTCTTGAATTTCTTATTTGAGTAACACTCATAAATATTGCCAGACACTTTAACATACCAACAGCTGTTTTTCTACATCAGCCACATTCTTCCCCAAATGATTTTAAAGTTTGTATACAGACACAGCTTTCATGTGCAGATATTTACAGCAAAAAGGTTAAAGATTGCAAGCAACAAAAAAAAAAAAAAAAAAAGCACTTCCTAAGAACATAGGGATGTCCTCAGTATACTCAGTATATTTAACATTTTTAATATATTGTTAAAATATTGTTTAACATATTGTTTTATTTTCATATTTAAATTCTGAGCTCTGTTTTCATAATCAAAGCATTCCAAATCATTAAATCTGTCTGGTTCATAAATCTTTCTGATATTACAAGGAAAATAAGAAAAGATATTAGCTTAAACATAATTAAATCTATTTTTAGGATTCTTTTGCATCGTGACATAATTTCTAGATAATTAAACACCCCCTCCTCTAAATTCCCAAATGTTAAAATCTCATTACTGTAATGTGAAAAAATAATTATTTAAATATATTTATACAGCATGTAGTACTTGTTGTACTGCCTCTAATTTATGGTGATGTAGATAAAAAAAAAATCCCTTTACATTATTCTTCTACTCTACATAAAATATTGTATAAAAAGAACCATATTATAATAATGTGAATGTAGTGGGATTCAACATTGAGAGGGAATTTTTAATGGAATTAACGGATTAATGGATTTTTTAACGGATTAATGGAAAATTAAAAATATACATAAATACACATTATTGTAACTGGGATAAAGAAGTTTATAGAAGTATGGTTTGATAGTTCAGATAGAAAAGAAAAGAAAAGAAAAGAAAAGAAAAGAAAAGAAAAGAAAAGAAAAGAAAAGAAAAGAAAACAAAACAAAACAAAACAAAACAAAACAAAACAAAACAAAGAAAAAAGAAAAGAAAAGTGAGTCAATGAATTGTGATTTATTTTTTTGTAATATTTAATTACACGTTTACACTTGAATTTCACACAGTGCAGTTCCACAATTTATCATAAACTACACCTTAGACTAGATCCACATTATGACTATTCTGAGGGCCATAATTGCTAAACATACTTACACTGATGAGTTTAGACTAGTTTTATGCAATTCTGCTTATATATCATTCTGCTAAAAGTATATTGCTGCTATAAAATGAAAAACATATCAATATACATATAGATAAAGATTAGAATAAAGACTGCAGTAAGAGGGAAGGTGGGGATCTACTACGGTCTTACAGTGTGGGATAAATTCTTGAGAGTTGGGGAGATCTGAAGAAGAAAAAACACAAAAATAAAAGCTAGAGAATCTGCAGGGTGTCCAATGTGAAGGCCATGTTTTGGTCTGATCCTCTGGCAGCCAGTATTCTGAATCGGATGGACATCCTTTACGCTGACAACCCTCACTGACATCTGTTTGCCAACAGTGTCCACCCAAACATCGATCTGCCACCAGCTTGCGTCCAAATATTTTACAATGTTGTATATCAAACTTGAATCATTCTAACTCAACACAATTACTTATTTATGGCCCTATAAATTATTCTCCCTGATATGAGCCTCAGTCACGTAAAGCTAATTTGGAGTTTGTGCTGTTTGGTCTGGCAGTGCGTAGCTGCTTCTATTCATGACACATACACGCACAAAGTTCTGGCTTTTCTCTATCCTTAATGGCTAAATGCACAAGGGAATGTTTTACTGTTAATTTAGGTCACAATAGAGATGACTGCGCTCTTCGTGGAGTGTGGTCACATTCAGTCTGTATTCGTGTTTTAACTCGTTCCCATGCTTATTAGCTATCTGAAATAGTACCAGGGCTTTGAAAATGTACTCATGCTGCCTTTTTTTTTTTTTTCATTTTATTTTAGGGTTGATTTTATTTTGGGGTTTGATGTAAACAGCTCATAAGAATAAAAATCAAGAGAAACCATATGTTTTACTTTATGCACTACTGTTTGAATCAGATGAAGGATATCTTCCCACATAGCATTAAAATTGCCATCAAACATGTTCAGTTACTGAAATTCATGGTCAGAAAAAAAAAAGCAATTCATGCAGAACTGTTTAATATGTTCTGCAATATTAAAACAATAAGCCATGCAATAAGCCAACACATTTTACCATGTGAAAAGGGTGTATTTAGGGAGGTGAAGCCTGTATACCCTTATGAAAAAGAAGTGTGCTTAATTGTATAGAATGTGCATTTGTAGTGTACTTCAAATCTAACTGCTAATTGTTCACACTAGTTCTTAAGACACAATCTTAAAGGGTTAGTTCACTGAAAAATTAAAATTCTGCCATTAATTACTCACCCTCATGTCGTTCCACACCCATAAGACCTTCGTTCATCTTCGGAACACAAATTAAGATATTTTTGATGAAATCTGAGAGGTATATGACTCGTCCATAGACAGCAATTTAACCAACACTTTCAAGGTCCAGAAAGGTGCTAAAGACATTGTTAAAACAGTCGACGTGACTACAGTGGTTCAACCTTAATTTTACGAAGCGACAAGAATACTTTTTGTGCGCAAAAACAAAACAAAAATAATGCATTTATTCAACAATATCTTCTCTTCTGTGTCATTTTCATGCGTTGTTTACGTCCAGCGCTTCCAGGTTCTACGTCAGAACGCAGACTCATTATTGTCCGGCTACTGCTACAGCATCACATGCATGCGTCGTGCTGCTCACGTGATCAGCTTTGGCCAATACTGAGCCGGCATTCGGACATAAACACGATGACAGGGAAGAGAAGAGATTGTTGAATAAAGTCGTCATTTTTGTTTTATTTTTGTGCACGAAAAGTATTCTTGTCGCTTCATAAATTTAAGTTTGAACCAGTGTAGTCATGTCGACTGTTTTAATGATGTCTTTACTACCTGGACCTTGAAAGTGGTGGTTAAATTGCTGTCTATGGACGAGTCATAAACCTCTCGGATTTCATCAAAAATATCTTAATTTGTGTTCTGAAGATGAAGGAAAGTCTTACGGGCGTGGAACGACATGAGGGTGAGTAATTAATGACAAAATTCTCATTTTTGGGTGAACTAGCCCTTTAAGGGGATTGTTCACACAAAAAAGAAAATTCTGTCATCATTTACTCACCCTCAAGTTGTTCCAAACCTGTATGAAGCTCTTTCTTCTTTTGAACACAAAGGAGGATATTTTGAAGAATGTTGGTAATACAGGTTTGGAACAACTTGAGGGTGAGTAAATGATGACAGAATTTTCATTTTTGGGTGAACTATCCATTTAACATTATGGCTCTTTTTATGCAACTGGCCCCTTTTCTTAATCTTACATGTTTCTAATGTGTGAAATATCATTCTGTTTATTTACTTTGGCAGGAGAATGAGGAGTTACAAGTAAATAAAAGCGTCCATAAAATCTTTAACATCCAGCGAGGCCTTTAAAACCTCTCCCGTCTCTCTCAGATAGGATGGCAGCTCTCCTGAACTGAGTCAGACGCAAAGTTAAAATCCTTCCTCAATGTCGAGAAAATCCTTAGGCATTGTAAAAAGGTTGAAAACTTTCTAAAATTGCAGCATGACAAAGTTTGATATTATGTGATTGATTTGATTTTACATTCGTATTTATGTATTAAGAACCATTATTTTTTCCATCAAGCAAAGCTCACTGAAGCTGATTTCATGAAGACTGCCAGACAGGTTTCTTAGTTGCGTTATTTTGGAAGGAAGGCACACTGAGAAAGGTTTTAGTTTTAAATCTTTCATCACAAAGGCTGTACAACACATTTACTGCTATTCTGTGCCTTTTTTCAATCCAGTTACTGCATTACATTAAACCCTCTGACAACGCTCACCTGAAAATCCATTTCATCCGGCTTCAAATTATAATATCATCTACATTTTTGGCAGGGGGTGATAAGCAATCATCTCCCAGATAACATAGACTTTCCAAACCCTCATTGTATGAGGAAATGGCTGCACATTTCATTACCGTTTCATGCATTTCATCAGCATTAGTGATGTCATTGTCAGCTTAAAATGTGAGTCTGCACTGATATGTGTTACAGCCGACAAAATTAGTGGTGCATTTGTTTCAGTTATGGCTGTTTCTTCAACTATGGGCACTTTTGACCCTCTGGACTTTTTAAAAAGAAGCTCACTTGCTTTTCACTATCTCACTCATTTATTTTGTCAGCTAAACATTGTCCACCGTGAATTTACAAATTTGTTTTTTTTCTAAATGTGATAAACATTTCCACAATAATGGCATTTCCAGCACCAGCATAACTCAAATTATGTAGTGTGTTTAATAGCATTCTGTTATGGAAATTTTGAAAAAAAAAAAAAAAAAAAAAAATATATATATATATATATATGTGTGTGTGTGTGTGTGTGTGTATATATATATATATATATATATATATATATATATTATATGTACAGTGGGTACAGAAAGTATTCAGACCCCCTTAAATTTTTCACTCTTTGTTATATTGCAGCCATTTGCTAAAATCATTTAAGTTCTTTTTTTCCCTCATTAATGTACACACAGCACCCCATATTGACAGAAAAACACAAAATTGTTGACATTTTTGCAGATTTATTAAAAAAGAAAAACTGAAATATCACATGGTCCTAAGTATTCAGACCCTTTGCTGTGACACTCATATATTTAACTCAGGTGCTGTCCATTGCTTCTGATCATCCTTGAGATGGTTCTACACCTTCATTTGAGTCCAGCTGTGTTTGATTATACTGATTGGACTTGATTAGGAAAGCCACACACCTGTCTATATAAGACCTTACAGCTCACAGTGCATGTCAGAGCAAATGAGAATCATGAGGTCAAAGGAACTGCCTGAAGAGCTCAGAGACAGAATTGTGGCAAGGCACAGATCTGGCCAAGGTTACAAAAAAATTTCTGCTGCACTTAAGGTTCCTAAGAGCACAGTGGCCTCCATAATCCTTAAATGGAAGACATTTGGGATGACCAGAACCCTTCCTAGAGCTGGCCGTCTGTCCAAACTGAGCTATCGGGGGAGAAGAGCCTTGGTGAGAGAGGTAAAGAAGAACCCAAAGATCACTGTGGCTGAGCTCCAGAGATGCAGTCGGGAGATGGGAGAAAGTTGTAGAAAGTCAACCATCACTGCAGCCCTCCACCAGTTGCGGCTTTATGGCAGAGTGGCCCGACGGAAGCCTCTCCTCAGTGCAAGACACATGAAAAAACATCTGAAGGACTCCAAGATGGTGAGAAATAAGATTCTCTGGTCTGATGAGACCAAGATAGAACTTTTTGGCCTTAATTCTAAGCGGTATGTGTGGAGAAATCCAGGCACTGCTCATCACCTGTCCAATACAGTCCCAACAGTGAAGCATGGTAGTGGCAGCATCATGCTGTGGGGGTGTTTTTCAGCTGCAGGGACAGGACGACTGGTTGCAATCGAGGGAAAGATGAATGCGGCCAAGTACAGGGATATCCTGGACGAAAACCTTCTCCAGAGTGCTCAGGACCTCAGACTGGGCCGAAGGTTTACCTTCCAACAAGACAATGACCCTAAGCACACAGCTAAAATAACGAAGGAGTGGCTTCACAACAACTCCGTGACTGTTCTTGAATGGCCCAGCCAGAGCCCTGACTTAAACCCAATTAAGCATCTCAGGAGAGACCTAAAAATGGCTGTCCACCAATGTTTACCATCCAACCTGACAGAACTGGAGAGGATCTGCAAGGAGGAATGGCAGAGGATCCCCAAATCCAGGTGTGAAAAACTTGTTGCATCTTTCCCAAAAAGACTCATGGCTGTATTAGATCAAAAGGGTGCTTCTACTAAATACTGAGCAAAGGGTCTGAATACTTAGGACCATGTGATATTTCAGTTTTCTTTTTTAATAAATCTGCAAAAATGTCAACAATTCTGTGTTTTTCTGTCAATATGGGGTGCTATGTGTACATTAATGAGGAAAAAAAATGAACTTAAATGATTTTAGCAAATGGATGCAATATAACAAAGAGTGAAAAATTTAAGGGGGTCTGAATACTTTCCGTACCCACTGTATGTATTAGACATACTAAATTTCTCCACCTATACGATAGCCTACTATTCAGAGCGATATCTGCGATACCGATAATGATACCGATAGTTTGGGGGTTCTGCCTTTTATACCTTCTTTTAAATTAATAATAATTTCATTATAATTAATAATTAATCTTTATATTTTTAATTATTATATTTTGAAAAAAAAATGCAAATAAAAACTTTATTCTTTCCATTTCATCAACTTGTTTCAGAGAAACTGCTACCAGTAAACATAAACACATTACTCAAATTAACTAAATTATGAAGATTAAATTAATATTTCTTAACTTTCTGAATGTTATTAATTCAAATAATTACTATTAATATTGAACATCAAATTGGTTTCTTAGAATTTTCCACCCTCAGCATGTGGTTTTCTGCTCACACCATGGATTTTCATTGTTCAAGACTGAATGTCTGGGTCTGGGACATGGGTAAAACAAATAACATTAATATAAAACAACATTTGAAAAGTAGCAAAAATATATGATAAAGGGATTGTAAAATGTCTTAAATGTGGCCTTTAAAAAAAAAAAATCTGTTAGTGTTAATAAAAAAATCAACCCATGGCAAATAAAAGATCCCAAAGTCCACTCAAATTAAAAAAAATTTATCTTGCTATTTTTTGATGTTTCAAAAGAGATGAGATGGAACATAATGGCATTCCTTACATAGCATTTTTTCATTGCGGTCAGCATTATGTATTTTGAGCAATATATACCAACTGGATGTGCATCAAGCAGGCTCGTCTGGGCTGAATTTGAATTGAGACTTTAGAAAACTATTTAAACTGTGGCTCTGAATCATGATTGAGTCATTCTCTTGTCTATTGCAGACTGAAGTGCTTTCATGTAGACTGTGATTGGGATCATGCTGGGTGACCAGTGGAATCACTCAAACAGTGAGGAAAGCGCCGCCAACACATAAGCAAACCATTTCTCAAAGCCACGACTGTCATCATAAGAAAAGGGAGAGCTGAAAGAAAACCAACATTTTAGAAGTATCCAGGCTTTACAGCTAAATGTTTGAGTTCCTGTGGATATTCTGGACTTGGTTATGACCTCATTATGTCATATGAATGATACATGTCTCACAACAACTCCTCTATTAACAGGAGAGGAACTACAGAGATTTCATGTGGAGACGTTTTGCGCCAATCATTTTTTTCCAGCGGTGTAAAAAGTATAACTCAGCATGCTCACTTCCTTGGTATGAGTGACTAAGCCAAACGGTGCAAACGTGGTAACAGATGCTGAACTAAATTCATGTTCTCAACAGTAACACATTGATTACCAATAATACATTTGGATCTCATATAGAGAATGTGTCACTTGAATCGTGGATATATATCATGTGAATGTTGATAGCTTAAAAACATGTTTTCATATTCCTTGTGATGACTGTTTGATTATAAGTATTTTTCCAATGATCTGACAGTGATATATAAGGGAGGTCAAATATGACCTACAACCCTTAAAAATTTACCACCAAACTCTGTCATTTACTCTAAATATAAAATGAATTCAATTATCATTCCATAAGCTCATTACTGTAGCAGGGAATATAGGGCTCATGGTGTGAGCAGAAAACCACATCTATGCTGAGGGTGGAAAACTCTTAGTACTAGTAAAACTAAATGGGTAAAAACTTCATAATGCCTGTCTGCTTAAATAACATGTGGCCTGATGTTTTTTAAAGAAAGACTATATATTTTCCTTTTTCACTAGAAATTACAGCTCTGAAAGAAAGCTACACATATTCTCAAACATTTGAACATCTCAAACATGCCAAAGCGTAACCAATTTAAACCATGCATATATAAAAGGTCAGGTTTTGCAATAACATTCACAGAACAGTATTTCAATCATGCAAACTTTTGAAATAGATTTTAGCAGCTTTTATTGATAAGAATGTAGTGTTGGTAAGTTTAATCATGGCAAACTAGATTTGCATACTCAGATTTATAGGGATTTGGATACATGCAGCTGCTGCAAGGTAATGTAGAAAAAAACAACATAGCAGATCTAGACAGGTGGTGCTGGGGAGGAGGAGGGCTAAAGAAAATTGAAATTGTCATGGCGCACAGTACTGAGCTGAACCAGGTTGCATAGATTGGAAAGAGAGAACTATTCATTAGGCCTATATAGTATAGTGTGAGGACATTTTCAATGCTATCCTCAATGAAAGGAAGCCATAATCCAAGTGTTTGAATGTAAATGGGCCATTGAGGATGTAGTGCCGGTGTGTGCCACTCAAGAATTATGAACTGTGTACTTTAGACCTTCAGTCAACAGCTGAGAATGTAATGAGATGGTCTGGACCACAGGCTAGCCCACTTTATCATATGCCACAACATGAAAATGACACTGAAGCCCCATATATCACCAGTCTATCCAAATAATACCCTCACACATAAAGTGAGACAGTCTAATAGCAGGGGGTCACGGAGGCTGGGCAAGAACTCTTTTGCAGTTTAAAATCCCATTACTGCTGTTTACAAACCCACCTTACCAAATTTATCATGCTTCAGAGTAACTTGTTTACTGACAGATGGTTTGCCACACAATTCGATTCTTTCCAATACCTTTCTTGCGACTGAGAGCCGGTCACTCTCCAGCCTTGGGCAACATATTGGACATCTGAGGTTAATTCATTTTATTTATCAGCCTGACAGTCAACATAAAGCAGAGAAATCAGCTGGATTTGAAGCTGTGCTCTAGAAAGAACAATAAAAATGCACAGAAACAATAAAAAAGTGTGTCTGACAGGAAGCATGCATAAAGTGTCATGTTTTTGGCTTAGGGATCTTTTTGACATTTCCAAATTCTTTATTGATGGATGACCCACAAACGGGATTCATGACTTTCGAACACAATGTTTGAGTGCCTTTGTATGTCATAAATTAAGCAGGTTAGATATATTGAATAGCATGTCCCTCTCCTCATATTGCAACCAGATGTCACTGCATTTCAATTAAATTCAAAGACAGAACTACGTGTTTCATAAAAGTCGAGTTTCCCGAGCAGATGCAGGATGATCAGAGTGTTGAACAATGCACTGGAGATGTGTGTGTGATCTGTGTGGATCACTGATGACTGCAGACACAGTTCTCTCTGACTCAACATCTCCAGTTCAGACACACATTCTCCACTTTTTGTCTCAAAACTTCTCTGGCGTTTGATTTATTTGTGCTTGTGTCACCTCCAGTTGCTCTGTGATGGACTGGCCATCTATCCAGGGGACAGAGACGCTGGGTAGGCTCCAGCATCCCGGTGACCTTACATAGGAGCAGACTGGAGAATGGATGGATCAGTTTTACTGAAGAGGAAATGTCTCCTTCACATTTCAAAAATCTCAGTTATAAATTGGCTTTCTATAAATATATGTGTCATGGAGAGAGCAGGCAAGCAGATGAGTGGTGGATCCAAATGTAGCAAAACGTGATTTATTTAACAACAAAACAAAAATGGGTATCCAAAGGCAGAACGAACGCAACACCTTTGCAAATGTAAAGAAAATACATGACAAGGAAGTGAGGAAGATTGTGGGCTTAAAAACACATAACAAAGCAGACTAGAAACAGGTGCGCAACTAAATCAGTAATAACCATGGTAACATATGAAGAGCGGGAAAGTGGGGAAGAAAGGAAAACAAGATGATACAAACTAAAAGTCCATGAAAACAGAACATAAACCTGACATTATGAATATAAAATTTCAGCTTGGTTAATTTGGTGCTGCTAATAAGTATGCCTTTGTGATAAAATAAGTGTAGTTCTTTAAAGCATAACAAAAGATTATTAATTTATTACAAGTCAACATTCAATACAATTAAGCACACTTTTTATTTAAGTGATGACTAACATACTAAAACACATGAAAACTTGACTATAATTTTAACTGTAGTGTGTCATCCGATATTACATTTAAAATATGCTAAATTACAACATCATCATTACAAATGTGTAACTACAAATATATTTAAATAAATGACATACCATAAAGAATATATTAGTTGTCCATAAATGCTTGTCAGTACATTTGGCAGTATACTTTAACCATATTACAAAAACAATAGTTTTGGTGATAATGAAATTACATTGCATTTAATAAAATTTCATTTTCATTTAGTTTAAATATGAACTTAATTGAAAATATTACATTCAATTCACACTCAAGTATATTATTTAAAAGCATATTTTTCCATATTAAGTACTCTTAAAAGTATTCTAAGTGTACTTGGGTAAATAAAAAATGTAAAAAAAAAGAAGAAAAAAAAGATTTAGATTTAGATTTTTTAGACAGTTTAAAATATTTTATTTGTTTGCAGCCATGTCCAAGTTGTCAGCATCCGTGCTTCAGTCTGTCTCTCCATCAGACCTTTATCTGTAGCTTGTTAGTGACTTTGTCCCATGACCCTTTTCTTCATGACAGATCAAACCTGGAATAAATCAAGTCAATGAAAATTCCATTATGCTCTCACACCAATGCCCTATAACTCAATAAGCAAATGTGAGCCGTGCCCTTGCTGTTCTGGGGGGAAGGCACGTGGGTGCAGCTTGTTGCAAGTGATGTACACTCACACATGGACGCATACAAATGGGTAATTGCGAGAGTGCTGTAGGCAATGTCATCAAGGACTCTCGGCTGGCCACCTCCTTGCTGAAAATATTACACAAAAAATACATAAACGTGATGGGAAAAAAACAGCCAGTTATTTAAATCCCACAGTCTTTCACACATGCAGATAACCTCCCACTGGTGAAGTGGAAATAAAGTGCACTTTCACTTGCTCATACATAATATGGGATTACCATTTCCAAACCATATATCACTCCAGTGGAGTCATTCAGGGAGCAAGACCCATCCAATCATGCAAGCATCCCTGCCAAAAGCTGTAGATTAAAACCTGCAACTGAGAATCCATACAAAATACTTCAGAAGAAGTGCCACTGTACATTGATTGTTTGTGCATACATGACGTCATACCAGCCCTACATGTTAGAAGCACATGCAGCTGTTCAAATCAAAGACCAAAGTAAACTGATTGAATAAACTGATTAAAAATGTTTATGCATTGTACACAAGCAAGTCATTTTTCTTTTGCCACCTCACTTTGACCTCCAGCTCATTGTTGTCTTTGATCAGTGGTCTCAAAGTATCAGGTTCATGAAAGTCTTATAAGGAAGTAATTATCAGAGTTGCACAGAAGACTTCCCTTGATCTCAAATCTTGTTCACTTCCTTACATTCAAATCAGCAACACTGACAATACATGCAATAACCAATGAAGTTTGTGTGAGTTTTCTGCTTCTCCAGGTGCGAGAGCCATCCGTTCCTGTGGGTGTTCTCGTAGAGCACGAGGGCATGGAGTGGAACCCCGCCAAAGTCCCTTTCAAGGAAAGTCTGTTCACTCGGCAGCCATATTTGCAACTCCTCCGGGCAGCTATTTCGGGCATCCAAGACCAAGTCCTATCTATTTGAATGGGGAAATCCTGAAATCTCAAAACCTGCTTGGTGAACTCACAATTAAATAACATATTTCAAATCAGCAACAAAAATCTGACATGAACTGTCCCATAAATGTTGTTTCTTATGCTCAAATAGCATTAAAAAAGCTTCTTTTTCAGGCTAGACCAGCCAATGCGCATGTGCAGTTCTAAGTGCGAGCCTCAGGTTTCTATGGGAACCGGAGCTTCTAACGGTAGCTGCAGTGACGCAATGACCAATCAGCGATTGGCTCTTTTACTACTCTTTTAAGGTGGGACGTATTCTGCAATATTGCGTGTTGCAGTTTCTCCCATTCATAACCAATAGCAGTGAACCGTCTTTCTATATCTATAGTCTTTGACCCCGTCCATGCTCCTTCCGCTGAGGGTGTACTGTGCCTGGTTTCCATTGCCACTGGTCCTGCCCAGCTCCAAGTCTCCTTCATTGCTGCTGGTCCTAGTCTACTTCGTCAATGATAGTCCCACCCAGCCTCCATCTCCCGCCTCCTTCTGCCTAAACCATCCAGTTCCTTGGCCTCGCCTCTGCTGGCTCTCTTCAGTCCCTCGGCTTCTCCTTTGGTGGCTCTGCTGTTTGGATGTGCCTTAGGCCTTCTGGTCTTCAGCTCCACCTTGTTGCGTGGATTCCCTTGCTCCACCTCGTGCCGCAGAGCCCGTTACTTCACCTCAACCCGTTGACCAGTCGGATCCACCTTTCCACCTCGCTCCCTCGGCTCCACCTGAGACCGTCGCCTTACGGCTCCACCTTGGTCAGTCGTCACTCTCCCTATGCCATGGACCTCTGAGCCTTCGACTGCATCTCCTTCCAGCCCTTTGGCTCTGTCGGGCTCCTCCTTTCCTCCGGCTCCGCCTCAGTCCTCTGGCACCCTGGCTCCACCTCAGCCGCTTGTTGCTCCGTCTTGGCCTCCAGGTCCTACTGTTTCACCCAGCTCTGCCTGGGTCTCCAGCTCTCCTGGCTCCACCACTGTCAGGCCCCGTGTACACTAGTGCATTTTCGTTTTAAAGCACATAACTTTTGCTACAGTTACGCCTATCATTTACACTACTCTGGAGTTTTCGACCCTCGAAAATGGAGACTTTCGAAAATGCTGCAGAGCCCGTTTTAGTTTGAAAATGCTGGGGTTGTGTTTCAGTGTAAATGGACTAAAACAGAGAATTTTGAAATGATGGCATGGCTGCCTATGTTTGCTCTGCGTATCCTTGATGACTGTATAAACAGTAACATGGAAACTGAACTGCAATCTTTGCATGCTTTGTTGTAATTTTTAGCAGCCACTGTGCAATTAAACTCTGCATTTTTTAATACTGCAGATACCTACATGCGCAAGAGGCAACTGTTTACACTTGTATGCGCATGCCCAGTGTGCATGAACGGTCATGTGTGTATTCTGGTCGTGTAGTGTAGACGGAGATTGTTTTTTAAAAGGCAGTGGAGACGCCAGTGTAGATGAAGATCATTTTCATTTAAAAAAAAAAAAAAGGGTTTTAAAACAAAAACACGCTAGTGTAAATGGGGCCTCAGTCAGGTTACATGTTTGATTTCTATGCTTATTTTTCCTGTGATCTTCTGCGTGTTCCCAGTTAGATTTATGATTAAAGACTGTTTTTGTTTAATTCTCCGTCATCATGCAATTACTACAGATACTACCAGGGGCATGAGAAGATGTTTTAGGTTAGGGGTGCTTTGTTTAACTCTTCATTATTCAACAAACAGGAAAACTGAAAGAACATATGCAGTCTTTCTATTGTCAATGGATTGCATGAAAAAACAAACAAAAGCAAAGCAAAACAAAACCGATAACCACTGTTTTTGATGAAGCAAGAAGTTTTGCCATCCTATCATCAAAAAAAAATAAAAAAAGTGTCAGGTGAAAGCAGAGGCAGATGACCTCCTCATGGGAGAGCACAGCCTGTGATTAGCAGCATTAGATCTATGTTATTATATTAGATTAATTGCAGGGGGCTGCGCTGCACCCAGCACACGCATCATTCTTAGCTCTCCTCCAGCCACCTGCTCCCCACGGTTCAGCTCACGCCTCATGAGTCCAGTGCAGCCATGAGAGTTCCAGCAAGGTCAGCCAGATACATCTGCCCCAAAGCTGAACGTCAAATTGCAAATAGGTAGGGTCCAGGTTGAAAAATGGAAAGAGGGAAAACAATCATTTTCTTCTCATGCAATAGGACAATGAGGTAAATGTCTGGCTTTCGACTGCGGAAAACAAGATCTGAATCAAACATACTTCAGCAGATTTAAGCTGTAAGGAAGCTCTTTTCCATGATGAAACCCATTCAATTGGCAATTATTGCTGCTGTGATTTAAAAGTCTCCACAGTTCTTCTGATTAAAAGATCAAATGGCTCATTTAAGCTTCCAGGTTCAATATTTGGCAAGAATTCTTATGTCATACTTATTAAAACAAACATAAAATGCTTTGACACATTTGGATCAATGACCTGACACTCATCTTTTATTGTTCAAACTATTAATTAATTTCTTGATTTATCTTACATGCAATGAAATGTGACTTGAATACATATCTTCTTTGATAAACATGTTTTATATTTCTGAAATAGAGAAAGGAAAATTAACAATTGTATTTTTACTAACATTAAAGGGTTAGTTCACCCAAATTTATTTGAGTAATAAATGACATGAAAATTTTATTTTTATTTATTACTACTGAAATCACGTGACTTTGGCGCTCCGAACCACTGATTCGAAACAAAAGATTCGTAAAGCTTCAAAGCTTCATGAAGCAGTGTTTTAAAATCGCCCATCACTAGATATTGTTGAAAAGTTATTTTGTTTTGTTTTTTGGCGCAAAAGAAGTATTCTCGTCGCTTCATAACATTAAGGTTAAACCACTGTAGTCATATGAACTGTTTTAAATACGTTTTTAGTAGCTTTCTGGGCACTGAAAGTGTTTATTGACTTGCTGGCAATAAAGGCCTCACTGAGCCATTGGATTTCATCAAAAATATAGATGAACAAAGGTCTTACGGGTGTAGAACGACATGAGGGTGAGGAATTTTCATTTTTGGGTGAACTAACCCTTTAACGAAGATTAATAAATGCTGCAAAATATATTGCTCATTATAGTTCATGTTAGCTAAAGCATTTACTAATGTGTTACCAACATATTTTACCAATTTTGTTTGATTATTTTTAATTAATTATTGTTATACATGCAATCAATGAATATATGAACCTAGCATGAATAAAAAGATTACATTTCATCTCTAACTTGTCTGCACATTTAGAGATTAATTATATATGTTTATAGATTAACACCAAATTTCATGTTGTGGCTTTTACAATATTCCCAATGTCACAATAATAATATTGCAAAGCTGGGGGAAAGTCAGTGTGTTTGTCACATTGTCAGAGCATTGGAGGATGTATCAGGCCAGTGGCAGTGCAAGGTCAGCATCCCCTGGTATCGCATGTGCACATGCACCAGTTTCCCTATGCAGGGGCCAGAATTGGGGGCCTCCAGAGGCAGGCCTGAGCGCAGATGCTTTAGCTGATGTCACTGCTGGCCATGCATGAATGGATGCAAGGTTAGGAGGTGGTGCTTTGCCTTTCCCATTGCTGGGAGAGAAAGATGCAGAAGAGACAAAGCTGCTGACAGTGATGGCACAGCAAATGGAGGAGTGAGCCAGGAGACAGACTGACGCTGTGCTGTGAAAAAAAGAAAACCCTACTATGCTCATGTATGTGTCCTTTTATAAAGTTTTAGGAGAGTATCTGAAGTGACATAAATGCCCACAAGGCTATTGGCTCAGACAGTATTACCAATTTTTTGACAGTTCCTGAATATGCAGTTTTGATTTTGTGCTTACAATATTGTTTTGGGAAAATGAAGTATCATTTGAGGAAAAGCATCATTAGCGAAAACTGTAAAAACTGTAAAAACGAGATATTTCAAAAACAAAACACTTCTCAAACATGCAACCAAAATTTTTATAAAGAATCTGAGGTCACACTTTGTCTTTAACTACACTGGGTTAAATGCTGGGTTAAAAACAATCCAAGTTGGGTTAAATTGTTGGACAAACTTAGCGTTTGGGCTGTTTTGACCCAGTGGTTGGGTTAAATGTTTGACTAACCTGCTGGGCAGTTTTATTTAACTCAACTATTGTCTAAAAATACTATATGCCTGGCTTAAAATGAACCAGGCATAGTGAATGGGAATTAAAAATCAGTTTTTACAGTGTACTGTGTACTAACATTTAAATACAGCTGTAATTAATTTATGTAATTACATCTACCCAGATGTTGACCCTTCCCTTACCTTAACCCACCCTTAAACCTACCCATACCACCAAACCTGTCCTATCCTTCCCCATATCCCATCTAAATAGCAGCCAAAGTGTTATACAACATGAACACACAATAACTACATTGTACCTAACATTTTTTTTATATAAGTACATAGTAGTTAAAGACAGTTAATATAAATGTGAAATACAGCATCATTAATGTGGAATATAGCTTTTGAAAAGGAGTCTTTCTTTTAGAAAACGTGTTTAGCATTAAATGGATCTAAATGTTGAAAAACAAAAATGTTTTTACAACAGCTTCTAACGTGGCTCATCCAATCAGAACAATGAACTATCCTTTTACACAAAACACTGTAATGTGAGTTAAGGTGATAAAACACTTTGATTAAAGCACCCTGCAGAGAAGATCTGTGCTGACACTCCCGGTTCATGAAAAAACATTTGCATGGTTATTCTTTATTTTCCTTTCTTGTATTTTAGAGCTTTTTTACCAGAAGACAAGATGGATACAAAGCTTCTGCACTTGGCCAATAGAGGGTGATCTAATAGCATGAGTGTAACCGAAAAGGTTGTTTCTGTCATTCAGAACAGTCACATCAAAATAAAAAGATCAAGTGTGAGAGCAGTTATTACTGTAAGCTTGATTGAGTTTCATTTATTTTAGATCAGACATACAACAGGGTATTGTTTGATAGAAACCACAAAAACAAAACAAAAAAAACATAAGTAACAAATTCTTTTTAATCTGGTTTATAATGTATATATTGAATGCTTTCATTGAATTCACAGATAAAATCTTTGGACTTTGCAATTAGAACCTTCATGGCCGCTGTTGTAAAGTTTTCCCTTTTGTGTGAAGGAAAATTGTGTGTTGAAATTCCATGGTAATTACTACCTTGACATCGTATCTCATTTATACTTCATTTTCTTTCCTATTCTGTGCTCTTGCATTGGGCCATATTTTTTTGCTGAAAGGTCTGCATGTGAAATTAATAGTCTTGGGTAAGAAAGAATAAGAATGATATGCATTTTTTTTTCAATGTAATAGCCTTGAGCCTTGAGCTCACACCATATCTATTCATTACTGCATCAAAGAGACCTCTCCTCCACCAGCAAAGGTAAATAGTTGACTGGCTTGCCCCTTTGAAAAGAAAAATTGAATAATTTCTCCACTCTTTGATTTTATTTTTTTCTTTTGCCAGCACTAGAACCTCTTACCCTGGTTTTATCTAACAGTAATGGTGTCATTTTGCTTTTCTGAAATAGAATTCAGCAGGGGTCATATGTCTAGACTGGATTTTGATGAGGAAATTAATAAGACTTAGGGAATGCATTTGGTGGTCACCGACCATTATGATTTTGTCAAATAGCCTCTCATTTTCTTTATGGAGATATAATTTTAGATTACCACTTTGAGTGAGGCTACATTAGCAGACCTGAATTATTCGAATCCACTGGATAAAATATACGGTCGGACACTTTTGTTACAGGAAATACATAGCCATCTATAACATAACAACTTATTGCGTGAAGCCACCTGAATTCATGCTCTGAACAGCCATTTTCCTGACTGCTTTCATCTTTTAGAATACCTCACTTTCTTTTTTTTCTTTTCTTTAAAAAAAAAAAAAAGAAAAAAGAAGAAGGTTGAGAACAGAGCACCTGTCAAAATAGGCTAATTTTGTTGTTTATTCAGCAATATTTAATCATTTCCATTTTCATTCCCAAACACTAAAACTAGAATAGCAAAGAAAAGAAAAAAAAAAAAAAAAGATTTGAAAAATATGTGCAAATGTTGGGCTTTTTTAACTGTAATAAGCAATAATGTTGCATGAACGGTAAGGTCAACATGCATATGCAGTCGAAAGAAAGTAGAATCTTGTTGTTTGAACTCTGTGGCTGTCTGTTAACTAGGTCATCGCTGGCTGAGTGTATTTAATAGACTCTCTTGCCTGTTGCCTCTCTGTGACGAGAGAGAAGAGAGGACACCTGACCGGTTTTGCTCTCTAAGTGCATAATAGACAAAAATTCAGCTTTGCATCACAGGAATTACATTACATTACATTATTCCTGTAATGTAATTTACATTTAATACTTTAATAAAATATATTTAAATAGAAAACAGTTTTTTTTTTTTTTTTTTACGTTTAAATAATACTTATTACTAATTTTGGTTTAGAAGAATGTGATCAATTTAACTTAATGAAATCTGAGAACAGTTGTGATGGTGATGTGCTCAAACATTAGAGTAAACGTGTTTAACAAAAGTCTCTATTTGTTTGACACTGAATCACATTGCTGTCTAGGAGCAAAAATTGAGATACTGAAGATATACATGTATTTGCTATACCTAAAAGAGAAAAACATGAAAAAGAAGAAAAAAAAAAGAAATAAATAATACACATTTAATCTGTGAATTGTAAGAAAATGTGAGTCACAATAATAATTGTTATCTGTGGAATTACAGCAAGTTTTATTATCAGTGTACAGTGTGTAAGCTTTGTCCTTTATCACATAATGTGATAACTACAAACAGCAGAGGTGACATTCATGTGGGATTTACAGCTCAGGTATCTCATGTTTAAAGTGTAGCCTGAACTCTCTGGAGGGGAATAGCTGTGACTTGTCTTGTACAATCTTAAGAAAGGTAAGCCTCCGTGACTTTCATTACTGGCCCCCCGATTAAAGCTCTGCTCACATCGGATGGAAGATTAGCCCTCAATCTGGATCCTGTGTGATGTCAAAAAATAGACGAATGTGAACGTCAGGATTAAGCTGAATCAGAAGTGAGGGAAAAGGAGAGAAAGGAAAAGAAAGTGGGAGGAAAAAACACTATGTCTCTGTTCTTCAGTTACTGTGTTTTCATGGGTGTAGAGTAGAGCCTTGCAAAACCAAGGGCCAGAGAGCCACGAGTTCTGGCTCCAAAAGTATCAACGGCACAAACAAAGATCCATTTTTGGATCCACTCAAAGTAGTGGTGCAACGAATCACTAAACTCATGGTTCGATCATATTGCGGTTTTTGAGTCAAGATACTAAATAAATAAAAAATAAATAAAAGGGTGGTGGGGAGTTAATGTAACTTTGATTTTCAATTATTACTTAAAGCTCACTTTAAGTACTTCGATACGTTGATACCACAGCAAAAATCTATAGCTTTTAATAATTAAAAATTATTAAGGACAAGTGAACAGTCAGTAATAAAATAAGAACAAATACACAAGCAAAAGCATAGATAAATACAATATAACAAAGTTACAAATGAAGTGAAGTCCAACAGTAGTATTCAGGTACATAAATAACGGCTTTATCTAACTCTACGAACATGGAAAGCAATAATAGATGGATCTCTCAAGTTAAGGTGAAAATCCATCACAAATGTGAATGGACCAAGCAAAACATGATTGTATTTCTGCTAAGCTAGTGACATTGGACATCAACCACACGACAAACGCTAATACTTTTTCATATACTGTCTTTCTTTGTATAACAGTTCTATCTAATAACATATTAGACAGGCTTTTAAACAAATCATAAACTAATGAAGACGGAGAATGTGAGCGCTATGTGCTCAGGCTCTGGTGTTCTCAGCGCTGTCACAATAATGGTCCGCTGTGCCGTCAAAATAAAAGTCACAGCAACAAGCGTGTCTTACATCACTTCATAGTTCCTACTAGTGGTGCGAATGGGTGCGAATGCAACCAGGAAAATGGCCTTAGGGGAACTATTAGTTCATTTTTAACTATTAAAGCCCCTATAGATTAATCTTTGTTAAAGCTGTGTTTTGTTGTTTGATTAACATTAATTACTTATTTATAGGTTGCTTTCACTAATGAACCGATCCAATATAATGATACACATCTGATTTCTTTCTCAACTGTTTACGTTCACGTAAGACATAACCAACTGTGTTTAAGAGAATACTTGCTAAGATGTGTATTTTAATAATTTTGTGTGCATGTTCAAGCGCAAGGAGAAGCAAAAGAGGAATCAATTTGGTATTCGTGTGCTATCTGAAACAAGCCTCTTTGTGTGTGCGGCTGTGCGCTCAGATAATAGCGTATGATTGAGTTCTCTTTCGCCTCTTCTTGCACTTGAATGGTTTAAAATCGCATGACTGCAAATTGTCAAGAAAAAACATGCAAATGATAAACTTTCACTCTATGATTGTTAAGCTTAGCAAATTAATCTGTGAATCACATGTGTACAGAACCGTGGGGCCTGGTCCGTATATGGATCACAGATCAACTGCGATCCATTGCACCCCTAAGTACTGAGTGTGCGATAAACACAAGGGCAACAACCTGTTCAGTAGACCTGTCATTATAAAAGTGTTAATACTGAAATTTTCAATTCTACCCTCTAAAATCTCATGATGGTGAGCGTAACATATGGCAACTATTCAAGCCCTGAGGACAGATGAGTAGTCTAGGGGAAGTGCCACCTACAGATGAAAAAAAAAAAAAAAAATTATAATTTTTTTTGAATAATTTGGTCTAATTTGATTATGGTTCTGGTCTCTTTAGATTTGTCATACAGGGATACAGGGAGAATACAAGATAGTATTTGTTTGTTTTCAAAGTGAACCATGGGACTATGCCCTGTTGGTCAAATTATGTTTACATACTGTATGCTTATATTTTCAGAAGATTATCCTGAAGTCTACAAATTTTAACTATCATACATTTTTATTTAATTGCAATTAACATGCAATTAAGTGCCCAAAAACATTACATCCAGTTCACAATTAAGTTCTTTATTATATTTTAATATTGATGTTATATTTTAAAGTATATTATATTTTTTTGTAAATAGATACTCTTTTTAAAAGTAGCTATGTAAAAGTATTCCTTTTTCTTTAATCAAAAACAAGGATAACATATGTCATTAGTAAGGTGTTGTAATCAAATAAGTCTGACCATGATTCCAGTAAATTACCCCAACACTGTGGTATTTCTCTCGCAACTGCACTCTTCACCTCCTGCATTGTTTCATGCAGCTGAGAGAAGGACATCTCTATGCCAAGCGTGATTATATCCCCATGCAGCTGCCTGTGTTCACAACAAATTTAATGGCCTCCTTCCCTGACTAATGAGCATAGCTGTCTTATGAGCATGGACATTAAGATGTTGTAATTTTGGAGATAATTAGTTTGCTTGTCAGTTTTATGTCCTGTACCTCTGTGGCATCTGAACATGGCCTCGGAGGTGTTCTTTGTTGTTAAGCACTGGGGAATTTAAACTTTTATTTAATTAACAAAATCCATTCTTTTAGTTACCTTCCATGTCTGTGACTGTTAGTTCTTTGGACAAAGTCTTTTCAAACTTAATTTGATTTACAGAAGGAAAAAAGTTATTCGTTCTATGTTAGACATAACCATATAGTTCATGTTTACTGGCTATACAGCAACCATTAGCAAGAGAGTAGTGCAACAAAAATCCTTTGGGCATATTTGACCGGGAATAAAAGGGAGCAAAACAAACAATATATAAAGAATAATCCATAGTATATATAAGGAATTTAAAAAATACTGTGCACTGCATAGATCTAGAATATCTAATTACGGTCATTGCATGTGATCTGTAAAAGGTTGAATTTATTTTCAAAAAATCATTATGTTCTGTATATAAATAATAATGTTCAAGTTATAGTTGAATAAATAATGACAAATAGACTTATAAAGCATCATGCTCTATTTTAAAGAGCAGAACAGAAAATGCCCTGAAAACAAAGCAAGCAACTGGAAATTCCTTTTGGGAATTCCTAGTATACTCTAATAAGAGTTCACAGTGCATACCAGTCATAGCATAAGAGACACATGGATAGTCACTGGGACTGCATAATCTAACCCAACATGTCTCTTGCTGTGTTCCCTACCACAGCCAGCTGTCACAGTGGAAGTCTGCAAGTTTTAGTTTGCTTTTCAAAACAATACTGCAATTACAGCAATTGCATTGAAAGCCCATTATTTGGTATTACAATATGTCTGAGGGGTTCCTTAAAAAGTTGTGCCTCTTTTACACATAGTACTTCAATGACAATCTAGCTTAACCGGGCAGTTGTCTTTCTTCCTTTGATGTATTTCTTATTGAAAGTTTGCATGTGTCATGGCTTGTCCCTAATTCTTAAAATATCCAATAGGCTTAAGTTTGTGTCCACAGCCATGAAGCATGATTTGTTACTTGCTATTGTCAGCGGTAAGTGGAGGAAGAGACATCCCTTTATTCTAGAGAGCATTTCACTGGACAATTGGATAAAAATTGAACATGTCTCTGAATGAAAATGAATCATTAATATTTCTGTTCTGCAGGTTTTCTAAACTAAAGTTGAAAACCATTTGTTAAAGGGATAGTTCACCCAAAAATGAAAATTATCCCACGATTTACTCACCCTCAAGCCATCCTAGGTGTATATGACTATCTTCTTTCAGACAAACACAATCCGAGATATATTAAAAATATCCTTAGTCCTCCAAGGTTTATAATGGCTGTGAATTGTAGGCCAAATTCTGAAGACAGAAAAAATGCATCCATCCATAAAAAAATGAATCCATATGACTCAGGAGGGTTAATAAAGGCCTTTTGAAGCAAAGGGATGCGTTTTTGTAAGAAAAATATCCACATTTAAACCTTTATAAATTCAAATAACAAGCTTCCAGTGGATGACTGTATGCATACTGCGCACGTCAATTTGGGCGGAAGAGCAACCTTTGACCTGATGCGATGACACAATGACGCACGCGGCGGCGCAGAGGAGAGAGCAAAACAAAACACTAGTCACGAATTAGAAGTTTAAAATGAGAAATTTTAAAGAGAAATGTCAGAGGATTTCAATATAATAGAAGAGGAGCTTGAGTTGCCCAGCTGTATTTGTTTGAACCGTGAGAGGCGTCTAAGCTTATGATACCTCTACATCCTGCATCATACATGGCGTCAGAGGATTACTCATTTGGTGCAAGTCGACTTGCGCATTCTGCGTGCGGTCTTTCGCCGGAAGCTAGTTGTTTGAATATATAAAGTTTTAAATATGGATATTTTTCTTACAAAAACGCATCCCTTCGCTTCAAAAGGCCTTTATTAACCCTCAGGAGTCGTATGGATTTATTTTTTTTATGGATGGATGTATTTTTTCTGTCTTCAGAATTTGGCCTACTATTCACAACCATTATAAATCTTGGAGGACTAAGGATATTTTTAAATATATCTCGGATTGTTTTCGTCTGAAAGAAGATAGTCATATATAGGATAGCTTGAGGGTGAGTAAATCATAGAATAATTTTCATTTTTGGGTGAACTATCCCTTTAAGATACTGTATGATCAATTTATTTCCCTCTTGTACCTCCCCCCACTCCAGAACCACAACACAATCGTTGCTCGTCTCCAAGCAACAGACAGTGGTGTTTTATTCCTGAAGTAATCATGTTTTGAACGAATCAGTTAAATGAATGATTCAGTGACCCATTCATGAAGTCAGTCACTTGCTTCGATCCTGAATTGACCAGTTATGAACAAATCGTTGTGAATGATTCAATTATTCAGTCTCATAACATTATTTATTCAATTGCAATTGCACCGTAAATGCATTCATAGCACCTCTGAGCTGCATTAAACAGGCTGTGTAAATACAATTAAATTTCACTTCACTTCGAAGACTTTAGATATACAAAGTGGGGCACTCATATTACTTATGAAAAAGAGAAAGTGCAACACTCAGTATGGTGGAATAAATCCCTCCTTCTAAATAAAAGACCCAATCGCTGATTGATAAAGTCATCACTGAAGCTGCTGTCAGAAGTGAAACAGTTATTGTTCTGAGACGCGAGCTTACGACTGTACATGCGCACTGGTGGATCTAGCTTTACAAAATATGCTTTTTAAATGTTTTTTGTGCACAAGAAACAACATTTATAAGACAGTTGTTGTCAGCTTTCATTGGTGATTTTAAATATAAAATTTAACCTTAAAAGGGGACTCAGTAGTATTTCAAATACACTGTTTGGAAGTTAGTCAGGCCGATACCAACAACAAATGTCTAACCAATCAGCATTAGGGGGTGTATGACGGTCGAGGAGAGAGAACGAGCAAGAGGGATATTTGAAAATAAGAAAGAAAAAAAAACTTCAGAACAAGAAATGGGACACAATACAAAAGAGCTCAAAAGAATATCACTGAAATGAAGGTTTATGAAGCACTTTAGGACCTGCGTTTATATTAGAAAAGCTTTCTAGTGCTGGAGAGAGCTAAGTGGGAAGGCCTGAAAATAGATGCAGAGGCTGCTTTGATCCCGCTTCTCATGTAAGTAACGCTGGGTTTTGATTGTCTGGAGCTGCTGTGCTGTTTGCGACTAACAACAAACGCTTTGTATTTACTCTTGTGTACTGTACGTTCATTTTTTGTGCTTGCTTGTAGTTCGTTCATCAACTGCGCTTTATTTTTTGTGAAGCATTTTGTTGCGCGTCAGCTGTGATAAACAGACATCCACTCGCATTGCGTGTGTCACAGTGGCCAGATAGTGAGAGTTTTGCTGTTAAACTACTGCACACTGACAACCGCTAAAAAATGCGGTGTTTAGCGTCATTGATAGTGCACTCGCCTCGCATGCCAGAAGCAGACAGGCTGGGGTTTGAGACTGACTCGGAGCAGGGTGGTTAGGATTGGAGAATGAGTTTTGGAGGCGGAGCAATGAAGAGAGGGGTGGGTTTGTTTGAGTTGATTTCAAATATCAACAATGTCCAACAGCATTGTTCAAATTCTACTTAGAGCAGCTTTAAGCTTGGTGAACAGCTTTAGAGAATTAGATTTTCCCCATTCGGAGAGATAGGAGCTGTACTTGCATGACTGAAATAGCTGCCGAGAGGCATTTCAAAGATGGCCGCTGAGTGAAATGAGTTGACTTAAAGGGACTTTGCTTCAGATGCAGCCTCTCTGCCACCTCAGTATTGCAAAAAATGGACTTTGTTGTTACTGATTTCATTTGGTTGGTAACAGGCATTTATTCCTATAATTCTAATTGAATGTATTGATTAAATTTAAGAATATGACATAAAAGACACGTACACATTTAGAAAAAAAATTGTCCTTATAAGGAAAAAAGTCCCTGGAAATCAATTTAAGGAGCAAATATTTTGCCTTAAAAGAAGAGGTAATTTCTGTCATAGTGCAGGCATATTTGCATTATTACCTGATGTGCATAATTCCTTCAGTAAATTGTGTGCTAAAACAACAGAGAAAGTGCATACAAGTAAATGACAACACTATCATTAAGAGCAAATCATTCTTAATAATTCCCCTCCTGAGTTTTCTCTTTGTGAGAAAAAAAATAAATCAGTAAATCTATTATTCCTCAATGCCAGTGTAAAACACTGTTTACTGGCACTAATCCATTAACAAGTTAAAGCTGCTATTATTCATTACGTTATAAAAGGAAACAAAGCTAATTAAATTAGCTTTGATATGCACATAATAATTTAAGAGGATAGAAATTGAGGTCTAACCAGAACATTGTTTCCTCTTTTCTGTTTGTTTAAACTGCATGCTAGATGAAGACCCTTGTGAAAAAGCATATTTATACACTTGAGCATATTTTTAAAAAGAGCATAATATATTTAAAATGTTAACTTTAAATGTGTTATTAAATAATACACTTCAATAACACTAAGTTAAAATTATAATCAAGTACTTTGTGATTTAGTGTGTTAGTCAACACATCAAAATACTTTAAAGCATGACAAAAGACTATTAAAACATGATGATTTAAAATGTACTTTAAAGTAAAACTTTTAATTTGACATCATTATTTTTAAAAGTTTATTAAGTGTAAGCAACAGAAAGTGTACTCTCTTTAAAGGGTTAGTTCACCCAAAAATGAAATTTCTGTCATTAATTACTCACTCTTATATCGTTCCAAACCCGTAAGACCTTCATTCATCTTCAGAACACAAATTAAGATATTTTTGATGAAATCTGAGAGGTTTTTTTTATCTCCCATAGAAAGCAACGAAATTACCACATTCAAGGTCTAGAAAAGTAGTAAAGACAATGTTAAAATAGTCAACATGACTACGGTGGTTCAGTGCAGCGCTTCTGTGTTTACATCAGAAAGCTGGCTCATTATTGGCCAACTCCTGCGTCAGCATCACACGCAAGCGTCATGCTGCTTACGTGAACAGCGTCGGCCAGTACTGAGCCGGCGTTCTGACATAAACACGGAAGCGCTGCACTGCATCAACTACGTAGGAGAATGCATGGTAGAGAAGAAATTGTTGAATAAAGTCGTTATTTTTGTTTTGTTTTTGCACACAAAAAGTATTCTCATGGCTTCATAACATTAAGGTTGAAACACTGCAGTCATGTTGACTACTTTAACGATGTCTTTACTTTTGACTTTTCAACAATATCTAGTGATAGGCGATTTCGAAACACTGCTTCCAAGCTTTACGAATCTTTTGTTTCGAGTCAGTGGTTTGGAGCACCAAAGTCACGTGATTTCAGTAAATGAGACTTCGTTTACACCATCCGAACCACTGATTCGAAACAAAAGATTCATAAAGCTTCGAAGCAGTGTTTCGAAATCGGCCGTCACTAGATACTGTTGAAAAGTCCTTATTTTGTTTTTTTGGCATACAAAAAGTATTATATATAATATATAATATTAAGGTAGAACCACTGTACTCACATGAACTTTTAAATATGTCTTTAGTACCTTTCTGGATCTTGAGAGGTTCAGTGACATTACTGGCAATAGAGGCCTCACTGAGCAATTGGATCTTAATTTGTGTTCTGAAGATGAATAAAGGCCTTATAGGTGTAGAACGACATGAGGGTGAGTAATAAATGACATTATTTTCATTTTTGGGTGAACTAACCCTTTAATGGTTAATCAATTAATCATTTATCTATAGATTTCTATAGATACAGATTCTATAGATATAGTTTCTACTTTTTTTTTTTTTTTTTTGCAATTTCTGATACGGATAACTAAAAGTAATTAATTCTTTTTACATTATAAGTGATTTATCTTAGATTATAATCACTATGTTCAAAGTGCGTGTGTGTGTGACAGAGAGATTTGCAATTTGTGAACATAGAGCAGGATAGAGTACAAGGGAAAACAGGAAAACAGTCAGTGACTATATAACATCAGATTGATCAGAGATACATCAGAAGAAGAGAGAAAGATGGCATCAAATACAACATTTAACATAACAGTATGCCATGTGATACTGTAAACAGATTACCATGAGACTGCCACATTACTTACTAAACTCACTCTTTTAAAGGTCAACTACAGTACAGATTCTTGCATTGTTTGCTATTGAATGAATTGATTGTTAAAAGAATTAAACTGAAAGAAGATCGTACTGTTGTGTTTCCGTGATTAAACCAAATGTTCTCATTACACAATGATCTTGTGTTTTGAAACAGTGTTTATGTAGAATGAAAATAACTAGAATGAAAGCATGAGATCAGGTTTTTAAGAATGACTAGCTGTGTTACAAGTGTGATCAGTCTGGATTTTTGTAAGAGTTTTGAAAATGTACACCTTACATGTGTGAATAAAAAAAAACGGTAATGACAAATTTCATTTTTGGGAGAACTAACCCTTTATTTCATTATCTACAAGTAATTTTTTTTTTTTTTTTAAATATACTTTTAAGATTTGAAGTACACATTAAATACAATTAAGCATACTTCTTGTTCATAAGGTGTGATGTGATCCTAGACTTGTTTTGACTGCAAAGTATTTGCTTATTTGCAGTGTTAAAGGACAGATGTGCTTGCTGAGGAGCAGTGCATTAGCACACATCAAAATCAACATTTCAAATCTTTTCTCTCCAAGAGAATCAGCTCACTTTTATAAGCAAAAAAAAAAAAAAAAAAAAAACTAAGAAAATACTGAGATGTCTTTAAAATTGGCAAAAATAGATTTCTTAGTCATTTTCAACATAATGTATAGCTTTTGTGGTATGCTATTTATAAATCATTTTAATTCACAGTTCATATAAACCTATATAGGAAACAAGTATATTAAATATGTTTTTTTAACTTAAGTGATACAAATTAGTATTTTTTCTTTTACATAAATGATAGATACATAAAAGATAGATAGATTTATAAAGAAACTGCTTCCATCAAATGTAGCCATGTGACAATAAAACAAAATTTGAAAACAGTTGGTATATGTTGTAAACAATGGTTACTTATGTTAAAAGAACTTTCACCACACTGAACCAACTACTGGACCCACAAACTGAGCCCAAGGGGTTTCTTTGTCCCAACCAACC
Organism: Ctenopharyngodon idella; assembly: GCF_019924925.1. Lineage (NCBI taxonomy): Eukaryota > Metazoa > Chordata > Actinopteri > Cypriniformes > Xenocyprididae > Ctenopharyngodon > Ctenopharyngodon idella. The sequence continues at coordinate 28,785,062 of NC_067228.1, forward strand.
AAGGTCTCACTGACCTGTTTCGAGCCAAGGAAACCACACTGATTAAGGTGCTCACCTTTCTGCAGACCCTCTGTCCTTTACAACATATGGCAAACCTTGGAGTTCAAGGACACCACAGTTTCACAGATAATGGCTGATTCATTACCAGCACTGACATCAATCTTTCAACAGCCCCCTCGCTACACCCGCCCCCCTCATTGTCACCCCCACCAGGAGCAGAGGGGACCTCCTCTCCACAATAATCCACTCTTGCATTTTACTATCTGTGTGAAAAGTGTTTCAGTATGCTGCATGATGGCGCTCAAATTATTCCTACAAAATATAGTCAGTGTTTTTCTTGCAGGGAGATTTAAATGTACAGATGTGTATTTTAACTGTGCCTAAGATATTTAAGAGTATTTTTGAAAGGGTGTCTGGGATAAGGTTAAATGTTTTGCTTTAATGGAGACCAGTCCTCCCTCCCTCTTTATCTTTTTTAACTGTCCTGTTTCTAGACCACCCCAATAGACCAAGGGAGACAAAGATACAGTTAGTAAATGCAAATGATAAGTGTGACATCCATTTATCCAGCAACTGCAGGGAGACCAGGTAGTGTTTTATTTCAACATCTGTAACTGTCATAAACATTTATCTAATGCTAATTTTTTCTTCGAATTTTTCAAAAGTTCTTTCAAAATCTACTAACTACACCTAAAATGTGTATCATGTAAAATACAAAGAGGTCGACTGCAACATTAATAGAAAACACAGGCATCAGTTTGCACATGTGCAACTGAGTTCATGATTTTGTCCTCACTGTAGAACTTGGAAATAACACAAAGATTATCGGAGTATGTTTATATTATAAGAACATACTTTCAGTCATTGTACAACAAAATTTGACACTTAATTGTGTTACTTGCCATTTATTTTAATTAATTGTGAAATTTACTAGTGAAAACTTACTAGAGTTTCTACACCATTTTCTTTTTTTTTTTAGTGTGATAAAATGATTTGTTAAGCTTGTAAAATCTGATTATAGATTATATTTAAAATGTTTGTAAATGTAATCTGATTGTGAATAAAATCATTTAATTTGTAAAATTAGTTAGTTCCAGTCCTTAAATTTGATTGGAATTTATCAAACACAAATAAGGCTGATGTTAGGTCCAAAAGCACTGGTACTTGTTTCTATTTGTATCCCTCTGTATGTGTTTGCACATTTCCATACAGGCTGTCAGTCTGTGCATTGGATACGATATTTTGTTCTGCCGGGTTGCATAATTATGGTAGTAGTAGGTAGATGTCAGATGTCAATCTTTTATAAGTCATTGAATAATTCACTCAACCAGGTTGTTAAAATGCACTGATTTAATTTAGGAATGCTGTATAATTTAGGAATGCTCATTCTGTAATTCAATAATTTATTATCTTTACAGAGTTTTGCAACTTCTGTTACCTCAGGTGGTCGTGATTTCATCCCTGCAGCTCATTATAATTGATTAAACTGATGGCATTAAAGGGGTAGTTCACCCAAAAAATGAAAATTATTCCATGATTTATTCACCCTCAAGCCATCCTAGGTGTATATGACCATCTTCTTTCAGACGAACACAATCGGAGATATTTAAAAATATCCTTGCTCCTCAAAGCTTTATAATGGTTGTGAATGGGGACCACATTTTGAAGCAAAAAAAAAAAAAAAAAAAAAAAATTGCATCCATCCAAAATCAAAGTAATCCATACGGCTTCAGGGGGTTAATAAAGGCCTTCTGAAATGAAGCGATGCGTATTTGTAAGAAAAATATCCATATTTAAAACTTAATAAATTCAAATAACTAGCTTCCGGTGGATGACCGCACACATAATGCACATGCGCAAGCTGATTTGCTCCAAATGAGTAACCTCTGATGTGATGTACGACGCAGGATGTAGGAGTAGCGTAAGCTTAGATGTAGAAGCTTAGCTTAGGTTCAAACAAATAGGGCTGTGCAACTAACTCAAGCTCCTCTTCTCTTATATCAAAATCCTTCGACATTTCTCTTTACAGTTTCTCGTTTTAAACTTCTAATTCATGACCAGTGTTTGTTTTGCTCTATCCTCTGCGCTTCTGTGTTCGTCATTGCGTCTAGCGTCGGGTCAGAGGTTGCTCTTCCGCTGCAAATTGATGCATACGGCCCTTTGCCGAAAGCTATGTATTATTACGTTTTAAATATGGATATTTTTCTTACAAAAACCCATTGCTTCACTTCAGAAGGCCTTTATTAACCCACTTGAGCCGTATGGATTACTTTTATTATGAATGGATGCATTTCTTTTTGCTTCAAAGTGTGGCCCCCCATTCACAACCATTATAAAGCTCTGAGGAGCAAGGATATCTCCAATAGTGTTCGTCTGAAAGAAGATATACACCTATCATATACACCTAGGATGGCTTGAGCAAATCATGGGATAATTTTCATTTTTGGGTGAACTAACCCTTTAAGGCCAATTCATACAGCACCGACAGATGCTGACCAATGTGGACAATCACCAGATTAAGTTACAGTATTTCACTTCTCAGACATTCCACGACCCGACAAACATGGTCAATTGGCGAAAAGAAGCACAAACCAATGGCAACAGATGCCAACAGGAGATCACACACTGATCAGACAACACCTGACAAAGGCTACACTGTCAATTTTTGGAATTGACAACCGCATTTACTTACAGATGAGTCTCGAAATGTCCCGTTCACACAGCAACTTGCAGTAGCGTCTCGAATAGGGGTTATGCGCAATCTAACTTCCGTATTCTGTAAAACAGATCAGATCCCTTCCAGTTTAGGTCTTTTGTATGTGCCTCATGAAAAAATTATCTGTTTTATTTAAGATAACTTGAAAGGAGCGAGCAAAGATGAGCATAATTGATGTCCCCCACATATGCAAATTTATATTTAAAAGCTTTTTTCATTTTTCTTCTTTACACTAACGTTTAGATATTTAATAGAATAACAATGTGAACTAGGTAGTTTCGCTGATTACCTTAAAAGTCTATAGATATGCCGTCATAGTTCATACTGCTGTTAACGCTTTCTCTGACAAGCGGATGCAATGAGACCATTTTCCGGTTTGGTCATGTGACGTTCGACATAGAGAAACAAGCGCGCCGCCATCTTTATAATTTTAGGTGTGTCCCAATTTGCATACTTATGCACTATTCTATGACGTTTTTAAGTACAAATAGTGCGTTCACACAGAAAATTCCAAAAAGAAAAAGTGCACTTTAAATACCCGGATGATGCACTAAATTAACGGAAAAAACGAAGTGTGGAATGTTGGACACTTCATGCACTCACCTGTCGCAGCTTTACGTAGCGGAGGGAGAGTATCGGACTCCGTTGTTAAATGACAAAATAACCTTATACAATTCACGCACTACATGGATGAGTACATAGTGCATAAGTACATAGTGTATAAGTGCATAGTGTATAGTGCGTCATTTGGGACGCAACTATTGTCTTTGAACTTTCGTTTTTGCGGTAGCTCTGTATATTTCTATGGCATCGCTGTCAAAGAATATTTAGCTGGTGAAGTGGATTTACTTGTTGTAGAGTTAATAAAAGTTATCATGAGCATTGTAATGTTTAAAGCAGATGTCTTAACAAATGTCAGTAGAACGGGAAGATTTTAAAACGAGCAGTTCATCCATAAATACGTAAGATCACTGTGGAAATACAAACCGGAAGACAAAAGACAACTAGCGCAGTTGTCTTTTATTTTCGGGTTTGTATTTCCATAGCGACATTAGGTATTTATGAATGAACTGCACGCTTTAAAATCTTCTGGGTCTACTGACATTTCATTAATCTTCATTAACAGACAGAAGCTTCGATGTAAATACGCGCCAGCCGGACGCATTTAACCGTTGCACTCGCGTCTCACGTCCTTTGCAGCAGTGTCTCGCGCATGACACGGTATTTGAGTCGCGCAATAAACAAACTGACGGGAGCCGCTTCGCTGGAGAACAGTGACAGGCTCTAAAACCTTCAGATGACACACAGCTCATATCACCGTCGCTGTAAGTTACCGAAAGTGAAACCACACACACGAAACCTCTTAGCATATTGACTCTCTTGCACTGTATGACGTAACAAACAGCGAGTTGTCCAGTGCGGTTGCGTTGACACATCGCGGGTTTTCCGAGAATACGGCTGTGAGTCCTAAAAATTTGCTGATGTGAGTTCAGTTATAGAATGCGGTTGTCACTCCAGTGTGAACGAAACCGCATTAAGGACTCAAATACAGGACTGACAACCATATTCTACTGCTGTGTGAACGTGGCGTGTCTGTTGCAGTTGATCGTCGTCTGTCAGTGCAGTGTGATTGGCCTTTATTGTTACTTCTCTCCCCTACATACCTCTGGAGTAAGACAAAAACAGCATAAATGCTGGTTGCTTTGGGATTTGGGTCACTGCATTCTAGGGCTGATTATGAACTGCTACTGAGAGGGCTTCAAATTTGAGAGTTCAATTTAGAGATTGATATTTTATACTCGTGCTTTCCCAAAAACGACCTTCTCCCTTGAGAAACATAATTAACCTATGTCTATTTGTTTGCCTCAAGACACAACAAACAGACATGAAGTGAGGGAGATGGTGGTGATTTGGGGGAGGGGTGGCTCTACACCATAATACCAAACACCGAAGGAATTTGCTTATTTTAAAAACAGTCTGTTCGCTCCAGGCAGCTAACACAACCTTATTAAGAGTGGTCAACTGATGGAGGTCATCAAACAATCAGCTGAGAGCCTTTCTTTCTACTCCCACGCACTGTGAGTTGAATGAACCATTTAACCTCATCAAATTTCATGCTATTTATGTAATATCACTCTACAATGCAGTGATTTTGATGGTTATGGGATGTTGTTAAATGGTCCTGTAGGTTTTTACTTTATCTTAGTCAAACAAATCAGTGCGCTGGGACATAGAAGCCTTTTTGGTTTTCGTTATTTGTCAAAGGACACTGCGTCCCCAGTCTAGGATGTTTGTAGAAGAAGATACACTCACCTTATCAGCATGCCATTTACATGAAGGATCTTGTGAACTGGCGGACTATCTGTTTAGTAGAATAATACATTCAAAGTAACATCAACAATGGGCCTATGAGTGATGAGCTGTACATGGATGGCTGAAAGGTGAATGGGATGTCACATTCTTATTTTTTTTTCTTTCTCTATTGCTCTCAACTTTGTTTTTTTTCTTCTTCACACTCTGTCTGAGGCCATCTGGACTCTGGCGGTGTCTGCTCACTCAAGGTGAAAGTAAACTACAGCCTGGGCACTTGTACCACCAAGGCCGCTGCAGTAGAATGAATAAATGTATGTGTTTTATGACAAACAAAAGAGGAAAAAAAATCATTTGTATAATTTTTAAATGATACTATTATGGCAATATTTTAGTATTAATATACAGTGGCCACCCAAACGTATTTGGACTGTCACACTTAAAAATGTATGAATTTCATTGCATTAGAATCGGCAAACAAATGTTTTGAGACATTTACTTAGAACTAACTTTTTTTTTTTTTTGGCATTATATAAATTTGTAACAAAGTGTCACAAAGAATCTCCTATTTTCTCCAAAACACACAAAGATTCACACGCACACACACATAGAGTAAGACAGGCATCCTCCTGCAGAGGTGTAAATAGGCTGTAGGTGTTGTTTCTCAGATGGATGATGAGAAAATGGCTTATTTTGTCTTGAGGGCACCATCTGTTTTTCCTTTTTTAATTTTGATCTGAACACTCTGGGTGTTTATTTGTGTTACTCTGTGAATACCGAGAAGATGACAACAAGCTCAAACATGTTGCATGACAATTTGTTGGATAAAAAAGATATATAAGACTCTTTGAGACTCTTTGACTCTTTTCTGCTAAAATTTCTGTGGGATTATTGAACAAAAGACTGTATAAAAAAATAAAAAAAAAGAAGAAAAAAAAAATAGAAAGGAGCTGGGAGTTCCAGGAAATAATAATAATAACAACAACAATAATTTAATGTAATTTTTAGGAACATCCCTTTTACTGTTTTTCATTACAAATTGCAGTTTGTTTGTTTGTTTGTTTTGTTTTTACAATCGCATAACTGAAGGGTGTGCACGTGAAATCAGGTACCCATGTAACCAGTGAGCACTCATCAGTGGCACCTCCAGGAAATTTTTAAATGGGATGGTCAGAGGGGCATAGTCAAAATCATTGGGTGGCACACTAATACATACACAGGAAAAAAGTGGCAACCTGCAATTGTAATTTCAAAGATTTACTTCTACATTATGTAGCTGAAAAAAGTACTTCTGTTGACCTGATGTAGTCAGATTAAATGACATTTTTGACTTGCATGAAACCAGTTAATTTTTATTTTTTTATTTCTTTGTGTCAACCTCTTTTTTAGGCTGCTGATTTCCTGTATTATCTAGTTCAGACCCCCCGACCCCAACTTTCATATGTGAGCTGCAGCTGTACGACTCCGTCTAGCATTGGGTGAGTGAATTTTTTGCATTAATAAGGAATAAGATAAGGTGAGGATATAATGTTTGTTGATTAGGGTTAAAATGGAACATCATTTCTGTGTGCGCACTCCGAGACAGAGTGGAACACCTACAAGTAGGCTATACTTTTGGCTTAACTCGGTCGCGCGGCTAAACAATCAAATACACACAAAAAATATGACGCAATCCGAGTTTTCACATAAACACAGTTGGTTTATGTCTTAAGTAAAGGTAAACACTTGGGAGAAGCGGATGTGTATCAATAGGCCTTATATGGTCTATGCATTAGCTCTTAAGGTGACAGCAGCCTAATATACCTGCTGCATTCTGTCATTATCAGTTTTTTTTTTTTTTAATTGCTTTGGTCAAATTTTCACAAGCAATTGGTACATTTTTAAAATTCTTAGTACTAATATCACAACAGATCATCAAATGTGTATTTTTTTCAAACATTTCAGCATGTTTTCAAACATTTCAGCATCGTGAACGAGTCACGGCTGAAGGGCGTTGTGTGCAACCCCTTCAGCTGTGACTTATTTACGATTGTATTTATGTGTTAATACAATACACAAAATCACAAAGTATCCTTTTTCACAACACAAGTGTTGTGAAAAACTGTCTTTCATAATGCTATTACTATCAAACTTTTCATTTGCACCTCTTTTTGTTCAGTTTATTACATTTGTCTATTAAATCCAAATGATCTTAATGGTTAATCAATAAATAATTTGGTACATCTATAGATTTCTATAGATACAGATTCTATAGTTTTTATTTTGTTTGCAATTTCCGATAAAGATAACCAAAAGTAATGATTTCTTTTTACATTATAAGTGATTTATCTTAGATTATAAAACGGTTAGTTCCTGTCCTTGATTCTGATTGGTCAATAGCTGCGTTTTATTCACAATAAAACACGACTATAACCGCTTCACCCAGCGGTTCTGTGTATCACTACACAATACCTTTAGCAAGCACTCTTAGCAACGTAAACTGTATGTTCTCAATTTATATTGTTCATTGAAGCTTACTGTATTATGTAGAAGAGTGTTGTGAGAAAAAGAGCAAGTGAGCAAGTTTATTACCTGCATTCAGATTTAGCATTTTCCTTCAGGTCAGTCCTATGTTCTGTTTAAATGTCTGCTGTATCATCTTGTCCTTTTAACATTTAAGGGGTTTTCATGTGACTGACAGTCGGTAGTCAAAGCATTTGTCAGTTGCGTCTTGTTCCGCAATTCAATCTTTTCAATATAAAAGTCTTCGCTACTGACTGACACACTTATAAAGACTCATAAAGAAAATAATTATTTCAGCAAGGGTGATTTGAAACATTTATCTTGCATTGTTTAATATTGAATGAACTGATTGTTAAAAGTACTAAACTGAAAGAAGATCATACTTTTGTGTTTCAGTGATTAAACCAAATGTTCACATTACATATCACAATGTTCTTGTGTTTTGAAACCGTGATTACGTAGAATGAAAATATGTACAACTAGAATGAAAGCATGAGATAAGGTTTTGAAAGAATGACTAGCTGTGTTACTTTTTTTTTTTTTTTTTTTTTTTTTTTTTTTTTTTTTTTGCTTTGGTACTTTTTTCACAGGTAAGGTGTACATTTTCAAAACTCTTAGTACAAAAATCCAAACTGATCACACTTGTAACACAGCTAGTCATTCTTTCAAAACCTGATCTCATGCTTTCATTCTAGTTGTACATATTTTCATTCTACATAATAGGTCCAGATAGATTTCCACTTCGCTGAATGGCCAATTTTGATAAATTTTAACTGAGGTATTTTATATTTTAAATACATTTCCATGTATTTATGCCCATCTCTGTTGCTAGGACCCATTTTTTGAGATGAAATTGAAAGACTATCACCTATCAGCTACTTCTAATTGCTTTGATATTATTTGATTTTTTTAGATTTAAAATATATTTCAATATGGTTTTACTGAGTAAAGCAAGGCAATTTATACTTTATACTACAGATTACAGTCTAACTATATAATATCATTTTCATCATGGAAAAGTAATGGACAATTAACAAATTAATAGTTTTTTTTTTTTAACTGCAGTATTTTTACTTTTTTTTTTTTTTTTTCAATTAAAATTACTGAGAAGCTGATTCTGAATAATTACACTGAACTCAGATGGCTTCTCCACTAAGTAAACCCATATCAACAAGCTCTCCATGCAGAGAAAACATGGGATAGATATTTGAGGTGTCTGACAGATGTTCCCATAGAGGAACAATCAGTCTTACAATCCATTACTGTCAACCATCTATAGAAGTTTATTATCTCTGTGCAGTCATTGTAGACACATGGACAACATTCAGAACAACATTCAGGCAACATGATAGGTGTTTTTGAAGAGACTGTACAAATGTTTTCAAAGTTCTCCACTCTGTTGTGGACACACTCACTCTGTGATTGTAAAAATTAAGGTTGTATTATGTGTTAGAACCCACACAGTTCAATGTTTTATTAGTCACTGCATGTCTGGTAAAATGTCACTGAAATGTGAAACTGAAATACACGAAAATGTACTGCACAATGTGGAGTAAGTAGACAATGACAACGTTTACAGCAATAATGCGATTATTTATCATAATCAGAGTAAGGTCTTGATTGCAGTAAGATGTTTACATGACACAAGCAGAACTCTTCACTCCAATTTTACATGCAATTTTCATTACTCTGATTATTCACTAATAAGTATGGTTATACCACACTTAGATAGGCATACAGTGTGCATGTTACCGGCCATTGTTTTAATCTATTCACATCAAATTCGAAATACATTTTTTGCCGAGATGAACATTGCAATGGCGGGTTTGCCTATGCTGCCATCACGTTCTACTTTGTGCCATCTCGATGAAGATATGGAGCAGAGACTGTGTGTCGAGTTGTTTTGACAGAGTTTAGCAATTTGGAGAAAAGAAAACTTCAGAATAATGTCACGGAGTTCATTCATGAAGTTGTGCACATGCGCATTTTGGTCAGAGCGTTAATAATACGATTAAGGTGTTTACATGCCTGTTTATTGCGATTTAAAATCGGCATAAACCACCTAGTTTAATGTGATAGTTACTATGATTATGAGCTCAATCACATTCGTTTGTTTGAAGTATTGCGTTTACATGAGGTAAAGTTTAATCGCAATATTGCCAAAATCGCATTATGAGTGTGCATGTAAACGCACTGTATGTGTGTTAAATCCTGGCAGTCTATCCATCAAGTCAATAAAATGTTCAAATTCTGATATTACATTTAGTTAATTTATTACATTGGAAATAGAACGTCAGATCAAATGCATTGCATTGTGGGATACAATACTCTGTGTACTGTACCTTGTGAACAAGATGCCTAATTGTATTGAATGCACATTTGTAGTGTACTTCAAATCTTAAAAGTATATTTTAAAAACAAACTACTTCATGTACTTCATCATGACTATCTTTCTTATCCTTCAGTACTACATATTAGTCTTAGTATGAATAACATAGTATGCTTTTCTAAACATAACATAGCCTTTATCAGCTTTCATTAGCGTCACATTTCAAATCAGCCCATTTTGTTAACGAGCAACACAAGTCCGAGCAGGACACATTAGCAATCAATGTTGTTCAGACAGGGCTGTAACTCTGTCCTTGTGGCCTACTGAGGAGTATAACCCTACTCAGTAGCCTTTCACATGCAATTAAGCTGTTTGTTTTACATGCATTTGTGGGTCCTGGAGGTCTGACAGACACAGGGCAGACCCTGCTCCCTATTGAGAACCATCTGCCGTACAGCCAATTAATATTCAGTAGGCCTTCTGGTAGAGCTTATATTCACATAACCTGCTCAGAGAGCAGCTGATGAAGGGGAGGTGCCTCTGAGAATCACAGGTTTCTTGTGTGGACAGGCTGTGACAATGTCAGTGCTATTCAACTTCCTGTACGTGTGAGATGTGTTAAACTGCAAAGGAGCAAACAGGTTTTCTCTTGCAGGTTCATGGGGTTCCACTTTTAGCCTGGTGGATTGTCTTTGATTTACTCAGCAGTTCGTATGAGTTAAAGGGTTAGTTCACCCAAAAATGAAAATTCTGTCATTAATTACTCACCCTCACCCATAAGAAAAACAAAAATAATGACTTTATTCAACAATATCTAGTGATGGGCGATTTCAAAACACTGCTTCATGAAGCTTCAAAGCTTTACGAATCTTTTTTTTCGAATCAGTGGTTCGGAGCGTGTATCAAACTGCCAAAGTCACGACCCCCAGTGGTGAACCATTGAAATGTCAAAACACTTATGACGTAACAAAGCCTCGTTTACTGAAATCACGTGACTTTGGCAGTTTGATACATGCTCCGAACCACTGATTCGAAACAAATGATTCATAAAGCTTTGAATCTTCATGAAGCAGTGTTTTGAAATCGCCCATTACTAGATATTTTTGAATAAAGTCATTATTTTGTCTTTTTGGCGAACAAAAAGTATTCTCGTCACTTCATAACATTAAAGTTGAACCACTGTACTCACATGAACTGTTTTAAATATGTCTTTAGTAGCTTTCTGGGCATCTGAAAGTGTTAATTTTCTTGCTGGCAATGGAGGCCTCACTGAGCCATCGGATTTTATCAAAAATATCTTAATTTGTGTTCCGAAGATGAACGAAGGTCTTATGGGTATGGAATGACATGAAGATAAGTAATTAATGACAGAATTTTCATTTTTGGGTGAACTAACCCTTTAAGCAATAATGTAATCACAACATAGTATAGTAAAACCATAGGGTCAAGGTTTGGCTGGTTAGCATGGTCCAGTTAGCCTCTGCTAGAAGATACCGTAACTTGGTCCAAAAACCATCTTCTCCATTGACGGCTATTCACAAGCAACATATACAGTGCTGTTTAAAAGTTGGGATGCATTGAGACATTTTTTGGAAGGAAATTAATACATTTATTCAGTAAGAACACATGGAATTGATCAAAACTGACAGTGAAGACATTTATAAAGTCTTATGATAATTCTTATTTCAAATAAATGTTTCTATTCATCAAAGAATCCTGAAAAAGGTATCATAGTTTCCACAAAAATATTACAGTAAGCACCACAACTGTTTTTAAGATTGATAATTGTTCACTGAGCAGCAAATCAGCATATTAGAATGATTTCTGAAGGATCATGTGATGCTGAAGACTGGAGTAATGATGCTGAAAATTCAGCTTTGACATCACAGGAATAAATTACATTTTAAAATATATTAAAATATAAAACAGTTCAATTTTAATAACATTTTTACAATATTACTGTTTAACTGTATTTTATCAAATAATGCAGCCTAAAGAGCATACTGTCCTTACTGACTTTTTAACGGTAGAACAAATCAATTACAAATCAGCGACGAGAATACTTTTTGTGTGAAAAAACAAAATAAAAATAATGACTTTATTCAACAATTTCTTCTCTCCCCTGTCATTTTCCTAAACAGTTGAAGCAGTGCAGTGCGTTTGTTTATGTCAGAATGCCGGCTCAGTGTTTGCTGACTCCTGCGTCAGCATCACAAGCATGCGTCGTGGTGTTCACGTGAACAGCTTCGGCCAACACTGATCCGGCGTTCTGACGTAAACACAAAAGCGCTGCTCTGCGTCAACTGCTTAGGAGAATGACAGGAGAATAATATATATATATATATATATATATCTCCTTGTGGAAAACAGGCTTTCGAATACCTTCAACTGCATAATCTGTTATCCCATATTAAATTGATATGAATGCCAGGAATTATACACAGACAGTGATTCATTTAAAAACTATTATGTAGAAATGAATTTATGACATGCCCCCTCTGTTTTTTATCAATCTCACTTTATTTCTATGATACGTAACATTAAACACTTGGTAATAAGCAAATCAAAGTATAACATATTTAATCAATCATTTTAAGTATGCAATATATTTTAATAATGCATGCCTCTTTAAGTAGATATAGATACTATAATGAAAAATAGGAGCCATATTCTTTGTGCTTTGAAAAGAGCGAGTTAAAATACAAAAAAGACAAGCATAACACAGGCCCCTCTAAGCTTCTTCTCGCTTGACCGACCTTGAATGAAGCCTCTGATGAGAAGAAAAGCTATTTTCACTTACCTCACCATGCAGACGTGCCAGTCCTGGAGGCCTGTGATCTTCACTGCTCAGCTGGGCTGTTTTCACCTGCCTCTATTTTCCAGTGGATCTGTAACTATAAAACACTGTTAAATTAATATTGTCCCTTCACAATCACACACAGGGCTTGTGTTGTATTAGAGAGCTGATATTACAGCAGGCATGGTACTTAACAAGCAACGGTGGGGAAAAAAGGTGTAAGAATAGCGCATTTAGTGTAGCAATAGAGTTTGATTTCAGTTTATAATTCACAATGCAGTGATGTTCAGGTCCGTAGGCTTTGAAATTGTGATTTGGCAATCATGTTAGTAGAGAATAATGTACAGCAAACTGGTCATTATTGCAGAATACACACTTGATGCGAAGCGGATAAGTTTGGTATGACCTTGAAAGGGGTTTGTTTTGTGATAATGACCGGCTAACTACACGTTATCTGGATTATTACATGGCTAGCTGCTAAATACATGGTTGGCAAATACTGATTTGAGTTATGAGAGAAGACAGAGAATGATAGAGTGATACAAGCAACATGAAACTAACACAGCCATTGTATGAGAAAAGGCAATATTATAGTATTTTTGCTAAAACATACCTATACATACAATTCACTGCAGTTTCCAACTGAAATAAACAATAAAACACCAAGAACTTTTATTCCTTTTCACACAAATTATGATTACAGGGTCAGATTATTGATTAATAGCATTTTTCTGCACTTCCTATTCCTTGCACAATACTGTTATTATGACCTCAAAACACTTTTACCATAATGAATGACTTGTAAACTAATACATTTTGACATTTGCATCACATAACCAGCTCCACATGTATGGCTTTTCTGAAATCAAAATTGATTTTTTTTTTTTTTGGAATATTTCAGTATTTATTATAAATGATGTATCTGTGCACTTCATTATTTTTTAAAATTCATGTGCCCTTGTAATCTTTTATCAAAATAACTTCCCCTCCCTCTTGCGGCAACATCTCTTCTCTTCTCTCTCTTCTCTAAAGACTTGTTTTTTGGTGCAAGGGCAGGACAACCTGAGATCACAGTAATAGCAAACGACAATGATCCAACCATCCGATCAATTCCTGAAGGACTCGGATATGTGTCACAATAAGGAGGAAAAGACTATTGCAACTTCAGTTTCATGCTGACTTTAAACTCGCTCAGTAGCTCATCTGGTACATCATCACAGGGACGAGTCCCGTGAAAGTCATGATAAAAGAAATGAAAGACTTGTAGAAGCAAGCTAAAATGTGTTTGCTTTTGTTAACACTATCGGATAGGTTTACGGTTGGGTTTAGGGTTTAGCGCCACTCACCGAACATATCCAATCCATTCATATCCAAACTGCCGAGATATGTGAAACAACAAACATAATAAAACATTGGCAGATTCACGTTCATCTGTTTCAGATGAAAGTGAACACTCTTTTAGTCCCACACATCGGACATTTCACTTTGAGAGTGTAGTGAAACATTCAAGAAGCAGCATGCTCATTTCCCAATGAGCATGTTTTCAGAAAATACCTGGGATAACAGTCAGTTATACAGTTTGGGATGATTAAACAACAATATTTTATTGTAGAAAGATTCAACTGACCAATCAAAATCATATTTTCTAGAAAACTAAACTGCATTTATTGAGTTCACATTAGCTGTTCTAACATGCACTTTACTTATATTTTTCCTAATGATCTAATAGACTTTACAAACTAAAAAAACATTATCAAGGAAATCAAACATGGATGATTTGACTTATTTCTGCTTTCAAAAATAAGAACAACTATCAGATATGGGCTTTTTATATTGATGAGAAAAAAGTGAAGCATGAACATCTTTTTGGGAAGGGTTCAAGATCCTTGACTTGTCTCTTGCAAATACTTTTGAAATGTGTAGTCACAGCTATAAAATGGACTGTGAAGAGAGAAAGTTGTAAAACAGAGCAATGGGTTGTGTTTCAGAGAGGATGTTGATGTACAAAGTATACCTCCCAGTGTCCTAGTCCTTATAGTCTGCCGGCTATTTACAACCTTGTGGCCAGATCTATCACATCATTTGTGCAGCATCTCAGGGCCCTCATCCCTACAGGCCCAACCTTTGGACCTCTGGGTCCCTCCCTCCCTTTTCCGACCGCCCCATTGTTGCTGTCTTGGAAAATCATCAGCTGACAGATTTACTGGTGTGAGCATTAGCTGAACTCAGGAGAGGGTACAGCCTCATAGAGTTACACTCCAAGATGGCTCACCTCCTCTTTGGAGGCTCAATAATTTACTGTACTGGCATCTCTGTGAATGTAGCAGTAAATGTACTGTTACTGTTAAAGGAGATATGAATCGGACAGCTGCTCTGAGCAGATTCATTGCAGTACAGTCACCCTAATGACTCTGTTTGATGATATATAACAAAGACAGATTGAACTGCTGTTTTTAAGACATCCTGAGAACTTGATTTTCTCTCCTGCCCCTAATCATGATGGGTCTGTGAAAACCATCTTGTTCTTTTCTCTGTTTTTCTTTGATTTTCAGATATTGCATTTTATACAGTGCATCCGGAAAGTATTCACAGCACTTCACTTTTTCCACATTTTGTTATGTTACAGCATTATTCCAAAAGGGATTAAATTCATTATTTTCCTCAAAATTCTACAAACAGTACCCCATAATGAAACATAAAAGAAGTTTGTTTGAAATCATTGCAAATTTATTAAAAATAAAAAACGGAAAAAATCACATGTACAAAAGTATTCACAGCCTTTGCTCAATACTTTGTTGAAGCACCTTTGGCACCAATTACAGCCTCAAGTCTTTTTGAGTATGATGCTACAAGCTTGGCACATCTATTTTTGGGCAGTTTCTCCTGTTCTTCTTTGCAGGACCTCTCAAGCTCCATCAGGTTGGATGGGGAGCGTCAGCGCACAGCCGTTTTCAGATCTCTCCAGAGATGTTCAATCGGGTCTGGGCTCTGGCTGGGCCACTCAAAGACATTCACAGAGTTAGCCCATAGCCACTCCTTTGTTATCTTGGCTGTGCGCTTAGAGTCGTTGTCCTGTTGGAAGATGAACCTTCGCCCCAGTCTGAGGTCCAGAGCACTCTGGAGCAGGTTTTCATCAAGGATGTCTCTGTACATTGCTGGATTCATCTTTTCATCTACTCTACCATACAGGCTTGATTGGTGGAGTGCTGCAGAGATGGTTGTTCTTCTGGAAGGTTCTTCTCCACAGAGAAACTCTAGAGCTCTGTCAGAGTGACCATCGGGTTCTTGATCACCTCCCTGGCTAAGGCCCTTCTCCCCCAATCACTCAGTTTGGCCGGGCGGCCCGCTTTAGAAAGAGTCCTGGTGGTTCCAAACTTCTTCCATTTATGGATGATGGAGGCCACTGTGCTCATTGGGACATTCAATGCTGCAGACATTTTTCTGTAACCTTCCCCAGATCTGTGCCTAGATACAATCCTGTCTCGGAGGTCTACAGACAATTCCTTGGACTTCATGGCTTGGTTTGTGCTCTGACATGCACTGTTAACTGTGTGACCTTATATAGGCAGGAGCTAATGTTAATGGTCTGGGCATTTATATTTTCTGTCAGTCATCTTCTGTTATATCATCTAATAGTCTTTAAACAATGTCAAACATTTATTTTAATTTGTTTCATTAGATTTGCCATCCACCATTAAAGTGAGGCATTATACAAATACTGAGGGTCAGTGAGATTTTTTTTTTTTTTTTTAAATAAATTATTACTTTGGTAACAATTTTTAGAATACTGTTCAGCAATAATGAATAACTACGCAGGAACAAATCAGTAATGCAATATTAACATTCCAGTTAATGCTATTAACTAAGAAGAAACTCTGATTAATGAATTGGTAAGTAATGCTCAGTTGAATGAAGTAGTTCACCATTAACTATGGTCACACTTTAGATTAGGGTTCAATTCTCACTATTTGACAATTCTCCAACTTTTGCCTCAGTAAACTCCTAATTACTGTTTATTAATAGTTAGTAAGTTTTTTTTAATTTTAGGAATTGAGTAGGATTAAGGGATGTAGAATATGGTCATGCAGAATAATGTGCTTTATAGGCACTAATAAACAGCCAATATAGTAATATGCATGCTAATAAGGGTTTGGATAGTAATTGCTTTAGAAGGATGTAGTAACACTTGAGTCATTACTAACCAAAACCTTACAAAAATCTCAAACGCTTACAAAGACTTCAGTTATAGAGAGTTACCATCACTTTATAATAGTGATCCAAATAATTAGTAATTCTTTCTGAAGGATTTGGTAATACTTGAGTCATTACTAGTAGGTTACCATGATCTTTACCTTAGATTTAATTATACATTGTGCATTACTCTCATTAATTTTGAACCTGTTAGTAGTCCTCTGGGAGGTATGAAAAAAATAGTACTGATTAGTACCACATAATAGTGAAGTACCACTGAAGTAACTGTGCACTATTACTTACTAATTCATTAATCAGAGTTTTTTTGCTTGCTAGTTAATAGTACAGTAGTTACTGGGGTGTAACGGTACACAAAAATGATGGTTCGTTATATACCTCGGATTTGAAGTTACTGTTCGGTATGGGTTCGGTACAGCAGGAGAGGAAAAAACTAAACATATATATTCTTTTTTTATTAAACAGTGGTTTACTAAACAAATTGTTTCTCAGTCTTTAAATAAATTCAATTATAATTAAAATTTTCTTAAGGATAAAAAAATCTATCTCTTCTAATGCTGTAAACTAGCCTATATATGGAGCCCTTACTTACACATTACAATAAATATTAAAGGTTACAATTAACAACAGAGCCCAAACTATTTTAAATTCAGTTGCTATTTATTTTTAGATATAATAATCAACACTCACATAGAAATTGTATGCAAACATGTAAATTGCATATAAAGCAGTTTTTGCATTAACTTCTAAATCTTATTATAAAATTACGTTTCTACTCCAATTCGTTGTTATAATATATTCATTTACACAGTGGCCATCATAACTTGTTTTCTTGACAGATTTATTTAAATGTAGGCCTACATGAAACGTATACATTGAATAATCAAGACAGGTTAAGTAAAATATATTGAATATAATGGCTAATATAGTGCATATATTTAGCGAAAGAGTTCACTTCTCTAGTGAGCTAACGTGCTGTGGACACTGAATGACTTGCCTCAGAAACATTTACCTCAGAAATATAATGCTACGTGACATTGTTCACAAGCTGTTTTATTTGAGAGATGAGACTTTGTTTCTTATAGAAAGTAACAAAACACCAGAGCTTATTGCTATTATTGGTGGTTAAAAGTGGTTGATGGGCTACAACTCTGTATTCATTGGTACACGTGTACTGAACCGAAAGACATGTACCAAAAATTCTTTGTACGCATACGTGTACCGTTACACCCCTAGTAGTTACTATAAATGTTAATATTATGTTACTCATTTGTTCCTGTGTAATTATTCATTAATAACTGAACAGTATTCTAAAGTACTTTTTTCAGAAAGGAAGCTTTAAATTGATCAAAAGTAAAAGTAAAGACATTTATAATATTACAAAAGATTTATGCTAGTCTTTTGAACTTTGTTCATCAAAGAATCAACAAATTCAGCTATGCCATCACAGGAATATAGTTTATTATAGTTTATATATACATTTTAAAATGTATTAAAGAAATTTTATTGTATTTGAAATTGTAATAGCATTTCAAAATATCACTTTTCTTATCGTGTGTGTGTGTGTGTGTGTGTGTGTGTGTGTGTGTATAAACTTACCGATCCCCAACTTTTGAATAGTAGTGTGCATATATACATAGAAAAACCAGGTGCTTTAAAGTTGTATCATTTAAGCCTCTAAAACAACAGAGAGTATAGCAAGGAAATTTGAATTTGAACTAACAGCCTTTTTTTTTTTTTTTTTCTTTCTCAGTCAGCAATGTTGCTTTACGGGGAAACCATCTCATTTCTGTTCCAACCTCCTTGTGTTCAGCTAAGTCATAAATAAAATGCATTACGCAAAGGCCTGGATTACAGTATTGAGAGCTTTGATTAAAATTCATAGGAGTTTGATTTGGCAATTCAGTCTTTGAGGGAATAATGGGAAATTAATGTTTAATCCTATTAAGATAAGGATGTGTTCTTGGACGCGTCACTTTCTATATCTCCACAGCGACCATCCACCATAAATTGAATTCCTTCTATGACTGCAGAAGTCTCTGGCTTCCCTCAAGTCATTACCAAATCCATGACCAGCTCAAAACATACAATATTGTTATGATAGGGTGCTTATCTGATTTCCAAATGGAAATCATGTGTGAACTAAATCACTCTGAATAACAGCTCTGATGGTATTAAAGGGATTTTGCCTGACACTGATAAGTAAAAGCAGAAATATGTTTAGATGACATGACTGCCCTTGGTGATATCATCCATGCACATTACATCAAAACTGCTTCTTTGATTCTTAAAAGGGAATTTTTCACAGATTAAAGCAGGACATGTTCACATAAGTTTGTATGTGGTTGAACTGAGAGAAGTTGTTTTGTCAGTTCTTTTGTCAGCATCAGAAGTTGAAAAACAGTCAACAAAATTGTAGAACTGAATTCTAAAGCGTTAAACTGCTTAAATAATATTTCATTCAAATGACCTAAAATAAATATAAAGGATGGATTTACATGGGTTAGCTGTGTGGATCTTGTTTATGGAAAAGTAGTCATGTGTCACATTTATAAACTTGATCTCGGTTATTTGACCATAAAAGTAGCTTCACAGTACTACCTGATTTTCTGGTGGTTCCCGAGTCATTAGTCACATGGCATTTACGGCTTAGTTGTTCGTCTCAAAAAACAAATGTGTACAGAACTGAGCATCCATGAGTAAAGACGGCAAAATTTAAATTACGTACCTCCAGCTGAGCAACTGCCATTGAGATGAATGGGAATACTAACAAATAGCTTTCTCCAGTGGCCTGTTGCATGAAGCTAGTTGAACAAACTCAGAGTATCAGAGTAGGTTTGGAGTTGACAAATCCAGATAAATCCAACCTGGTTTAGATCAGGATCAACTGTTGCACAACACTTGGTATAAACTTTGTCAACTCGGGTTTAATCCAGAGTTTGCAAAGCGCATGCACCTAAAAGTGTGACACGTGCGGCAAAGAGCCAATCGCACGGAACAAGGAGAACGTCAGTTTGATTTACTTCTCGCGAGAGAGCCGCGCAATTCATGTCTCTTCCGAAGATTAAGAGATCGTTATGAAAAATATGATATACATATTAATATAATAGGCCTAATTATATGAATATGTCATGAATTATTCATAATTTTAATTTATTTAATATAAATATAATGAATAATTAACAGCAAATGTTGAGCAATTTTGTCTCTAAAATGTTTTCACTATAAACGGATTTAATTTGGAGCGAGAAATACAGGGGGAATGGCTTTATCGCATCAGATACATGTCACTTTACTCACAGCTGATTGGTCGAGTTTGAGTTTGTGATCTCTAACTCAGAATAAAACCTGCTCCGGAGCAGGTTATCTGTGAAGCGTAAATTACCATAGCAATGAACCCCGCTAAAAACCAATCTACCTTCATAAGCCCAAAAAACCAGAGTTTGGTCAAACTAATCTTGAACTTACCTGGGTAGCAACTGAAACTGGCTTTGTGCAATAGGCCACAGGTATTATCGACCTCCTTGAAAATAACATACCTGTGAAGTGAATCTATAAAAATTTCACTCCACTGCCAATGGCACATTTCTGCATGTGTTTTATGACAGCAATCAATGAACAGAAAATCATCATCATTCCATAAAGGCTTTTATCTCTTCTCACACCACTTCCCACTCTCATTGTTCAACCTTCAGCCTAATCCATCAAGCTCATGGCTTGGATCCTCTCTCTTTATCTGGAAACTTCTATTGCAATACGGTCCATAAAACTCAGCAACAGTTATTACCATCTCACAATAGCATGGCTGAAGATCCCACCCTGTAATTAAAGAGTGAACTAGGAAATTTATTAGCCCTTTTAGACACAGTAGCTTTCATACATAATGAAGCATATCCCAAAACTTAAGTAAAGGACTGTCTGGAATGTTGAGATTGAAATAATGAAGGATAACAATGTGCTGTTACTGTGGAATAATAGGGTGATTAATTGCAATAGATGCAATGCATTTTCATAGACAAATCCGGATAAGTACTTGAAAGTTATTCTGTTTATAGTAAAATTATTTGCACATATGCATGTATAAAAGAAGAATTAAGTATGTTGGTAAGTCTTGATTACGGAATGGACAGGTATCTTTTAAATAAATAGCACATCGTCTATGTTGTTGTCTTCTGTAGTGTAAATGAAGTGGCCTTATTTGCATGTTACACAACTCATGCTCTACACAACTGCAGTGGATGATTTCAAAGCCTGAATAATAAACAAGGATTGTTTAAAAACATACCATATACAATACAGAAACCTGAAACCTTAACTTTAAAAGAATCATTAAGAATAAAAAGGTGTGTTTTTTTTTTTTTTTTTTTTTTTTTTTCATTAAGAAAAAAAAATCCACCAAACCTTGCATTGTTTCTGTTTGTAGCAGCCCTTCATATTTCCTAAAGCATCCCAACTTTGAAAATTGTGGGACATTTTTGCATGGATCATTTTTAAATTTATTAATAAAAGTGCAAAGTTTTATCCAATCTTTTAACATGTGTCATGCAAACAACACCAGTAAACCTATTAACTTTTACATGTCAAAAGCTAATCAACATAGAAAAGTAGGCCCGCCATACAGTAAAGTGAACTCCACATAGTGGAAACCCAAATAATAATCACATTTTACTACTTTAACAAAAAAATTCTAACTTGACCTTTATGCTTTTGAACCCTTTGGAATGCTGACCTGGTGGTAAGTGCCTTACTGTACTCTGAATTATTATTAAAAATAGAACTGAGGTGCGTGTCAAAATATTTTCTGTGGTAATTGACAGCATGTCACAGATGGTGTCAAAAGAGCTTATCTTGTATTGAACCTGGAACATTCCTTGATCATTTTCACACACTATACTAGCTCTTCTTCTGTTTCAACACTTCCTATGGCTCACACTTAAGGTCAGACTTCTTGAACTATCTCACCTGTCACACTTTGTCACCAACTAAATTTGAGCATAGCAAGGGAAGGAACTAACCTCACTTTATGGAATACATTAACAACTAGAACGACTCTGCTAAATGCCACTGGGGCCGAAAATCCACCGCGGCTTGGCGTGACTTATTGAAACGTAGTCCAGCATGAAATACCACCCACCATGCATTTCCCCTCTGTGCGGGCCATGTTCGTAGCTACTGTAATTTCTGGCCGCCAATGGCCTATGACTGCTTTCTGAAGACATTTAGACCAAAACAAAATGGAGAAGAATGCACAATCATTGGAACATAAAGTCCCATTATGGTGTTTTTTTTTTTTTTTTTTTGTATGCTTGATTAGCTTATTGTTTATTCTCATCCCAGAGTTTTGCTACATACTCATGACTTTACACATTGTAGTAAATGTGCATTGTATTGTATTAAATGTGCACTTTCTGAAAAACTGGACATGCAGGTAATATAATATTAATGAATTAAAAGGACACTTAAATGTAGAGAGTACATTTAAGTGTACATTTAAGTATGCATCTTAATACCATGTGTAAACAGGGCCTATAAGTACTCTTTGTACTGTGTCAAGACATGCAACGTGTAACTACATCACCTTAAAATAAAGTGTCACCCAATTATGTTAATGTATTTAGTTTATGGCCCTGTTTAGACCTGGTATTAAGATGTGTTTTGGTTGATCGGATCACAAGTGGACAAGGGAGACATACCGGTTTACACCCGGTATTTTAACTCCTCTCTTTTGTCCACTTTCAACCACTTCTGTCCTAATTTCTTAGAGGGGAGGGTCTATGGGCGGGTAAATGTTTGGGTTTTTTCAGATCTTTCAATCTAATGGACAAAATAAGCTCACGCAATTTACATATGAATGCGCACAGAGACAACGGAAAAACATACAGAGAGCAGCAGCTTTCGTTTCTGCTCTGATAGCCGCAAGACCACGCCAAACACTGTGAGTGTGTGTTAGAAATCAGGAATGGTAAGAGAACATTGTGCTTGGTACTTTTTTCATCTTCTAACTAAACTTGTGTCTTCAGCTGACAAAGTTTAAATCCCGTCTGGCTAACGCGCTTTCCATAATGTTTACGTATTAAGTCAGTAGGCGGAGAGTAGGTGGTCTTTTGCGCAGTTTGAACGCATTCTACCGCATGAACGTTTACACTACGAAAGCAGTCCAGTCGAATGTGTTTTCAACTACCTCTGGAAGTGGTCGAAAGTGAACAAGCTCAAAATGTTTTAGACCCTGTTTACACCTGTATTTAGCTTCATACACTTGTGATCCAATCGACCAAAATGCATCTTAATACCATGTGTAAACAGGGCCTATAAGTACTCTTTGTACTGTGTCAAGTATGCTAAAATGTACTAGTAGTTGCAGTTTGCTGGTTTTTTTTCATATCGCACTTATGAAGTACAAATGATCCTGCCCTTTTAGATGACTAACTAACGTTAATAATTTTAAAATTTCAAACATTTTACAGGTTCTGAAAGGGAAATGCAAACATATGAGTATCTATAACAGAAGTGATAGATGGTGAGTTAATGCAGGGTTGCAGAAGATTTGGATTTCTTTGTCGGGATGAATAGGTTGAGGAATCCATCAGATGACATGCAGCTTTTCTGGCCTTGCTGTGTGGGGGAAAGTGGCAGAACCCAGTTGACCTCCCCAGTGGTAGTCCCCTCTTTTGTTTACCCACAACATCCCACCCTCCACAAACCCACAAGCCCGCAGTGCTGAGCTGACCCTCTACCACCACTTGACTTCTACCCAATTAAACCAATTTGTGTCAGGGAACCGGGGTGATCTGTCAACATCCTGAATCAAAGTGTTGTGTGAGAAAGCCAGCCAGAAGAGAGTGCCCTGGAGCGTGTGAATGCCTTGGGATCATGCTGATGAATGTTAGAGTGTTCGGACTAACTCAAGTGGTTACAGTGGCCTCAGAGCAACAGTCCATATGGAACATTCCCATACTGTCAGAACCCTGTGACTGATTTTGGAGTCGTTTCACAGAATGGATTTCTGATTTGCTATGAAATAATAACAAACTATTCTTTGAGTCAACCATTTCCAGTTGGTCATCCAGAAAAATGCCTGCTTTTCATTATTTTTTCTTCTTTCCTTCTTGAGAATACATTCAATAAGTTAGCGTTTAGGGAGCGGAATCATTTGAGCCAAAAAACACAGTAACAGGATTTATCCTGTCATCTTCACTGGGACATTCCCTATTTGCTGTCATCACTTACGTAAAATCTCAGCATTCTACCTTAAGCATTGACGTATCAATCCCATCATTCCAGTGTGCTGACCCACTGTGAACTGTTGGGTTGATCTGTGGGGCCAATTTCGGAGCCCTTTATTGTGCAGCCAGTTGTTTGCGGAAAACATCCATAAAAAGCGCTGCATAATCCCTAGTTGTTTTTATCTTAAGGGAAACAATCGTTTACAGAAGTACAGCAGTGCTTTGTCTTTGTGATGAATCACTCAGCCGCTGTGTAAATGCCGGGCTTTAAAATGGCCCCTGCTGACTGATGAGAGGGCCCACAACTGTATTTTAAAAGGCTGGGACTGATCCTCGGCCACTAATGGAGGGAATACTTAGTCATCTCAGCGGAAGAGAAGAGCAAATGGAAGTGGGTAGAAGTGTTGCTCAGATCTGTGCGGTGTGAGTAGGTACCAGTGGTGCATACTGCCAGGTGATAAAGAGAGTGTAGCAAAGTCATTTTTCATTGAGAGTTGTGGCTTAAAATTAAGAAACAGGCTAGATTACAGTGATAAATGAATGGGCCAGGCTTGATCTTTATCTAAAGAGTGGAATTCAACCTTGTCCTGAATCCTTCAGATGATTCCAAATAAAAAAATAAGACTAAATGTGTGTGGATTGTGTCCTTTGAAATTAATGGTTTCCAAAAACCTGGAATATTTTCGAAGTGAAATTTAGGAGTTGTAACTTTGCAGTTCCTTTAACAGGTGCTGTTAAAAGTGTATGTGTGTGTGTGTGTGTGTGTGTGTGTATATATAAAATATATATATATATATATATATATATATATATATAAAACTGATAACTCCAACTATAAATTTTGTTTGGATCACCCGAGTTCAAAGGCATAAAATGCTGATAAATGCACACCTATGACCATATAGTCTATATTAATGAGCTCAGTTGCAATGTTACTTGGCAGCTGCAAACAGTCTACAGTTATTATTGGATTATGTGACTTGAAAAAGAATAGCTTATTCAGAATATTATACTTAAAGGATTAGTTCACTTTCAAATGAAAATTATCCCAAACTTTACTCACCTTCAAGCCATCCTGGATATGACTTTCTTCTTTCTGATGAACACACTCAGAAATATTAATAAATATCCTGACGCATCCGAGCTTTATAATGGCAGTGTTACCAAATGAGTATGAGCTGAAGAAAGTGTCTCCATCCACATCCATCCATCATAAACATATTCCACACTGCTACGGGAGGTTAATAAAGGCCTTCTGAAGTGAAGCGATGCGTTTGTGTAAAAAAACAAAAAAAACAACAACCCATATTTAACAAGTTATGAAGTAAAATATGTAGCTTCCACCAGACTGCCTTCCGTATTCAACGTACGAAGAAAGTGTAAAACTCTAGCAGTTCATAAAGCTTACGCTACGTCCTACGCCTTCCCTATTCAACTTACGGAATTGAGGCGACGCCAGTTCCGTTTTTTCCGTAATTTATAATTTGTTAAATATGGATTTTTTTTTTTTTTTTTTTGTACACAAACACATTGCATCGCTTCGCTTCAGAAGGCCTTTATTAACCCCCCTGGAGCCATGTGTAGTATGTTTATGATGGATGGATGTGGATGGAGACACTTTCTTCACCTCATACTTGTTTGGTAAGACTTATTACCATTATAAAGCTTGCATGCATCTGGATATTTATTAATATTTCTCTGATTGTGTTCATCACAAAGAAGAAAGTCATATACACTGAGGATTACTTGAGGGGTGAGTAAAGCTTGGGGTAATTTTCATTTGAAAGTGAACTAATCCTTTAATACATTTAATTGTTAAACATTTTGCAGTATGTTCACTTTTAGTCTTTTATCATATTGCCATTGCCATTGCCACAGTTTTATATAAGCAAAAAAGTCTGGTGGAGACTCGCCACAGCTGCTTCTTTGGGCAAACTGAGTTTGAGTCCTAGCTTGAGGTCCTTTCCTGGTTCTGTTCCAATCTGCACTGTTCTGTCCATAAAACCAAAAATGCAACATAAAAAAGCCCCTCTAAGATGTGCATTACAGTGATTTTAAGGGCGTACCGTATACAGTAAGAACATTGTTTACCTGTGATAAAATTATTGCCTCTTGTTGCTTATTCTTTGATACTCTTGTAATAAAAAGTTGAATTGCTTAATTGCATTAATTGTGCTCAATTGTATTTATTTGTATTGTATTTGCACTTGTAGTGTAGATCTTAACTTTCTTTAAATGTAATGTAAATATATTTAAATGAAATACATGTTTAATTAGAAATGACATTAAATAGGCTATAGTATATTTTAGTTTACATTCAGCAGTACACTTTCACCATATTTCAAAGAACATAGAAGTACTTGTGAAATTACATAAACTTAAATCCTACATAAGTGGGTCAAAAAACACTCTGTTAAGCTAATTGCAATCCATAAAAAATTTAAACTAATACTTAAATTTTCATTTCATTGCAATTGACTTTCAATTAAATGTCAGAAAACATTACGTTCATTTTGCACTTAAGTATATTCTTTTAAAGTATTTCATTTACATAATTAAACATTTACGTAAGTAAACAATGCTTAAGTCTACTTATTTTATAATACTTTTTTTCCATGGCCCTTATTAACAAAGCAGAGATACATTTTTGGATCTTTATAATATGTTTTTAAGAGTTTAATGGATAGAAATTTTGGATGAATGACTGCAGACTCAAATTACTTCATCACAGTTTCCTTCCAGTTATAAATATTAGTTTTCCATTCATGTAGGGCTCCTCTAATTATTTCTGAAATACAATCCAATACTAAAAAGTTTTGACTTGAAACTAATTAAATTCTAAGCAAAAGTTTCCATTTTGAGAACATTTTTAAATGTAAAAACTGAAACTCAACTTAATTAAGGCTCTAATGCTCACATTAATACTACAAATAGCATCATATCGTATTTACAGTAGAATACATTGAAATAAAACACTAAATATATCATGTTTAAGACAGAAAGCTCATTCAGAAGAAAGATGTAGTAAACCACTGCTGGCGACAGTCCAGCAATGCTGTTCTTGTTTAACTGGCTGAATTACACTGTATTGCTCTGTCATATTGCTGCTCAGCTAAATCCACTGATGTTATTAGCTAAATGATGGTGACTGATGCTGGTTGTCTTATGAGGAACAGATTGCAGGGCAGCAGTGCAGCGCTCTAATATAAACCATTGATACTTCTTTTGATGTCAGTACTCTCTCTATAGTCATTAGATTGTGCACAGGATTTGTCTGTTCATGAAAGTGTTCATCCACAAACAAAGCCAATCCATCTCAGTGCATCAGAAACACCTGTTCCATTTGATGCTGGTGAATGAAAGCTCTGTTCAAGATCTCTCCTCTCATGAGTTCAGGTGAGGCTCTGCTCCTTTGTTCTGACTGACATGAAGGTCAGTTCAACACAAGTAGCAGCTGGCTAAGAGTTCACTCGCTGTTTTTAAAGGAGAAAGTATGATATCATGTCAGGTTGCTTGCATTAGGGTAGACCAGAGAGTGTTGAAACATTTTGTCTGTAACTGTTTTTTTTTTTTTTTTTTTTTTTTTTGGAGAAAGTCTCTCAAATTTTGATTCTTTTGAAATTTTATTCTCACTTGTCAACCACTATGCCAACCACTCTAAAAACATAACACACTGTGTTACACAGAGACTTTTACTTCTAATGTCCCTTGAGGAGTGTGGTGGTCATACTGTATAACTCTTGTGAAAAAGAAGTACACTTTTAAAAAGTACTTATTATGGAAATAATAGACTTTAACAGAATATAAATGTGCAAACTGAATGTAATATTTTCAGACACTCAATTGCATGTTAATTGTATTATAGTTTAAATTTATAGTAAATGCAGTTAGCTGAGCTTTAGAGAGCTTTTTTGACCCCCGTAAGTACATCTTTATATGTAAATTACATTGTAATTTACAATCTAGGCAGAAGCTAATTTTACTTTATAACTGTTTAAGTATAGATATTTTTCTTACACAAATGCATCGCTTCACTTCAGAAGACCTTTATTAACCCCCAGAGCCATGTGGAGTATGTTTATGATGGATGGATGCGCTTTTTTTTCGAGCTTTAAACATGTGGTTTCTGTGCACTGCCATTATAAAGCTTTGGAGCGTCAGGGTGATTATTATAACTCTGATTGTATTCGTCTGAAAGAAGAAAGTCATACACACAATGGCTTCTGGGTGAGTAAATCATGGGGTAATTTTCATTTTAAGGTGAACTAATCCTTTAAGAGGCCCTTTTTTTTTTTTTTTTTTTTTTTTTTTACATTTAATATTATATTATCTGCAAGTAAAGTTAAATATACTTTTAAGATCTGAAGTGCACAAGTGCACATTCCATACAATTAAAAGGTTAGTTGACCCAAAAATGAAATTTCTGTCAGTAATTACTCATCCTCATGTTGTTAAACACCTATAAGACATTTGTTCATCTTTGGAACACAAATTAAGATATTTTGATGAAATCCGAGAGGTTTTTTAATCCTCCGTTGAAAGCAATGAAATTACCATCATTCAAGGTCCAGAAAAGTAGTAAAAACATCGTTAAAATGTGCTCCGAAGATGAATGAAGGTCTTACGGGTGTGGAATGTCATGAGGGTGAGTGTATAATGACAGAAATTTCATTTTTGGGTCAACCTACCCTTTAAGCACACTTCTTTTTCACAAGGGAAGCTAATGATTTCACTCCTGTAGTTCACCACTACATAATGCTCTTTTCTGAAGAAACGGCTTCTAACAGATGCATAAAAATGCTTGGACATCCGATGAATAACCCAAAACACAAATCTTAGTGCTAAATTCTGAGTGCTAAACATTTTGAAGATTTTGTAATGAGGCCTATAACCTTGTAGGCACAGAATGTTTCTTTTCGCTTTCAGCAGGGCAATCATGCCGCACACATATGTTGCCCTTTGCTCGTGGCATTACGGTTACAGTCTGCAATCCCCCAAGATTCAGTTCTGTACTTTATTCCACTCATTTATCTCTGATCGTGAGCCATACCCACCCACATGACAGATATTGTTTACACAAGCCTTTCTCCTTCATTTCTGCAATCTTTCCATAGTCCTGTAGAATTGAGCTAATTATTGTCATTCCGGCTTACATGTGATTTTAATTCCAGAGCACATTTGCCCAAAGAAACAGGCACAGATTCATAATTTCTCCAAATACATTATGATGTCACTGACATTTAGCCTCCCTTGAGTCAGCTGTTAAATGTAAAGTTTGATAAATTCTCATTTTGGATATTAATGCTCTAAATTTAAGTGTAAGTTGGTTGTTAGACAATCTCAAGGGACGTCTGTTTTCAAACTTGGTAGGAAAACATAATTTAAGGAGAGAGTTAGAACAGTTCTGTTTCCTTATAGGTGTGACCAAAGAAAACAGACCTCGTCCTAATTTGTAGAAAATATTTTCCCAGGTTACAAATAAGCCTCATGCATTATTTCAATGTCTTTGATTAATTATATGCAAGTACACGTCTAGAAGCATTCTATGAGCCGTTTAGAAACATATGCACCAATGAAAGCCTTCATTGACTTGACCAGAGTTTCTTTTTCCAAGCAAAGTGACTTACCACACTGCAATCAGTCTTTCAGGGGAAAATAAATTGCAAGTTCCGAAGGTAAAACTGTGCCTACATCAAAGTCAGCTCAGTCTAAATTGAAAAGGCATCTGCAGGCTGATGGTTTAAAATGATAGGAAAACATCTGCATGGGGAACAGAACCAAACTTGCATTTTCATTTTCTAATGGTTCAGCAATTTAGCTTCAAGCCCATATCCAAAAGTGATTAGAGAATATAATGATGATGATTGTTTTAAATTGATTATTTGAAAGTAGGCTGTGGGCCACATTATGACTCTTTATTTTAAAGCTCAGTAATTCTTTGAAGAATCTCTCTGTTGATTTGGTCAGGAGCTTGTGAGCAGCCGCATATCTTTTCTCGTCTCTCATCCTACACTCTGAAATAAATTAGCGCTTCAGGCACGCAGGTGCATGAGATCGGCATTTACGGTGTGAGTGCCTTCTGTCACTGGCCTTCTGTCACAGGTGTGATCCACACCACCTCTTACACTAATCTACATGTGAGGGAGCAGACATCACGGAAGCTGCCGTTGCTGTGACTACACCTCTGGTATGATTGCAAACCCCCATGTTGACACTCTAATTCAAGGTGGTTTTCAGTTCTGGTGATGCAGGGTCGCCATCTAAAATTAGACACAGTTTGTGAAATCAAGGTAT
Source organism: Ctenopharyngodon idella (assembly GCF_019924925.1). Lineage (NCBI taxonomy): Eukaryota > Metazoa > Chordata > Actinopteri > Cypriniformes > Xenocyprididae > Ctenopharyngodon > Ctenopharyngodon idella. The sequence continues at coordinate 28,815,442 of NC_067228.1, forward strand.
GCTGCACATCAGCATTGAGTTCCTGATGGTGTAACTGAATGTCCTAAATGCAATTTCTTCATATGTATTTTTTTTCCCCTCTGGACAGGGTTGTGCAGCATTCTGAATATCTCAAGGGCATTTGAGGGGGGTATATTTAGTTATTTAGTAATGTTTCTTAGCACACTTATGTACACTTTTAAAAAGTGCACTTTGTAATAGTCAAATTAAGTTTTACTTTAAAGAGATAGGGACCACTCAGGTAGCAGCCTCTCCATCGAATGAACAAAACAGAGACAGGGGAATCAAAATTTTATGGGGAGTAAGATTTCGGTACAACACCAGCAAGCAATGGTGTTTTGCTTCAGGAGGTTGGGCAGAAGGTGCTCCCCGTTCATTCCAATGTTGCCAACTTGGCGAATTTGTCTTTTCAGTCCCCTTATCGCCCTTTTTTCCAAAAAGCGCCTAGCAACAAATCTAGCGACTTTTGGGCAAACCCCAGTACCTTTTTAAATGTCGCTAGTACTGTCCTGCGTGAGCATGAGGTCTTGCTTTCCCGCTGCAGACACATTTCTCTGCGTCTGTTGCTCTGTTCAGTGAGTGGCAGTGAGAGGAGCAGCAGCACATTCCGTTGACAGCATGGCAGATGACAGACGTGTACGCAGAGTTGCCATGCATCAATCACTTAGTTGCTTCTCCTTTGTTTAATATTTAAATCATTTAGTTTTGATTTACATTCTTTTTGTGTGCGTATCCCTTATATTACTCACTATCACAGGGCTATAGTTAATTCCAGTTTTAGAGACTGCACATATTCAAACACAATAATACATTTTAAACTTTAATTAAACTTGCACATATAAAAAAAAAATAGTCATTACTTTTGTCATATTCGTTCTGTTGTCTGACAGAATATATGTAAATGAGAACAGCTTTATTGGACATTTGTCTATATGTGAGCACGAATTAGAAGAGGCGTGATGACATCACGGATATGCTAATTGACGCATGACATCATTTAGCGACATTTAGCGACTTTTTGGGCCGGCTTTAGCTACCCAAGCATTGCTACTCTGACGCAGTGCGAGTTCCCTCGAAAGGGAACGTCTCAGGTTACGACTGTAACCATTGTTCCCTTTCAAGGGGGTGCTGTGTCAGAGTAGAGATGCTATTGGGACACCCCATAGCATTGCTACTCTGACACAGCGCAAGTTCCCTCGAAAGGGAACGTCTCAAGTTACGACTGTAGCTACTGTTCCCTGAGAAGGGAACGAGATGCACAGCGCAAATTCGCTTGAAAAGGAACAATGGTTACAGTCGTAAACTGAGACATTTTCTTTCTAAAAAACTGAGAGAATGGCAGTTTCAGTTTACCCCTGCGTTTGGCCTAAAACACTGTTTTCATCGTCATCCAGTTTGAAATGGAGACCTCAAACATGGAGGTTTTTCAACTTTTTCGTCACTGTGTTCTCTCCATATTTATGATTCTTTGTAGCCTTTAGCCGCTGGCTACAATGCACTGGATCCTTTGCCAGCAGTGATGGGAATAACGGCGTTATAAATAAACGGCATTACTAACGCCGTTACTTTTTTCAGTAACGATCAATAAAATGAATTACTTTTTCCCCTGTTACAGCGGCGTTACTATAATTGAGCTCACTGAAGCGGGTTTCATCTGAGTAGCCAAAGGACCTGCAAAGTTTTTTCTCTTGTGTGTATGTTGGGGTGGGACACATAGGTTAAAATAGTACAGGTTAGTCATAAACAAATATAATTTTAAACTGATAATAATGTACGATGCTCTGTCAGAGCATGTGAGCGGAGCGTGAGCTCAAACCAGATAAACCGTTGTAACATGCAGGATTGAAAATATGTGAAATAAGTTTTTTTTTTTTTCTAGTCGACTGGTAGTTGTTCATTTAAGCCATTAGTTGACTAATCACATTTATATTAATTTAATTTCTTAAATACTGGAGAGAATAAACCATAATAATGAGTGTTTACGTAATATAGGCTAGTATATATCACTCAAGCGCACTCCTAAAGCTTGCCATAAAGAACTGGCAAAAGTAATGATTATAAATGTGACAAAAAAATAGAAAGGAGACATTTTAATTGTTTATTAATTAACTAATGTTTTCTGAATCCGTGTCGGCTGCAAAGTTAAAGTGGACATTGCTGACTCATCATTTCTGCATAGTGGACGCACCTAGAGAGAGAATGCACATTTCATTCGGATTACATAATCAGAGAGTAGCCTATTTCTTTTTGTTTTGAAGTTTTGTTTAAAGGTAGACATTTCAAGCTTTCTATAGATATATTTCTCATGTCTGTGAGGCAAGCAGCCTATTCGCTGAGTTTCGGTTCATTTAGCCTATAAGACACGCTCCAGTTCACGTTCCAGTGATCGCGCCGGCGCCTCCATGTCATGATTATATTTGCTTCTTATTTATTAAATCCAGGCAATTGGTTGATTAAACATTGATTCAAATTAAGATACAATTTTTACAAAACGAAATTCACTCTAAAGAAAGGCTTTCTACAAAACAAAACTTAATGAAGTGGTCAAAATCATGTCTGACCCACTCCATGTCTCCCGATATATCTTATGATATTCTCTTACTCACTTTTCATAATCAAACAGATGAAATTAAAAAATAACATTATAATAGGCCTATTTATAAATAATATGAAACTAAATACATTTTCTTTAAAGGCTACCAATACGTAGTACAGTACAGAGAAAATTAATGCGAGCAAGAGCGGATCATGAGTCGAGTCGGATCAAGCATGATTTATTTTTAGACTTATTTGTTGGCCATTTGTGGTCTGCAATAAATATTAAAAGTTCTAAACCATCTTTTGTGTTTTATTTTTTTCCAATATAGTAATGATGATATTTACAATAATATATTGAATTTGATAGGTGTCTCTCACATTGTCCCACAGCAACATTAAAATAGTGTAGATTAGTGTACAATGTTTTATAATAATAATAAAAAAAAATTATATTTCGTGTCCATTTCATTAATTTAACATATTTGATATTGGGGGCATCCAAGTTATTTGACATTATTTTTTTTTTAAGTAATGCAATAGTTACTTTCCCTGGTAATTATTACTTTTATAATGATGTAACTCAGTTACTAACTCAGTTACTATTTGTGAGAAGTAACTAGTAACTATAACTAATTACTTTTTTAAAGTAACGTGCCCAACACTGTTTGCCGGAAACCCAAAATCACTCCCGCTAAATGTTTACTGTTTGAATTCTTTCACCTAGGAAAAATACAAGTCGACACCATTGTGACTAAATGTTTGCTAAGAAGTATTTCCTACTAAACCAAGGCAGTATTTGACTGTTCAGACCTATTCAATAGGAGCAGAATGGGAGTGGCTTTGGGTGTTGAAGTTTTCCCTTTTGGAAACCGTGGAGATGAAAGCCCCTTTTCTCAGTTTTTTTTTTTTTTTTTTTTTTTTTCTTTTTTTTTCTTCTGGTCAGGTAGCACCAATTTCAATTTTTTTTCACCTTTCTGCTACATAGGCAGTCAACTTCACCCTTAACTCTTTCCCCGCCATTGACAAGTTATCTCATCTTTATGAGAAAACGCTTTGCTCATCATTCTGACTTGAATGAAGATGACTTGACTTGACTTGATTCAAGTGTTGATAAAAAAAGAATGCATGAAGCTAGATTAAAACAGGTTTGTTTGTTTGTTTGTATGTTTAAAAGCAGAGGGTCTGTTCTTTCTTTTAATATATTGCATGTTCAGATATTTATACAACAAATGTTTTTGGGGGGCCATGACATTTTTGTGAAAATGATCAAAAACGCTGGCGGTGGCTGGCAACTTTTTAAAAAAACGCTGGCGGGGAAAGAGTTAAGTATATTGTTTTAGGGTAATATTCTTTTCCGTGATATGCATGTAGATATATGCATAAAGATATATTTTTAAAAGAATGCTACAGTGTAGGCTACTTCTTTTTCACAAGGCTTTGTCTCTAATAAGACAAAGTAGTACAATTAAAAGACTATCCAGAAGGTAACACTATTTCAAACATATTGGAACAATCTAAACATCCCATCATATTAAGCTAAGCTTCCGGACGTGAGCAGCATGCTTTTCAAACCACTGTAAACAAAAGGATTCCATATGTAGAGTACTTTCAACTGTTATAGTAAGTTTTCTGATTGGTTGCACTCTAAACGGAACTGACAAACCAAGGGTATGATTACGGTGTCAATACCTGCTGTGCAGACCATTTGACTTGTTTACATCTTGCATGAGTGAGGCCTCAAAAACGCTGGTTGCACTCCAGGAGCAGATTTCAATAAGGATTCAGTATTATCAGCTAGCTCAGATGTATTTGAACCTAATTCAAAGGGCCACACATTGGACTCATATTGTTTTGCAAATGAAAGCCACTTCCAGATAAGATTGAATGATAACAAACCAGATTGCTTTTTGTCCAAGTACAACTTCTATGATGAGTTAATTCTATGATAAATTAGCAGATTTTTTTTTTGTCTTGTTAATTGTAAATTTAATAACTACCACATCCCACATACACACATAATATTTCTCCATATATATATATATATATATATATATATATATAACAAGAAACATGTTATGTCCCATTTCCATTCAAGGTGTAATATTGTCAAATTATGCAAAAAAAAAAAAAAAAGAGAAATTTTTTATATATATATATATATATATATATTTTTTATATATGATATAATATAATATAATATATAGTTCAGTCATGAAGCTCTTCCGAGCAGCTGATTGGTTAAATTAAAGACAATGGGTCATCCAGTCATTCCGTTTGTTCAATTTACGCAACCTATTTATTCCTGACTTCGAATTGGATCAGTTCATTGTAGCGCACCATGGGATTTCGCTTGCCCTCCACCTTCCCCAGCACCATCTGCCTAGATCTGCTCTAGGGGGGCTCTACCTATGTTTCCCTGCAGCAGCCTAAATTCACTTCAATGTGTTCATGTGCATTTTAGATGTCACTCATCCAGCAGCAGCAGCGTAGCAGATCTAGTCCGTCAAGACCAAACCTATGTACATTCCATGTATATTAATAAATGCTGTTTAAATTAATTCAGAGAGTTTTCATGATTGGAAAAAAAATAAAATAAAATATATTATATATATATATATATATAAGTTAGGACATCCTATTGAATTCCATGGTTTTCTGTATCAGGGCATAATAAAAAAATCATCTGGTCCTTGGCAGGTCTTAAAATTTGGAAAATAAAACCTCTGATGAATAACAACGCATGACATGCTGGTGGAGGGCTGATGATTTTGAGCTTGTTTTGTAGCCATGGGCCCTGGGCCATCTCAGTCATTGAGTCGACCATGAACTCCTCTGTATACCAAAGTTTTCTAGAGTCAAATGTGAGGCCATACGTCTGACAGCTAAAGCTTGGCCAAAATTGGGTCATGTAACTGGACAATGATCCAGATATCACCAGCAAATCTACAACAGAATGGCTGAAAAAGAAAAGAATCAAGGTGTTGCACTGGCCCAGTCAAAGTCCAGACCTCATCCTGAATAAAATGCTGTGGCAAGAGCTGTGCATAGACAAATGCTCACAAACCTCAATAAACTGAAGCAATGTTGTAAAGAGTGGGCCAAATTCCTCCAGAAAGATGTAAAGACAGAAAGACTGATAAAGTCATACAGAAAATGATTACTTTGTTATTTCTGCTAAAAGTGGATCCACAAGCAATTGAATCATAGGGTGTCCTAACTTTGCCACCCATGGCTTTTCCATCTTGGCTTTATTTTTGTTAAATAAATGATGACGCGGTGTGATATGCCATGTGTTTTGTTCATCTGAGTTTTTATTTTCCAAATTTTAAGATCTGCCAAGCACAATTTTTCATAATGCCCTGATACAGAAAAGCATGGAATGCAATAGGATGTCCTAACTTTTTCACGTGTGTGTGTGTGTGTGTGTGTGTGTGTGTGTGTGTGTACAAACCCGATTCCAAAAAAGTTGGGACACTGTACAAATAGTGAATATAAAAGGAATGCGATGATGTGGAAGTTTCAAATTTCAATATTTTATTCAGGATACAACATAGATGACATATCAAATGTTTAAACTGAGAAAATGTATCATTTTAAGGGAAAAATAAGTTGATTTTAAATTTCCTGGCATCAACACATCTCAAAAAAGTTGGGACAAGGCCATGTTTACCACTGTGTGGCATCCCCTCTTCTTTTCATAACAGTCTGCAAACGTCTGGGGACTGAGGAGACAAGTTGCTCAAGTTTAGGAATAGGAATGTTGTCCCATTCTTGTCTAATACAGGCTTCTAGTTGCTCAACTGTCTTAGGTCTTCTTTGTCGCATCTTCCTCTTTATGATGCGCCAAATGTTTTCTATGGGTGAAAGATCTGGACTGCAGGCTGGCCATTTCAGTACCCGGATCCTTCTTCTACGCAGCCATGATGTTGTAATTGATGCAGTATGTGGTCTGGCATTGTCATGTTAGAAAATGCAAGGTCTTCCCTGAAAGAGACGACGTCTGGATGGGAGCATATGTTGTTCTAGAACTTGGATATACCTTTCAGCATTGATGGTGCCTTTCCAGATGTGTAAGCTGCCCATGCCACACGCACTCATGCAACCCCATACCATCAGAGATGCAGGCTTCTGAACTGAGCGCTGATAACAACTTAGGTTGTCCTTGTCCTCTTTAGTCCAGATGACATGGCGTCCCAGTTTTCCAAAAAGAACTTCAAATTTTGATTCGTCTGACCACAGAACAGTTTTTCACTTTGCCACAGTCCATTTTAAATGAGCCTTGGCCCAGAGAAAACGCCTGCGCTTCTGGATCATGTTTAGATATGGCTTCTTTTTTGACCTATAGAGTTTTAGCCGGCAACGGCGAATGGCACAGTGGATTGTGTTCACCGACAATGTTTTCTGGAAGTATTCCTGAGCCCATGTTGTGATTTCCATTACAGTAGCATTCCTGTATGTGATGCAGTACCGTCTAAGGGCCCGAAGATCACGGGCATCCAGTATGGTTTTCCGGCCTTGACCCTTACGCACAGAGATTGTTCCAGATTCTCTGAATCTTTGGATGATATTATGCACTGTAGATGATGATAACTTCAAACTCTTTGCAATTTTTCTCTGAGAAACTCCTTTCTGATATTGCTCTACTATTTTTCACCGAAGCATTGGGGGAATTGGTGATCCTCTGCCCATCTTGACTTCTGAGAGACACTGCCACTCTGAGAGGCTCTTTTTATACCCAATCATGTTGCCAATTGACCTAATAAGTTGCAAATTGGTCCTCCAACTGTTCCTTATATTTACATTTAACTTTTCCGGCCTCTTATTGCTACCTGTCCCAACTTTTTTGGAATGTGTAGCTCTCATGAAATCCAAAATGAGCCAATATTTGGCATGACATTTCAAAATGTCTCAATTTCAACATTTGATATGTTATCTATATTCTATTGTGAATAAAATATAAGTTTATGAGATTTGTAAATTATTGCATTCCTTTTTTTATTCACAATTTGTACAGTGTCCCAACTTTTTTGGAATCGGGTTTGTATATATGTATATGTGATCTTGAGTGAAAATTTCTATGAATTATTTTTAAACATTAAATAACAAAATTGTTTGTTAATCTTTAAAAAATGTAGCAATGATTTTATGTATTTTCATATAGTTCAAGATTGAAAGTCTAAGGTTAAACAATTAATTATATGCATTTGAAAAACAACAAAAACTAAAGGATGAAGATAAATTAAAATGATTCCAGTTTTTATTTTTTATATAACAAAAAGAAAATCAACCCCTGACACATTAAAGTGACTGTAGTTAAAGAAACACTCTTTAACAAACACCTATGCCTATACACATAAAATATTTTAATGATAAAATGAATTAACAGTGAATATAAAATAAACAGTTTTATAAAAATAGACTTTAGTTGCAGATGTATTTGGCCTGTAATGACTTTATTCCTCATACTGATTTTGGGGCTCACTACTCCTTTCTGAGTGATGAATATCTCACACAATGTGGACCATCTATTGTTCATGGTAAATCTGCATAAAAGGTCTAGTTGAAAGACAAAAATTGAATATTTTAGCTGACTGTATAAGTTATCTCCTCTGTTAACGTTTGCAAAAGTGTTAGTGGACCATCACACAATTAAGAGTCATACCTCTTTTCAAAGAGTAGCATGGCATGTTTGTTTGAAAGGGCCTGCCACAAGAAATCCTTCTGAAGCTGAGATCGGAGAGAGACATCTCACTTCAGATGAGACAGGTTAATCTAATTGCTGCAGTTTCTGACCCCAAAAAACAAATCCTGTTTCCATTCACCACTCTCGTCTTCCCCATGCATGCAGCTCATCTTTTCCCTTCCCATTTGTGGTTGCCGCTGAAGAGCTGAGAGTAAAGATCTGTATTTACAATGGGTTCATCATTGCAACATCTATATTTTGGTAAGCCAATTTAAGAATCCAAGCAGTGATCTGCTTATGACATTAATAGAAAACTGAGAAGCTTTGGCAACATGGCAAAACATGCTTGTAAAGGCCTCTGTGCACACTGTCCCCATAAAGCCCTCCGTGATCTAAGCACTCCTAACAGTGTTTGACAATCCAAAGCACTAGTGAAAGAGTCACGGCCAGAATCCAAATGGTCAGTAATTGTAAATGTCAGGCATAATTAAGAGGGGAATAAATAGCTTTACCTTTGTGCTGGGGATCAACAATGCAGAATCCATGAAAAACACGCTCTCTCTTCCCGACGGGAGGCTTTTGTCTGGCAGTGCACTCTGAGCGAACAAACCCTGTTGTGACAGCGCCTAATTGGAGAAACATGTTACACTTAATGAACAATAGCATAATAAGTGGTTTGTGATTCATGAAAGAGTTTATCGCCACAACATCTGTTTCATCCAAGAAGCAAACATGAAATCATTTCTCACTTTCCCATGAGATAAAGCGACCGTGTCTCAACGCTTTTTTAAATCTCAAAAAATTACTACAGAACCAATATGTTATATGTTTACCAGTATGCAGAGTTAAGAATATTATCACGATTCCAAGAAATTGCACAGATGCATAAAATGGACATAAAAGGAAAGAAAACGAGGTTGCAAAAATGGAAAAATTCCCTTCAGATAAAAATAAATAAGAAAAACAGCTTAGAATGTAATTTGAAAGTTAGTGGTATTAACTCAATGGATTTAATGAAATTCCTTTGAACTTATAATGCATGACTGTTAAAAAGAGTCGCATTTTATGAAACATTCATTTTCTAACAATGTATTATTCAGTATTACTCTGCAGTGTTTTCAAAGAAAACATATTTTTTCTTGCATAAACTTTTGATTTCAGGTGAAAAAGATGATACATTTTCATACTCAGCAATATGTGTGCAAAATCCAGTCCCAAAGGTATCTGTGAGATATGGGAAAGAGGCTAAATATATTGTACAAGTATTTTTGAGACAAATATATGTAATAGATAAAAAAAAAAGTAAATATCATCATCTGCAAAAGCTTTACTTGAAAGTCGATATTTTTTTGTTTTGTTTTTTTAAATGTTTTTTTTTTTTTCTCTTTAAAAAAACTGTTTATAAAATATTTGTAATAGCCTTGACCTCCTGCTTACCAACATTTTATGAAAGTAAAATATCTCCTTTTAACAACCACTTATTGAGAAAAAAAGAGACCATTTTACATAAAGTGCTACAAAAATAGAAAAGAAAAGAAAACAAATAAATAAATGATAGGCCTACGTACATTAAATAATCTCATCTTGGAAGGACATTGTCTTGACCAGATATGAAAAGCCTTATTTGAAATCAGTCCAGCAATGAGATTAGGGTTTCAAAATTCCCAAGGAATTACTATGTTTAAGGCTGGACCGGATTTCATGGTGGAAGGCGGAAAGGATTGGTCATGTCTGAAGAGCATGGAAACATACTGCACATCCAGGGGGAGGCAAGACAAGCTAACGAAAGGAATTAAATTAAAACACGAAAACAAGTGCATTCTTCAAGATTAGTGGATTTGGAAGCCTCAAAGCAGACATTATAGCAGTTCTTCAGTGAATAGTAGCACGTAGGGCCGCATGAACCTCAATGTCGAGAACCTTTAGGTCAAAACAGTCACAGCTTCGTGTTGTTTTACTAGTGAGTTATGGCCTGCATATAGCCGATTCCCCCTGCTCTTCTCGGGCTGGTTAATAGCTCTGCTCTTGTGGGCTCTCCTCCCAGCATGCAGCTTCCAGGCAGCTCTGTAGTGTCTTTGTTTGTTGGCCGCTGCTGTCCACGGGGAGCCTCGTCCATGCCGTCCCCCTGGTGTCCAGATGTTGCCTGGTCAACTGGCCCTTGGTATGACAGCCTGACCTGCTCCAGCACAGTTTACCTCGCAATCCAACCAAACATACTGTAGCATTTTCTGAAATAGAAACATCTGTTTCAATTCAAATTAATATTTAAATAATTGTCTACTTCAAGATCATGTCAAAACTGTCTAGGTTGATTAGTCTTAAAAGTAAAGTGTGCAATGTCTGTCATTAGCATCATCAAATACAATATAAAATACAATATAAAAGCAGCTATATATTTTAAGACTCATTTATACTGTGAGAAGAAAAAAATTATGTGATAAATTAAACATATTCATTCAATGTAATTAATTGGTTAAATATTATTATTAATAATAAAATAGTTATTAATACTTCAAATTTATTCAGCCCTTTTCAAATTAATTTTTTTTTTTTCCATGAAATGTTTCCTAGATCCCAGTTTGAAATCCCTTGGTGTATTTATTTATTTATTTATTATGCTGGTATAATTTATTTGATTGTATTTTTTGGTATATATATATATATATATATATATATATATATATATATATATATATATATATATATAAGATAACATACATAGAAACTGTAAGTATTGTAAGTGAATTTTGCAATTTTCTATAATTGTAGTCACCATAAACTTCAGTAGTCAAATTTAATTATATAATTTTTTTATATATATAATATATATATATATATATATATATATATATATATATATATATATATATATATATATATATATATATATATATATATCTATAAATCTACATTGTTTATCCTTTTGATCTTTGATTTGATTGATCTTTAAAATTTTAACCTATCATTAAAAGTAAAACAGTGGAAAGTGGGAGAAAACTCACACTATGAAATAAATGTTTTTCTCCATGTTGGATGCAATTATTGGCACCCAATTATTGCAACGTCCTTTTCCCAAGATAACAGTCGTCTTCTGTAATGTCTGAGGAGTTGTAGAACTCAAGAGATTAGAGACCATTCCTCCCTATAGAATCTCTCCAGATCCTTCATTTTCCCAGCTCCATGTTGGTGCTTCTTCTCTTTAGTTCACCCCACTCATTTTCTATAGGGTTTAGATCAGGGGACTGGGATGGTCATGGCAGAAGCTTCATTTTGTGCTCAGTGACACATTTTTGTTTTGATTTTGATGTTTGTTTTGGATCATTGTCCTGATGGAAGATCCAGCCACGGTCCATTATAAGATTTCTAGCGGAAGTGGTCAGGTTTTGATTTTTTTTTTTTTTTTTTTTTTTTTTAATCTGTTTTGCTAGAATCCATGATACCATGTATCTGAACAAGATGTCCAGAACCTCCGGCAGAAAAATAGGCCCACAACATTAAATATCCAGCAGTATATTTAACCGTGGACATGGGGTACTTTTTATCCCTGAAAATGCTCTTTTTTTTAATTTATTATTTATTTATTTATTTATTTATTTTTTATAAAGTTTCAACTGACCAGGTCCCTTTTTGAAGTTCCGGTCGTGTCTGACAACTGAATTTGATGGAGTTTGTTTTTGGATGAGCGAGGAGGATTTTTCTGAAAAGCCTCCCGAATGGTGATGTAGGTGCTGTTTGATCATTTTTTTTTAGCCTTTCTGACCCCAAGACTCAACTAATTTCTGCAATTCTCAGCTGTGATCCTTGGAGAGTTTTTGGCCACTTAAACTCTCCTCGCTACTGTGCATTAGGACGCTATAGACACGTCCTCTTCCAGGCAGATTTGTATAAGTTCCAATATCTAGTTGATTGGAACTTCTTAATTATTGCCCTGATGTTGGAAATGGGGATTTTCAATGCTTTAGCTATCTTCTTACAGCCATTTTCTATTTTGTGAAGCTCAACAATCTTTTGCTGCACATCAGAATTATATTTTTTGGTTTTATGCATTGCGATTTAATGATTAAGGGAATTTGGCCTTTTGTGTTTCCTCTTATTTATACTCCTGTGGAACAAGTCATGGCTGAACAATTTCATGCTCCTAGTCACCCTGGTGTGCTTAAAAAAACATAAATATGAATGAGAAGATACTTCAGAGATATTTTACTCATAAGAATTTCTAGGGTTGCCAGTAATTGTGGCCAACATGCATTGGAGAAAAACATGTATTTCATAATGCAAGTTTTCCCCCATTTTCAATTGTTTTACTTCAATGAAAGGTTAGAATTTTCAGAATTTTTTGAATGAAAGATCAAAAGGATAAATGATGCAGATTTATTTTCACAAGGGTGCCAATTATTCTGGAGTTGACTGTATCTTGTGCTCTGTTTACAGAAAGTCCATCCATCCATCAAACCGCTTGTCCCTGTAGGGTCACGGGGACTTGTTAACCGGTTAACTTAATTTTTACCACATGAATTTTTAGTGTAGCTGTGTCTGCATTTTAAGCAGAGATTGGAAAAAATATTTGAACATACCCTTTAAAAAAATAAAATAATAAAGTTGAAGGACAAGCATGCTGAAACAAAGATCAATTGCCAACCAAAATGTCTAAACTCAAGCTACACTCTTAAACTAGTGTCCAGATAATGAATATCATGCTTATTAAAGGGATAGCTGGTAAAATGCGGGAAACAGTCAAGAGCTATGGATCACTGCAGTCACACCTCTAAGTGTCACATTCAGGGTCAGCGGGGAAGTTTTGAGAGATCAGTCAGCAAAAGGGCACTTCATCACCAGCCTCTAGTCCATACCATAAAAGTCAAAGGGGAAAGATGATGATTGTTAGAGGCCTGTAAATCTTCTATAGGGTTCAGTTAACTGCTTTTGATCTGTGGCAGCACTGTATGAAATATATCTCCAATATGAGATCAGAGAGTGGGAGCTTTGGACGGGGGGCCAATTGTAAAGGCTGAACTGCAGTAGCTTCTACGGCGCCAATGAAATGTCATAATCAGGAATATCTTGCTCAGAGACTAGTTTGAGCTGTGGTAGACGGGCTTGGCTATTGTGTGATGAGCAGCCTCTTCAAATCACTCATCCTTTATCTGAAATCAATTATCATTGTGAAGATGGAGGCTGTGCTTGCGATAGACATCACAGACCCAGCTGTTGCCCTCTGTACTTATTAGCCTCACTCTGAAGACAACCATAGTATTAATCTGCAAACTCAGGACAAATGTAATTACACGTTCATTCAATAGCTGTCACACTTAAAACCCTCGTGATGATGTATTGTTGTGGGATGTACAGATTAGAGTTTCATAATTAGTTCATGTCGACATGCATATTGCAAAACAGCAGTGATGTAATGGACCCAGGCTAATTCTCCAAAATGGGGAAGGATGCCTGCTCTGGACCATGGAAATGAAGACGTCTGTTCTTCATCTCCGTGGCAAATGTTTGGAAATGAGTAAGTGTGCTTGAGTGGTTTTCAGTTGTCCCACTTCAGACGATTCAACACAATCAATCATAGGATCATCTGGTAAATCTTTAAGACATGAAAAGAAAAATAAATAAATAAATAAATAAATAAATAAGAATAATAACATCTGCTTAAATCAAGGAGGTCTGAATAAAGCATTTTCATTTATCTCCTGCTCTGAAGGTACACAACCTGTTTGCTGCCATCTTTGCTCATGGGCACTTTGGAAACAAAGAACATGACAACTTCATTGAGACTACACTGGTGTGTACACAAAGGCAGCAGACAAAGAAAAATTTATCTATTTGAATAACCCTCATAATGCATTCAAAATCTGCATCCAATCTTTTCATTTGCAGGGTCTGTTTGGACAACTAAAAGCATATTGTATCTGATCAATAACTTCTTATTAATGTGAATTAATAATGTGAACGCTCAAAATTGTCTGTTTTGATTGTTCCTATGTTATTACCATGTTGTTATGTTATTACTACATTTACTTTTTATTAATTAGAAAATTAGAATTTTTTAGAAATTTCAAATTTTACATGAACTACAGAAAAAACACTTTCATACAAGAAAAAAACTTTTTCATTATTCATGAGAAATTGTATTTGAATATTATATAAAATATTTAAGAACATGTACTGTCATTTGACAATTACCAGTATTAACTTAATGGATTAAATTAAATTAATTGAACATATAACTTAAAAAATAAATAAATAAATAAATAAATAAATATATAAATATATATATATATATATATATATATATATATATATATATATATATATATATATATATATATATATATATATATAATATATTTCTTTCTTTCTTTCTTTCTAGCAAAATTAAATTTCAAATCAGTCTAAACTATGGTACTCTACAGTGTTTTCCAAGATGTGTGTTATGTGGGTCTTCAAAAAATGGTTATACTGTGTCTCATAAAAAGGTGTTTGTACTAAGAAGATTGCATGTTTTAGAAATCTTCACGGTTCTGAATGGACCTGAATGCATTATAAGGGTAAAGAGCCTTTTAAAAAAAATTAAAATACATCTATAAATCAGGTGCTAATTTAGCAATTTATATATTTTTTCTACAAATTATTTAGCCAGAGTACTCTGCTACTTTTGAGTAGTCATTAATAGATAAAAAAAAAAAAAAAAAAAAAAAAAAAATGCTTTTTGCATCTAGAATGATGCAGTTACTGCCTCTACCAGCAGGGGCTAACCGGGCCATGCTAACCAGCCAAACAACAAATAAAATTCTGAGTTTCACAGAAGTGATCCTTTGATTACATCAAGGATTCACATTTTTGTGGTGCAAGAAAAAACAAGCCATCAGAGTGATTAATATGCTTCCCAAAGATGCAATATTAATTGTGCAGTAGAATGTCACAGGGTAATATTCATTACCTGGAGATTTGTATGAAATAGAGATGGAGAGAAAATATTCTTTCCTCTGCAGTAAGTGGAAAAACCTCATTCTCGAGCATTTGTGATGATAATTTCCCCTGCGCATCCGACAGATCATTTGTTAAGCAGACAAGAACAGAGAAGCGTGTTTAATCCCCCGACCTGTTTCCTACTTGGAGTGACATTGACTTTTCCCTTGGTTCCAGTGAGATTGACGAGCCAGTCCAGCCACAGTACCACAGAGACTCCCTCCTCAATGTATGTCTCAGCCATCATCCATTCTGGCACATACAGCGCACGTCTTCTCCAGCCCATGCAGCGTGCGTGATGAAACACTGTTAGGGCAGTGCTCTGGCCCTGAAGCCATGCTTTCAGTTATTCATGCCACCAACCGACAGATTTAATTGTTTTTTTGTTTTTTTTGTTTTTTTTAGTTGTCTTTGCTTTCATTTGTATGTTGCTGAATAATTTTTGAACACACGACAAAAGCTTTCTCACTAATCAGCATTTTGTCTCCTGTTGCAGGTAAAATATCCTTAAAGCAAGTTTTATTTGAGAAGCAAGAGATGTGTATTCAGTGAGTATGATTATTTTTTTCTGCTGAATCCTTTAGCATTTTATTTTCTTATTTAAACATAAATCTAACAAAGTGTATATTTAAAACAAGAACCAAATTATTTGCAAACAAACTCAGATACAGTATATTCTGGAACAAGTCTTAAGGCCCATTCACAAAGAAAGATAGCTATAATGATAACTATATTAAAGTCCACACCAATGCACAAGAACTATAATGCACATTCTGTTTATAATAAGCATGTGCTGCTCTGTCATCTGCTACTTGAAATGCTCTTTAAACTCTTTAAAGCAGGATGGATTCTGATTGGCTATCAATGATTTTATCATTCATCATCTGGAAAAAATAAATTGTTTTGAAAGTGATTCCAATGTTATTGTTCCTTTGTAGCATTATCATTATAGTTTTGGTGTGGATGTCCCTATTTTTTTTAAATTTAGAACTATTTTTAAAAATATATCTTCATTGTTATCATTATAGTTCTCATCCTTGGTGTAAACAGGCCTTTATCCTACACAATTATTATTTATTATTTATATTATTATTAACTTGTTATAAGAATGTTTAAATATTTGGTTACACTTTATTTTACAGTGCTGTAGTTACATTGTAATTACTCAAATAAGTACTGAGTACTATTAATTAACTACTTACTATAGAGTTACAGTTAGGGTTAGGTTTAGGGTTAGTTACTTGTAATTATGAATAATTTACTGTTATTACTATAGTAAGTACATGTAGTAGTGTGTAACTACGGCACTGTAAAATAAAGTGTTACCAAATATTTTGCTAAAAATCCACCACAAAAATAAAAAGTTAAAAACATACTTTTCAGCACGATTATTAAGCATCTATTGAAGCAGAGCTTTTTGCATCGATCCTTCTCCACATTTTTCTTCTTGAAACCCAGTGTCTTTGAGGACAGAAAAACAACAGTAAATGATAAACACATGACATGCCAACTTTATTACTGACCCAAGACCCTTTCCAGGAAGTGACCTATGTGGACAACGCTCAATCAGGCCCGAGACTGCCAAAAGAAAGGCTGCTTATGGCTTTGCAAGGTGCTGTTCTGCTTTGTGCTACAGCTGCAAACAGCTGGAGGCTTTTGAAAGAGCTTGAGTTTTTTTCAAGGAAACTCAGCTGTCTTGTTTGTCATTCTCGTCATCTGATCCGTTGCACATGAGTGGAAGTTTAGAGGTTGTTTGACTTCAAAGTCTTGCCACCTACTTTGTCTCGGTGGAGCGCCCCTAATCCCCCTACTTGTAACCACGCTGTTGAGGACAGTGGACTCTTTTGCAATTTGTTTTGAAATTCATGACAAAGACTACACAAAACCTTCTAAAATTTCACCACTTTGAACTGTAACTTACCATAGCATGGGATTATTATGACCTACTCACACAACCCCGCTGGAATGAAGCCAGCTATGAAATCAGACTGTAATCATTAGAGTTGAACTCTACGACATGTACTGTGAAGTCCAAACTGGTCCGAGACCCTATACTGGAATCCCTCCCCCCACCCCCACCCCCTATTCTAACCTTTACAAAATCCTGAAATGTTTGTTTTAAAAGTTGAACAAAAAGAAAAGGTAAATTGAAAAGAAAAATATTCAAGATGTGAGATTGACCACGTGAACTCTTTTGTACAGATGGACAGATGTTCTTGCAAGGTTCTCAAACTGTTCTGGACAACATGATCTTCAGGTTTTGTTCTGCTGTCATTACAGTTTCATCCAGTGTTTGGTAAGTTACTCTAAAAAAGTAATTAATTACTAGCTACTAAATACATCTTCAACAGTGTAAATACATTACTGTACTAATTACTCTCTCTAAAAAGTATTAAATTACTTATTACTAATTACTTTCTAAATTCCATATCAACCTCGACCAGTTGAACAATACAAGGATAAACACAAAACTGCTCTTTTAATTCTTTCAAATAAATAAAATTGCATAAATTATTTTTGAACTGACCAAAGTATTAAAAGAGAGAATTAAAAACATACATTTTATCATTAGATGTTTAATGTTAAGTCCACTATTGTTTTATACAGAATTGTTCTATGTATACAATATTTAATGCAATTACATCAGAAGTAACTGTAATTAAATTACAGAAAAATGCCTATCTATCTATCTATCTATCTATCTTATCATCTAC
This sequence comes from Ctenopharyngodon idella, assembly GCF_019924925.1. Classification (NCBI taxonomy): domain Eukaryota; kingdom Metazoa; phylum Chordata; class Actinopteri; order Cypriniformes; family Xenocyprididae; genus Ctenopharyngodon; species Ctenopharyngodon idella. The sequence goes on from NC_067228.1 coordinate 28,833,349, forward strand.
AGTCAAACCAAAATTTATTTAGACACCTTGAACATTTCATTCATTAATACAGTTTATTCACTATATTAAAAAAAATAAAAAATAAATAAATAAATGGTAATAAAATATGACAAGATCTCGGAGTTAAACTGTATCAGAAAAAAAAAAACTTAATTAAGTCAGATAACTTAAGCAAAACATGGTCAGGTCAAAGTGTCTGAATATTTTTTGATTCCAAATTTTTATCAATTTTACTAGTAGTCAACTGTATGAAGAATTTCTTTGGGTGTAATTTGTGACAGTTTATCAAATGTCTTTATTTATTAATGTCTGAATAAGTTTTGGTTTGACTGTATCTGTCTATCTGTTTGTCTGTCTCTCTGTCTGTCTGTCTCTGTCCATCTATAATAGTATTATAGTATCTGTCTGTATTATAGTATCTTTCTGTCTGTCTATAGATATCGATAGATAGATATAAACTTTTACAAATATCATAAATTACACCACATTACACCTGAACTAACCAAATCTTTTTAGTCACACTATTTATTTAAGCAGAAAAACAGTTTTGTTAAAATATTATTGTCAGGTTTATGTTGTTTTCATGGACTTTTTCAAATTGGCCGCATCTGAAATTGCATACTTCCCTACTATATAGTAGGTGAAAAACAGTATGTAACAAAAGAAGTATGTCCAAATTCACAGCACTCATAAAATAGTAGGCAAAATGACCTACTACTGCTGCCGAGATTCTGAAGTGTGCATTTGACACTTTACGATTGATCCTCTCCTTCATTTCTTTGGACCACGCCGTAACAATTATATAGCTTTTTTTCTTTCTAGGAAACTGTAATTACTGCCAAACTACTACAGTACTACTACTACTACTACTACTACTACTACTACTACTACTACTGGGCTTGATGAGGCTTAATGAGGCTTTTTGTCTTCATTGTGATGTAAGGGTAGTTGTATCACAAAGTTTTGACTTTATACCCCAAAATATCTTCCCCAAAAATATAACTTCCCTAAAAATACTGAAATTTTTAATTAACAAAATAAAGTGAATTAAGCAAATACACGTTAATCATTGTATGTATTCAAATCTTATGTATGAATTGCATTTTTTAATGTGTAATTTAAGTGTTGTGCCATTGACTTGCATAACAAATGCAAGAAAAAATTCAATTTCAACTCTTTTTACTTATGCTAATAAATTTAATTTGTAATAAATACATCTGTATTAAATAAAAAAGAAAAGAAGTAGTATTTTCACTAGAGGCCTTTTGGACCTGCCTTAGCTCAAATCCCTGTACTAGGTGTTTCTCTAACAGTCCTCATAAGGAGTCGCAGCTCTGTATCTGAGGACCACATAAAAGAGCCCATCTCAAATGACTAATGTAGTTTGCCTACCCTGTCTGACCATATTATCACACACAGCACTCCTGTGGCCTTGTTATACTTATGTGGGAAAGATACATTGAGTCAAAGGCGTTGACTCGGTGCTTATACCTGCTTGTCTGCTTTACATTTCATTTCATTATCCTCAGCCCACATGAGTCCTTCTGGAGCAGAGCGGCAGTAGATCACCTGCTGAACAAATTGAGCAGCATCCCACATACTGAATTCATTGCCTCTGAACCAAGGAGGAACGGCCTGATCTCCCCCACTCTTCCTGTGCCTGTGAACATCAGGCACATCTGCACCAGCACATCTGCTCCTTCTCAAGCTCTCTAGGTAGAGCAGAGCCAGCATCATTCATCCTGGGAACAGCCATGTTTGACTGCCTTGGAATTCTAAAGATAGGTTGAATTAAAAACGCACTATAAATTACTCCCCTAACTATATCTGTAAGTGTATGAAATGTTTTATCGACAGCGGGCTGTAACATGGCCTTCTTAGACTATCCATAATGTTCTGAGAACAGAAGCCTGCAAACTAGTGGAGCTGCTAACCATATGTGCAATCCTAAAACTATACAAACCTTCAGTGTGCATCACCTTAGGAAGCCTTCGCTTTGCCAAAAAGTGTTGTCACTTTTCCCAAACACTCTTCTTCATTGTCAGATTAACTGTGGGAATTTTTTTTCATATTACGTTCCAAAAATGTCACTTTTAAAGGATTAGTCCACTTTCAAATAAAAATTTCCTGATAATTTACTCACCCCCATGTCATCCAAGATGTCCGTGTCCTTCTTTCTTCAGTCGAAAAGAAATTAAGGTTTTTGATGAAAACATTCCAGGATTATTCTCCTTATAGTGGACTTCAATGGCCTCCAAACAGTTGAAGGTCAAAATTACAGTTTTAGTGCAGCTTCAAAGGGCTTTAAACGATACCAGATGAGGAATAAGGGTCTTATCTAATGAAACGATTGGTCATTTTCAAAAAAAAAAAAAAAATCAAAATGTATATGCTTTATAGGCACAAATGATCGGAATCTGCTTCCACCAGAACGCGATTCCGTATTCTTCAAAAAGTTTACGCTAAATGTCCTACGCCTTCCTTATTCAACTTACGGGAAAAACAGAACTGGCGCCGCGTTCGTTCCGTAAGTTGAATAAGGAAGGCGTAAGGACATTCAGCGTAAGCTTTTTGAAGAATAAGGAATCGTGTTCTGGTGGAAGCACTTGTGATGTGATCATTTGATTTTTTTTATTTTTTTATTTATTTATTTATTTTTTTAGAAAATGCCCGATCATTTCGCTAGATAAGACCCTTATTCCTCGTCTGGTATCGTTTAAAGCCCTTTGAAGCTGCACTAAAACTGTAATTTTGACCTTCAACCATTTGGAGACCATTGAAGTCCACTATAAGGAGAATAATCCTGGAATGTTTTCATTAAAAACCTTAATTTAATTTCGACTGAAGAAAGAAGGACATGGACATCTTGGATGATATGGGTGTGAGTAAATTATCAGGAAATTTTTATTTGAAAGTGAACTATTCCTTTAAATACTATAGTTTATTCCAAACAATGTCTTCTTTGTTAAAATAGGCCTCCATTTCAACAAATAAGCCAATGAGTGGAAGACTGCAATGCTAATGGAAAGAGGAGGAAAAAGCAGAGTTTCTTTTTTTTTTTTTTAATTGCACACTGAAAACTACAGGAGTCTTAGACATACCGCTGACGGATGGCAAAAATTACATCCTCTAATTAAATCCTTTCTTTGTGGCTGTCAATGGGTACAGCGTGTGCCAAATATCTTGGTGATTTGCAGGTTATTTTAGTTTGTTTGGAATGGAACAGTGGTAAGACAGAAAACTTACAGAGCAGTTAAATCCCACAAATTAGATAGTGCCTCCGAATGTTGACTGTTAATAATAATCCGATGCCTAGAAAAAGATTTATTTCAAAAAGAGAGAAAGTAAGAAAGAAATGACATGTATACAGTGCATGCAGAATTATTAGTCACGTCAATTTTCTGATCATGTTTTTTTTTTTTTCCATCTTACCAATTCCAAACCACATTAATCTTAATAACTATTATTAATTTTGTATTTAGTCATTTATAAGTGGTATATAATTGTTCATGAAGGCTGGAAATGAAAAACGCCTTATATTCAGGTGTGCAGAATTATTAGGTATGTTTTCTTTTCCAGATAAAATGAGCCAAAAAAGACATTTAACTCAGACTGAAAAGTAAAAAATTATTAAATGCCCATGAGAAGGATGCAATACTAATGAAATACTAGAAATTGGGGGTTAAAGCATGACCATTGGACAGTGAAATGCTCAGTAGGGTCAGACAAAAACAGGTGGAGGAGAAAAGACACATGTTAACTGCAAAAGAATTAAGAATTAAGGTGAAGAATTAAGTGTGAAACCATCAGGGACCCTTTAGTCTCCAGCGCCACCATTTTCCAGAACTGAACCTACCTGGAGTCTCCAGAAGTGCAAGATGTCAGGATCTCAGAGAGTTAGGTTAGGTATAAAATCCTTAAAAATTATCCCTACTTAATACGAATCAAAAGCCAAAGTGTTGAAAAATACATGAATACTGTTTTTTTTATTTTTTATTTATTTTTTTTTTTTTATATAGGCTTTGTAGACAGACAGATTGAGAGTGACTCTTGAAGGACCAGCACCACATCCTCTTGTACCACTGTTTGAAGAATTCATCTTCCAGAATCTGGCAGTAAGTTTTGGGAGTTCATTTGTCATTTATGATCAGAAAATCAACGTGCCTAATAATTCTGCACGCACTATAGTATGTCATTGATTTAGGTCAATGGGAAAATCTTTACAAAATCTGTTTGGGAAATTAATAATTAAATCTTTGTATTTATGTTGGTTTTATATACTACTGTTAAAAAGTTTAGGGTCTGAGATTTTTTTAAGGATTTTGAAAGAAGTCTTTTATGCTCAACAAGGCTGCATTTATTTATTCACAAATACAGTAAAAAGCATAATTAATTTTCAGCATCATTACTCCAGTCTTTAGTGTCACATGATCCTTCAGAAATCATTCTAATATGCTGATTTGCTGCTCAAAAACACATTTTATTTTCAGGATTCTTTGATAAATAGAAAGTTCAAAAGAACAGCATTTATTGGAAATGGATTTTTTTTTTTTTTTTTGGTGCAATGTTAACATCTTTACTGTCACTTTTGATCAATTTAATGCATCCTTACTGAATAAAAGTATTCATTTATAACAAACAAAATCTTTTTGACCCCAAATCATTTCAAACAAGTGATTTCAGACTAATTGACTAATCAAGTGAAAAGTAATAAAATATTTTCCATACAACATAACTTTAAAAATAATATTTCAGGTGTGCATTTAACTTTTTTTTTTTTTTTATTATTTATATTAATATGTATAATTGGAAGGAACAAGAATAAATAAATAAACAAACAAACAAACATATATAAAAAATTCATGGCCTGTATGAATTGAATTTTTATAAAAAAGTTTAACGACTTATGAGGAAAAAAAATAGAAAAGACCTACACATCATATACTTATGCTTTCATTGTAAATTCATTTCATTGTTTTTTTGTACTTTTCAATGTAAATACATTAATTTGTGCACACTCTTCATCAACACCGTAACAGTGTGAATATCAGCACAATATCCTGCTATGTTTTGGGGCAATGCATGTGAATCCTCTCACCAGGTGTTAAGGAGGACGCTGGCAGGCAGTCTGATCTGGGTCACAGATTCTGCTAGGCTCAGATAAGACTGAAACACACTATTATGTCTAGGCCTCAGGGAGCCCCACATGGCTGCTCTTTAGATGGTGCTCTGCACTCAGAGGGCTGGACACATGCACTATACACTGGGTGGCTAATAGATTTATTAAGGTCATCTCTGTGGTGCACGGACCGTAAATGAACACCTGCTGATGTACCACCCACCTTGGACAAACAGTTATTATAGGGTCAATGATAAATAAGGATGCCTGAGATAATGAATAAGAAAAATACTTGTAAAATCCATATAAGTTCTTAGAAATATAAAATGCCAAGTAAGCCTACTCAGTTATTAATAATGGTAGCCTACTTATTATTATCATTGTTGAAATGTCTGGAAAACATGATACTTTTTTTTCATGATAGTTTGATGAATAGAAGTTAAAAAAGCAGCATTTATTTAAAATAGAAATATTTTATAACATTATAAAAGTCTTTACTATCACTTTTGAGCAATTTAGTATGCCCTTGCTGAATAAAAGTATTAAAAACATAGCTTTTGAATGGCCATGGTTAAGCTGAATTTGTTAAGCCAGCAAAATTGTTAAGCTGCACTTTTTTTTTTTAACATTGATAATAATAAATGTTTATTAGAATGATTTCTGAAGGATCATGTGACACTGAAGACTGGATTATGGATGCTGAAAATTCAGCTTTGCATCACAGGAATAAATTACATTTTTAAATATATTCAAATGGAAAAGTTATTTTAAATTGTAATAATATTTTGCAATATTAGTGTTTTAGTGTATTTTTAATCAAATAAATGCAGCCTTGGTGAGCATAAGAGATTTCAACACCTTGACGTTTTAAAGTCATTTAACAATTTTTGTTACAATATATAAAAATATGGTTTTCTTGTGTATTACAATCTGCAGACAGTGACAGCTACTTTTTCTTTAGGCCATATATTAAAAAATCTATCAAAATTAATTTAAATGAATTAAAAATCTTAATCATAAAAGTGATCAAGAAGGATTTTTTTTGCAGCCCTTTTCAAATATTTTTGAATGTCTAATTTTTGTACGTCTTTTCAGAATGTGTGTGGGTGTGGGTGTGTGGTTCAGGTAAACCCTATGTTATGGGGACAAAATGTCCCCACAAAGATGCCATTATCCAAAATTCTTGTCATTGTGGGGACATTTTTTGCTCCCCACGAGGAAAACAGTTTGTAAATCATACTAAGTGATGTTTTTTAAAAATGTAAAAATGCAGAAAGATTTCTGTGATGGGTAGGATTAGGGGTAGGGAGAATATACAGTTTGTACAGTATAACAATCATTATATCTATGGAATATCTCCATAAAACATGGAATCCCAACATGTGTGTGAGTGTGCACAAAACAAGCACCAAACGAGACACTTTCTTATTAGCATTCATTCTTTAGAAAATATTTTGAGAATGTTTGTTTATTATAAAAATATAAATGTTTCCACTACAAATCATTTTACATTAGTAGACAAGGCCATCTACACACTCACACACATACACACACATCAATCTAAAGAAGGGGAACAGGACGTAAAACAGTATTGCTTTTCAAAACATCTTCTTCAACAAAGTAAAATATAAAAACACTGATAAGGTTGAAACATAACCATGTCATAACTTACTGAATTCTATGGAGGGAAAAAAAAAAAAAAAAAAAAATCTGCACTGTGTATGGTGGTTTGTTGTTAAGAAATAAATAAGTCATTATAATTGTTTTTATGTAAAAACAAATACAATACAAAATAACATAAAATATAATACAATGGAATTCTGTAAAGGTTGTACAGATATTTTGTTCATTCTTTTATACATACATACAGACATTTGTACAGGGATGGCCAGGTAAATGATAGAGTACCTCTAGAGTAACCATTGCTATCATCACAGGTCCGGTTCACATACTGTATGTACATGCTAACAGCAGGGGTAAAGCAACATTTACAGGCAGAATGAAAGGGGCGTAGAGGAAAAATGGACTGTTCCTTCATAAGGTAGTGCAGTACATGGTCAGACCGGCATGTGCACCATTGATTTTACGACGAGGATGTCTTAAGAAAATATTCAGATGATGATTTGCGATTGTTGAGCCACTTAGAAGTGCATTAGGCCTAATGCCAATATTCAGTCTCAAAATAATAAACAACCAGGAACCTTGTATTTTAAAGATGAGGGCTATGAATCCTGAGTGTTCATGATCAGATAGCCACTGTCCTTTCAGAATACCCCTTTACATGAACCTTCTGGAAGATTTCATAGTCCTGGGGCCTCATTTATAAAATGTGCGTACAAATTTGATTGTAGAGTGTGCTAAAATCCACGCCAATGTTCATATTTGAAAAATGAAAAATGGTCTTTGACGTGGAAAAATGCTTAGCATCATGTCAGGTTCTAAACAGACGTACGCACTTTTCCTTGTGGCAGAGAGTCGGAGTATTGCAGGTATTTGGAAATCTAAGCAAATTTTGCTGCTTATCATTCTCAAGTAAAGTATTTGGATGTTGACTGGTGTTCTTTTATGTGTTAATGCAATGCAATCTCATAGCAATTCGTAAGTATTTGACGAGGTGGCTAATTCGTACAAATTCGGACGACCTCACTCCTCGTCCGAATTTGTCTAGACCTCACTTTTGTCTCGACCCCAGTGATGGGTAGGTTTAGGGGCAGTCCTTCCTGGTGATCCTTTTTGAAGTGAGGTCCTACTAATTCATACGAATTAGCCACCTCGTAAAATACATACAAATTGCTGTGAGATCGGGTTGGTTAATGAAATGAATTAGGTAGCGTTTACAAGGCGGAGATCTGAAACCATTCACCAGCACAGAATTTCAAGATCATTTGCAATTTATAGACTTCACATCTGGAAGAGAGGCGTACACACTTTCTTTTTGTGTGTGTGTGTGTGTGTGCGCGTGCGTGCGTGCGTGCGTGCGTTCTCTGAATCACACATACGCACATTTGAGAAATGATCGTACGATCAAATGTAGGATGGTTTCTACGCAACATTTTATAAACGAGGTCCCTGATCTCAAAATGAACTTTACTACAGGAAACTACAGAGAATGGGTATGTTCGGAATAGCACACTACCATACTACTATTGCTATTTTTAAAGTATACAGTGTATACTGTGCACAGAATGCATATGTTCTGTGTGGAATATCCAAGTGATATACTACTGTATACTAACAGAGTACACGGCACACAGTACTATATGCCACAATGCAACACGCTTGATTTAAACTTCCATTTCCTGTGTGACGCATTGCTGGAAGTAGCAGTGATATTTGCACTATTCGTTTCCCTAAACCAGTTCAGCACACACTCCACCCAGCAGATTTCATTGGTCATGTCAGCAGCATCAGTCATGTCTTGACAGGTGACTGCCTGATTGAGCTGACCAATGAAATCAGCTCTGGGGTGGGGTTTGTGTTTAAAGGGAGTGTTCACCCAAAAAACAGAAATCCTGTCACCATTTACTCACCCTCATGTAATTCCAAACCTGTATGACTTTCTTTCATCTGCAGAACACAAAAGATATTTTGAAAAGTTTTAGTAACTAATCTGTTTTGGGGCTCATTGACAAAAAAAAAAAAAAAAAAAATATTCTCAGTATATCTTATTTATGTTCCACAGAAGATCCATACAGACATACAGGTTTGGAACAACATGAGGTTGAGTAAATGATGACAGAATATTCATTTTGGGTGAACTATCCTTTAAGTGGTTTGGGGAAAAAAAAAAAAAAAAATCATGTGACATTTAATTGTCTTTCTTGACTCATTATTTGATTGGCTGCCAAATGTGAAAAAAATGAGGGCTGGGACTTTAATCAATTGAGAACTGATTGGATTGTAAAAAAAAAATAGTGTTGCCAGAATGCATTCAGGTGATTGGAATGAAGTAGCTGAAAAATAAGAGGGATTTGTGGCGACAAACGAAAAGAGTAGTAGTTTCTGAGGTGGAGCGAGTCAGTGATATCAAGTCAACATCATTTCAATATGAATTTTGCACATATTTGGATTAAAAAGGCAAAGGAACCATATTACTGGATGCTGTTGAATTAAACAAGCAGCGTGATTAGGTCATGTGACAACACTATAATTTGAAATCTTGTTGCAAAATCCTTTGTTTCACCCACTAAACAGGCAGTATGTAGTAAGCTAGTATTTTATTTCGAACATAGCCCATGTCCCTTAACATATCTGAGATCAACACACTGCTGGTATTCTGTCTGGTTTTCTTATGTGATGCAACCATAAAAATGATTCAGTACATTATGATTTACTGACTGTTACTGATTCTAGTAAACATTTTTTTTCTTTGTAGTGTATTGTTTTTATTTGATAATGAATTCATATATCATCTGAACACAGTGGTACAAACAAACATATGTCATGGGCTACATTAACAAATAAACCTTTTAAATGGCAAGTTTACCAAACGCCTCCTCTACTCCATCCCTGATTCTCGAGAATGGCTCTCTGCACTTGCAGATTAATGGTTTATTATCAAATATATAGCCAAATGTGTCAGATCCTAACAAGCATTACCAGATTGCTCTAACAGTAACCAGCTGTATTTCTCCTGCTTTTCTCCAGAAGAATTAAAGGGGGCTTTTCCACAAGTGGCCCAAAACCACCAAAACTATTGCCTCTCTGAAGTGCTACCTTCCAAAAGGAAGACAAATGCTTTTGCAAAGTTTTTCCTGAAGGCTTTTTAATGCTCCCCTGCCACATGTGAAGAGCTTTTCATTAAATCCATTCAGATCGGACCAGCTTCCATCCTCTAGGAGGCTTTTGTCTATAAGAGCCATGTAAGCATGAGCGTAGACTCCTAAACATGAGGCCTACGCTCACCCGCCTCTCCCGTGTCTCACCGATAAGGCAACCTGTCAATCGCTGAGAGACGCGCTCCTTGTCTTTGCACCTCGTGCCCGGGAAGACGTGATCATTCTCCAGGAAGGCTGTTCTGCTTCGCACATGTATTCAAGAATTCTAGTTCCACTTCCTCTTTTCATTTAATGTCTATTTCTGGTCTGTTAAAGCCAAAGCAGCATCAATCTCATTTAAGTATCTTTCTTTTCCATCACTCGTTTTTAATTTTACACAGGAACTGGACCGTTCTTTGAGTGTGTTTCAAGTGTTGTTAGGCTGCTCACGATCTTCTTCTGAGGTCCAACAATCGTCACACCGACTTTCTTGAAGTCCCTGTGTGTCAAAGTGGAGAGAGAGACAGTGAGTATGGGTAAAATAAAGCTCTCACTGTTTGACATATGGTGACATTAATGACAAGCCCGCAGCACCGCTCTGCCTCAGACTGCATGTGTCAGTCATGTAGGACAAAGTATTCCAAGCGGACACCATGCTGCCATACGCATACAAGTCGAGGAGCTGCTCTCTGGACTCATGACAGACCTTTTGTTATAACTTAAAAAAAGGGCTGATTTACAGCTTACAGTGATGAGAAATTGGAGAAGCTGCTTCATTTTCTGAGTTGGTTATTTCTACCGTAATTTGAAAGGAACAGCACTGTCAGTGTTACCCCGGAGGGAAAAAGAACGACATTTTTCATTTAATGAGATCCATGCAACAGCTGACAGAAGCTTGCATTATTTACAATCGTGGATAGACTCTCCAGACTTACCATATGGATGAGTTCATCCTGTGCGCACATATCCTACCTGGTCTCATAGGAAAAACGTGACTGTACATGCGGTTTTGCACAACGTAAAATACGTTGCTGTAGGTAAAGTAGCTGTAGTTCAGGGGTGTCCAGACTTGGTCCTGGAGGGCCACTGTCCTGCAGAGTTTCACTCCAACCAGCTCCAAAACACCTGCCATTAAGTGTCTAGTATGCCTAGTTAGACCTTGATTAGCTGGTTCAGGTGTGTTTAATTGGGGTTGGAGCTAAACTCTGCAGGACAGTGGTCAGTAAAATGTTTTTGAAAGAAGTCTCTTATGCTCACCAAGACTGCATTTACAGTATTTGATCAAAAATACAGTAAAAACAGTAATATTGAATAAAAATACTGTTTTATATTTGAATTTTATTCCTGTGACGCAAAGCTGAATTTGCATTACTCCAGTCTTCAGTGTCACATGATCCTTTAGAAATCATTGTAATATGCTGATTTGCTGCTCAAGAAACATTTATTATTATCAATGTTGACAATAGTTGTGCTGCTTCATTTTTGTGGATTTTTTTTATTTTATTTTATTTATTTATTTATTTTTTGATGAATAGTGTTCAAATTTTCAGGATTGTTGATGAATAAAGTTCAAAAGAACAGCATTTATTTGAAACAGAATTTTTGTAACATTAATTTTAATGTTACTTTCCATTTAATACACCCTGGCTAAAAATAAGTTTTATTTCTTTTAAAAAATCTTATTGACCCCACACTTTTGAATGGTAGTGTAGTTCAGGACTCAACAATAAGGACAGCCTGATGTCTTACAAACTTTATAAAAAAAAAAAAAAAAAAAATAAAAAAAAAATGGTTTTCTGTGTTAAAATAATGAATATTGTTGTTGCAAATTTGGTTATTTTAAATATGTCATCAAGCTGGCTGACATTTTTGTGTAAAATTTCTAACAAAGAATTACATTGTAGCTTTAAAAAAAGAACAATAAATATATAATACATAATAATAATAATAATGAGAAAAATGTAGTTTACACAAAAAATATTTTGTGTAAAAATAACTATATGGGCCAGGCCAGTGATAATGTTGGCAGAAAAGGCAAAATTTGAAAGAGATTTTTAATTTTGCACCAACTATCCATAAACATATTACTGAATTAAATGCATCGGAAAATACAATGCTCTATTCTCAGGTTGAATTTTGGGTCTATAATTACATTTAATTGAAACATCTATTCCTGTGGGTGATACTGACTGATTTAAAGTCACTAGAACATTATTTGGTGATATTCTTGTTAACCTTATTAAAGCCTCATCTGTATAAAAAATAAAATTCCACTTAATGGACATTTCACCTGGAAACTGCAGCTATTTGTACAGCGTATTTTAGGTTTTACAAAAACCTTTGTCAAGTCAATGTTTTTCCCATTAGATCAGACTGCACATTGCAAACATATGACAAACCAATCACTTTCATGAGCTCAAGTACAGGAGTTTTTGCAAAAAAACAAAAAATAAATTCTTAGTATTGTCAGATCAGGGGATGCAAAAGCTGTGCAGTAAACATCATTATAGCAGATTAGTGCAAGCAAGTTTGTCACAACCTAGGTTAGGCTACACACACCTCAGGCATGAGTTCTGTTAGAAACACTTGTACAAAGTGCAGTGTCGATTTAGTCCCGAAATGGACATGAGCGCAAGCAAAAGCTTGAGGGAGCAGCCAGCAATAGAAAAGCTATGATCGAAACCCACCATCCAGTCTATAAGCTTTAAAGTGTTGTAATTCCCATGGACGGCTCCCACTCAGGGCAAGTGGCTGCTGGTCTGACTTCAGTCAGACAGATTCTATGGGCAAAATAAAGCTTTAGATCGACTGACACAGGCTGTTTATTGTCAATGCACTGCTAATGCACTGACATCAGCCAAACAAATGCTCACAATGTCAATCAAGGCAGGCCTGCAACATTTCTGTGTGACAAAACTTTAACTAATCTGTCGTCTGCAGTGCAAATGAAAATGTTAAGATACATTGTGATCAGACTGAAACAGCTGAAATCAAGGAGTTACTGTTATACCATTTTAACAGCTGTAAAACATCTTTACTGCTGAAGGAATCAAATCATTTTCATTTTAAAGCATCCCTTACAAAAAAAAGAAGTATACTTTAAGTAGTAAATACACTAGAATCAATGCACTAGTATATATATTTGTAAGTGTACTTTTTCAATACTTTATTGGGACTATAATTGGTCCACTTTTTAGTTTATAAAATTATACATTTAAGTGTATATTACACATAAAAGTAGTAGACTTTGAGTTTTCTTTAAGAAAAAGGCTTGTTTCCACTACTCAATAAAAAATTAAAAAAGGTAATTTTTATTTCAAACTTTTTATTTTTTCCCCCCTCAGAATTACGAGACGTAAACTCGCAATTGCTTATAAAGTCAGAATAGTAGCATTAACATATTTATATATTTTATAACACTAGCCAAGCATATTTAGAATGTTAAATTATACTTCTCTTAAGTATATCTCGATCAAAAGATTAAGTACAAGTATTGGCCAAACTTTTCCATGTATTTGTCAGTATAAGCAAAGTTTACTTAAGTATAGTTTTTTTCTGTATCTCTGATAAGTACATCAAAAGCAAACAGAAAGTAAAGAGAAAGTTTTTTTTCTTTTTTTTTTTAAGAATACTAATAGCACAGTTGTATTTTATGTAAATGATATCTCGGTGGAACTTTGTTATTTATTGTTATTTAAAACAATTTACAACTTATTTACTATATATAAAAAAGTGTCACTATTAACTACCATTTTTCAAACAAAAACACAAGAAGGTATAACCATTGAATACTGCTTGCCACATAAATTTATATTTGTCTACAGTCTAATGCGACTCGTGCCAAATAAGGTAAAACTTTCAATGATAGATTAAAAGCACAACATTCTGTTCAGTTTAACATAAAATTGTAATAAGAGGCCAAACATCTGGTAAACTAACTACAGCTTCATCAACAACAAAAACCAGAGGCATACAATCAAGGTAAAGTGATAAGTGAATAAATCATCAATAATGATCTATCTCTTACGATTCTTTGTGTTTCTGGCAGATCCATTACACTGCAGTAGCTTTCATGGCTTATTTAAGTTTGAACAATTTTATAAAGCAATTTATTTTGGGTGCAAACGTTGATCTTTATGATCACAGATTTGTCTAGAACTCTCAATTTGGTGCACTCCTTAAACATTCTGCTGAAAAGACCAATATAAATCCCCATGCCGATGTAGAGCTGGTCTCTGATGTTGACTTTTTGCTCATTTTGTGGTTTTTGTACTTGTTAGTGCTGACTTGTAGCTGATTAGCACTGATGAGTGGTAGTTAATGTTGGTGTGATTTTACTTTGTTGCTGGTTTATGTTGTTTAATGCTGGTTTGATGCTGACATGGTTCATGCTAATACAACTGGGGTTACACTTTATTTCGATAGTCCACTTTAGACATTCCACTAACTATAAGTAACTTTGCAACTACATAGCCTATCAGCTAACTCTCATTAATTTGAAACTACATGTCAACTAACTCTCATTAGAGGATTAGTAGACTGTTAAGCTAGGGTTATTGTTGGGGTTTGTAGAATAAGGTGACATGTACTTGCAAAGTTACTTAAAGTCAGTAGAATGTCAGTTAGGGGACCATCAAAATAAAAAGTGTTAGCAGATATTGAATAGACAGTCTCCTAAAAAGTGTTACCTAATTTGGTACAGCTTTTAGCCTGGTTAGTAGTGGTTTATTCTGGTGTAGTTTTATCTGTGGTACTGGTTAGTGATGGTTGTTGTTTATTAGCAAAACTTAGTGAAGCTGATTGTTCTTGCATGGTCTTGCTGGTTGGTGGTTTTGCTGGTCAAGCTAATGAGGCAGCAGAAGGTTAGTGCAGTTGACTATGGTTAAACATTCTGTATAGGCCTGGTTTCACAGACGGCTTAAATTAAGCCAGGATTAGGCCTTAGTTTAATTAGGACATTTAAGTAGCTTTTAACGTGCCTTTTTTAAACATTACTGATCTGCATCTTGAGACAAAACAGAGGCACTGACATATTTTAAGATATGTCAGTGCAAGTTGCTTTCAGTTAAAACAGCTCAAACATGCATTTTAGTCTGGGACTAGGCTTAAGCCTTAAACCTAGTCTGTAAAATGATGTAAATGGTGATCCTGGTCTTTTCAGCAGGTCAGACATATAAATGAACACATTTGACTTTAAAATTCACAAAAATTATAAACGCACACGATTCTGTGGTCAGCCGAAGAGTGGTGTTGTCCACTCACTACAGAAGGCCAAACAAACTGGGGAGACAAACTGCATATTAAATAACCCAATCTAGGTCATGGATGAGGGCTGCTATTTGCATGTGATTATTTACGCTGACATCTGAACAAAATATAAAGACAAGCAAACTTAATTACAGACTGCTCAGTGTTTAGATGTTTAGTCCTGAGGGTACCATGCAGCACAGTACTGCCACTGTTCCAAGACCGGGCCTTTGATCATTTTGAAGTTATGAATGTCAAATTATTTACATTGTCAAATGCCTCGTCATTTGAATCGAAAAGTGGTCTCAGGAGATGCTAACCAGGCTAGGCAAGGTTCCTAATCAACATCTACAAGCATTTCCCATAAAAGCAGATCCACATCGTGGAGCAGAATAGGGTCTTTATTATTAGAATTTTGTTTGACTCAGCTCAGAGCATCCAATACTGGGGATTATGGGAGGGCGGCACTTTTACTTTTGGCAAGAGGTGTTTTTCTTTCTATGATCCATTCCTGTGATGGAAAAGCTGAATTTTCAGCTGACATTCCTTCAATGTCACATGATCCTTTAGAAATTATTCTAAAATCCTGACCTGGTGTTTAAGAAGCATTTCTTATCAATGTTGAAAGGTTTTTGCCACTTAATATTTTTGTGGAAACCATAATATACATAAGTTTGGGCTAAGTTTCAACATTGATGATAATAATAAGAACAATTATTAAAAATTGAGTACTAATAATAACTGATTAATAACAATTAAGTACCAAATCAGCATATTAGAATGATTTCTGAAGGATCATGTGACACTGAAGACTGGAGCTTTGCCATCACAATTACATTTTATATTTACATTTTGAAAATAAATGCAGCCTTAGTAATCATAACCATAAAATAACCAAAAAAACAAAATTAGTAACTTTTGACTGGTATAGTGCAGATTTTAGTTATATAATACAAAAACCTGAAAGGCTCTTACTCTGCTGATGTTTTGGCCAGTGTATCACAGGAGCTATAGCTGACACCACTGAACGCATCTTTACAGGGCAACGTCCTTGCACTCTCCAGCCAATCGCCCATCGTGTGAAAGGAAGTGATATCAGTGCTGGTCCTGTCCAGAAGCAGATTTACTGGTCTAGGGAGAGATGAAAAACACAGAGGAAGTATTGTTAGTTGTATTGTGAACATTAAAGATGAATTGTTTAATTTCTGCACCAGTAGCAGTACTAAATGGTACTGGAAAGTTTTTGGTTGAGCAGGCCAAAAGAAATTACAAACTTCACCCTAATGATGCTGATGCACAACAACTTTTTATGAGAACACACCCCATGACCGTTCCTCTAACTTGCTGACTCTGAAAAAATACAACACTGAAGTTGTGGTCGTCTGCAATTCCCATCACGTTTGACAAATGTCATTTATGGAGAAAACAAGCTTATAAAAGTGCAAGCAGAGGGTACAATAACAACACAAAGGCCTTCAAATCCGATATGCAAGCTTTGCCTTCAGGGTCTCCATAAGGAAATACCTGCAGAGAAGTGGGACTGATTCTCTCCATCTGTGTTATGGCAAGCATTCCCCAGGAAGAAACCAATACATTTAGGAATGTTTATTCGAATACACAGACATCTCTGTTTCTGATGACTTCCCATTGTTCACATTCCAATGCTTGTTTCCATTGTTTATTGGGTAAAAGGCTAATTCATTAACCAAAACCTTTATAAACCTACACGAGAATATGTATTATATGTATTATTGTATAATTAGCTTCTCAAACAAACATTACTTTTAACATGTTACTGGCATATACAGTATGCACATTTTTATATGCAATCTGACAAATACTAAATGGACATTTTATAATGTAAACAGACAACATTATGAAAATAATTCCAGATCACATTGTGAAAGTGAGGAAAAAATATTTCAATAAATCCTTTCAAATATGTTAATTAAAAAATAACAACTGAATTAAATTAAATTAAAAAAATGCATAAATATGTTCTTATCTTTGTTAATTCAGGTGAGACTCTAAAAATGTATGTCGTGTCAAAGCATCTGAAACCCACAATTCAAGGCCAAGAGCACCTGATCAGAACCAGGGGAACAGACAGAAAGGAGATCACAATCCCTGTGGGGACTGATGTTTATGGTCATGTAAATAAACAAATTAGAATACCAGGAAGTCCACTCAGATCCACATGTTCCCAGTGTTCCATTACTGTGTGATGAAAATAAAAGAATAATGTACGCTGAGTTGACTGGAAAAGAATGCTGAATGGATCCAACTTACTTGGCAAAGGGGATCAGTAAGTGCTGACACAGCTCATTGAATAGAGCTGTCTGCAAGTACTGCACTGATGTGCTGAGGATCTTTAGAAATCATTTCCTAATGTCAGGAAAGAGTGGCTGAAGTTTATTTTTAAGAATATCTCTGATGATTTTAGTCTGACCTTCACAGTTTGAGAAGCACATTTATGTGCCGATTGTTTTATGAACCTGTCTCAATGTGATTCGACTTTGTAAAAAGGCTGTTATTTAAGGATGTGACAGTGAAGATTACATTGGACTCAACATCAAACATGCAGCTTAAATTTGTGCACAACAGTGCTGTATCTAATTTTACATGCAAAGAGGGTGTTTACATTTACTCTTAGGCCCCATTTACACTGAAGGTCTTGATGCCCAATTCCGATTTGTTAACTATATCCGATTTTTTTTGATGACCAGCTTACATCTTATTAAAGTGACCCATAGCTGATATCTGCATACTGTATATATATATATATATATATATATATACACACACACACACTGCCCGGCCAAAAAAAAAGTGTTTGGATTTTAAGAGGCAAATACGTAATAGTCTATGGATGGATCATTATTACAGTGATTATACTTTTTCTAGCATGTCATATGTTTGGCAATGGTTCTTAAAAGATGAAGTGTGTAGCTTTTCATTTCTTAAACAACCATGTATTAAGATGTATCATGGCCATATTCCAGGATGACAATGTCAAGATTCATCAGGCTCAAATTGTGAATGAATTGTTGGGAGGGAGCATGAAGAATCATTTTTACTCATGAATTGGCACGGACCTTAACCTCAGTGTAAGTTTTTGGGATGTGCTGGAGTAGACTTTACAGAGTGCTCACCTCTTGCATTGTCAATACAAGATTTTGACCAAAAAATGATGCATCTCTCGATGGAAATAAATGGTGTGATGTTATTTCCATCAAGAGGTGCATCAATTTTTGGTCAAGATCTTGTATTGACAATGCAAGAGGTGAGCACTCTGTAAAGTCTACAGAGTGCTCACACTTTATTTTGACATTCTAAAAGCTATAAGTAACTTTGCGACTATATGTCAACTAACTCTCATTAGAGTATTATTTAGGTTGGTTAGGTCAGCGTAAATAAATAACAATTAAGTTAACGTTAAGTTAACATTAAGTTAATAAGTTGACGTATTAAAATGTATCGAAGTATCACAGAACCCTCAGAGCTGACTGGAAATGAGCAAAGCCAATTATGTACACAATGTGTGGGGAAAAAAATGTTTTATTATTGAACTACTGTTTCACATTTATAGCATAAATTTATGCTTGTGTGGTGTCACCCACACAAATTGCAGAACCTAATAATTACTGTATCAGTGGGCCTATAGTTTTCTTTCATTAAAAAGGAACTGACACATTCACTAACATGTTAACTGTGGAGACATATTAAAACAGCTGATATATTAATGGATTGACAGGACTACTTAAATTATATGTGCATGTAAGCCTACTGCATTAATATTATAAATATGTACATCTTAATCATAATGGCCAACATGGTGGAAGAAAGCAGAGATTTGATAATATGATCTATACTAGTGAAAACATTGACTTGAATCTCTGAAGCAAAATAGTGATAACAAACAGAGAGTCCTCTGTTGTGTGTTGTAGCTACATTCTTATCAAAACTCAGGTGAAAAAGCAGTTGACGAGGAGAAAAATCCTTGTTGTTGGGTATAGAAGTGATAGCATAAACTCTGGTGTGTACACGCTGCATTTGACCGCATCAGCTGCTGGCGTCAGAGATCTGAGCCGTCACTCGACAGGAGCACAACAGGCCAGAGGGTGAGGAAGAAGAGAGGTAAACACTTGGGCTCTCTGCTGGTTCCCTCTCTTTTCTTTTGCTTTCCTCTTTCCCCTCTGGTGTAGTGACCTCTAAATAACCGAGGCTGCTTAGTATCATGTTTTTAAAGTTCTCTTGGGATAGGAAAGGAGGGAGGATGTTCCTCATGGAGAAACATCTGGGTAGCTTCGTCACGGACAAAAATGCATCTCTTGCTGTGAGGAGGCTCTGAGATTGTGCACCTACTCTTGTCCTAAGAGTGCCGACATTTTACTTCCGAGCATCTGCATGCCATCTTTCCAGCTTAAAGGGGTCTGGCCTTTATGTCTAGGGCTCATCTATGAGAATAGCAGGAGTGC
Source organism: Ctenopharyngodon idella (assembly GCF_019924925.1). Taxonomy (NCBI): domain Eukaryota; kingdom Metazoa; phylum Chordata; class Actinopteri; order Cypriniformes; family Xenocyprididae; genus Ctenopharyngodon; species Ctenopharyngodon idella. The sequence continues at coordinate 28,852,950 of NC_067228.1, forward strand.
TGCCCCATTAGCATGCAGGGCATGTAGATAAATGAGGTGCAAGGGCTTGGATGCAGCTGTGGCTGCAGGCCGGCGGCAGCGGAACCTCAGACTGTGTCTCGCTCAGAGAGCCATAAATCACCTGGGCGCAGTGCCGGTCCCCGATCAGCCATGTTAAAAGCCAATCAGGAAAATTACATGCAAACTCCCTGGGACCCATTTTCACTTTCTTAAGAAACCATTAGTCACTGTTACATACTTCATAATAATAAAGCTCCTGGTCATAGCACTTACGTCCACACCCGTGCCGGACGAACCCTCTGGTCAGTTGAGTCTTATTGCAATAAAGAGAGGAAAATAGGGTAGGATAGAGATCTAAAAACAAGAGCTTTTTTAGGCTAAAGACTCTTTAGTGAACAGAGAGATGGATATATAAAACTTTAAGTTTGGCCTATAATACCATGATATTCACTAATTCAATATACTATTATGGTATTATATACTATACTTTTTATTAATATTATTCAATGTATTTTTTTAGATGACTAATAATTTAAAAAAGCCACCTCCAGAGTCTTGGATTATCGTTCATAAAAATTTCAGAGAATATTTTGTTGTAATATCTGAGCATGTAACATATATATATATATATATATATACACATTTCTTTTCTAGCTTCATGCATTCTTTTTTATCAACACTTGATTGTGGGTAAGTTTCATAAAAAAAGCAACATTTTGAATAAAGTACACAAATCTAGAATGCCATGTGCAAGATTTCACTGGAATCAGGGGCCCTTCCCAAACCCGTTACCCAGAAGGAGTTATCTACTGTATACTTCTGACCATGTTGTGTATAATACTTTGAAAAACATTAGTACTGCATTCTGGATACTGGAGAAACAGGATGTCAGCAAATGTTTATCACAAACACTGCCTGTCTGAGGACTGTTTCTGCAAACTGGCTCCAAAAATAAACTGATTTTGTCTAGTAAAATAATCAGTAGAAAATACTGAGGTCTTATGTACATCTCAATCATAACTCTATGTGACCAGCTGTAGGAGTGTGTGATTATTCTAGACCTGAGGGGGAAGACACAAATTAGAGAGAAACATTTCCTCTCATTATAGGGATCATGAGAAGATGATCTGAGCGTGACATAAAGCAGAAGAAAGAGCAGAAGGCAATTTGGGATCAGAACAAGCATTTAGAACTCGGTCCAAAGGCAGTCCTCCTGGGTACGACAACAGTGACGTACCTGGATGCAGTGCTGGCCGTGATTTTGAGACTGCTGGGGTTGCGGATGAGCTTGTCCAAGATGCTGACAATCTGCTCAAACTTTGGCCGGTTGTTTCGGTCCTTCTGCCAGCAGTCCAACATCAGCTGGTAAAGGGTGGCAGGGCATTCCATGGGTGGGGGAAGACGATAGCCCTCATCCACTGCTTTTATCACCTGAGGCACATAAGAAAATATCATCAAGCTGAAGTTCTGTCTAAAGGCATAGTCACATTAGTGAAATGTTGCTGAAATTTTGTCTATTCATCATCGAGATTCATTGTCTATTGTCAATAGTGTATCGATGTATGAAGCACAGCTCACACAGAAGTCACTTTCAAACCAAGCAGCTTTCTGTTGGTCAATGCAGCAAACTCATGTGACCCCATTGAGAAATCTGCATGGGGAAATCTTTCGCCCTCATGCGAAATTCCTGTTTTCATGAATTCCCATTAAAAATGACTGGATTTCACCCAAGAAAATTTGCTGAACAATGGTAAATGTGACCACACCTTAACATCTCCTCACTCCTTTCACAAGATCGGAAAAAACATATACAGTGGGTGAGTAAATGAAGTCAAAATTTCCATTTTTGGGTGAACTATTCCTTGAAAAGATGAGGCACTGTAATTTGCTGAAATATTTTCTTCAATTTCCTGTCTTTTGAGTGATTCAGTCAGGACATATTTCCTCTTCCCCAAATGTCACCATCCAGTACGATAAACAAAAACAGAGCATATCCGTTCATGCAACTACACAAAATCAGCTGCCTCAGAACTGTTACTCCCTTTTGCTTTTCATCACTTGATCATAGGCACTGCCACAATCCAGTTCAAATAAACTCTCAGGGCCTCATTTGCTCAGGGTTAAGTTACTGAACTGCAGCAATTAGGCCACTGCTCAGGGTCAGTGCTAAAGAACTATAACAATATCAACACAACAAGATTTCATAACAAAACACTACACATTCACCACAATTCCACACATGACTCTTTTTCTTATCTTTCTGTAAAAGCTATAGCATTTCTCTCTGCCTGTGAATCAAAAAGCAGGTTTTCACCATCGGCCGCTTAGTGTGTGTTCGGTTTGATGTCTTTGTGAAGCTGACTGTAGCTAGCTAAGGTATGTTTTTTATTTTTTTATTTTTTATTTTTTTTTATTATTATTTACTACATAAGAGCAGTTTAGAGCAGCATGAATGGTCTAGCCATGCTGTTCACCAGCAAAACTAGCTTGCTTGCTGGTTTATCAAAGAAAATCTTGCTGGTTTAATTAAATTGTTCACCCAGAAAGGAAAATTCTGTCATTATTTATTCACTCCCAACTCAGTCATTTCAAACTCGTAGTAGCTATTCACACAGAGCATGTTTTTGCAGCCTACGGCACTGTTTTTCCTGTTGTTTTTCTGCAAACATTGCCTAGATCAGGGGTTCCCAAGTTTTTTTTTTTTTTTTTTTTTTGTGAGCCGAATTTCATAGATACAAAACATTTACTACCCCTTGAGATTTTAAGTTAATATTTCCATGTTCTGTGTGAATGGCCTCTTATGCTGTATTTTATTTTATTTTTTCTGTGGAAGACTCTTGAAATCAAATCAAACATTGAACATATGCCACACTGATCTATTTTGGCAGGGAATACATTGGATTGCTTTGCTGACAGCCGCTCTACTCACGTCCTGATTGGACATCTCCCAATAAGGCCTTTCTCCGTAAGACATGACCTCCCACAGCACAATCCCATAGCTCCATACGTCACTGGCCGAGGTAAACTTACGATAGGCGATGGCCTCTGGTGCGGTCCATCGGATTGGAATCTTGCCACCCTATAAACAGACAAAATCCATCTGTCAAGGAAACATATTGCCATCTGTGACAATATCCAAACACATATTTTGGAATAACAAGCATATACTCTAACTTTCATATGCCAAATCGTGTAATCTGTATGAATGGTGTTTAAAACAGGCCATATGTAAGGTGTCAGAGATGGTGGAGGAGGGGGGATTTTTGAGAGTGCCATGCATCTAATAAATGAGCGTTTGAAACAAGCTCTGAGCTACCATTAGGATTTGATCATGTTTGAAATGGAATTGATAATATAACATCAGTGTTAAGCCTAAAGTATACTTTGTATAGTGTATGCGTAGAGTCGAACGCGTAGCCTTATTTATACTCAAAGTATACCTAATTTGATAGCGTGCGTAAACGCAGGTGGCCGACACATGTGCTCTAGAAAGTTTCATCTTTGGCCAGCATCTGAGCTGTTTTTCTCCAGAAGTTATGACTGATAAATATGTCATTGTATTCTTTTAAACTAAAGTTACGGCTATCTCATAACCCCCTCATACAAGTGCTTATCAATGCAGGCGTCTGTTGTTGTTGCAGTCTCTGGTATTTTGTTGTTGTTTCGTCTCTTTAGTTTCATTTTCTACTGTGAAACAATGGCCGGGGCCAGTGTTGCCACCTTGTGGAACAACTGATCAGTGCAAAACAAATTCAATGCGCATGGGCAACCTGCGCATGGGAATGAAAGCGATGCTGTGAGGGATACTACATCTCTTCAGTGGGTTGTACTGATATTTAATGTGTTTTTTCATTGTTCTGCTGACGAAACACTACAAAAATATCTTTCCAAGAAATTTCAGTAGACAAAAAACTCCAGACAACATGAGCTGTGGAAAATTATAAGTGATCAAGGAGCTTTATACAGCTTTTTTACAGCAGATGCCATTGAAAACACGGTAAGTCTATCCCTCACAGCCTTGCTTTCATAACTGTCATGGTGCTGCTCTGAATAAGGTCTATTCTGGTGACAAAATTTGTGTCACCACACTGTACGCAGACCCTCGCATACTCTTAAAAACCGAAGTAGGTTTTATTATATAGGTTTTATAGTAGGTTTAATGTGATTTAGTCTCTTTTAAGAACTGTTAAGAACTGTTCACTGAAAGATTCTTTGAGGAAACTGGAATGGAACATTTTGGAACCTTTATATTTAATAGTGTATATATGTGTGTTGATCAATGTTGATATGTGAATAAACATCTAAATTAAATCTGTTCATCATATAAAGCAAGACTTGGAACTGTCAATTCATATGGATTACTTTTTTACTGTCTTTATGAAGCCTCAAGTTTTGGTGGAATGGACTTTCAATGGAGGGACAAGTTTCAAGTTTTATTAAAATGTCTTCATTTGTTTCGAAGATGTACAAATGTCTTATGGGTTTGGAACCACATGTGTGTAAGTAACAGATAACATAATTTCCAGCTGAACTATTCCTTTGAGGTAAAAAAAAAAAACCAAACATAAAAAAAAACAAACAAACATAAAAAAAAACTCAATCAAAGAGTCAACTGGCTCTTTTAAAAGTTGGGACTTTCAAAAATCACCATATTGAGCGTTACGATTTTCAATTATTTTTTCTATAAGTGGTCCATTTACTCCTAGGCTATATAAAATACAACAAAGATTACTGGAATATGTTTTACAAGAAAATACTATTTCAATTTCTGTACTTCACATTTTCACATTTATTTTTCAATGTGTTACTTTCCGTTTCTTTGCATTTGTGAAAATTGTTTCTATACACCAACTTTGGTCATGGTTTGTGGTAGACCACCACCTTCATCGATCCTGTCCTCAGCTCTGAAAGCTGGCTGCATGGGCTTGTTTCATGTGCTCAGGTCCTCTTCCTCAGAGGACATTGCGTAGTATTTACCCAGCTCGGCTGCTGGGGTAACTCTACACTCAACCTTCATGAAGGAGGTAGACTGAGAGAGAACAGGGTAGAGCCAAAGCCAACCAGCAACCTGGCCAAGTCACACAATTCCTACCCACATTCTCCAAACACAAGGCCTTTAAAAAATAAACCCACTTGTGCACAGGCCTCCCCATTGAGTGCGTACAAACAGTCCCTGCAAGATCACTGCTAATGAATGTAAAATGTGACACAATGTATCCTTTTGCTTTAATAGAAGTAGAAGGTGAAAGTTGCCAGCATTCTTGTGGGTTTGAGGTTCTCATAGCCGCACAATGATGCAGTGGGGGGTCTGGTTGTAACGGTGAAAACACACATTTACATTGGCTGTCGGACACAAGTACAACCCAAGCAATTTGGGTTTATCTAACTAATAACATGTTGGACTTCCCCTCCCCAGCATATGCCATATATCAGTGTAACACTTATGTTAGGTGACACTTGTATTGGTAATTTAGGCAGCAATATCTCTTCAAGACTCACATGCTGTGGATTTATGCCCGACTCTAAGTGTATTTATGCATTAGTTATCTCTTCTGAGAATGAATGCTGCTCTTAAGGATGAGAGTGACGAATATGGTTATTAATCCCGGGGAATAACGATCAGACATGCTGGCTGAGAGGTGACAGTGAGCTACATTGGTCAACCATGGCCTGGCCCACACAGAATATGCTCTGCAGATTTCTGCCCATCATTTACAAAGTTCTACACATACCTTGTCCCTTGCGTGTCATGTTGATGCTTTCAGCTACTAAAAGAGTGTAGTCCTCTCAACTCTGTTTAACACATTTTACCTTGTTTGAAATCTTTCCACAGATTCAGCGCAGAGTCTAACCACGGCTGACAGAACCTTCGGTTTAAGGCGTAAAACAATGCACTAAAACATGTTCCTTCCCCAAATCTAACCTCAATCAATCAATCAATCAAATATGTATCTATGTATCTATCTATCTATCTATCTATGTTTTTCACTCTGACCATCCATCCATCCATCCATGTTTAAAAGTTTGAGGTCAGCAAGTTTTTTTTTTTAAGAATTATAAATACTTCATTATTTATACAGAATTTTATTTAGCAGGGATATATTAATTGATAAAAATGACGGTAACACTTTATTTTTAGGGACTTTTAACTAGTTGCTTATTAGCATGCATATTAATAGAATATTGGCTGTTTATTAGTACTTATTAAGCACATATTAATGCCTTATTCTGCATGACCTTATTCTACATTCTTAATCCTACCCAATACCTAAACTTAACAACTACCTTACTAACTATTAATAAGCAGTAAATTAGGAGTTTATTGAGGGAAAAGTCGTAGTTAATGGTTTATATGTGTTCCCTATACTAAAGTGTTACCAAAATGACAGTAAATCACAATGTTAAAAAAAGATTTCTAGGCTGTTATTGTAAAATTTCTATACATCAAAGAATACAATTTTACTGACTTTTGAATGTCACTGCACTGTTTATAGAGCATCTCTCTATCCTCTCAGGTCAACTTAAAATCACTAATAAATATGGTGAAAATAAATTCACCAGACTTATCCTTTGAGCTAGTCAAGAAGGAAACTGGAGTATATTTAAATTTCCAAAAAATGTCAAGTTAAAGTATTATGGGACATGACATCTAAACAGATAAAACATGTAAATCCATTGGGTAACATTTGTTATTGCTTATTGTTTAATTTGACTGCTGAACTGACTAAAAAAAAAAAAAAAAAGTGAGTGTGACTTACTCTTGTTGTGTAGGCAGCTTCTGGGTCATCCTCCAGAACTCTGGACAAGCCGAAGTCTGACACTTTACACACTAGGTTGCTGTTGACCAGGATGTTCCGAGCGGCCAAGTCTCTGTGCACGTAACCCATATCCGACAGATACTTCATACCAGATGCAATGCCACGTAGCATGCCCACCAGCTGAATCACTGTGAACTGGGCGTCGTGTTTCTGAAAGAGATGGGAAGAAGGGAAAAGTCAAATATGTGTTTTATATTGACTGTATAAACAGAAGTCATGCTATGGGTTATAAAACAAAATGGAACATTGGTGACTCATATCTCAAAACACTGCCTGACATTTACAAAGACATCTGTCTTGAGCTAACTCCATCTCACGACTCATGAAATGGTTTTGCTGAGAGTAGCAGATCCTTGACTTAATAAATATGAACATTTGACTGTCTTTTCTGGTTCTATCCACGGTGTGCAGCAACTTGTTGAAGAATATAAATAGGATGTACAGAAGAACACATCGCTGACTGCATATCTGAACTGAAGCCCACTGGCAGGCTCACAGTGTTTACACTGCTGCGTGTGAATAGGCCTTTTATACGAAGAATGATATGCTCAGGACTTGGAGATAAACACCATGGGAGGAAGCGCTTCAGTAGGAGAGGGAGAGACTGGCCGGATGAGTGAGATAGCATTGATTTGTCAGGGAGCTCTGGAGAAATGGCTTTCTATACCAAAGACAGGCAAACTGCAGTCATAAAGAAATAGTTCTTCCAAAAATGTTTTACTCATCTTCATGTAGCTTACTGTAGTTCCAAATGGGTATGACTTTATATCTTCTGAAAAAACATAAAAGGCGAAAATTTGAAGAATGTTCTGGTCAACCTTTTCCAAGCAGTTACAATAAATACAAACCATAAACTATTACATTTTTTGGTTAATTTTTTGAATTAGATTTTTTTTTATTTTAATTAAAGTTTAGTCATTTTGTTGTGTATTTTTATCTTTTTTTTTTTTTTTTTTTTAATATGTCTATATCGTTTTTATAAATGTTTAGTTTTTGGTTTTAGTTATTTTAGTACTTAAAGTGAAACTAAACAAAAATAAGAAATGCCTTGGCAACTATCTGACATAAAATAAGTATATATATATATATATATATATATATATATATATATATGATAGATAGATAGATAGATAGATAGATAAAAGGATTTTTCACTGGATCAAATATTTCGATCTTTGGAGTCATTTTTGCAGCTTGACATCTCCAGTCCCCATTCAGTTTTTCACTTTTGTGTTCCACAGAACAAAGAAAATCATACAGGTCTGGAACGACATGAGAAGCAAACAATGCCCAATCTTTATTATTGTTTGAACTATTCCTCTAGTTGCAAATTTCAAGTTTTTCTCTTTCTTCCTCTTGTTCCTTGTCTCTGTCCACCCTATTTTAACTTTCTTTCTATGTCAGTGTTTATGTACTGCATACAAACTAAGTTTGGATGAAAATAAACCCTGGACCACCTGGAAGAGAAAGGAGCTCTGAGAGGTTCAAAGGCTTGCTAATAATAGTGACATGAGCAGTGGCAAGGAAGCGCGTTCGAGGGAGGATGACAGATCTCTTTGATAGAGTGCAGGCCAGGCTGCAGTGTGCAGGAAATTGCTGCAGAACACTGCAACTTTTCTCTCATTTCTGGGAGTGGGATCCTGTGCAGACACACACGGAACACAGTTCATACAGGTCCTGCTAACTCCATGCCTTGTTTGCTCAGATTGTTTTAATAATCTGCCTTTGCATACTCATTCGGTAGAGTGTAACAGTTAGTGTCCACTTTTTCGATGCTCTTGATTTCGGATGTATTTTTCTAGTTCACTTTCCCCCCACCCCTATAGAACAACTAGCTTTGAGATGACTTACAATAAAAGTATATGAAAATCAGGCTGTGTACTTATGTTCATTGGTCTTATATTGACAAGAATTTAAGTCAGTGATTAGTTTATTGTAAAATATTCTAATATACACAAACACTCATAAGGGTCAGTAAGATTTTTTTTTTAAATTAATATTTAATATTTATTCAGCAATGATGTATTAAATTAATCAAGTGACAGTAAAGACATTTACAATGTTACAACAGATTTACAATAGATAGGATGTTACAAATCCTGTTCTTTTAAACTTTGTTCATCAAAGAATCCTGAAAAATAAATAAATAAATATCAAATCAACATATTAGAATGATTTTTGAAGGGTCACTTGATCATGTGAAAACGACAGTAATGGCTGCTGAGAATTCAGCTTTGCCACCATAAGAAATTGCATTAGAAAATATTTTCAAATAGAAAAAAGTTATTTTAAATTATAATAATATTTCACAATATTGCCATTTTTACTGTGTTTTTGATCAAATAAATGCAGCCTTGGTGAACATATAAGAGACTTATGATTAAAAATCTTTTTAAAAAATCACACCGACCCCACACTTTTGTACAGTAGTGTATACAAATACTGTATAGAAGTGCCACAGGAGTGGGTGGTCAGTGCTGAGCTTGGTCCATGGTAACAGAGACTTCTCTGATTGGTGGATCTCTCTTCACGATTGTGGGTAGTGTAGTTCTCCACTAGGCTCTTTTTAACACAACTTTTTAAAAATGAAGTTTGGCTTCTATATCACGCTGGAGTTCATGTTAAAAGTTCTAAGTAAAGGTTTACACATTCTGGCTAGAAATTAATCTCTTAATGGAGAAAATGAATAGGATTTTTACTTGCATAACCCGAATGATGTACTCCCTGATCACACCGTATATTTATTATTCATTGTAGTGCCCAAGTCTACAGCAATGGACATTTAGAAACTCTACATTGAACCTCTAAATAAACGGTTGGACACCTGAATAAAGATGAATTTGTTCCCAATTTTCAGTTATTTTTATGAGTGCAAGCTCCATCCAATGCATCAAATTCTGGCGTGTTCATTTTGTTCTACAAATAGCAGATTGTCTGGCACGCCCTGCTGGTGGTAAACTGTTGAAAAATGACACAAGGCTGATAAATTCATATGTCAGGTGTATCAGAGCCAAGGCAGGATGGCCACAGCCAAAGGTTAAGCTGACCCATTTAATGAGCTCATTAGCGCATTTATCAGCACTTTTCAGATGGGCCATCCCACAGCCTGTTGTTTGCTTGTTTATTTTCGCAGTGCGAGCGATGGGCTAAGAGGAAGTCATCTGAAGGACAGAGCATGCCCAGTCCGTTTAACTGGCACGGATGGGCTGGCAGGCGGCGAGCCAGTCTCCCCAGTGCTGTTTCAGTCTGCGCACAAGCGAATCCGTGCTCTCTATGAGCGTTTCTTCTGAGCACAAGCCTGGTCTGTTCTGTATGAGAGAATGAGGCCATTGTGCATATAGGCTCAAGTGAAATTCTGACACTACAAAGCGTTTGAAACACAGGTAGTGTCAGTGTCTATTTAAAGAGGCCTGCGCCTCAGCAATGAATGCGAATGTGATGAATTTGTGCGACGTTACGAACACAAAGGCACCGTCAAAAAAAAAAAAACTAATCTCTCTGCAGCAAATAGAGACATAGGTGAGGCAGGGGAGAGCAATTAGTGTCTATTTGTATAAATGAGAATAAAATGTTCAGAGAGCTTGGGAGAATTTAAGGCATGCTGTGATAAGCAGGTACTGTGAGAATGCAGGAGAAGCTAAGATGCAGATGGGTTTTTAAATGATTTTAGGATGAGCCCTCTGTGCCTTTCCTCTGATCATACATAATGGAGTCTCATTAAATGTGCTCAGTGTGTCACACTCACTCGCAGGAAGCCATCCAAGGAGCCGTTCTCCATGTACTCGGTCACTATCATCACGGGTTTACCTGAGGAGAGAGAGAATTCAGACATGTCTTAGTCTAATCGAGAAAAGATGTGCCAAATCTGAGCTGTGCTTTTCTGCAATGCTGTCATTTCTATTGGAAGGTTAAATTACCCAATTTGCAAACTAATGAGCTTATGTTGGACAAAAGAAAACATCTTCAAAGACAGAATCTTCAAGAAAAAAAATAATACATTCAAAGGCATGGATAAGTTTGACCTTAAGTTTAGATATATATGCTCAGCATGACGACTTTCAAAGTTATTTCAATGACGACACTGAATCCATCTAGAAGGGATTTATGAGTACGGGTCATGAAACCTGTCAAGAACTTTTTTTTTTTCATCATGATAATTAAGCAAATTTCTCTACAAAAAGATTTTTTGAAAGAAGTCTCTTATGTTCACCAAGGCTACAGTTACTTGATTAACATATTGTGATATATTATTACAATTTAAGACAACTGATACATTAATATACTTTAAAATGTCATTTATTTCTATGTTGGATTCTCAGCAACCATTACTTCAGACTTCAGTGTCACACGATCCTTCAGTAATCATTCATATATGCTGATTTGGTGCTCATGCAATTAACATTTCTTATTATTAAAACATTATTTTATTTCAGGGTTCTTGGATGTATAGAAAGTTCAAAAGACCAAATAATTATATATTATTGAAATGCTTGAATACAGGTAAAGTGTAACAACTGGTAAAGCTTTTATTCATCTTTTATGTGTAAACTCTTCCATTACTAAAAGTTCTATACTATACTAAAATAAAAGAAATGACACTTTAACAGAAAATATTTTGCTTTACCTGTATAATATGGTTGGTAGTATTTGATGTCTGTTTTTATGTCTGTATTTTTTAATTACAGTAATGAAAATCAGTATTGATATTAATGGGAATTAAATAAAGAAAAGGAAATATGCTTAATTGCCATGAAAATGAGGAAAATCTTAGTAGGCTAAGCATTAAAACATAATTTGTTTCATTTGATTTTGGGCTGAAATGTGACCTGGATGAGTTCCTGACAGGTTTCACAAGATTCACTCGTACAGTTCTCAGCGCTACATGTGGGTGTTATAAAAGGCCCCGGGTTAAGCAGCTGAATCTTTTTTTATAGAGTTTGAGAGGGTGAACAGATCAGGCTGTTGGCTACACACCAGGTTTTCAACACATCACAGAAATTGTCTGAAGCCCATAACAAAAGCAGGGCTGTCGGATCAGAGGTGCACCTCTTCACATGACACCTCTGACACCACGAGGTCAGCAATCATAACCATGACTTACAGTGACTTCAGGTAAATGAGAGTTTCCTGCAGGATGAAAAGAGTCTTGGGCTGAACTTGGAAGGACCACAAGGTCAACTGTCATTGTCTGACAGCTTTATTTTCTCTGTCCTGCTGCTCGTAAATCACTGGTTTTATCATCTGCACTTTATCTGCGCCTTATTTCAAAGCCTGTACATAAAACGGCTTTATATCAATAATAGCCTGATGACCAGCCTGTGTTGTCACAATATGTATGTGCAGTAGTCATAATTTAGTCTTTTTTTCCTCTCAGAGTTCCAACAACTGACAGCACAGCACTGTGATGAATGAAATTTATGAAATGTGTGTAATTAAAATGAGTGGAGAAGAGTAACACTGCATAGCTTATGAATATAACAGTCTTGCTTACATCAAGTTTATTCCACAGAGTGGATGAACACAGCAAAATTATTTTTGATCAGTATTTGCATCCTAAAAGGAGATTAATTTACTTGGAAAACAAAATTGTGTAAAATAATAAGACTATGAATTCATGTGCCCTCATAATCTTTAATCAAATTAACTTGCATATTCTTGCAGCTCATCTCTCTCTGATGATGCGTTTACTGCTGCAAGGGCGGGACACCCTGTCACTCACATGAGATCATAGCAAACCACAATGATTCAACAATCCAATTAATTCCCAATGGACAAAATCAAGTCCCGCCCTACATTTTTTCTTGTTCAAAAAGAAAATAGGAAACTTAAGTAAAGATATTTTCTCTATAATATTCTCAAAATTCTCTGTTTTCTATAAATAAGCGCTATAAAAAGAAAAAGCAAAAAAAAACAACAAAAAAAAACAAGACGAAATGCAGATTTTTTTAATAAATAAATAAATAATTAGTTTTAATGCAGTGCAATACTTTCAGTGTTTTACTGCACACAGTTAAAACATTAGACAATCTGTAATGGCCAGTCTTTAGATTTAAGTTGAGTTGTTTTATGGTTTCTGATAGCAAAAAAATCCCTCCTCCTTAAACCACACATCTATCCTGTAAACTTTTGATCCTGAAATCCCGCTCGTAATCAGTATCCCGGCCCCTTCGTCTCTGTGAAGCAGCAATTGCTGCTCCGCAAATATTTTGCCTAACACAGGGCCAAAATCAGCAGGTTAAATGGGGTGTGAAAGTCTCTGGATTATTAAGAATTAACAGGGCAGAGTTAATAAATCACGTCACGTCAGAGGCTACAGCAGACACATGCCAACCTCCTCTGGCCCCACGTCCCAAACTCGGCACCCCAGACTTACTTTCAAACGCACGCAAAGTGCACCACCTCCCTAAAAACACACACACACACACACACACACACACACACACACACACACACACACACACACACACACACACACACACACACAGTTCCTTCCCAGGAACAGCCACATTTGACAGTCATTTACAATGAAGTTTCCCATTATTTACAGTCAAAAACTCTAGAGCGTGAGCACAGTAAGATTTACTCAACCAACATAATCCTCATTTTATGAGGAATTATGGACATGAAAGGAAACTGTTACATTCCTTTCTGAATACTACTTAAAACAGAATGAAACAAAACTTGGCTGGGAAACAGAATGTTTTTCATTACTTATTTAAAAAAAAAAAAAGTTTGCCTGAATGAAAAACAAGTAATACTAAAATGAAACATTTGATTTTGCTTAAAAATTATCAAGCAAAATCAAAGTTCAAGTTCTTATATATATATATATATATATATATATATATATATATATATATATATATATATACTTTTTATATTTAAAATATAACATACGTGTAATTTATTTTTTTTTTGGATAAAAAAAATGCTGTTAATGATTACTTCAACAAATGCTTTTGAACAATAGACATTATATTGCGAAATGCCCTATTTAAACATGAATTGTTTTTATGGTGCTATAATTTTTTTGGGTAAAAAATTTGAATATCTAGAGACTATAAGTAACACACACAAAAATCAGGCTGCGCACATCACTTGTGTTTTTGTGAGCGATGGAATGCTCAAATATCAAATATATTGAAGACGTCAAATATATAACGAAAACGTCATCTGTGCTCTCCATCAATAGAGTGTACTTCGAAGGCTTGCACACTCAAGACGGAGCAAAATGTGGAAAATTAAATATACCCAGGCCTTAGCAGTCAGAAGGTAAAGTGTGAACATTTTTTTCCTATTTTCTCATATATCATGAAAAAGAGTCCCTGAAGAGGATTGTGGAATGGATTAGAGAATTTCGCTTTGATCATGCTACATAATAGAGACTGATCTAGGGAGATTTACAACCATAGGTGATTTACAGCCCTATGTGAATTGTCTCTCATGCTGGACATTGGCCCAACGTTACAAGAAAGAGGTCAATAAAACAGTGGCTTTCTGTGCAACGGATTTGCCAACTTCATGACATTCACTAATATTCCATAACTGGAAACAGCTAATGTTTTACATGAGATACTCCCAAAAGGACGAGCTCTGAACTAACATATCTGAAAATCTAAACATGATAAATGAATCTTCTGAATAGATTCAACTTACTGTACAGCACAGGAGAATTATCACATGCTTTTCATACAGATGCAGCAGCAAAAAAAAAAAAAAAAAAAAAACCTAATTCATCTTTCTCCTTTTAACGTGGAATAATAATAATAAAAAAATGGTACTGGAACTAAATTTAAAACAGGTGAGTGCAATGTTACTTACTTCGTGTGACTACACCCTCCAACCTGATGATGTTGGGGTGATCAAACTGTCCCATGATGCTCGCTTCACTGAGGAAGTCCCGCCTCTGTTTCTCTGTGTATCCGGCTTTGAGAGTCTTGATGGCCACACAGATCTCCTTCTTAGACGGTAGCTTCAGTCGGCCACTGCACACCTCTCCAAACTCCCCTGGTGAGAGATGCTTATTTTAGAGAAAATTAAGGCTAACAGGAGAAGCATCGATTTCTCTTCTAATTAAACTGTATTCATGTTAATTACCTCTCCTTTCTGCATTTGATAGATTTAAGAATTACATCTAAGCTTTGTCTGTCTAAGAAACAAGACAATCATCTGTGGGAAAATGGGACAAAACATCCAATAGGAATGTACTGGAAATTTCCATGAACATTTTTTGGTACAATATGCTCATAAAGTGGGTTCTTTATGTGGGTTAGAACATTGTTATCTGCCATTTTTATTTTAGATTATTAAATGCAGCAATGTGATTAAACTGTTGAGACTGCATCTCAGAATAGAGGCAAATGAGTCACTAAAAAGGGAAATGTGCTAAGTTAGCAACATTAATAATCTCCACAGTAAAATAATTAAAACGTATATATATAAAGAAAGAATGCGTGAATTTGGTCAAAAATGACAGTAAAGACATTTGTAATGTTACAAAAGATTTATATTCCAAATAAATGCTATTCTTTCGAATTTTCTATTCTTTAAAAAAATCCTGAAAAAAAAAGTATGATGGTTAAGCAGCACAACAGTTTTTCAAAACTGATAATAATGAGAAATGTTTCTTGAACACTAAATTAGCATATTAGAATAATTTCTGAAGGAACGTGTGACACTGAAGACTAGAGTAAACCAGCTTTGCCATCACATAAAGTACATTTTAAAATATATTAAAATAGAAAAGAGCTCTTTTAAATTATAATATTTCACAGTATTACTGTTTTTACTGTATTTATACACTGTAAAAAATATGATCAATAAGTTATGACAACATATGTTTTTACATTGCTTTAACTCATCAAAATAAGTTAAGCAATTTTCAACTTTTTTATAAGTTATACAAGATTATTATTTTTAGTCATTATAAGTAATTATAAGTCAGTTTAATGTAAGTTTAAGTTGAAATGACTTAAACATCCAAATTGATTGTACTTACTTTCTCTTTTAAGGAAGCAACTTTTTTTTTACAGTGCGGTTAGGACAGGTAGGACTGGTCAGTAATGTTTTAAGGTGGAGCATAATGATGAAAAGATACTTAAATTGATTTCCAGGGCACATAAGCAGGTGTAGGGCAAACTTCAAAGTGCTCAGCAGGAGTTCAGATCTCCACAATGGACGATATTGACAGAGACTTGGATGGACATTTGGGTAAAGATGATGTCACTACCTAGACATCCAGGCCAGGGCCGTGTCTTGTTTGCGTAATTCGATGTGCAATTACTTTATTTCCCATGCAAGTTTAGAGAGATGGGTGAAATCCAGGTTTGCTGTCTGGAAAAAGTTAGCCGGAACAATTGCAAGCTGTCTAAACAACAGCCATGCTGGACTTGGCCAGTGCTCAGATGATGTTGACCATCTTAAATATCAACCTGGCTTAATCCTCAGCAGTGATCGCTCTGATAAGCTATGCAGATAAATGAAGGTCTACCAAAACCACGCTAATACAGTAGATCATGTTCCAGGTCACCTTTTTGCACCTTGCCAAAGTGTATGAAAGCTGTAAAATGCAGATTTATAATAGAAGTGACATTTGAACCAGGGAACGTGCTTATTTGTGGTGCGTAAGCCCTGATGTTTGTATGCCGACATTATGGTGGTGCATCAAAAGTGAACGGTTCCTTTATTTGTTGGCCGCTGCTGCATTATCTATAGAGCCATGAATCACAAGGCATTATCTTGATTTGTGCTTCGCTGTTTAAGACATCAGGGATGCGGGGAGAGGGAGAGAGAGAGAGAGAGAGAGAGAGAGAGAGAGAGAGAGAGAGAGAGAGAGAGCTGTGGGGAGTGAAATATAATATCCCAGCCGGAGGTGTGCTCTGCTTACCCATGCTCCTCTGCTCCGGCAGCAGGCAGTCTATTAAAGGCATTGAGGCAGTGAGGATGAGCACTGGGAGGGACCCTTTCCCCATCTCAAAGCCACACACCTCCAGCTGTGGTGCTAAATGATTCTCATTTACACCACCTGCCATGTTTGTTACAAGTGTAGTTTTGTCCCGGGCAGGTAACTTTGTTTCATTGCACCAAAGAGTGAGGGATGACACTGCATACCTGCCCCAACGACTTTGTCAATGGCAATACAAGACGCTTCCAATTCCTTGGCGAATTCGTGCACGGCTTGACTCGGGTCTTCATAAGTATGTGGGTCCACATAGGTCTTGATGCCAGGCAGTCTCACTGAAAATAAAACAAAATAAACTAGATTTAAGGAAATGCCAGCATTTACGAGGCAGGGGGTTACTGATTCAGTTCTGTGTAGCTTTGCTGTTGTTGTGACATTTATTGCTTTTTTCTCCTGCCTGCTACATGTTAGTATCAATAAACAGCGACCATTTGCAGTGTCAAGATGACTATATGGTCAAATAGATACAAGAAAGAAAAGACCAGTAATAGTTTGGCATGCAAATATATGTAGAAATGGTGAACATTCTATTAATGAAATAGGAGATTTTCTTATTAAATAATTATAAAGCTCACAAGACCAAAACAGCACACCTAAAGGTATGGTCATTTTTGCCATTGCTCAGCGAAATTTTGCAGGTGAAAGAATGCGGGAACTGGGGCCGGTTGCATAAACTTAGCCACTAATCTAGTTTGACCAACTTGCAGTTAACCAAGGGGTAATCAATGTTATTTTTCCAATTCCAATTAGACCAATCTAGCTTTTTATGTTACGGACTTTAAAAAATTAGGAGCACTCTTCATGAAAAAAATTTGAGTCTTAACTTTTAAGATGCAACTGGCCACAGATGTGATAAAATACAGTGAATGATGCAGAAATAATAACAACAAAACCAACTCTAAATAACTGCTTTCCAAAAGCCTCTTTTTATTGACCATTTTATAATACTGAAGTGTACTGTTATACAAAACTGGAAGAGTAGATACCACCAGAATGAGTGCCTCGTCCATTTTGGATCTTCAGTTTTGCTTTACACCTAGTATTAAGATTTCTAACCCTAACCCTAACGTTTTGGTCGATCGGATTACAAGTGGACGACGCTAAACACAGGTGTAAATGAGCTTATTTTGTCCATTAGATCGAAAGATCTGAAAAATGCCATATATTTACCCACCCATAGACCATCCCCTCGAATAAATCAGGACAGAAGTGGTTGAAATTGAACAAAAGGCACGGATTAAAACATCAGGTGTAAACGGGTATGTGTCTCCATCGTCTACTTGTGATCCGATCGACCCAAACGCATCTTAATACCAAGTGTAAACGGCCTAAGTTACGAATCTCCGCCCATACAGCGGTCACTGCTGAATCAAGAGGCTTGCTGTTGGTTGGCACTGCGAATTTATGTATCACCAAAGTTGAGTCGAAAGCAAAATTCGCTTATGCAAATTTCTTCGCCACCAGATGTCCATCAGCCGAAATTCTTCATCATGCCAATTAGAATAGAAATGGCTGGATTTTGCTTATGAAATTTTGCCGAGCAATGATAAAATGCAACTGTACCTTAAAGTTGACATGAAATGGAAATTGTGATCGTCTTTTCTTCTGTATTGTGACATATATTTGAGTGAAACAGCTTCTTGAATGAGAAAAAGTAGGGGAGAACTTGATTTTGTTCATCAGGAATTAATTGGGTCATTGTCATTATGGATTATTGGCCAGCCAATGCACTGGTGCACACGTCATCAGAAAAGAGATGTTTTTCCATTAAAGATTACAAGATTATGGTGACTTTACTGAAGCTATATCTACAAATTTTTGTTTGTATGTTTATTAATTCAGGCTGAATTAATTGCAGAAGTTTGACGTTGTGGGTAAGGGTGTTAGAAAAAACCCTAACTAGAATGTGTGAGCAGTGTCAATACATCACTGCTTTGCACTGTAAAATACTGATGCTTGTGAGCAGCATTTGCTGTGCTTGGGAGGTCCAGTGGAAAAAATACCATATTCCGTCACATAGGTTGTTGATTTGAATCTAAACGATAGAAAGCTAAGGTTGTCAAGAAACGCAATTTGCTGGGTTTCAAGATGGATAGGTCTATTATGGATGACCTAATCAGTTACCTAAGCTATAGTCCTACAGGGCAGCTCATGCAGGTTAATCTAAGAGAAATTGTGTGGGCCTCCATTAAATTTCCTTCCTGATACCTCTGCCAGTGTGAAAAATGGTAGCATATGGACAATTGGCTTGCTGTAACTCGGGAGCAAAGGGATATTATAAAAACCTTAGTTGTTACTAGGTTCTTGTGGGCTGTCTGACATTTAAAAATAAATACCACAGCAAAACTTTGTTTTTATTTTTACTATTTGTAAGGAATGAGTAAATCCTTGGAAAGATCCTGAATACTTGCAGGACTGAAGAATTATTGAGATTTATATATACTCACAGTGGCCGTTGCCAAAGGGCAGCCTCTTTTCATCTGGATGTTTGGACTTGCTATATCTACACAACCTGTCAATTAAAGTGATGAAAAGCGTTAATTATTCAGCTTTAATTGGAACATTTTTCTTCTCTAAATGATGTACAAAGGGACTTAAAACCTGAACAGACAAAATTCAGAGCCAGGAACAACTTGACTGTTTTGCTTTGCTATGAGGCATGACAGTATTCTGGGGTCTTATAATAAGCCATAGATTCATGCACTTTCAATGGTGCAGTCTGCCAAAATCAGCCCCTCTGCATGACATGACACTTGACTCTCAGGGTGCCCGTTACATTCGGCAAAGCAGGGGCAGGAAAAATAACAAAGCTTCTGCCAAGTGAATCGTCTACAACTATATATAGGCAACAGACATGAAGGGCCACACATTTTCATACTCATATCTGAAGGGAGGGAGATCAAGGGTCCTGGGGAGAGACTTGAGACAGCAAAGTGACAGCTTCAAGATGGGCACACTTAAACCCCTGTGTGACTGTGGTTTGAGTGACAGACAGACCTGCTAATCACAATGTAGAGCACCACAGTGAGGAGGATGATGGCCACAGCGGAGGAGATAGCGATCAGCACTACCTGACTGTTCTCACTGGAGATGGAAAAGGCTGGGAGATAGAAAGAGAGAGAGAGAAAGGGAGATTATTATGTACACACTGGACAGATAATGTAGCTTTTCAAGGGCTTTCTTTGCTGCTCAATGTCAATTAACACAAATATATAATTTCATTAGATTGTTTTTCTTTATTTGATCAAAATAATGACATTATCTGCCATTAACCCTAAAACCCCCTGTCCACAGATCATAACTCAATACTTCATACAGACTGAAATACAAAAAAAAAAAAAAAAAAAAGTCTTAATTGTATAGAATAGAAAAATATAGAAAATGTATAGAAAAAAAGAGCTTAATTGTATTGAATGTGCACTTGAAGGGTACTTCAAATCTTAAAAGTATATTTAAAAAAAAATGTACATGGAGATTATACAATATTAATATAAAAGGCCACTTAAGTGTATACTTAAAGAGAGTACACTTTCATGTTTTTTGTAACAATTACGTACACTTTTTAAAAATGCATTTTTGCAATAATGTCAAATTAAAAGTTTTACTTGAAGTAGTTTTTAAAATCCTATTTTAATAAACTTTTTTTCGTGTTTTATGTGTAGACTAACATACTAAACAACATGGAACGTATAATTTTAAGTGTAGTGTGTTATTCAATATTACATTAAAGTTAATATTTTGTAAATGTATTAAATTGCACCTTCATCATTTCAACTGTGAAATTACAAATATATTTAAACAACAGATATACAGCTTTCAGTAGAAATGACATTACAGTATATTTTAGTTTACCATAAATGCTTGTCAGTATTTTCAGCAGTGCACTTTAACCATATTTCAATGACAATAGAAGTAATTATGAAATTGCATAAAGTACATAAAGATGTACTTAAGTGGGTAAGAAAAGCACCATAAAGTTCAGATAATTGCATTTAAAATAAATTTAAACTATTTTACTTTTTCAATTAATTGCAATTAACATGTAATTAAGTGCCCGAAACCATTACATTCAGTTCACACTAGTATAATATTTTCAATTATATTATTTCTGTAATATTTACTCTTTCAAAAAATAAGCTAGGTCAATTTCACCTGTCATGAGTTTAACAGGGTCACAGTGAATTTAAATTTTAAGTAATTGTGTGAATATTTTCGTTCACAACAATATGTTAACACAACAATATGTTAACAATATGTTTTTTTTTTAGACTTTTTAGGTAATTTTCCACATGTAGCTAAAACACCAGAAAAAATGTGTAAAATGTGTAATGTGAAAAATACAGTTATTTTGTTAGCTTTATAAACACTGTCTGTTTTCTTTCAGGAGATGACAGTAAGTTTGAAACAATCCTGTATCCTCAATCCATTCTTAATCAAAGCTGAATGCAAGATTTTAAATATTTATCATAAATATGTGACATGACAGCACAGGGTTTTCTTTGTATGGATGGTGTTGACACATATCAATACCTCTGGATATATACTGAACAGATTAATCCAAAATCATTTATATTTTTAGATCTGTAGCTTTTTGTCCCAGTACTCAATAATCAAGATATCAGATTAATTAATAAATCAATGTTGAGAAATAAACTTCTGCCAATCATTATGATGCTACTCATTTCCAACAGATGATTATTTTACACACAACAACATGTTCTCCAACCAATAAGCCTATATAGGTTGTTTGTCACTTCCCTGAAATACGACCCATAGGAGCGTTTATTAAAGTTGCACCCCTATCGACAACAGGACACTTTCATTTTAATTCATGAAATACGACCCATAGGAGCGTTTGCTAAAATTGCGCCCCTTATCAACAACAGGACACTTACATTTTAATGCATTGTTCCCTTTTATCTGCATCATATTTCGGGTTTCGTGTAGCTCAGTTGGCAGAGCATTGCAATATATAACAATATGCAATCATGTGATCATGCGATCGTGGGTTCGATTCCAGGGAACACATGTGCTCATAAAGTGTATATGCACTATAAATCACTAAGGGTAGGTTTAGGGATGGGGTAGGTATAGTATGGAAATAGGACAAATGGTGTAAAAAGTCCACACATTGCATTTAAATGAACACGCATTTTGATTGTTAACGACAGTCATACGTCATTTCATGACAACAGACGTAACACGACACTGTCATTATTTTTACGCCAGCTAAAGGGCACATGACTTTAAAACGTAAATATAGGTCGTAATAAGGTGCTTGAAAAATGACCTATAGGGACGTTTTTTTTTTTTTGGAGGACAGTCTGTTTACACAATATATGCACACTTCGTACACATTTATCTCTTCATTAAAACATTTTCTTTCATTATGGAATATGGTGACTGAGAAACATATTCATATTCAGACCTTTTCTGCATATATTATGATCTCAG
Source organism: Ctenopharyngodon idella (assembly GCF_019924925.1). Lineage (NCBI taxonomy): Eukaryota > Metazoa > Chordata > Actinopteri > Cypriniformes > Xenocyprididae > Ctenopharyngodon > Ctenopharyngodon idella. Next base: position 28,875,183 of record NC_067228.1, read on the forward strand.
TTGTGCCTTGGTGTACATTTCACACCAGCTATATGTGTAGAGGCGCCTATAGATCTCTGATCATGCCCAGAAACCTGTGGAGAGCCACTCACAGTATCATTTCATTATATGAGTGTGCATTGATTTCCTATAAATGTTTCATTAGATAAAAAGGCCTTCAGCAATGCTGCTCCACAATATAGGGTTTACAAGTGCTTAATAGTGTTGCAGACAACAGCTGCCAGCCATCACGGGACAAAAGATGCAGCATGTATCCTTTTAACCATGCGGTTTACTGTGTGAATGACTTGCTAGACAGTGTATGAGTTGAGAAATCAAGAGAATTGCGACGATATTGTCTGTATTGTTCTGTGTTCTGCACAGCTGTGAATGGATTGAATTCGGCATGGTGACTGGTAAATAGAGAACATTATGACAGGAAGTAAGTAAATGCTTACAGTCTGGACTGGTCTCAAACTCAAACTTGCGACTGCTACCACCGTAACCGGCAGCGGTGCGTGCTCTGATCTGCAGCAGGTAGGTGGTGTCGGGTTTTAGTCCGTTCAGTGTAACATTTGTGCCCTTCGACCTCAGGATGGTGTAGCTGGTTTCTTGTTCCTGCTGTAGGAAATAAACCAAGAGGAAAACAGAAAGGAGATAAATTAGTTTCAGCATAAACATCTGAGCATCTGCAATAACAATGCTAGATTAATGATTCAGATTAATGGTGACACAAATACATCTTTTATGATATTTTTGGTTATTATAATATACAGTATAATATTAACTTGAAGTGCTTTTAACAACATATTTTACTTCATAATCTCATATACACTACTGTTCAGACATTTGGGGTTGGTAAGGGTTTTCAATGTTTTTGATAGAAGTCTCTTATGCTCACCAAGGCTGCATTTATTTGATAAAATAAAAAAAACTTTTTGAAGTTGTAAATGAAGCAAAGATTATTGAGTATATTTTGCAAGAAAATACTATTTGTCGTTCTACTTAAAAATTCAATGTGTTACTTGCCACTTTCTGAAATTTACTAGCAATTTCTAAGTAAATTTTTTTAAGAGATCATAACTCTTTTTTTTAAAGTTTACAGTAAAAAAAAAAAGTTTTCTAAAGTTTTCAGTTTTCTATTTCAATATATTTTAAAATGTAATATATTTCTGTGAAGCTGAATTTTCAGCGTCAGTACTCCACGTGATCCTTCAGAAATCATTCTAATATGCTGATTTAGTGCTTGAGAAACATTTCCTATTATTTTTAATGTTGTGCTGCTTAATATTTTTGTGAAAGCCATGACACATTTTAGGATTCTTTCATGAATAGAAAGTTCAAAAGAATAGCATTCATTTTAAATAGAAATGTTTGTGAGTTTATCAGTGTCTTTACTGTCACTTTTAATCAATTTGATCCACCCTTGCAGAATAAAAGTATTATTTAAAAAAAAAAAAAAACAACTTACTGACCCCAAACCTTTGAACAATAGTGTATTTCTGAGTAACAGGATATTTAATAAGAAAATGTAGGCCGGGAATTTGAATTGATTAAGTGGGCGTATTTTTATTTTGATTGAAGATTAAGAATCAAGATTTTTTTTTTAATAATTTCATATTCCAGTAGATGCATGTTTAGCATCTACACTGAAAAAAGCTGCAGGGATTGGTACTAATATGGATTGACTTGCCTTAAAGGGACTTCGGAGCAACTCAAGGCCACTTACGCAAAGCCTTGTCTTAAACATGACTAGTGAGCATTTGAAGTAAATCATATCTCATTAGAGACATACAAAGATATCCGTCTGTCTGAGATCCGACCAGTCGAGCGGACAGGAAAGGGACATCCCGCTCGGATGGGAAAATGCATGCTCATCAGGAGCTACTTGGGACAGTGCCAGCTCATCTTAATATACCACCACCTTCATTTCACATTTTTATGGCTTTCCTAAAGATTTCTGTGGTACGTTGATCCTCTCTACAAGCAAAAAAACCCTAACTGATTTATGGGGCGTCTTTGCTTTCAAACCATTGTTTCCAGATGTTTCTCTGACTGGAAAAAGAGGCAAGAGTGGAATGAGAAAAAAAACGGAGGTTTCAGTTGTTTATTGTAGGAGTCCAGAAAAGGGGGAAAACATCCCACAAACAGAGGGATCACTCATTTGCCGGTATTATCCAGCACATTCATCCATGTAACTTATCAGTCTTCAGTCATAGCTAGTGTTATGGCAAAACTTCAAAAGTTCATTTGTATTTTGCTCCATCAATGACCTCTAAGAATAGCTCACTTGTCCACACTGTAGATATTGAATTTCCCCACGCTGAACTAATTAATGGCAAATCAGATTTGAGAGCATCTTTTCGAGGGTCGGAAAACACGTAACAGATTAAGCTCTATTGGGTTTCATGTCTAGACTACACATGGGATTCTTGATGCGCTCTGGTATGGACCATAATTGTCAGACGTCACTATATGAGAGATGTAGTGTACAGTTACATACGCTGGATTTCTTTGAATATCCTCTGCTTATCCACTAATCAGAAACAAATAAAACAGCAATAAAAGCGCAGCCACATTTATAACAATGTGATGGCAAAAAGACAAGAAACAAGGCTTATAAAATGCTAAAACAGATGTAAAATGGATGACACTATCAATTGATCAAAAGTGACATTAAAGACTTTTACATTGTTATAAAACATTTCAAAAATATTAAGCAGCACAACCATTTTGAACACTGATAATAAGAAATGTTTCTGAAGGAGCAAATCAGCATATTAGAATGATTTCTGAAGGATCATGTGACAATGAAAAATAGTAAGTAATGGATGCTTAAAAAAATTATTACATTTAAAATTACATTTTAATAAAAAAAAAAATATCACAACAGAAAATAATAATATTTCACAATATCACAATGTTTTTTTGATCAAATAAATGCAGCCTTGGTGAACATGAGACCCCAAACCATAGAAAGGAAGTGTTTTAATTTTGAGAAAATATGATTAATGTTAATAGAATGTTGGCATATAAATGATTGTGAAATTATAGTTATGTAATAAATATACAATATAAAATTATATAGTTTATTACATAGTAATAATATAGTATTAATTACAAAAAAAAAAAAAAAAAAGTCTTTTAATCATTTGGCTAAAATGCTGAAATCATGACCTCAAATGTATTTAACATTTCTAAAGCCTAAGAAATGTGATAAGCAAAAAATAAAAGTAACAAATATGCAAACACAATATGCGTCTTTACTGTGCAAACGCAATATGCGTCTTTACTGCTTAAATACACATTTCACCACATAAGTAATAATATTTGATGTTGACCAGACTTATACAATGAAAACCAGACTGCTGGTTTAGTTTGAACATGTTACTTAGAACATTAAAAACAAATGAAAAGCCATATTTTATCAGCATTGCATGGTTTTTATTCACATGTCCTTTCACAAAAAGCCAGCATGTGCTGTGATGACGGCGTTAGATTATAGATGGTCTTGTACTTAGCCTTACATCTGTCAGTGCGGATGAGCTTTGGAAGTTTTGCGATAATGTTGATATTACAGAAAACTAACTTAGAATCCTATATCTTTTTAGCAACTATTGCAATTTCAGGAAGGAAATGGACCTTTTTTAAATCTTAAGTCAAGAATTAAGATAGGATGTTTCTATAATACAGACACAGAAGCCTAAATCTCCAGCAATATTTTGGAAACGGGGTATTTCGACTCCTCTCACAGCACTTTTTGAATGAAGAACTAATCCAAAACAGCTCTTTCCTGGGGTGCCCGAAGAGCCTGTAAGTGTCACCAGTGTATATTTGTTTGTAAAAACTGATTTCATCTGTATATCTAGCAGTTCTATAAATGTGGTAGGACGTCTACTGACACAACCCATGATGGAAAGAAACATCCATATGATGTAGCGGGACTCTAGTGGAAACCCAGTGACTAATGCAAACATCACATTTGATCTGGATCTGAAGACAATTATTTCTACTTCTTTCCCGAATGCAGCACAGAAACCATTTCAAATCTTTGGACTCTGAATGCAAAGCCACAAATGGAGCGCATCAGGTTTTATGGTTTGAGGAGGCCTCGAATATAAATTCACTCTGCCACGGAAGACGAAACCAATACCTTGCGTCGTATTGTATCCGTCTCTGTTTGAGTCATAAATCTTTTCACAGGTTGTCACCGTTCACTGCTCACGACATCATGTGATCAGCTGGAAATCATACACAGGTGTGTCTAAATTTTCGCTGCAAAAAATATATTCTTACCATATGTCCTAGGTCCGCATCAGCCACCTCCCAGCTCTGGGGTTTGACAAGGCGTGCAATTGTTACTTTTCGACAAGTGCGCTATTGGTGGAATTTAATATGCTTGTCATGTTCTACTTTGACAGTCTAAATATTGCAATCTGGGCTTACAGCCTTCCTCTCCACTAAAGAAGAAATTCTGTAAATATGAAATGGCTTTTCCAAAGCATTCCCTCCATTTCAGTTTGAGGAGAAATAAACATTCTCAAATACACTGCGAGATCAATACGATAAATGGACAAAATAATCAAAAATGTGAACCATTTCACATGAAGAACATTAAAAACGGCGCTTTCAGAGTGTTGCCAAAAAGACGAGAGCGATCGGGATGCTGTAACGTCAGGGAAACATGAGCCAGAGCGCTCAAGTATTTAGAGATGCTTGAACTGTAAGGCTCTTTCCTCTTTCATAGCATTGTTAATTTGATATATACACACAAAGAGCAGAGTTTTTCCCCTCTGGCATATAATCAAAAAGAGATTTATTTTAAGTGAAGCAACATGGACCTTTTGGACCTCCGGATTGGATGACGCTTTCTCACAGGAGCTGCATCACTTCGGTTACCACGCATCCCGATGCCTTTTTGAGAATCCATTAAGCGCAGTTTGTTTGATTTTGCGCTATACAACATTATGCAGTGTAAACATCATGGTGTTTTTGAACTCTGCCCGTTGATGCCACATTTCCTTTGAAAAGTCACTTAGCGATTCTGGCTCTCTTTTATGAGGTTTATATGTTCAAGTCTGCGGCCAGTGTGTCAGTGAATCCGGTAAGAAGATTTGGGGCCCCCTTTCCTTCTCAATGTGTGTTTTGTGAGGGTGAAGGTGGCTTGTTATCCTCTGCCAGCCTAGATCAAGGGGCACCAAGGGTCTTACCGAGGGTGTCCCTGGCTTTTCCACATGGCAGCACCAGTTGTGTAGGATTTGGGCGACTCCAGCTATGCCTGATGAAGCAATGCCTCACAAGGTTGTGTAATTAACAGGAATCAATGGAGAGAAGGACTAGATTTTATTGTGAACGGGGAACACTGTGCCACCCAGGGTCAAATGAGACATGGAGGATTTCAGGAGCCCCCGAGTGTACCTGTGCCAGACGGTGAAAATAGCCCACGATGAGCTGCCTTTTGCTTGCAAATAAGGGGATTAGGGCCAAGCGAAAGCATTTCCACAGGCAGAGATTTGGGCCTCACTGATCTCACTGAAAGGCACATCACAAAGGTCCTCTGTAGGAAGCACAGAGTACAACAAATCTAACCAATAGTCCTTTTTTGCTAGCAGATGGAAAAGCAATATCACCATATTTGGATTTAATGTAAATGTTGAATGCATTCTGAGTTTGTAACTCCTCAAAAGGTCAACTCATAAAGTTTGCCCATTCAAAAAATGCAAGTGAAACATGCAGGCCCAACTTTCTTCAAGTAGTTCAAGCTGTTTCTATGGCTAACATATTAGCTCATTCTGCAGAAGCTTAGGTTACATAACAGTTGTTTTTTGTTCAGTGTTAATCTTCATACGGTAAATCTGAGGCCGTGATAAACCCTGTTTGGAAATAAATCCACCATTAACTCTGAGAGCCCTGTCAAAATTACTTAACAGATAATGCTTACTGTAAAATATCCTTTTATTACAACTGGGTGATATATTTAAAATTTATAATATAGTGCCGTTCAAAAGTTTGAGTCAGTATGATTAAAAAAACAAATACTTTTATTCAGAAAGGACACATTAAATTGATAAAAAATGACAGTAAAGACTTTTACGTTGTAACAAAAATAATTTGATTTCACATTCATGCTGTTCATTTGAACGTTCTATTCCTGATAATAATCCTGAAAAAAAAAATCATCATGGTTTTAATATCAAAAAATATTAAGCAGCACAACTGTTTTCAACATATTAATAATAAGAAAATGTGTTTCAGCATATTAGAATGACTTCTGATCATGTAACAATGAAGACTGAAGTAAGGGCTGCTGAAAAATCTTTTTTTTTTTCTTTGCATCACATGAATAAATTACATTTTTAAATATATTGAAAAAGAAAATACTTGTGATAATACTTGTAATAATATTTTACAATTTTACTGTATTTTTTAAATCAAATATATACAGCCTTGGTGAGCATAAGAGACTTTTTAAAAAACATTTTTAAAAATCTTACCGACCCCAAACTTTTGAAGAATATTATTTTGCTGCAATATAAAATGAAGCAACACTGTGCATATTATGTACTTTTTTGGGCCATTAAGTTTCATAAAAAGCATGTGTTTGCATGAATCAGTTAAACTGTTTGTTTTAATGAATCTATTCAATAAACTTGTGTCAACACATACAATTTAAAATAAACAAACAAATAAATAAACAAACATAAAAATCTTAAACATATATCTTTTTAAAAATTTATTTTAACTGTTTTAGTTTGAACATTTTGTTCATATTTGGCCACAATGACTGCTAGGTTGAAAAATTATATATATATATATATAAATTCATTTGAAATCAGCCACCTCAAAGTAAACACATAAATGTTAAAAGTCAGAAGGTTGATAAATATCTAGATATAATTTTTCTTTTTGCTACATCACTCAGCCATAGTATTTGGAGAGTGGAAAGCGCAGACTGAAATGAGCTGCTTGTCTACAATATTGGCATGAGCTTTCAATTTTGAACTTGTAAGACCTTTTTGTCATGATGAAGATGAACCATGTCTTGGAGACAACCAAATCCTGTCTACAATTTCACTATGTGCGTCTCTGTGTGGTCATACAGTCAAGCCATTTACCCACAAAGCTACGGAATGTTTTTGCTGCGGGAAGAATTCTGGATGGTTGCCATTGGAGACTGTTCTAGGGCTTTCTTTCACACCCTCAGATCCCCTGCCAGTTCGGGAGAAGAGTCTCCCACAATGTCAGGACCCAGTTAAGTTCCAAACCCAGAGTCGCGCTTTCTTTAGAGTGAGGGAGACATTACCCACTTCACCTAGGAGCAGAAGACATCACAAGATCTGACAGCATGAAAGAGCCCTCTGAAAACTGACCCTAAAAGAGCAGTGCTGATGTGGCACAACAATACTGACCCTCAATCAAGACTACGGCTCATTAATCATATGGCATCTGTAGGAAACCAGTGGAAGGGCCGACTGGAGTGGGTTGTGACAGGAGAGGAGAGATCGTGTTAAGGCTTTTTTTTTTAGATGGGCAAGCATGGGCTTGCAGCCCACAAGGGCTTTAATGGGCAGGTGGTGTTTAGATCAGTGCCTCCAGTGTTACAAGACCAAAGCCGAGATCATCTGGCACTTTCACAGATTGTTAAGAAGGCTTAAAATGAACTGACCTGGTCAGTGACTACTAAGCAATGTTTCCTCTAAACTGCCTGTGCACTTCCCACACAGACTGAAAGAAATCTGTGCAGAAGGCAGACTCAGAAAGAATAGAGGGGAAAAAAAAGAATAGTCACAAATTACACTGGAGTACATCTGCACGTTCTTATTCGTTGATTTCGAATATGGAACTGAAGCTATGAGAAACTGTGTGCATAAATACACAATGCTGATTAATTGTAAGCCCGCAGAGGCCATGCATTATTATTATAATTATATAATTAATTATTATTTTCTGTCTTGCTCTTTGAACATTGTTACTTTTTTTCCATGATCTATCCATCCATCCATCCATATTTAGACAGTTTATATATTTAGACAGACACACCATTTGTCTACAGTCTAAAGTTAACAAACTGTGGACTGCACAATTCAAGTAGTTGACTATTATTTTGTATAATTTTTTAGATTTAATAATATTAATATTATGAACAACAACCATAATAATAATAATAATAATAATTATTATTTTAATTTGATGAATTATTGATGCTATTATTGTATAATATTAATAAAACTATTATTGATATCATTAAAACAGCTATATATATATATATATATATATATATATAATTTCTGTGTTTTACTTATGGTATAAAACCGAAGGGGGTATAAAAAAAAGTCTAATATAGAAATTAACTGCGCTTTATATAGTTTTCTTTTAAATGTTATATTTATAAGAATTTATATGATATTTTTATACAGAATATATAACAGTTTATTACATTATTACATTTGTGTTATTATATAGCAGTGGTGAGGCTACAAAAGGGCCAGGGTGGCACTGACCCACTCATATTGACGGCTAGTCCACCCAATCAAATGAGACACAAAATATATAAAAAACAAAAGATTTATTCAAATTCTGAATTGATTATATATCGCCTAGAAAGTGCGCAAAGAGTGGCCCCTTTATAATCACTAAAAACTTGTCTCTCATATAACAAGTTCTGTTATAATAAATGAAGCTGTCTACACTGCACAATGAATCCGGTGTTTTGAGTGGTGAGTGGATTCTAACTCAAACACCACTGATTGGCCACTGTGAAAATTCCACACTAGTCTCATGTCCATGGCCAGGGGAAGGCTAAGCCTCACCCAGCCTTACACAAGCTCCACCTATGATTATCTATCTTTGTTTATTGTTCTTATTCTGTTTATGTATGAATAGATTTTGTTATTTTCATGAAACTGTTGGCTGACAATAAATCACATTTAACTAATCTTAATTGTCAAATTATTTGTATTGTAAAATTATATAATTTGAGAGGTCCACCCTATTCAAACAGGTCCACTCACTTTAAAATTTCTGGCCTCGCCACTGGTTTATAGAGTTCCAATAGAGTTTCATAGTAAAGAACGTCACAGTGAACAGTTGGATGATTCTGTTCAGGTGGCTGAAGGGTCTGTCCAACAGAAATAGGTTTTGCTCAGCAAAAACAAAAATAAAGAGAACATTAGTACCTGGTTAAAAATTTCATTTCAGGCAGCAGAGCAGACAGACTCTATTTCACCTCGAACAATCAAATTAAGCCACATAAACTAATGACTTGAAATGCTTCCAGGTATATGGATGTGCACTCTGGACCAAGATTCCTAACAAGGCCTAATAAAAAAGGACAAAGTGATGACTTTAAATTAAAATGTTAATGCAGTGAGTGCCCACAGCGAGTCAAAATTAAACTGCCCCCACCTTCTCATAGTATTTGACCTCGTAGTCCAAAATGATCCCATTGGGTCTCTCTGGCTCCATCCAAGACAGTGAGATGCTGTTCCTTGATGTTCGGTCCTTCCTGATGACAGTCACTGCAGATGGAGCTGCAGAGAGAAACATTACGGATTAGCTGTTTCCACTCTGTATCACAATCACACAAAGCCAAAGGTCACAGGAAGTTCAGCTGACATTTTCATTCAACAATTTGCATCCTGTGAACTGGTTCCTGTTGACCTAATCGAGTTTGCTCTCCACTGGGGGGTCGGTTTCAAAGTTGGGAAAGTTGGAGGACTGAAAGACAAATTGAGTAATCGGGCAATGGCTGGTCCCTGCAAACAGTGGCCACTGTTATGTCAAGTGAATACCTTAAAGTTTAAGGCATGGCTCATTATTTCAGTGTTTTTTTTTTTTTTTTAATGCCAAGGACCCCCAAATGTCATGTGATTCAAATTTGGGATTTTTTTTTTTTTTTTTGGTCTCTTACCAAGTCTGCTCACCAAGGCTGCTGTTATTTGATCAAAATATTATTTTTTTTTAGGAAGTCTCTTACCAAGTCTGCTCACCAAGGCTGCTGTTAATATCAAAATATTACAGTAATACTATGAAATATTATCAAAATGTCTTTACTGTACCTTTGGATCAATTTAATGTGTCCTTGCTAAATAAGAGAATTAATTTCTTAAAAGAAAGAAGAAAAAACTTACGGAGCCCCCTCACATGACGTAGGAAAAAAATAGTAGGCTAAATTGTGGGCACGATTTGCTAATTTGTTCCCTCGATTTATAAATCGAGGGAACGAAATAGTAAATCAGGAGCATGATTTAGTAAATGGAGGGAACAAAATAGTAAATCATGAGCACGATTTAGCAAATGGAGGGGACGAAATAGTAAATCGTCCGCACGATTTAGTAATTCAAGGGAATGAATTAATAAATATTGTGCAAGATTTGCTTTTTTTTTTCTTGCAAGTCATGTGCTCTGTAAAAACTCAATATTTGAGCGATTTATTTATTTATATATGAATTTCTTTTTACAGTTTTAACACATTTTTTTTTTTTTACAGATTTTTTTATCCACGGACCCACCTGCAGATTCCATTTTAAAGAGACTAGATAAGTTGAATCTTTAAATTAATCCCTTTTAATTAATCCCCACTGTAACACGTTTTTTTGATGATCCCACAATGAGCATTGCATTTTTAAGAGGCTATATGAAGTTTTAGCTTGTACAAATGTGTCTCAAAACTCTTCCATTGTGTTCCTTTTAGCTGTTTTCTCACGTAAACACCCCTAAGAAACATATCTGAACAGGGTTAGGTGAACCAGAATAATTATTCACAGCATCCTTGAGACATATTAGCCATCTAGTAGTCGTTTACTGTATGTAACCCACCAATTAGTCTTTTACTTATTTGTAAAAATTTTGCACATCTATAATTGTGCTACATGCATCCGGCTCAAAAGTCTCCCTCCACTCTGGCACTTCACATGGTCACAATCTGTGATCGTAATTCAAGTCAGAGATTGGCCCTGCTCTCCTCCTGCCTGGCACTCATGTTCTTTTTCAAGTTTACAGCTCTGTAATTGCGAGGCAGCAATGAGGCCATTGAGGCATCTGACTTGCCTGTGTTTTAATTTTATTAGACCACAGGAAAAAACATGTTGTTCTTTCAAATGTTCAAGCTTTCCTTGATTGTGATTATACAGTCTTGAAATGCTTCTTTTCCCTTGGAACTTTTTTTTGTTTTGTTTTTTTTTTGTTCCCCATCTATTTCTATTTGTTAATGAATCCAGATGGGCTCAGTCTGTTTCAGTTTGCAGCCCCCATACACAACACTCTTCCTTACGGCACTCTGATAGAGGAGGTATTATTGAAGTTTTAGTGGCCACAGTTTATGGAAGCTATGATTTATAATGTCTGGACAGCAGGCTCATTTGACACTGTGTATCTTTCTCAGGGTTCACAGTGTGAACAGAATGACTTTGTCTTAAAATCACAAGAACACCATTGGTTCCTACAAACCTTCCAAATGAAAGCGACAGTAAAGAGCTATAAGTTTATGGCTTCTAAAATAAGGAGAGCTGCCCAAGTAGGGTCCATCATATGTACAATCTTGAGCAGTGTCTAATATTAATATTATGAATTAGTTTTTATTTTTTATATTTTCTGTTTTCACTTTAATTTTAGTTAAAGTTTTAGTAATTTTGTTGTGTGTTTTTAATATCTCTATATAGTTTTTATTAAGTTTTATTTATTGGTTTACTTAATTCTTGTTAGTACTTTAAGCTAAACTAAATGAAATTGTTTTAGTTTTAGTTATTGTTAATAACCCTGGTGTAAAACTACCCCCAATACCTTTATATAGTGCACTATTAGAGGGGACAGCCATTTGTAGTGGTATCTGGAACCATAGTGGACATCAGGAATCCCACAATGCACCTCAATAGCAAGTATACAAACAATGTACCCTCAACAGATAGCCGCTAGAGCAAACCCATGCACTGTGAGCATCGAATCCCATATCCAGCAAGAAGATGGCATCTGCAGCATATCTGGCACACACAGTGTCTGAATTCACCCACTGGTTTTTATTCAGTCATTCAGTGGACTATATTAGTGCAGTAATTTAAGGAATAGTATATAAAGGCATGGGGGCAGCAATCCAGATAGGCATACAGCCTCGACATGAAGACTTCAAAACATCATCAACATGATTACTCTGCTGTCTAAGATAGAGTACCTTCTTTTGACCAAATTCTAAGACAACATTGCATGTACCATTAACAGAGGAGCAAATCACAGAATTATTTCTGTGATTGTGACAAGCTAAATGAAAAAAATAAAATAAAATGGCGGAGGAAGTGAAAGGAATGTTGAATATAATTTATTCAATAGTGGTACGTATTGATAAAACACTTCAAATAATTTGACTTTTATCTAATACTGTGTATTTTAATGATTTTTCAATTTTGAGTTGTTAGCTTAGCATCATGCTAATGCCAAACTGAATTGAAAACAATTGTGAGTTGTGTCTCTTATGCGTATCAAGTGAGAAGTGCTAATTGTGCGGCAGCAGATCTTTCAACAGGATGTTCACTAGGTTTTGGAACTGTGTATATTTCTTGGCTTTCTCCTTGTGAACAGATCACCTCTAACTTAAAGCCAAAGGAAATCATCAGTTCCCACAAACCTTCCAGAAGAAAGCAACAGCAAAAAGAACCACACCATTATGTATGTGGGATACTGCAAGAATATTCAGTTACGAAAATTGCAGAAGGGAGGAACCTTGCTGTTCTGCTACATTCTGATTGAACCCACAACCTCAGAAAAGGATTGCATTCAGAGCTCTATATTTACAGGTGTGGCTGGCAATATTCTCCAGCACTTATGCTGTATGGTGCAGTGGAGACATAAGCATTTATAAACAATCCTAGTGAAGTGCTGTTGAGATCATGACATGCTGCAGAACACAGTCTCAAAATGTCCTCCACATGGCTCTGCAGATGTGGGACAGAGGCATGGCATTAATGTGGGTACATGCCCATGCCTGAGCTAGACCCTCCTTTTCTTTCTCCCTGCCCTTTCCCCCCAAAAAACTCCACACGCCAAATAGAAGCAACCGCAACAACGTATTTCTGGAATGCATGAATGAGTCATGGAAAACCTTCTGTAATGCCATGATCCAGCTAAACACTTCAATGCAGATCAGGGTCCAAAATCAGCATCTGCCAAGTGCCAAACTGAAGTAAAAATTGGCTTCGGCTGTTGACCAGTAACATTATGAGTAACTGCAACATTTCATGGTTTAAATTGAATTGTTGGAATGATAATCTGACCCTCTCTGATGTTACATGAGCAATTCTAATGAAAAATAAACTGTCTGGTAAAGTCCATTGTGACTTTAATGTCTTCTAATAACTTTCATTATAAATATAATACCTTATTAAAATAATATATATATATATATATATATAGCAATTCTAATGAAAAATAAACTGGTAAACTTTGGCACAGTAGTATGAGACTTGTATTGCCAAAAGTTATGTTGCATGCTCCTCTGGCTTTGTTTCTCTTTGCTGAAAATCTCTGCTGCCCTGACCTGGGTGAATCGGCCTGTTAAAAAGGCAGAACAGTCAGGTCTCAGCACAAATGTTTTACAGCTCTGATGAGGTTGAGAGCCAAGCAGAGAGCACCGTCCTGACATGCAGGGCAGCTTACGTGTTCTGTCTCCCTTGGGCTGCGGAGCACACGCTGGCTGTGTTTAGATGGATTGGGCTGCGCTGACAACCCTCTGAGCCCCTCGTAAATGTGCTCTCTGCAGGCCCGACTCACTGGATTGGCCGTTCACACATCCATCTTCCTTGTTCTGGCTGTGTTTTATAGGACAGTAAAGGAAGCTGGATTACTTGTGTAAGAGCAAGAGTAGAGAAGAACGGAGAGGGGTCACGATCTTCCAGGGTTTGGTTTCTGAAACAGCCCGAACTAAAAAACTGAACTGAAAAGACAGAAAGTGAGGGCGTAGTGCAGTCTCTTTGCTCGGAAATGAATACCATTAAACTAGAGCGCCTACGTCAAGCTATGCTTCTTTGTACTGTGTCGTTTGAAAGCAAGTGAGAATTGTGAGTGGGAGTGTGTATGTCTAATGGGATTAATAAATTGTTAGAGAGTAGTAAGGATATGCAAAGCAACCGACAATAACAAAAACAAATGACCTTAATATGCGAAAATAAAAACATAAAAAGAATGCAATTTAAGGTTTTTAAAATGTTCCTCCAAGACAGCACTGAAGGACTAGGGGAGAGAAGCGTAAAATCCATATTTACTGCCCATCGTTCTGTGGGGCCACAAATCTGTCACCTGAAATCCTTGTCTGAGGAAAAAAAAACCACACCTTTAATGGAGCTGTGTAGCAGCAACACCAAAAAAAAAAAAAAAAAAAATCTGGTGCTTATGGTCAGGGTCATTCCAACAATGCAATACATTTTTATGACCTCATCTTCTGTATGTCTTTATATATTGGAAAAATATCAAACCCAGATTTCTTTTCAGGTGCTATGCACTAAATTTAAAATGAAAAAATGTGTTAATTAATATAATGTATTAATATTAGTCATATATGAATAATTATTTCAGTTTTTATTGCTTCATTTTCCCCCTTCTCTAAGTGAATTTTTTTTTTTGTTTGTTTTTTTTTGGATTTTTCCTGTGTCCTTAATATCACTTTCCATCCTTTTAATTTTTTGTAACATCCCAAAAGCCAGTTTCTTAATGTTATCATCCTCCAGGACTAAAATTATTTGTGTGGGAAAACAACAGCTCAAATACACATAACAATTTGATGAATTTTGATTAATTATTTTAATTATTTATTTATTTTTTTTAGCAATTGCAAAGTTGGTTTAGTTTACAATAAATATATCCCGTGTTGTCCAAAACCCTATAATGTCAAAAATGGCAGAAAATGAGTAATGACTAAATGAATGGTAACACTTTACAATAAAGTTCATTAGTTAACATTAGTTAACTAGGTAACACTTTATTTTACATTTTTTAACTAGTTGCTTATTAGCCAGTTATTGGCATGCATATTACTAGAATATTGGCTATTTATTAGTACTTAGTAAGCACATATTAATGCCTTATTCTGCATGACCTTATTCTACATTCTTAATCCTACCCAATACCTAAACTTAACAACTATTTTACTAACAGTTTATTGAGGGAAAAGTCATAGTTAATAGATTATATGTTCCCTATACTAAAGTGTTACCATTAACTACTTTAGTTAACATGAACTAATAATGAACTGCACTTCTACAGCATTTATTAATCTTTGTTAATGTTAATTTCAAAATGTACTAATACATTATTAAAATCAAAGTTGTTTTTGTTAACATTAGTTAATGCACTGTGAACTAATATGAACAAACAATGAACTGCTGTATTTTTATTAACTAATGTTAACAAAAATTGACAAATACAGTAACAGATGAACTTATTGCTCATGGTTAGTTCATGTTAGTTAATGCATTAACTAATGTTCACAAAATGAACCTTATTGTAAAGTGTTACCAAATAAACAATACACACTATAATTCAAAAGCTTTTGAACAAAGTTTTGATAGAAGTCTCTCATGTTCACCAAGGCTGCATTTATTTGATCAAAAATAAAGAAAAACTGTAATAATTGTGAAATATCATTACAATTTAAAATAACTGTTTTCTATTTTAATATATTTTAAAATGTAACTTGTTCCTGTGATTACATTATATATATTTTGTAACATTATAAATGTCTTAATAGTCTCATTTGATCAATTTAATGCATCATTGCTGAATAAAGGTATACAGTTTTAGTTAGTCATTGCTCATTTTCTTTAATTATTAACATTTAATAGGATTTAATGATTTACTGTAGTTAAAGTCTGAATGTCTGGCTTATATTAATTTTCAAAAGTTACAGAATTTTAAAGGCACTGCATAACAGGAATGACCAACAAATACTGAAAATATTGAAGAAAACATGAATGTTCAGGGAATACAATGTAGCATTGATGGTCAGTACATTTAGCCCTGTAGCGCTGTATCATTCTGAAAGAAGATGCCTTTCTTCACAGATAAATCAGCATCTGCTCTACGACAGAAGATGAAAGATCTACTGAGTGAAATCGCAGTCCTCTCACAATGACAGTAAGGATTTTATGAGGTCTCAGGCAAAGTCAACTGCTCCCTCTGGTAAAAGGGTGCAAAACTATCAATCCCCAGGCTTTGAACCTCTAGTAGTCCAAGTAGTCTTCTGCCTACTATTTCATGACACCAGACCCCAAAGCCTGTAAGCTGTGGACCAAAGCCTACTTTAAATCATCCGGCAGAACCTGTACCTATCACTCCACAGACAGCACTGAACTGACAGTGGCCTGAGCCCCACAGGGCTAAAGAACAGAAACACTAGTCTTCACAAAGGAAGCTTGCATGGAATGAGAGGCAGATGGCCTGCCGTTCAGCATCCCTTTGCTTTAGTAACCTGAGGAGTCGTGACCTTCAGTTAGCCGTACTAGAGGCCAGCACCTGCAGAATGATATGCTCACAGACAGCTGTGATAGCGGGGTGAGCAATAGGCTTGCGGAGGCATTAAACGGTTCTTTTCTTCCTTCCAAATGGAATTTTGAGCTTTGTTGCACATCGCAGAGAGGAAATTGAATTGTCATGTGAATACGATCTTGGGGGACCATTAAAACATTTCACTCAATCAATGGAAACCTTTGAATACATTTTTCTTTTAAGACATGGCTTTGAATGAAGTGTAATTCTTGGGAATATTGTGTTAATATCCCATTAGAAGACCTGGGAGAATTAAACAGATAGTTCACACATTCATTCTCATGTTGTTCTGAACCTCTATGATATGACGTGACAGTAACAATATGGTGGATGTAGTACATCCGAAATTTCATTCATACGACCCATATTCATACTATATAGAACATACTTTTTGAACAGTCGCAAAGTAAGTTAAAAATCAAATGTAGTACCTATTCAGACAGTATGCGATTTCAGACGCAACAAAGGTCTTACTAGGCATACTAGAAACTTGCAGGCAGGTGTGTTGAGGCAAGTTGGAGCTAAACTCTGCAGGACAATTGCCCTCCAGGAGCAGGCTTGGACACCCCTGCTATATATAATGACAAAAGAATTGAAACAATGACAAATTGATGCCATTTGCGGTAAAACACCACTGGTACTGATTTAAAAAATATTTGTATTTAATTCCTTTCCTCACACAAAGGGATGGCTTCAGAAGACTTGGAGTACAGCACTGGAATCATATGTACCTAATACGTATAGACTTTTATAATACATTTAGGGTGCTTTTTGTCATTTTGAAGCTTTTGTGTTTTGTGTTTCACGGCTGAGAGAACATCATAGGGGTTCAGAACAAGATGATGACAGAAGATTTGTGAACTGAACTATTCCTTTAACAATAAGATCAGCTAGGATGAGAGACTCACCTGCTTGGTTGGTAGTGATGGTAACAGCAGCATACTGGCGGATCGTGGGGGCCTGGGAGGACACTCCGTTTTGGGCCTCAATCTCAAAGGTGTAGTTGGTGTGTGCCAGGAGGTCTGCCATGGTTACTGTCGTGTTAGTGAGGCCAGAGGCACGGGGCAGGAAGCGCACAGCCCCTCTGCAGGGTTCGCATTGTCTGGGACCCGGCCAACATCGCTTACAGACTACATTAAATGTCACGTCCTTCCTGCCTCCACTGTCGGCCGGCCAGTTCCAGTCTAGAATCACTGAAGTCTCATTAATGGCAGAGATCACATTGCGTGGGGCAGATGGGGGTCCTGTGGAAAAAAGATATATGATATATTTACTCATCGTTTTTATCAAGCTATAAATATATAGTACAACACAATTAAAATCTATTTGTGCTGTACTGAAATGCATATCCATCATTGACACTGTGAACTAATTATGGAAACCATCTAACTTAAAGAGATTAAAGTCACCATGATATCAAAAATGACAATTCTTATATTTTTATGGAATATCGTGGTGTTTATTATAAATGATTTTTTCATGCAAACTGTCATGTGCCCATGTAATCTTTAATTAAAATAACCGCCCTCCTTCTTGCTTCTTCTCTGACGAGGGCGGGACAACCTGTCACTCATGTGAGATCACAGCAATAGCCAATGACAATGATCCAACGATCCAATCAATTCCCAACGGACAAAATCAAGTCCCGCCCCATATTTTTTTGTTTTTTTTTTGTTTGAGAAGCCGCTTTACTTGGATATACACTATATTGCCAAAAGTATTGGGACAATCATTGAATTCAGGTGTTCCAATCACTTCCATGGCCACAGGTGTATGAAATCAAGCACCTAGGCATGCAGACTGCTTCTACAAACGTTTGTGAAAGAATGGGTCGCTCTCAGGAGCTTAGTGAATTCAAGCATGGTACCGTGATAGATTGCCACCTGTGCAATAAGTCCATTCGTGAAATTTCCTCACTACTAAATATTCCACGGTCAACTGTTAGTGGTATCATAACAAAGTGGAAGCAATTGGGAACAACAGCAACTCAACCACGAAGTGGTAGGCCACGTAAAATCACAGAGCGGGGTCAGCTCATGCTGAGGCACACAGTATGCAGAAGTCGCCAACTTTCTGCAGAGTCAATAGCTACAGACCTCAGATTAGCTCAAGAACAGTGTGTAGAGAGCTTCATGGGTTTCCATGGCCGAGCCGCTGCATCCAAGCCTTACATCACCAAGTGCAATGCAAAGTGTCGGATGCAGTGGCGTAATGCACGCTGCCACTGGACTCTAGAGCAGTGGAGACGTGTTCTCTGGAGTGACGAATCATGCTTCTCTGTCTGGCAATCCCATGGACGAGTCTGGGTTTGGCGGTTGCCAGGAGAACAGTACTTGCCTGACTGCATTGTGCCAAGTGTAAAGTTTAGTGGAGGGGGGATTATAGTGTGGGTTTTTTTTCAGGGCTCCTTAGTTCCAGTGAAAGGAACTCTTAATGCTTCAGTATACCAAGACATTTTGGACAATTTCATGCTTCCAACTTTGTGGGAACAGTTTGAGGATGGCTCTTTCCTGTTCCAACATGACTGCGCACCAGTGCACAATGTAAGGTCCATAAAGACATGGATGAGCGAGTTTGGTGTGGAGGAACTTGACTGGCCTGCACAGAGTCCTGACCTCAACCTGATAGAACGGGATGAACTTTGGGATGAATTAGAGCTGCAAGCCAGGCCTTCTTGTCCAACATCAGTGCCTGACCTCACAAATGCGCTCCTAGAAGAATGGTCAAACATTCCCATAAACACACTCCTAAACCTTGTGGAAAGCCTTCCCAGAAGAGTTGAAGCTGTAATAGCTGCAAAGGGTGGGCCAACTACATATTAAACCCTACGGATTAAGAATGGGATGTCATTAAAGTTCATGTGCACGTAAAGGCAGGCGTCCCAAAACTTTTGGCAATATAGTGTATGCCACATTAGGGAAGCAAGACTATCTTCCGTTTCATGCCAACTTTAAATGGAGACATTCATTTATTGTATTGTTCATTTACAAAAAAAAAAAAAAAATTGCCTAAGCAACTGTCTCATTTTGTCTCTTTTCCTAAGGGATGACAGGAGAAACATCTGGGACAAAGTTTATACTTAAATGAAACACAACTGAGAACTCCATTAAATCTCATGAGCTATGAAAGAGCAATAAAACATCCCTCTGGTGAAGTACGTTTACTTTAAAAAGTGTGGGTTTAATCGTTAAAGTCATCAGTTATGGATGGATACGGAATTTAGGCAGGCATGTCCTTCCCCTTGTTAAAATGTTGGCAAAGCCTCTAGAATTATTCCAGAGTTCAGAAGTGTCCTTACTGGATTGTTATATTAACTTTAAAGATTGTCCCGATAAAAAATGGGGTATGAAGTACGGCCAGCAGGCTCTATACTGATTGAAATAGCAGGCCTACACATCAAGTGACGACTTCTCCATATATGTGTACAAGAGTGAAATCTCAGATTCAAGTAAGGAGATGGACACCAGATCAAAGCCAGATTGTAATAAATAACAATTAGAATATTCTGAGAATTTAATATCTGACCTCTGGGTATTATTAAATAAAATTCCTCCTAGATCTGCCTTAAAGATGGTGGTAAAGTAAGAAATTGAGAGCACAATGTTTGGTTGGTTTGATTTGACATGAATTCACACACTGAAGCCCTGGAGCTCAGAGAAGGTTTCCTGCTTCTTGAACTTGAGAATCATTTTGACAGACATTTTGTCTGAGAAGGAAAGTGGGGGAGAGATAGGATTTGATACTACATTAAGAAATAGAACATTACACAAAGGAATCTCCCCCACAAATTCGCTCTGGAACATTCCAGAACACTCCCTGTTGCTTTCCCTTGATTCTGACATGACAATAAATCAGACGTTTAGCTTCAAGGTCAAATACAGGATTCACCACACTGGCCTTTTTAAAAGCACTTTTAGAAAGAAGAGCAAAAATCCTTAAGGAATAATTCACTCAAAAATGTAATTTTAAAAATTATAATCATATTTGCCAGCTCCTGCGGAGGAAAAGACTTTAAGTGAATGTCTTAAATATCAGTCTGGTCCTCACATGTAACTATGGTATAACTTTAAAAGACATATATCACATAAGTCTTAAAGGATTAGCTCACTTTAAAATTAAAATTACCCCATGATTTACTCGCCCTAAAGCCATCCTAGATGTATATGACTTTTTTCTTTCTGATGAACACAATCGGAGTTATATTAATAAATATCCTAATGTGTCCAAGATTTATAATGGCAGTGAATGGGGGCTACAAGTTTGAAGCTCAAAAAAGTGCATCCATACATCATAAACATACTCCACATGGCTCTGGGGGTTTAATAAAGGACTTCTGAAGCGAAGCGATGTATTTGTGTAAGAAAAATATCCATATTTAACACACCATAAAGTAAAATATCTAGCTTCTGCCAGACCACCTTCCGTATTCAACTTACGAAGAAAGCGTGACGCCTCTTGCAGTTCAAAACGCTTACGCTACGTCCTACGCCTTCCATATTCAACTTATTTAAACAAATACATCACTGCGCTTCAGAAGACCTTTATTAACGCCCCGGAGCTGTGTGGAGAATGTTTATGATGTATGGATGCACTTTCTTGAGCTTCAAACTTGTAGCCCCCGTTTACTGCCATTATAAAGCTTGGATGCATCAGGATATTTATTAATATAACTCTGAGTGTGTTCATCAGAAAGAAGAAAGTCATATACACCTAGGATGGCTTGAAGGGTGAATAAATCTTGGGGTAATTTTCATTTTAAAGTGAACTAATTCTTTAATTACCAGTGGTTCTCAACCTTTTTGATTTGAAAGCCCCTTACTGTCCAACACAATATTTGAAGGCCCCCCAAATACTATATTTCTTCTAGTATTTATGTGTTTATGACAAAGCAGCTTGTTTTCTAACTTGTATATAACATGAACTATGAGTGTTGATGTATTAAATTAATTAACCAAGATTATTTTAAAATCTCAGATTTTGAAAATCTGATTGCATCCTTGGTTGGAAACAACTCTTATAGACTACTTTTTTTGTCCTTTTTTGGAGCTTGGCCATGTGAATTGCCAGACGTTTTAATTTTACAAAGAGCAGCAATGAGGTTATTACCTAAAATTATTAATAATAATTTTGAGAAATAGCAATATAGATGTAATAAAATAAAATCTAAATAACGAGTAAGTAAATGATGACAAAATTTTCATATTTGGTTGAACAACCCCTTTTACCATTTTAAATTATAGTGGACTTTCAATTTTACAACTCATCCCTGATCGTTCGTTCATATAAAAAATGAATATTATAAAAAAGGAGGCTTTCCAGTACAGATTTAAAAAAAAAAATGCATTACATAAAACAAAGTCTCTTTTTATAGGATGGAGGAAAAAGTAGTTATATGTCACTAGGTAACATCTTTGCCAGAGCAAGGCGTCCTTTGATCCTGACATTTAATAGAAATCACAGTGAGCAGGTAATGTTAACAGACTGGCTCGGCTGTTAGCGGGAGGATGTGAGGTGTGCCAGGGTAAGCCATCCGTTACACAGACAGTTCAGTCTGACAAGCAGCTCGCGGAAGTGTGACTACAGCCTTCATATTAAAGCGGACCTGAACAATCACCACCACAACATGACAAACCCATGAAATTCTCTCCATGACATATGGTAGATGTTTGCATTGCTTTTGATAAGTGGTACAATTATATAACATGTCCGGTGTTGGCATTTTCCTCACGTCAAGGATTTACACTGCAGAATATCGCCTTTATGAGGTCATAAAAAAGGAGACAGGCAGAAATAAACAAGTCCATTTATACGTACTAAAAACAGGCATAAATATGTATGCCTTTGAAATGTTCAACAGTGATTAAATGCCGACCTTCACTGACACGACATAGAATGCAACATAAACTGTAAATTTTACAAAGCAATAATTCACGGAACAACTGTGCGTATAATGCAGCCATGACCTGAATACATTCAAAACAGTGAGAAAAACCATCTCTGAAGAACTCAGAATGACCTTCCGCAATTATTTCAGATAATATCATGCATCGTCTTCTTTTAATTGCAGTTCCGCTCTCAGAGCTGCACTTAAAGCGTATCTGTTCCACTGCCTGCATCTGAGCAGATTCTATCAAGATAAATGTATAAACTCGAGGGCTATGACAGTATGAAGTGGAGAAATTAAAGTCGCACACTCTGTTCAAGCGTTTTTCCTCTCACTGTACCCATCAAAGTCTTAAACTAACATTGGCAATGAGTGCTAAAGTGGAAATGAAGACTCAGTATTGCTTTTGACAGCCAAAATAAAATGCGACTCGTATGAGCGTGGTATGATCCGACGTGCTGACTACTTCGGATGTCACGTAAGATACACCCTATTAAACTTGGCCGCAGAATTCAATAAGGCTCTTGGTGGTTTTATGTGATATGAATCAGCACTGATAGCAATGCAATGATTTATGGATAATGTGTTTTGGAATGCTTGGCAGTCGCTGCATGCATCTGTCTACCATCTGCGTGCTTCTCCATAAAAGAGAATGGGTTAGCTTGCTCCGCTGCGCAAACCCGAGGAGGCCCATCGGTTGAAACGGTTAAAAATAAGCAAACACGGACTATTCTCGGTGGGATAGCTTGAAGGCCGCAGAGGGGGTATCGGAAGCTTTGTCAGAATGAGCCAACACAAATTCATCAATCCTTGAACAAACATCATCCTTCAAAAAGCTCCGGCGCTTCTGAGGGCTGCGTGGCGAACAGGAACGCTGTGTTTCAAGTAAATAGTTATCTGTACAATAACATAACTTGTAAATGCTTGTAGATATTTTGCTATTTGCCATCCTATACCTAAATAAAATTCTGTCATTTTCTCTCTTTTGCTGAACACAAAATATGACGTGTATTTTGAAGAATGCTGGTAACTAAACAGTTTCGCTTCCCATTGGACTTACATTGACAAAAAATACAATGGGAACTGAAACATTTTGGTTATCAACATTGTTCAAAATATTTCCTTTTGAAATGACAGAAGACATTTTGAAGAATGTTGATAATCGAATGTTGTTAACTGTTTTGGTTCCCATTGACTTCCATTGATTTTCTGTCCATATAGTGGAAGTCAATGGGAACTGAAACTGTTTAATTTCCAATGTTCTTTAAAATATCTTTTTTTGTGTGTTTGTGTTACATAGAAGAAAGTACTGCAAGTTTGGAATGACACGAGAGTGAGTAAATGATGACAGAAATTACTTTTTTGGGGGGCGAACTATCTCTTTAAATGTGAAGTTAAACCTATAGAATCTGGAGTAAATGTACGTATGTAGGTTAGCAACACTTACGGGAGCAGGCCATAGAGGCGGGATCTTCTTCCGCACGGAAGTAGTTTTTCTCGCAGCCGCAGTGGACGGAGCCCTCCTGGTGCGTGTAGCTGTGCGGAGGACACTTGGAGCACTTGACGTTCCCGGAGGAGGCCTTATAAAAGCCAGGCCGGCAGGCTGTGAAGACAACAACAGGAGGGAAGACAAATTAGGATGCTGGGAGACTCTAGCCAACAGGACCATTCATTACCCCATTACTATGCTGCCACTTTTAATGGAGCGAATCATTTCACATGACCATATGCATCGGCGGACACAATGGAAAGACATTTAATCATCTGTATGGACTTATACTTATACAAACTAATAGCTGTACCAACAGTGCTGAGATGTGCGTACGGTCGGCCACACGCATATACGAGTGTACGTTATGACCTCATAGGAAAGAAATATTGTTTCTAGACGGCAACAAGATTAAATGGAGAGCAAATGGAGACTGCTTCTCAACGATGTCTTGAACTTTGTTCAGATTTGCCAAGATATCAAAGTCTGAAGTGTCAATATGAACTCAAATATTTCTCATTAAATTTTATGAATAAATTATCTAAGCTGTGCTAAATTATCTAAGCTGTGCTGTGCCCCAAATTCACTGTATTGCTCCATACTATAAGACTCTACTTTCATCAGATGTAATTTGTTCAGGAATGCATAAAATGGAATTTATCCATAACATGACTTGAATACACATTTTCTATGATGAACTTTTTAAAAAATTATTGTTATTTTTTAGATTTTTAATAAAGTGTCAGGGTGATATAATTGTCCTGATGTCAAAATGAAGAATAAATAACTGCTTACATGTGTAAACGCCACAATAAAAACAAACAAATTTATAATTACATAGAATAAGTAACAAGTAATACGATCCTGGTTGATGATTGTGTGATGATTGGAACGTTGGAAATGTTCCAACATTCCAAAATTGTTGGAAAACACTGCATCATCATCGCAACGTGATCGGATACTGGAAGTCTTATTGCTTTAGCTAAGCAGCATGTCATACCGCTCCATGAGGATTTTCTCAAGATCTATGAATCGTGTTATGTTGTGTGGGCTCATTTGAATCGAGAAAACCTGCTCTAAATAAAGATGTTAAACTGATTTACAATGGTTTACTAATGCTTTGTGTTACAAGGCAAACCGCGGCGCTAACTGTTTACATGCACATTGGCGGCAGCTTTTCATACAAATATTTGATAGTTTTGGTCACAAACTGAAACATATATGCTTTTTGTATTCTACTAATTGAGACCTTTTTAACTATATATGACAAAAGACTGTAGGCCCTATTTTAACGATCTAAGCGCATGGTCTGAAGCACATGGCGCTGGTGCACTTAGGGCGTGTCCAAAATGAAAATGGTCAGCGCACCAGGCGCATGGTCCGAAAGAGTTGTACCTACTCTCTTAATGAGTCATAGGTGTGTTTTGGGCGTAACGTGCAATAAACCATAGTCTCATCACCCATTTCTTTTAAAATCCAGTTGTGCTTGCCTCAAAATAGCAATGCGCCAACAATGCACCTGAATACACCTCGTTTTCAGACCAGTTTCAGAACAGATGGCCGCGAGTGCATTTGCTATTTAAACAACGTGGCGCTGGACTTGAAAATGATAACTGTGTCAGGCTGAAACTAGCAAAAAACACTTGCGTCACACCTGCCGTCGCATTGTGCTGGGTGTATGATAGGGCCCTATATGTTATGTACTATGATGCTCTTAAAACATATCATTTTATGATAGCAATAGTTCAGGTTGTAAAATGTCATGTGGTGTGATATTACAGTATATATAAGATATATACTGTAATGTATACATATATACTGCATATGTATATATGAATATTATATATATACTGTAATGTATACATTAGATGTGTTCTGTACGTTGAATGTTGTTACGTTTTACCACATCACATTTTTAGAGTTTTTAAATTAAAACCTTTCTTGAATATGGAATACATTTTTTCAAAACAACATGACTAGAGTAGTCCTATTCTAAGGAATTTTAGGAGGAACATTCTTACGTTTAAAGTTTAAGTTTGACTGAAATATGAAACTGTGAAATCTATTTTCCTCAGGGAGGAGACAAATTTGGGAGGCTAAAGTCATAGATATGTGATAAAGTATGTTTAAAAATACTTTTAAAGTCTCCTTTAATGTCATATTCAGTGGCTGTTTCATGAATTATGCAAATACAAAAAAAATATCTCTGCTATTAAAGTGTACTCATCAGCTCATCCATCCCTATTCATGAGAATCCCATTCCATTACCCATAATGAAGAGGGAAAATCATGATGAGCTGGCTAATTACTAGGGCTCACACACATCTGTATTCCACTCCCCTTTTTTGCAGGTTCAATACCTGATACAGTTGCTGAACCAAAGCTTCAAGTCAGCACCATCTTCCTAGAATCAATTGAATTCTACTTCAGGGCAAGAAAACCGAAGGGGCTTTATTATTATAGAACCAGCAAGGTCAGGTTCTTCCCTGGGAATACAGCAGAAGACCATCTTACCATTTAATAAGGCTTTCTTGGGAGGGATGTGTGCATCCACTTCCAACATATCAGTGATGTTTATTATGTATATTATCTCACAGTCGACATTCCCACCACTTCAGCACACCTATGCCTGTTGTTGTTTTTCCTGAGAGGTTTTCTTATGCATAGTGTGAGCAGAAGAAGGCATGGAGAGTACCTGTGATGCATGAGAATGCAAGTTTATCTTAACCTGTTTCTCCTCTGAGGCCCTCCATTTGGGACTGCACAAAATGAGGCTGATGAAAGAAAAAAAAAAAATCAGGTGCTCTTAATAGCATTTGTTACAGGAAATCTAATCCGACATACTGTTACCTCTGCAAATCAGAAAACATTGAGTCCCAGATGTGATAAAAACATTGTGTGGTCAAAAGAGATCTGAGGACCGACCACAGAGGAACATTTTATAGCTCAGAGGTGTCTTTTTCAGACACCCAGAAAATGAATTCATTACCCTTAATTTATTTGACAAAATTTTTTACACACAATGTAATTTATTCCATTCAAATTAAGTTATCATTGGGTCAACACAATTTAGTTGGATTAGGTCAAATTAATGTTGATTTAAATGTAAATTATCTTTCCAATTAAACTAAATCTTCTTATGCCAGACCAACTTAATTTAATTAATTTACTAAGGTATATTTAATTTGTTTTATTTTTTGGGCGCTATTTAATTTAAGTAAATTTACTATTATTTAATTGTCTTAGGTTGGTTTGATTTATATGGTTGATGACATTTTTTATAATTATATAATGTTTATACGTGGTATAGGTAACATGTAACTTCAACTAACGTATCCACAAATCTAAAACTAAAGCTAAAACTATTAAAACAAATTGATAAAACTGAAAGAAAATAAGGTATAAATATTTGATAAAAAAATTAAGCATTTAAGTTGAAGTACAAAAAATACTAAAACAAAAATAAACTAAAGCTGAATAGAAATATGAAAAAAAAAACTAATAAAAATGATAAACTATATTAGTTAACTATATTAATTATATTAGCTATATTAGCTATATTAACTATAATAGTATAATATTAAAATAACACTGGTGAGAATTACAATAGACCTAAATGGTAGAATTGTTGACATCCAGTAAGAATACAGCTTAAATGGACAGTGTCTCACATAATTTGGTCCTGGAGGACATTAATGAGAAATGTTTTGATTGCAGACTTCAGTTGGCAAATCTGAGCACAGTATGAGACATTGTTGAGATCTCTTCTGTTAGATTACTGTTTTTTGTTTTTTTCAGGAAAATTTGTAATAAGCAAACATTTTCCATTTGCTCTCTAGGAGAAACATTTGAGATCTCAATTGTGATTTTCTTTTCTATGTGGATGGTCAGAGAACAAAAAAATCTTATTTTCATCCAATCAGCCTTGATTTTGCGACGCCCTTGACAAGTGATAAGCATTACTTATAAATAGAAATAAATTACACAGGCCAAAAATAAGCAAAGGAGATGCAAGACAAAGAGTCGCTTGGGTCAGTGAAGCAGGTGATGATAAAGAGCAAGGTGCCCCACTTTCCGTCATGAGAGCTCTTGCACTTGACAGCTCTTTAATAGAAGCCTGGGAAGCCAATGGCTCACGACGACATCATCCTCTCATCTCTCCAAACTCTCATACTGCGGTAAAAGGCTATGAAAGACATTACCCAAAGCTGTGCCTGTGCTTCCTCCACGTAATCCAAACACCTCAGATGTTCAGGGGAGCGCTGAGTGTGGGATGATGTATAAGTTTGTGTGTCTAACACGACGTGCTGAGGTGGAAGCGCTTTGTGTATGTGAGCGAGACTGAGCTCGGGGGCTGTTATTGATTACACGTGTGCTGCGAGGAGACGTTGGGGCTCACTCCCGGGCTAACAGGCACGGGAAGGGAGTGAGACCGCTACAGAGGGGCGCGGAGGTGATTTCTCATCCAGGCCTCCCAGCACACGCTCCATACGCACTTGATCTTAACAAGAACACACACATGCTCTCCCTAGAGTGACCCTTAATAAGGATATGAGAGATGATCTTATTACTTTGTCGATCTTTTCTTTGCTATCTTGACGATGTTTGATGGTGGGGCGGTCGAGTAAAAACAAAGAACTGTGAAAGAAACCTTACCATAGGATAGAAAAATCAATTGTTTTAACAATGAAATGAAGAGTAAATGGGCCAACATTTTCAGAAGAGATCTCAACAATAGCCACTTTTCCACCGTCGGGCCAAACCGTTCTTATTGCTTAACCATTTCAATTTCAACTGTGGGGCTGATAACAGAGCTCTTTTGAATGCGTTACAAATGCGTCAGTCATTGCAAGAGTTTAATCAAGTCAAGTCACCTTCATTTATATAATGCTTTATACAATACAGATTGTTTCAAAGCTTTACAGTGATAACAAGAAAATGATTCAATGATGCAAACTGTTATTTTCGGCTGTAAAAGAAAATAGTGTCATTGTCCAGATGAAGTCAGTTCAGCTTTGTCAAAAAAGCATGATGCAGATATGTTGGACAGATTTATAATAAGCGAGATGCTCGCGTTCCCTCTAGACAAGAATGTTACCTTACTGTAATGACACACAGCAACACAGCTAAAAGTTTCCTAATATGTTGGATCTTATATTGAAAGTAGCTTACATTTACCTGTTGAGAGGTGCCTTCACAAGCACCCGTAAGACTGTGATGTTTGAGTTGAGGGAGGCGCGACGCTTGAAAGGGGTGTTTGCAAAATATGCTGTATTTTTGTAATTCTGCTAGGTGCCACTAGTGTCGCAGAAACTACATACTTCATCTTAAGACTCAGATCTAAGACCCTGTTTACACCTGGAATTAAGATGATTAAGATGAAATCCCCCATATGCCAGCAAACCAATGAGAACGCGGGACAGTGATGACAATAAATAACAACAAAGTCTAGGCGGCAAAGCTGCTGTGGATCTGTGCTGTGGAACATCGTTTGGCAAATAAATAAATGAAGGACAGTTACATACGTATTGATAAAATTTTATTATGTGAGCTTTATGTTACACCTCAAACAAGGGAATTTATAGTAATATATAGAGTTATTAATTAGTGAGTCCATGAGTGGCTTGGGTATGCAGAGCATCCATAGCTTATATGGACCGCACACCCCTGATATACAGCAACTCTGGAGAAAACAGTGATGTCTCCATCCAGCTCAGTTCAGTTCTCATCCAATAGTGTCAGTGCAGTCGAGTCAATAATATTGTCCCCAACTAAGCAAGCGAAAAGGCGACAGTGGCAATGAACCCAAACTCCATCAGGTGACAGAATGGAGGAAAAAGCCTTGGGACAAACCAGGCGCAGTTGTGGGGTGGAGAGGGGAGCAGTTCTCCTCTGGCCAATGAATGAACACGGTGTGATTATGATTCAGGCTGCATCACATGTCAGAAAGTCATTATAAGTTTACCGTGAGCTTGGTCAGCTACAGAAGCTGTGTCTCAATTCAGAGGCTGCATTTTTCAAGGCTGCATTCGAAGGCCAATTGTGCCACAGCAGCGCAAAGAAGGCTGTCCCAATACAAAGGCTCGAGATGCGGCCTTTATTTTCCGGGCAACGAAGGATACAACAGATGGATCCTTCACGGCCTGTCCAAACCCCAGAATTAATTGTGCACCGGTGACAATCTTTTTTTAGAGAAATTGCCGGATTACACTTTTAAATGTAAGTATTAGGTTTCAACTTACTCAAATATCTAATTATACAAATGTAATATATATACATATTTTATGTAGATAAAATTTTATGTAGTGTATTCTCTTTATATGTACAGAAATGGACCAAGGTGAACATATTTAGACAGGTTGTGAACCCTGTTTTCTTTTCAGAAAGTTGAATATAACTTTCAAAAAAGTCCAATACAAATGTTACTGCCACTCATCAACAGCAGCTGTCACAGTTGCTAGGCGACAAGACCAATCTAGGCTAGAACGTTCCATTTAACAATGCTCGATCCAAACTTCATGGCCCTTTGAAGTCTGTGTCCTTTGAAGGATGCAGCCTCTGAATTGGGACACAGCTAGAGTAACTGGTAGCCAGGCAACAGACAAGTGACCAATCCTGAGTGGTGACATCACTTCATGCATTCTACCGAAATGCATGTAGTGATGTAAACGGTTTGTAATCGTGCCAAACCAAGCTCAAGTGGAAATATGAACTGTTCCTTACCATTCTTAGAACCGTTTAGCCTGACGGTGGAAAAGCGGCTACTGTCTCAAAGGCTACGTTCAGACTGTCAGTCCAAATCTGATTTTTGTGCATATCCGATTGAAATCCGATCAGATTTAGCAAGTCTGAACGGCCAAAAATCACACGAAATGCGATTTTTACAAATCTGTTTCAAACTACATTCATATGTGGTTTGAAATCCTATTCAAATCGCATTTCTGGAAATCCGTTTCAGTCTGACCGCTCTGATCGGATTTCGCGTGGTTTATGTGACTTTCTCATGCAACGTAAAACGTAAACATCAGATGTTGTTATAGGAAACATGCTGAAAGTCGTTGCAGAAACAAGGCTGTGTTGTAAAGTAAAAAGTTGCAAAGTACCGGACGAGCAGAAATTAGCAATATAACTGAGACATGTTTTGAGACTGGCAGAGACGACAGCACGGAATAAAGAGCGGCGGCTACAAATTGTCATGTTGTAAATAAGACAACATCTGTACTGCAAACCCCTCCATGTTGCAGTTCTTGTTGTTTTTGGCCAACCTACCAACATAACATCATTGCCATAGAAACCAATGCAGATATTCCTGAAAACAAAAAAGCACCGCAGACGCACAAATCGGATCTGAACAGTTGCAATACACAGTGTGGACGTCAATAATTTTAGATCAGATTCCAATCGGATTTGGAATGACAGTCTGAATGTAGCCAAACTGTGCTCAGATATGCCAAGATACCAAAATGTACACTTAACAGTCATCTTAATATTAAATTTTAATTTAGAAATTGTAAACATTTGTAATAGAAGAGGCGTGTTTAACATTGTCATGGATCCAAACAGTTTTAGGGATTTTTTTCTTCTTCTAGTATTAAGCAAAAACCCATTTAATTTTGGTAAAATTTTCAAAAAATAAGACATAATTTTTATTTTGCTTCTCAAATAAATGTAACTTGATTTAAGAATGATTAGATATTTGTACTGGAAAACAAGACAAAAAATACTGATAATACTAAAATACTACGTTTATTGTTGTTGTTGTTGTTGTTTTTATAGCCTGCCAACAGTTTCAAATCTCAAATGTATTTTGTATTTCAAATGTTAACAAATGTATTTCAAATCTCAAATGTAGTCTATTTTTAATTTTCCATAATTTTTTTCAACGCAGAAATATCTGACATAAAGGTGATGCTTAAGTGAAACAAAATTGATATCTCCATTAAATTACCTGAACAATGAAAGTTTCCTGTGGGAAGGGGTAGCTATGTGATAAAATAGAATTTAAAAAATGAAATGTTCCTCTGGGCTACAGGATAGAAACCTGAAAAGAATCTTATGTCATTGGTAACTAGTGATATGATATGAGCACAGACCTCCTTGTGACTAAACAGGATCCTATCAATCAATAGAAGCATAATGTGATGACATGACGGTAAGTGCTGGCTAGATTCACTTACGGTAGTGTCTTTATACAGTAGCTGGCAGTGAGGGAGAGGATACAAGGAACAAATGCATTCATTCAGCACTCCCTGTTCAAACTAATTGCCTGTGAAACTGTATCTGACTCACTGGCTCTCAAAAGAAAAGCCCACAGTAGATGTCCTTCCTCTGGGGAAACGAGAACAAGTCCTCAAAGGTCAGAATCTCATTCCTGTTATCACTTACAAAATTTCTGATGTAAAAGTCTAAAATTAAGACTGTATGAGATAATGGGAAATCTTATAGTTTACAACATGTATAGTAAAAACACCTTTCTTACACCTTAAATAATAATAATAATAATAATAATAATCAGTGTTGGGGATAGTACATTTCAAGTAATGTAAGTTATATAATCAGATTACTTTAAGTAACTAGTAAAGTAAAACATACTTTTAAATTTACAACAAAACATCTCCGTTTTTCAAAACATTACAGTTTTTCAAATAAGTAATGCAAGTTACTTTATTTTCCCTTGTCCCCATGTTGAGAGAAATCAGGAGTAAGTGCAGAGGTGTTGTGTTGTAATGCATTACTTTTAAAAGTAACTTTCCCCAACACTGATGATGATGATGATGGTGTCTTCAGAGTTCCTCTTTTTGATATAACTTCCTGCTTTTGTTGTCACACGACAACAAAATGGCTTCCTGTTTTTTTTTTTTTAATTTGACAGATGAGTCAAATATTCAAAATATATATATATAAAAAAAACAAATGTATATTTAATTCTAATATAATTCTACTTATAATACATGAAATATTAATACTAATCACGAGACTTATAAAACTGTAATAAATGAATTTACTGTATATTAGATTTAAATGTAAAAACTTACATCAAATAGATTTATTTATGAAATCAATTATAAAGCAATTATCAAGTAGTGCATCTTTAACATTGAATATTTATGCAACAGCACAAATAACATCATGTATAATTAAAGTAAAAATCCAGCACACATCAGATGATGATTTGTCCCTTTCTACTTGGAAAGCAGAGCTTGGTTCATTTCCAGGAGAGTTTCATGTATAAAGTTTAAAATGAAGGTTATCGCTAGATGTTGAGTTGAGAACCACTAAGCGAGCATCATGGGAAAAGCCCCAAACCTAATTAAAGTGAATGCATGGGTTTCATTTCCACTGCTAATTCAATCACTGCCAACACTGACACCTCTAGAGCTCTCCGTTCAAATGACCTCTGACCTTGATCAATGCCTGCCTGGCACTCCTGCACAGCCAGAGGCCTGACAGTGCCTCTCTAAGCATATTCACATTGCATGACAAATCTAGTTTGTGGTCCGAAAGTTTCAAGCCACAACGGACTAAATAAAGTTTCAAAGTTTATACATCTTCTAAACATGCTAACAAGTTACATGTGATCATGTGTTGAGGATAAACAAACAGAGGAATACACAAACAAATTCCTCAGCACAAATGCACAATTAAACACACATTCATAAATCACAGATTCACATATGTGTCCGAATTGTGTTCACATAAGCAACCTCTCTTCACTCAGTGGTCCATTTGTAACCGCGGGCACTTAGGAGAGCTCAGCTGTAGCACTCAGAGAGGCCTGAAATGTGATCAGTGCTCCTCTGTTTGTCCTGGAACCTCTACAATGGCGCTCTCAGAGGAGAATAAGGCCACCTCTCCTTGAATCAATACATGCTGCCTTGTAAACAACACCAATGACACCACCAAAACACCCCATTTTTATAAGCCTTTTTATTTTAAAAAAGGACTCAAGAACACAAATGTGGCCAAGGACATCAATGTCACATCATCGCCTGCATAGTTTCATGACCCATATTTTACATACAAAAACAAGCACATTTCAGCCCAATATCAATTTATTTATTTATTTTTTTGCTAGTTTTTTTTGCTAGTTTTTTTGCTAGTAAACCTTTTTTTTTTTTTTTTTGAATGCGACTGGACGTTTCTAAATGGTTAGTGGATAAATTTATGTAGTTGCTGTGGAGTTGATTCAACTCATCGACTAGCATGTGCTGTCATGTAAATCTTTTGTGCAAATCCAGCGTTGAATTGACCCTCATTTGTGAAGCAGTCCAGCGTAAAAAGACGGCATGGCAACAACTCTTCCTCTTCCAACTCTTCCTCTTCTCTAAAGCAGCCTGACATGGCCTCACCCCCTTTGTTGCATGTTCCCGGGGGCTGGGTTTATGTAAATTTTGGGGTTTGTGATGTCACCAACCCGGGAAGAAGCTCGTAGACTCTACCCGTGGTTTGTTGTAGTCCTTAAAAAGCGATTTCTATAAAAGAAAATATCTCCTTTGCTGAACTTTGAGCATTGTAACTTTGCAGATGTTTGTTATGCTCAAACAGCAACATTACACACTAACTAAAGTTAAAAAAGTGAAATCATAATCAAGGACCCCTTTAATAATAAATACTGTAATAGTATAAAAACAATGGTAACACTTTACAATAAGGTCTCATTTGTTAACCTTAGTTAATGTATTAACTAACATGAACTAACAATGAATGAGCAATATATTTGTTACAGTATTTATTAATGTTTGTTAATGTTTGTTAATAAAAATCCAGAACATTGTTTGTTCATGTCAGTTCACAGTACATTAACTAATGTTAACAAATACAGCTTTTGATTTTAGTAAATGTGGAAATTAACATAAATTAAGATTATTAAATGCTGTAAAAGTATTGTTAATTCTTAGTTCATGTTAACTAAAGTAGTTAACTAATGTCAACTTATGAAACCTTATAACACTGATCTTGACAGTTTTCACGACATTCATAGTCAGGAAACAGATGAGGCTGACTGTTTCTCTCCCAACCTTCCCAATCTGAGCATAATATAATATTGCAGAACCTATATGGGACCTAAAGTGCAACTTTTTCATAATTTTCCTGTTCTGAGAACCAAACCCTAACATTCCCTGAACATTCTGGGAACCAATAATTGGAAAAACTATGCAGTTCACAAAGCGGATAAATGTGTTGTGGAGAGGGAGCCAGGCTCTCCATCAGCTCTCTCAGAGTGAAAGGAAAGGTCAGTGAAGGTTTCGCTCCACTTCGATGGTGCCAGCGGTAAACAGAGCGAGTAGTTGAGAGTGTTGACTAAACAAATGATTTCCTGGTTCCATAGACCAGCTCCCACCCCTTCCATTCCACAAGGTCAAAGGGACTCTCGCCCCCCTCCTACTCTCCTCTTCGCGTCTCCTCTCACTCTCCCACCCCAGCTCTGGGTAAAATTAGATTTGATCAGGCATCCTGCGGGACAGCTATTCTTCTGCGTTAGAAATGGCAGAGCGAAGCCCCCGCTGGAGCCCATTGCACTGAAGATGGATATTAGCATTGTAATGCGTGCCGCGCTTCTGGGACTGTTTACAGTTCCAAACATGTGTTTCCACCCTGCTTTTGCAGCACAGCTATAATGCCTCCAGTGTGCCCGCACCTTCCCAATCCGCTCATCAGCGGGCTTTCTCATTCAAATCAGCTTGAGATCAGACCGCTTAATTAGGCCGCACATTTCCCAAAGTGAAGCTCCAATGTGAGGAGCCTCTTTAAGACCCTTTTGAAATGAATGAGCCTCCACTCCAGAAACATTACCTTGTAGTTACCAGCACAAACACCAACAGAGGCCCGAGAAAGCTGATATGAATTAGTGTCGTAGAAAGTGCCAGCTCGGCAGCTCCCTCATGCATCTGCTGGCAAGCTAACAGAGTGAATTTGTAATTTGTTTTGGGGGGTTCGTTTTGATTAGTTCTGGCTGTGATGAATGCACTGCATCAAAGGTAACAATAAACATTTTGCTCTGACATTACTGCAACTTAGTGATGCTCGCTAGTTCCTTGGCGTTGGGTTCCAAACACCATTGACGCACTGTGATATGTTACAAATGTACTCTGCGAGGCTAATGAATAGCTTTGCAGGCACTCCGATAGGAATGAGAAACAGCGACGCCATTTTAATACAATTATCACACAGCAAATGACCACATTGGGTAATGCATTTGCCTTTAAAGATCCTTATAAATTAATTACAGACCTCTGTGGTTGATTCCTCTTTGTAAATCTGTCAAAGAGAATCATAATATTGTGCTTGCGCTAAAAGTGCTCTAATTATGATTCAGTAATGACTCAGAGCAGAGCGGGTCACTCATTGTGAGGGCCCTGTACCATCTAACTGGCATATTTCATAATTAGAGAGCTAGCAAACGAAGGATTTCGAAGCATTTCGTCTGTGAAGTGGGATAGAGATGCAGCTGCACCTCATTAAAAGCAGCATTTCATTCCTGTTCAATGGCATAATCCTGTCGCTACGGACAACAACGTTGTGTCTCACCGCTCTATTAACTTCCTATTTACACACTGTCAGGGCAGCCCGTAGCCCTGCCGCAGGATGGACACACAAGTGCGTGCAAACACACATACTCATCTGCATTAATGTGCCGTCTCATGCGAGCCCTTCAGGCTTGATCCCTCGTCTTGCCCATCATTGTGAGGCCAAGAGCACCTCTGAAAATGAATCCGAATCCAGCCACCAAAAGCTAATTAGAATATATGCCGAGTGAGAAATGTAAAACTCTGAAGTGGGAGAAAACTCTGGCTTTACTACTTTTAAAAAGTGTGTATACTATACATGTACTAATTCGGTAACTCTTTACAATGAGGTATAATTTGGTCTAACATTCGTTAATGCAATAACTAACATTAACAATGAGAAATATATTTTACAGCAGTTTTTTAAAATTACTAGAAAAATTAAGAATTACTAGAAGTTAGCTGAGAGAATACCAATAAATGCAAGTCTTAGGGTTGCAACATTTTTTAATATAAAAAGGAAATAAAAATATGTTATTTTGGCATTTTTTGTTTTGTAAAATAATAATAATAATAATAATACATTTGTACATTTGCAGCACTACAATAAGGTTTGATTTGTTAACATTAATAATCAATAATCACACATTAGTTTGACACTACTAATGTTAATCTAATTACTAATAAGATCAAAAGTTGTATCTGTTAACATTAATGCAGTGTGAACTAACATGAACATTTTTATTAAGTAATGTATTGATTTTAATTGACTAACATTAACAATGTTACTCAATAAAAATCTCATGTTCATGTTAGCCATTAAATCTAAGAAATAAAAATAAAAGTATGATTTTTTTTTTAAAAAAAGGATAAACAAATCAAAGCTTATATATATATATTTGTCTTACTAAAACGTTGCACCCCTAAAACTTGCATGTTGGACATGGACAAACTTCTCTTTCCCCTAAAAATCAGCACTGAAAAAAAAAAAAAAAAGTCCACAGATTCGATCAGGGCCTCTTTATGTGGGACTGTTTTGGTGCACTGCCTGGGCAGTATATGTTATAGAGATGCTATAGGACCACAGATTTATTGAACTCATGGTGATGGACCACCTTTGCAGGGACTGTTGTTTCCAAGGCTTAACTCTACATCAGTGTTCTTGTCAGCAGTTAAGGTCAGTGTGTGCTGTGTGTGTGAAGGAAAGCTTAGCTCTATGTTCACAGCTGGACGCATGTGTACAGATTATAAACTAACGCAGGGAACAGCTGGGAGCCCCAATAGCATCTGCGGATGGCTACATGCATGAGTATGTTGGGGCCGTTAAACAGTTCCTGATATCCACAAACATAAACAAATACACAGTGAACACAGTCATACAGAAACACTATTAAAATAAAGACAGTTTTAGTGATGTGATCCTATCCTATTCCTATTCCTCGATGTCTGATCAAAACGTAGGTATCTTTTTCTAATTAAAAGTGTTTTACAATACTTAATCACTAATCTTAGTGCTATGCAGACTAAGCTTTTAGCTTGCAAATGGATGGTTAACTGAAATCACAAAGAATGAAATGTTTAATTTGATCATTTTAAGCTTTGGTATGCAATTACATGCAATTTTGAATAAATTAATGAACATTTTTCATGATCAAGAGTCAAGACTAAATACATGGAAAAGTTTTTGTTTATTATTTCTAATCAGGCACTATATAGAACACCCATAACAAAGTTGTCTCAGGAATGAAATGCCTTTGTGACTCTAAAATCTGTACTGAATTGAAAAGTCAATATGTCAGACATTCATATAATGACCATAAAATATATTCAATGAAAGATAAATATTTAATTGTGGTTATTATATTACAACTCATGTGATAAGTGATTAATAGAAATATTTATTGGGGTCTTTTATAGCCGTTGCCGCATTTGCATTATGCCTAACAACTCATGGCACATTGATGTCTTTTATTATATTGCTGTTTTATATAAAAAAGTAAACCACAAGATATTACTGTGTTAATATATTACATGAATATTGCTTTAATATAGCATACGAACACATGCAAAACTGAGTGAGACATATGCAAAAATGTTCCAGCATCTTTCTTGCTAAGGCGCTACATGGGACTGGGTCAGTCAGTAATTTTAGGACATCATTTCGCCAAAATCCCCTGACACGTCTCAATAAGCCACCATGATGCCTGTAGCAAATTGAGAGCAGGAGAAGAAGAAAGAGGGAAGAAAAAGAGAGAAAGTAGCTTTGAAACAACTAAGCCTATTAGCATAATTTTCAAAGCTTCTCAGAATGCGAGTCCTCCTGTCGGAGCCATCCCTCTTCCTTGGTGCCATTGTACTGAATGTACTGCTCTGCTACAGAAGCCAGCACAATGGGAGCCCTGCATCGGCCACCACCTAATCCCCTATTGTGGCAGGTTTATGGCCGCCTCTTTTTCGGGGGCCCCTTAGGACCCTCCATTCCTCTGGAGCTGCTGGACCACACGGAATCGGCTGCCAGTGATAAATCTCCACTGCAGACAAAGAGATGGCGGGTCAGCCAAGGGTTCAGGGATTGTGCTGGCCACTTTTAATGTACGCTGACTGTCAGCCACAGGCATGACTGATAACAGAGGTATTATTTTCACAGAGGAGCAGTGCCCAACACCAGCCATAAAACCTCCTATTCTAATCCAAATGACCTCCCTCTGGCTATTGTGGAGAGGACGCGCTTCCGTGCAGAGCTCAAGTGCGATAACCGTGGCCAACACAGCCGTAGAGAGAGGAGGGATCCATCCGCAGAAGAATTACTGTCTATCTCTATTGTGTCCCTGTGTGGGAGGACTAGCTGCCAACAGCCGACAACAAGGAGGTGTTCCATTTGCCCACCTCCGTGACGCTGACAGAACATAAAAATTCAGGTGGCAGAGATCTGCTCAGCGTAGGTCCCTTTCTTCCCCATTGCGTTTCCCCATCTCTGGTGATAAAAAAAAGAGTGAAACACCTAGAAATCTAATGGGCCGAAGAAATTATTCAAATGCTTATGCTATTACATCACCCACGTCATCAATGAATACATGCATATGGGATTCGTATGAGAGTGCATACGCTTTTTGGCTCTGTTCCAAAACCTCTACTGTCTATGTAGACATTTGTTTTTTAAAGCCAGGGACACAGTTAACGACTATTTCCTTTGACTGAAGCAGATTTAAATATTTACACACAGAATTTAAACACCGACTGTAATCGCCAACTGAACGCAACTGGCTCTGACTGGACGCTTTTGAGCGTGATCAGTCATAAGTATCAAATTACAATTATAATCGGCCTTACAATTGTTAAGTGTGTCCCTGGCTTAAGGCAGCATCCTAACCTCCTAATTGACTGTTTTGGAACACTCTACACTCTGTATGGAAGATGCAACTTACAACTCATTCAAATAGAGTGTGATGTTAGCATGTTGCTAAGCTAGCAATGCAACAGTACAATAAGCATAAAAATACACCATACAAACAAATATGAAATGTTGGTATTAATAATCCACATTTCTGCCACGTCCTCCACCATATTGTTTTTTCTTTCTTCTTTCTTCACAGAGCTGGATGGGACAATATCACACTGTCACAATGCATTACAGGAGTGCTTTCTTCACAAAGGATGTATAAGGATGTCTTAGATTTTGGCTAAATTTAGGTATCTTAGGAGGCAGCGTAATTAATGTTATTATCATAATTACCTTTTGGAACAGTCTCTGCAATGGGGACCATTCATTTCAATGCCTACAGTGGGTACGGAAAGTATTCAGACCCCCTTAAATTTTTCACTCTTTGTTATATTGCAGCCATTTGCTAAAATCATTTAAGTTCATTTTTTTCCTCATTAATGTACACACAGCACCCCATATTGACAGAAAAACACAGAATTGTTGACATTTTTGCAGATTTATTAAAAAAGAAAAACTGAAATATCACATGGTCCTAAGTATTCAGACCCTTTGCTCAGTATTTAGTAGAAGCACCCTTTTGATCTAATACAACCATGAGTCTTTTGGGGAAAGATGCAACAAATTTTTCACACCTGGATTTGGGGATCCTCTGCCATTCCTCCTTGCAGATCCTCTCCAGTTCTGTCAGGTTGGATGGTAAACGTTGGTGGACAGCCATTTTTAGGTCTCTCCAGAGATGCTCAATTGGGTTTAAGTCAGGGCTCTGGCTGGGCCATTCAAGAACAGTCACGGAGTTGTTGTGAAGCCACTCCTTCGTTATTTTAGCTGTGTGCGTAGGGTCATTGTCTTGTTGGAAGGTAAACCTTCGGCCCAGTCTGAGGTACTGAGCACTCTGGAGAAGGTTTTCGTCCAGGATATCCCTGTACTTGGCCGCATTCATCTTTCCCTCGATTGCAACCAGTCGTCCTGTCCCTGCAGCTGAAAAACACCCCCACAGCATAATGCTGCCACCACTGTATTGGACAGGTGATGAGCAGTGCCTGGATTTCTCCACACATACCGCTTAGAATTAAGGCCAAAAAGTTCTATCTTGGTCTCATCAGACCAGAGAATCTTATTTCTCACCATCTTTAGCAAACTCCATGCGGGCTTTCATGTGTCTTGCACTGAGGAGAGGCTTCCGTCGGGCCACTCTGCCATAAAGCCCTGACTGGTGGAGGGCTGCAGTGATGGTTGACTTTCTACAACTTTCTCCCATCTCCCGACTGCATCTCTGGAGCTCAGCCACAGTGATCTTTGGGTTCTTCTTTACCTCTCTCACCAAGGCTCTTCTCCCCCGATAGCTCAGTTTGGCCGGACGGCCAGCTCTAGGAAGGGTTCTGGTCGTCCCAAACGTCTTCCATTTAAGGATTATGGAGGCCACTGTGCTCTTAGGAACTTTAAGTGCAGCAGAATTTTTTTTGTAACCTTGGCCAGATCTGTGCCTTGCCACAATTCTGTCTCTGAGCTCTTCAGGCAGTTCCTTTGACCTCATGATTCTCATTTGCTCTGACATGCACTGTGAGCTGTAAGGTCTTATATAGACAGGTGTGTGGCTTTCCTAATCAAGTCCAATCAGTATAATCAAACACAGCTGGACTCAAATGAAGGTGTAGAACCATCTCAAGGATGATCAGAAGAAATAAACAGCGCCTGAGTTAAATATATGAGTGTCACAGCAAAGGGTCTGAATACTTAGGACCATGTGATATTTCAGTTTTTCTTTTTTAATAAATCTGCAAAAATGTCAACAATTCTGTGTTTTTCTGTCAATATGGGGTGCTGTGTGTACATTAATGAGGAAAAAAAAATGAACTTAAATGATTTTAGCGAATGGCTGCAATATAACAAAGAGTGAAAAATTTAAGGGGGTCTGAATACTTTCCGTACCCACTGTATGTAGGCAGTTCACTAGGTTTTGGAGCACAAAGTTTCAGTGTGTTTGTGTGTGTACGTGTGTGTGTGTGTGTGTGTGTGTGTGTGTGTGTGTGTGTGTGTGTGTGTGTGTGTACTGTATGCTAGGTAATGGAGGAGAGAGCAC
The DNA here is from genome assembly GCF_019924925.1 of Ctenopharyngodon idella. Classification (NCBI taxonomy): domain Eukaryota; kingdom Metazoa; phylum Chordata; class Actinopteri; order Cypriniformes; family Xenocyprididae; genus Ctenopharyngodon; species Ctenopharyngodon idella. Next base: position 28,917,090 of record NC_067228.1, read on the forward strand.
TCAAAACAAAAGCCTGCACGAATGACCAGCATGTGTGAGGAATAAGTGTCCTCCTTTCAAGAGTGCTAAAATAGGTCATCTCCAACACTTCATAAAAACAACACTGAGCTCCAAGTGAGGACAGCTCACTTCCTCTTTCACCAGCTCCTGACCAAAAATATATTAGCATTCCATGCACAGGAAACAAAATACCAGGATTGTCAGACCTAAGATAATTAAAGGCACAGTTAACTCAAAAATGAAAATTTCTGTCATCATTTACTCACCCTCATGTTTTGAACCGGGATCACTTTCTGTGAAATACAAAAAGTGTATTTAAAGAACATTTTAGCTGTTCCTTTTTTTTATATGAAATTCAACGGGGATGACTGCTGTCAAGCTCTGAAAGTCATACGCTTTGGAACGACATGAGGCTGAGTAAATGATGACAGTATTTTTTAATAGCCAAAAATGTGTAAATGTGATTTCACAAATCCCAGTTTTATACATCATAACCTTGATTAATACCCATTCTTACAAAGAGTGACATGTAATTTTATTTTCGCGATTTATTTACACAGCTGAAGTCTTGCTTGGCCAGTGTGTGTTCAGTAACTTTATCAAGGGAACTAAAGTAATGCTCGGCAAGAGGATGTCAACCACTGCGCTAGAATCTGTTGAATTTCTAGAAAGTCATTGCCAAACCACAACTTTTCATTGTAACCATATGGCCAGTCCCCATGGTCACCTTCCCGCTTACTTCACACCTGCTGTTCCAGCCCAAACATGAAGCTATTCAAATAGCAGATGAGTGATCACTCATTTACTGGAGATCATTATCAAGAACCCGTTTAGTTTCCAAATGACCTATGGACCCTGGTAACCCACACTCAACGTTCTGACCAAATCATTAATAAAACTACATTTGCCTTTCCTGAAGGAAATACCAGTGCTTGCAAGGTAGAAAAAAAAAGATAGTATTTTAGTTTCAAGTTTTAGGCGTTGGTTCCGTGCGAATAAAATGCTGCATCAGAGCAGCTTTGCCATTGTCACAGTATGACAATCAGCCCGCATTTCATTTTAAAGTTCAATACTTAATATGTAGAACAAACTGTAACCTGATAGTTGCTGGAACCGTATGAGCCTCAAGTCTTACCGAATTTCATAGTTCTACAGCAGGGTGTCCAATCCTGCTCCTGGAGGGCCAACGTCCTGCAGAGTTCAGCTCCAACCTCCCCAAAATATACTTGGCTGAAAGTTTCTAGTGATCCAGGCTTGATTAGCTTCAGCTGTGTTTAATTGAGGTTGGAACTAAACTCTGCAGGACTGTAGATTGGACACCCCTGTTCTACAGTGATACAAATTCTTGCAATGATGATTTGTCACTTGCTCATAATGAAGCTGTAAGCATGAAAGCTCCTTAGGAGGCCTTGGCTGCCTGAATATAAAATATCCGGAGAAAAGATCAGGTTCTTTAGTGATCAGCAGCTCCTGCGAGGGTCAGGAAGGGGTCTGACGCCCATGCCGTTACGGGTAGCTAACAGAGCGAGGATGCTATTTACTGTAGATTCCTTCGGCAGGTGCCCCGTTCCAGCCTGGGCAGAGGGGCCCACAAATCAATCTTCTGTGTCGAGCCACTCCGCAGGGTGTCCGCACATTTGTTAAGGCTTGCCTGCCAGCCAGTCCCCATTTGTCTCTCTGAGGGGGCCACTCTAGGGGAAAGGCTGTCTCACCAGGGGCCGCGCCGTGCAGGCTGGGTACAGGGAGCAGCGCTGCCATAAATCAGAGGTCCCCTGCACAGAGCTACGCTGTGAGGCTGTCAGGGTCGGAGGAGACATGCCACCGCAGGTGATCCACAGACACCGTGGCAGGACGGCACCGAAACATCAAGAGTCTCTTCTTACCTACCCTCAGACAGCTGTTGAGAATGTCCCTCTCTTTCTTCATAAATACCCATGCTCGCACTGACAGGCGCTCACGCTATGCTCTTCTGTTTGTTAACAGTGTGTTACATAAAATGCCCTCCTGCGGCTCGGTTCCTGAGCCACGGATATTTTCTGATGACACAGCAGAGCGGTAGAATTTATGAGACTAGAATAAACCTTTTCTGAAAAGCACAAGTGCTTGCAAACAACCTCAGGCTTTGTCAGAGATTAAATGTGAATGCGGCGGGTTGCTTGATGCCTGCGCTTTGACAGTGAGAGAAGAGGGGGGAAAAATGCAGAGGTTTTGAAATGAGCCAAACACCAAGGGACCCTCTCTGAGACGAGCGAGCTCCTCTGGGTCCTCCTTAGATATCTTGAGTGCACCAAGAAAGGGAATGCTTGAGGAGGGCTGACATTTCACATAAAACCCCCTCTTTATACAAGGAGAGGGGCAATTATCAGACTGTTTGCACCAGTCAGGGGGGCAATTACCTGAGAGAAAGGTCAGAAGCAGTGTTCTGCTCTGGGTCCTCCTCCAAAGGATTGATTGCTCACCTGGGTTCATCACTGGTGCTGATACGCATGGTCTCACGCGATTTTGTCTCCTTGGACTCACTGAGATATCCTGACACAGTTCTCTGACAGATCTGTGTTTCCACCAACTGAGGTCTTAACATGAATAGTCAGCTGGATGGACTTTCATATGTTGTTATTTAGTTGCTCTGGCATAAAACATTTTAATAAATAAATATTAAAAAATATTTCATATTATAAAATAATAAGATTCATTTTTATTTTATTTTATTTCTTCTATTCTTTTCTAAATAATACTTACAATTCTAATACTAAATAATACAGTCATTTTCATTTTCAAAAGTTACAAAGCACTGTACTTGTAACGTAGACTCGCTTGCTGTCAGGATAATCCTTTATGCAAAATGTAAATACTTATATGAATTTGTAAAATTTACAATGTAATATATAAGTTGTGCGCTAAGGAAAAGCATCTCAAATGCATTAATGCATTAGTTTGAAGCACTTAATATAATGATTTAGCTTTAAGCACTTAATATAATGTACATCTCATGTTTAAAGGCACAATATGTAGAATTTATGGATTAAAATATCCAAACACCACTAGAACAGTGTTATATATTTTGTTGACTTTTTTGTTTAAATCCAGAGAAATAAGCAATTTTTAACCAGGACATTGTCCAGGACAGTGTCCGACTGTCTGATTTTATTTTGTAGAAACCATATTTTGTAGAAACCAGACTCATGTATTACATGTTTTATTAGACAGGTGAGCAACTGTTTGGTTACATTTATAGAGAGAAAACGAATTATTGTTATATAGGTCAACACTTTAAGTCATATTGTTTAAATCTAGTTTTCTTGATTTTCTACGAGTATCATGCTTTTACCATGCCTCAGAGAAAAACATAGTATAATCAGATGCAGCTTTATTTTTAGTAACAGTTTAATACAGCATTTTCTTCATCATACAATACGTTTGTATTAATCACATGCCATTTATCAGCACAAGCCATCCAGCATTTATTAATATGATTTTCTAAAATTGATCTAGCTTACTGCAGTGTGCAACAAGTGTCTCACTGCGTTCGCTCGGCAGCAACTCACTCAAATGTATCTAATATGATAAAACAGTGCTCCGTTATCTCATTCGCTTGACCGGAAGAAGCGGCGCCGGCAACTGTGGCATAATAAAAGTTCCTCTGCTGTCGAGGCGTATGTCGCACTCGTCTCGCTCCAGCGGCCTCGTTCAGCTCCCACAGCACTTGGCCCTGCTTTGCTTCATACTACAGTAACGTTAATAATCTCATCCACGAGCATGATTTCTGTGAGGTGAAGACGACATATCCCAAGATTCCGTGCTCAAACTCGGCGTCATCAAGCTATGCCTTTGTTTTGAATAAGCGACCTCTAGTGGCGAAAATTCTACATACTGTGCCTTTAAGACAACTTGTGCACTTTCGTTTTTTTTTTGTTTTTTCAGATGTGTTCGCAACATCAGAGTATATAGATAGAAATGATATTGTCCCATCCTAAGGGGGAAACATGGAGTTTGAAATTACATTCTGCACATGGTTAAAAGAACACTGTATTCGTTCGGTACACATGTGTACCGAACTGAAAGACCCTTACCGAAAATTTTAGGTACGAATACACGTACGTTACACCCCAATGTATGTATGATCAGAGTTGACATTTTGATTTATAATAAGTCTTGAAACAGTAGCAAGGAAGCCCACTGAAGACAAAACTTCAGACTTCAGTTCTTTCTAAATTTGATCTGGGTTTTTAATATAAAGGGGGACATGAGGCTATGCCTCTTATCACAAAACCCAGTGTTCAGCTTGTTTCTGCTCACACTTCAATCTAACCACCGTGTAGTGCAGAGAGAAAACCTCACACCTCAAGACAGTCCTCGCTAAATTAGTGTTATAAACTCACACATCTCCCAGATTCAATCTCACAACCTACCTAGACTCAAAATTTCTCTTTCTGTCTCTCTCACACACTCTTCCTGTATCCTCAGGGTTACTGCTACTCGAAGAAATGCTCATACAGCAGAACACAACTTTAGATAAAGAATCATTTTGCTAGAAGTTTTGAGACGTCGGCATAAACTCGGATCGAGTGGGAAACAATGGCTTAATCTTCACTGTTACAATACATCATGGCTTCTTCTGTAAAACAGAACAAACGCATTGACAATTTTCAGTTCTTCTCAGTACACAACAACTGTGCACTGACATTAATCAAGACATTTATGAAGACCATGTTTAATTGGCATTGACCAGTCTGCCAGGAAACAATATTGTGGTTACAAGTTAAAGGGTTTGCACAATAAGTGCTTTTGAGGAAGAAATATTCAGTACATCAGACCTACTTTGATTGAAGTACAATTTTGTATATTTATAAAAATATAATAGGCCTATACAAAATTTTCTTCACATGATGTGCAATAATATGTGCATGCATGAGATCACAAAAATCATGTTTTCTGTTAAGAGTGGACATAATACAATAGCTGATATGATCCTGTTATCAGCATGCTCACAGAGGGTTTTTTCTTTTATCTCACAGATTTGAGAATCATAGTGACCAGCTATTGGCCCACACTGGACTGCATGCATACTGACATTTATTTTGTCATTGCATTCTTTCTTAGTAACATTCCTGACTGAATGGCTCATTATGCGGCTCATTAGGGGCAGGGTCTTAATCTCCTCAGGTGTGAATCACAGCATTATTCATGAAGATTCACGCCTCTTCGCATACGGCCTGTGTAAACAAAAAGTGTCTTAGAAATGTAAAATCAATACATTGTTTTTTGTGTCCGAGTAGGCAGGATAATTTCCACATCATTTTGAAGCAAAAACTCTAGACTAAAATATACAGTTCCCAAAAGTCTTGTGAAAAAAAATATTTAGTGTGTATTTTGAGGCCTTATTTCAGTGACTTATTTTTTTAGTTTTTTCAAAAACCACGCATATACATAATTCTCTCAAAAATACAAACATTCACAAACTTGTTGCTCACATATTATTGTAGCCTAGTTTCTGCTGAATACAGTGTAATGAGACTTTTGTCATTAATGTGTTTATAAACAACTGAAAAAAGCACAATGTCAGGGCATGTCAAAACTACACCAAGACCCCAAATCAGCCTCAGATTACATGGGTTAAGTTGCAAACAATAATTTGTTGAGTTCTGTTGACATAATGATGTTGATCATTACATCAACTTAATATCGTTTGTAATTTAAACTCAAATTTCTGTGTTAATTGGCTTTTTTAAATTAAGTTGTTGTTAATGATATTTTCTTGCTAACTTCAGAAATTAGGCATGTGGATTTCTATTTCCCAGCATGCTTTGCATAAGACTGGATAAGGAGAATAAATGTTGAAATTAAGTGTTAATTTATTTGTTTTTAGTGACGGGAAAGACCTGTTGGTGTTTAATGCAGTTATGATTACATATGACATTTAAAAGAGTTTCTGTAATGTTGAAGTTTTTGTGGTTGAAATTATGCCGAAGAGTAGATACATGAAGGCAAACACTACTGACTCTATAAGCAATGACTGCACTAATGCCAGGAACAAGTAATCTTACTTGTTTATTAAATATACATGTCAAATAAGCTATGATAGCTGTTGATTTGAACTGAAATAGATAAGATTAATTGGTTCCAGCGCTCTGGTACTCTGGTAGTCGGATCGACTTAATTTTTTAACTTAACTTAAAAATTTGTGTTTATGCTACAAATTATTAAGTTCCTCTAACTCAATGTAGCTTGTTGGTTGAATGTAAATTCACTCAAAATTGTCATAAAAAAAAAAAAAAACGATATAAAAACTTTCTGTTCATCAAAGAATCATTAAAAAAATACCAGACTTCTTTGCTACACTTCATTATGCACATAACAAATATATAACAAATTTATAACAAATTTCAACTATCATTATAGTAAGAAAGGTTTTACCAAATCAGCAAATTAGAATTATTTCTGAAGGATCACTGAACATAAGAATCTTACTTATCTTTGCCAGATCAGATTTTCACTTTTAAGGCAAAAAAGAGGGACCAGTAAAAAATATTTTCTGTAATAACTGACATCATGCCACAAATGCAATCAAACAGAGCTTGAACAGAGACTGAAACATTCCTTCAACTCATCTGACAACCAACCATCTGGTGGGAGTGTGTGAGGTTTGTAAAGTCGAGAAGCAAGGGGGATTTTATAGATGGAGGCCTATCAAGGGAGCAGCCTTGGTCTCTGGCCTTTAGCAACTCACTATTAGTTACACTGATAGATCTCTTAAGACATCAGAGGGGAGATTAGAACACACTTTACTGTGAAAAACAATCCCTTCAGCGGGCCCCTCTACCACAGCCTGATCGATGCACACTCAAACAGGCCTTGTCAGGCCTGGGCCACTTTGATTGGCTGGCGCTGAGGAACAGACAGCAGACAAGCTGACAGCGACCCTCCCTATAAGCCTCCCATCGATCTTCTGAAGGCCCGGCTGCCGCACACACAGAGATGCTGTCTGTCCCCCGCTGCCGAGCGGCCACTGTGGAGAGCACACAGCATGTCACCCTGGCGTGACACATACATGCCAACACATGCTCACATACACACGTGCACACAGGCTGTCTTTCCCACATGTGTGTTGAGGGAAGAAAGAGAATGAAATGCTGCATAAATGGGCATTAGGCTGCCTGAAAGGCTGTTTTGTTTGGAAAATTCCTTCCATTTTCACACAGATGATGATTGCAGACTAAGATATTACTTTCTACAAAGGCAGAGATCTTAGTGGGTTATAAATTGATATTACAGAAAAGTATTAAAACTAAATGTATGTATGGTGCATTTAAAGTTACATTATACTGTATATTTTATTAATACGTCTTGCAAAACTATCACGCTTCTACTCATTTTACTGAATTACAAATAATACTCTAGTGAAATAGTTTCTAGTGAAATATGCCATTTGCATAAGCACGCACTTAAAGTTTACACAGATGAGAAACTAACAAGGGCACAATTGCCTTATAATTGGTCCCTATACCAGTGAATCATTAAAATAACTACCATATTTTGGATCATTATGAGAGACAGCTGTGAAAATGAACACTAAAGATCATTCCAAAGAAGACCTTTGCATTAAATTAGCTTATTACAACAAGTGTTTGGGTGTCCCAGTGGGGTCTGTTCAATTATCAGAAAGTAGACTGAACTCTAGGGCTGGGCAGCATGATGGTGTAAATCATGTGACAGTAAAAATGGGTTAGCCCGTAGAGATTTTCACGGTACCTTTTATGCCATTGATAGAACTGCATAAACATGGAGTAATATGGAAATACAGAGCAGGACATGTCCTAAACAAGTCAAGTGAAGCTGGATTTGGCTCATCATGCCAAATTAATATAAAATTCAATTTATATTAATTTGAATCCGTCAAATCTTTTAAAGTTATACATATCCAACACAATCTCATGGCAGTTTGTAGCTATGTTACATTATGAAAAACTGGTAACTAATGCATATGAATTGGTACAATCTTATTCGTATGTTTTTGTATGACCTGCTTACACCCCAGTGATAGTTAGTAGGGCTGCACGATTTATCGCACGATACGAAAAATAACATTGAAATCGCGCTTAAACGTGATTCTTGGTGCGGTTATTAAATCACAAAATCTGTGAAAAAAATAAATAAAAAAAATACTTTTTTTTATGCGCAGCTTGTCAATGAAATATGGCTCCAAATGTTAAGATTGAACCACTGTAGTCACATGAACTGTTTTAAATATGTTTTGAGTACCTTTCTGGATCTTGAGAAGTTCAATGACATTGCTGTCTATAGAGGCTTCACTGAGCCGTTGGATTTATTCAAAAATAACCTAATTTGTGTTCCGAAGATGAACGAATACCTCACGGGTGTAGAACTACATGAGGGTGAGTAATAAATGACATTATTTTCATTTTTGGGTGAACTAACCCTTTAACATCTTGTCCAACAAAAGACAACATTTAATAACATGTTTTTACTCCAAACTTCATAACGAGAGTTGAGCATCCTTCTGTGAGATGATGTGGCTTCTTACACAGAATAAGGCAGTCGTATGTTTATTAGTCATGTTTAATCAATCAAAGCGTTTCAATCTTTTGTTTATTTAGCTACAGCGATAGTACGGAATTTCTTGGAATGACGCGTGTTATCTACTTCTGCGGCAGGGCATATTTGTAGTTTCTGCGTGAGAGTGCCCTCTGATTATGAGAGCACATGAATTAAAAAAAGAAAAAAAGAAAAAAAAGATGTGCATGGATAAATAATTTATAATAAAATCTGCAATGTTCCATGAAAAAAAAAAAAAAAAAAAAAAGAATTGTCAATTTCATGGTGACTTTGGTGTACTATGGAGTTCCGATCTCCCTATCGCCATCTGTGGCTGAAATATGAAACTGAAAATTATTTGCAGAGAAACATTTTTTACATTAGTTGCACTTCCACACTGCTCTTCATCATATGAGATTACCATATGAGAGTAGAAGAACACTAAAAAAAGTTACAAGACGTGCATTTGAAAAATATGTTTGTTGTTTGAGCAAATAAGCATCTGCCACCAAATTAGCTGGGCCTTCTTTTCTTTGTTTGCCAAATCGAACTCGATAGATATGAATTAAAACCATTGTTGTAAGCTTAATCTAGTTGCTCTGATCACAATTTATTATGTATTATTTTTTAAGGGTTCGGTTAAGGGTTTGTTTTTTAAACAAAAATCTGTGGTTTACCTTAAAAATTTTGGCTAATTAAAAATAAACGCGTAGTACTTTCCACATTTTAATAATCCATTCTGCATATTTCTTCTGTTCCCTGCAGTTTCCATCTGGCCCTGCATAACAGTCATTTCAGAGGTGTTATGCGGAAAGGAATTGTTGATACAGTGATGGACCCACAACATTTCTGTTCTTTCACAATGTAACATGGGTGGTGGAGTCGACATGCTTCTGATGAGGGGGTTTGTTAGGGGGCTAAGGCCCAGAACAATGCGATTACAGTGGGGCTTCCAGAGAACGAATGTGATGAGGAAATCATAGGATTGGAGGAATGTCCCCCTACTGGGCACACACATGGTATTTCGCTCTGTTCCACCTCTCCTCGCTCACCGCTGTGGCTTGGACAATGAGCCCTGCAAAGCCCATGACCACTCTCGCTGGTGCAGGATTGCAAAAACCGTGTCAGAGAGCCAGTGGGCCCCATAACTCTGCCTGGAGAGCCTTTATGCCATGCAGATATTTGGCGTCCACACATTCCTTTCAGCAGGACAAAACAACAAAGGCTCAATCTGGATGGTTTTTCAGCCAACCGATGCTTATATTTAACATGCATAATGAACATGCATGTAAATGGCTTTTACGCCATCATAAATAGAGCCTGGTGCAGATTCACTGACCCTACGGCTGAACTGGTGTAAGAGTGGGCAATGATGATAAATGGCTTCTATTTATTGGCATGAATCTCACTTGGCAAAAATATTGGCTTTGGATGAACTTCCCTCCGCTCTGTTAATGTATTTCGAGACCTCCTCTGGCATTGATTTATCCTAAATACAGCAGCAATCATAATTAGCCCAATTAAAGTGATGAGTAATAACCATGCCGATTCTTCATACACCTGGAGACAATTTTCTGATGCTCTACACTATGGTGCATTAATTACCATTGATCCACAGCATGCAATTTCCATTTGCACATTGTTCTATAAATCTCGGCTGTAATTTACACTGAGCAAACAATTATACAAGATTAGTATTCCTTTAGTGACGGTTGCACAGAGCTGGTGTGTGTCAAAAACGTATATGTGCAATGCCACTGTGGGAATCTACAGGAAACACATTGTATGTGTCATACTAAACAAAGTAAAGTTTGCATAAAGATATTAAAACATCTGAAAACCCCATGTTTTATGTATGATACTGTGATTAACACCTAATGTTCAACAATCATATGCAGTGTGATCAGATCACTATGAAACACTCATTTGCATAATAACTACATGCAAATGACACTTAACAAGCAGTCATATCTATTTAAATGTAAATCAATGCATTCATAGGTCTGTCCTCATTAAACATGGCAGGCTGTTAATGCTGACGTCAATACCCAGACGAAAGAAATATCATTAATTTCTCAATTGTTTCTCCAAGACAGAAGTGAGATTAAAAAGACCGCAAATGGTCAATGGCTAAAGTCTCTAAATTTGAATTTTTTTTTTTCCTCAGGAGAAAGAGACTCCATTGTGTGTGTGTGTGTGTGTGTGTGTGTGTGTGTGTGTATACTTATTTTTAATATATATTTTTCTTTTGCTTCATATTGAGAGTTGATTCTTAAATGAAACATACATGAAAACTCCATTATGTCCCCTGAGTTCTGAAAGAGGAAACTTTGAGCAATATAATTTTCTTCTGGGTAGGTCTGCCATCACAAAATGATATTACTTTCTAAATTGTGACTGTGCAAAACAGAAAAAAAACTTAGTGTCTGAAAATGGTTAATAGTGCTCTGTTTCAGATATACACAACCTCATAATCTGTTTTCCATTTCTTATTAGAGTCATTGTACTCCGCTGTTGTGGTTTCTAGTCATCCATCTGAATGTACTGTTAAGTCTTAATGTATGGTGAGTGTCAAAACACAGATATAATGCGCAATTAAACATGACTATTACTTGTTTCATAGACATGACTCTCTATAACACAAGTCTGTTTCAGCTGTGTAAACGTTGCAAGTCTTTTTTTTTTTTACTGGGAAATGAAGAGATTCTGATGTCATGGTTTTACTGCTCTGCTCTGGGAGTGAGTCTTTTCTTTGGCATCATAATCTCTGAAGAGCACAATAAATGAGCACAGTCTTTATGCTTTAATTGTGTAACACTGACTCGGTGTGTGACCTTTGGCAACGGGGTTGGCATTCCACTGGCAAGCCCAGAGAATCAAGGGAGGTTAAAGACGGATAAAATATGCATCTCATCAGTTCAAGAGATTTCAGTGGTGATTAAAGATCTACCCTGTCAGTCAAGAGAAGTTTTTGAAGTTTAACAAGTTTTAACAAGGAGCCAGTACTGCTTTTGTGTGATATTGCTTTTATATACATCCACAGTTCAATGAGCAAGACTATATTATTGAGTAACTTGAATTTTAGAGACATTCACTCAGTCAATGTAAATAGTTCTAAATAAACCCAAAGAAGAAACACTGCAACACTGAGCAAAACACAGTAGAGAATGAATCAGAATGAATCAGCATTTTTGAATGGCTCAATTGAATCAATGAGTCAATGACTCACTCATGAAGACAGTCATGAGTCTGATGAGTCTGTGTGTTTTTGATCATTTAAATGAATAATTCAGTGACTCATTCTTAAAGACAGTCATTTGTTTAGTTCCTAAATGAACCAGCATTTCTGAATGAATGTGCTGAATAAATGTCATTATGACTTGTTCATAAAAAAATGACTTGTTTTGTTCCTGAATGAATAGGTGTTTTTGAACAAATTGGTTGAGTGAATAATTTAAATGACTCAATCATAAAGACATTCACTTGTTTAGTTCCTGAATGAATCAGGATTTATGAATGAATCTGTAAATAAATTATGCAATGACTCATTCATAAAGACAGTCACTTGTTTAGTTACTGAATGAATCAGTGTTTTTGAATAAATCAGTTGAATTGAATGAGTCAAATTACTCGCAAAGTCACTTGGTTCATTCGTGAATTAATAAGCTTTTATGAATGAATCTGTTGAATATCATAATAACTCATTCATAAAAACAGTCAATTATTTTATTTATGAATGAATCTGCGTTTTTGAACAAATTGGTTGAGTGAGTGAATAATTCCAGTGACACACACACACCATAAAGGCAACTAC